>NC_080095.1:7450117-8066186 GCF_950005125.1 Chionomys nivalis | reverse complement strand
TTAGAAATCAGATTCCTGATAGCTAAAATTATACTGTACAATAAAAGAAATTCTGGAGGAATCACCATCCTTGATTTCAATCTTTACTGTAGAGAAAAGGAATACAAATTTCATTGTATTGACATAAAAAAAGACAGGTTGATCAATGGAATTGAACTGAAGGCCCATAAGTAAGTCCACACACCCATGGACACTTGATTTTTGAAAAGAAGGAAATATATACAATGCAAAAAAAAAGCATCTTCAACAAATGATGGTCTAAATAGATGTCAGCATGTAGAAGAATGCAAATAAGTCCATACCTATCACCCTGCACAAAACTTAAGGCCATGTGGATAAAAGTTCTCAACATAAAACCAGATACACTGAACCTGATAGAAGAAAAAGTGGGGAATAGCCTTGAACACATTGGCCCAGGAGTAAATTTCCTGAATAGTGCAAAAATTTCACAGGCTTTAAGATCACCAATTAACAAATGGCACCTAATGAAACTAAAAAGCTTTTTAAATCAAAGGAAACCTACCAAAATAACTAAATGCCAGTTTACAGAGTGGTAAATTTCTTTACCAACCCAATATCAGACAGAGTGTTAATATTCAAAACATATAAACATCTCAAGACTAGACATAAAAAACAAATAATCCCAGGTTCTGGCTATGACAAACAATGCTCTTATAAACATAGTTGAGCACATGACCTAAATGTGCCTCAACCAAAGAATGGATAAGGAAAATGTAGTACATTTACACAATGGAGTAATACACAGAAGAAAAAATAGCAACATCTTGAATTTTACAGGAAAATGGATAGAGCTAGAAAACATCATTTTGAGTAAGGTAACCCAGACCCAGAAATACAATTATCACTTGTACTCACTCATAAGTAGTTTTTAAAAATAAAGCAAAGAAAACTAGCCCACAAATCACAATTCCCAGAGAACCTAGACAATAGGGATGACCCTAAGAGAGACATACATAGATCTAATCTACATGGTAAGTAGAAAAAGACAAGATATTCTGAGTAAATTGGTCCATGGGTTCCTTGGGGGAGGGACAGGGAGAGGAGCAAAGAAAAATGTAGAGCTCAATAAAAATTAATGAAAAAGAAAAAATTCAATATAAAATGGGGTACATATCTAAACAGAGAATCTTCAATAGGAGAATGTCAAATGTTCGGGAAGCACGTTAAGATTTTTTATTATTATTATTATTATTTTTATTCTTTTTTAATTAAAATTTCCACCTGTCCCCGTTTCCCAATTCCCTCCCCCTCCTCCCAAATATTGCCCCTCCCCCCACTCCCCTTTCCCTATCCCCACTCCTCTTCTCCTCCCCCCACTCCATTCCCCCTCCCTCTCGATACTGAAGAGCAGTACAAATTCCCTGCCCTGAGGGAAGACCAAGGGCCTCCCACTTCTATCTAGGTCCAGGAAGGTGATCATCCAAACAGGCTAAGCTCCCACATAGCCAGTTCATGTATTAGGATCGAAACCTAGTGCCATTGTCCTTGGCTTCTCATCAGCCTTCATTGTCCGCCATGTTCAGAGAGTCCAGTTTCAACCCATGCTTATTCAGTCCCAGACCAGCTGGCCTTGGTGGGCTCCCAATAAATCAGTTCCAATGTCCCAGTGAGTGGGTGCACCCCTCGTGGTCCTGACTTCCTTGCTCATGTTCTCCCTCCTTATGCTCCTCATTTGGACCTTAAGAGCTCAGAACGTTGCTCCAAATTGAGTCTCTGTCTCTATCTCGATCCATTGCCAGATGAAGGTTCTAAAGACATTAAGGACATCATTGAATAAATGGGACCTCAGCCGGGCGGTGGTGGCACACGCCTTTAATCCCAGCACTCGGGAGGCAGAGGCAGGCGGATCTCTGTGAGTTCGAGACCAGCCTGGTCTACAAGAGCTAGTTCCAGGACAGGCTCCAAATCCACAGAGAAACCCTGTCTCGAAAAACCAAAAAATAAAAAATAAATAAATAAAATAAATAAATGGGACCTCCTGAAACTGAGTAGCTTCTGTAAAGCAAAGGACACTGTCACTAAGGCAAAAAGGCAACCCACTGACTGGGAGAAGATCTTCACCAACCCTGCAACAGACAAAGGTCTGATCACCAAAATATATAAAGAACTCAAGAAACTAAACTTTAAAATGTTAATGAACCCAATAAAAAAATGGGGCACTGATCTGAACAGAGAATTCTCAACAGAAGAAATTCAAATGGCCAAAAGACACTTAAGGTCATGCTCAACCTCCTTAGCGATAAGGGAAATGCAAATTAAAACAACTTTGAGATACCATCTTACACCTGTCAGAATGGCTAAAATCAAAAACACCAATGATAGCCTTTGCTGGCGAGGTTGTGGAGAAAGAGGCACACTCATTCATTGCTGGTGGGAATGCAAACTTGTGCAACCACTTTGGAAATCAGTGTGGCGATTTCTCAGGAAATTTGGGATCAACCTACCCCAAGATCCAGTAATACCACTATTGGGAATATACCCAAGAGATGCCACATCAAATGACAAAAGTATCTGTTCAACTATGTTCATAGCAGCATTGTTTGTAATAGCCAAAACCTGGAAACAACCTAGATGCCCTTCAATGGAGGAATGGATGAAGAAAGTGTGGAATATATACATATTAGAATACTACTCAGCAGTAAAAAACAATGACTTCTCGAATTTTGCGTGCAAATGGATGGAAATAGAAAACACTATCCTGAGTGAGGTATCCCAGACCCAAAAAGAGGAACATGGGATGTACTCACTCATAATCGGTTTCTAGCCATAAATAAAAGACATTAAGCATATAATTTGTGATCCTAGAGAAGTTAAATAAGAAAGTGAACCCAAAGAAAATCATATAGTCATCCGCATGGAGAGGGGGAAGTAGACAAGATTGCAGGGCAAAAACTGGGATCTTGCGGGTGAGGTAGCATGGGGCAAAGGGTAAATGGGATGAGAAACATGAGAAAGGGAGGATGGGAGGAGCTCGGGGGATTGGGATGGTTGGGATATAGGAAGGAAGGATACGGGACCAGCGAAGTATATATCCTATCTAAGGGAGCCATCTTAGGGTTGGCAAGAGACTAGACTCTTGAGGGGTTCGCAGGTGTCCAGGAACATGTCCCCAGCTGGTACCTTGGGCAACTAAGGAGAGGGAACCTGAAATGACCCTATCCTATACTGATGAATATCTTGCATATCACCTTAGAACCTTCATCTGGCGATGGATCGAGGTAGAGACAGAGTCTCAATTTGGAGCAACGGTCTGAGCTCTTAAGGTCCAAATGAGGAGCAGAAGGAGGGAGAACATGAGCAAAAAATCAGGACCACAAGGGATGCACCCATCCACTGTGACAGTGGAACTGATTTATTGGGAGCCCACCAAGGCCAGCTGGTCTGGGACTGAATAAGCATGGGTTGATTCCGGACTCTCTGAGCATGGCGGACAATGAAGGCTGATGAGAAGCCAAGGACAATGGCACTAGGTTTCGATCCTAATACATGAACCGGCTTTGTGGGAGCTTAGCCTGTTTAGATGCTCACCTTCCTGGAAGTAGATAGAAGACCTTGGTCTTCCCGCAGGGCAGAGAATTTGGACTACTCTTCAGTATTGAGAGGGAGGGGGAATGGTGTGGGGGGAGGAGAAGAGGAGTGGGGATAGGTGGAGGGAAGTGGGGGGAGGGGGCAATATGTGGGAGGAGGGGAGGGAAATGGGAAACGGGGAGCAGGTGGAAATTTTAATTAAAAAAGAATATAAAAAAAAAGAAATTTTTAACATTGTTAGCCATCCTGAACACTGAGGGGACACTGAGGCTGTCACTCAGAGGTCATCAATACAAACTGACCCTGAGATTTCTTCTTACACCTGTCAGAATACCTAACATTAAAATTACAGCAACACATCATGCTGATGGGGATATAGAGCAAGAGAAACTCTCTTACACTGATGATGGGAGTGCAAACTTGTGCAACCACTTTGGAAATCAACATGTCAGTTTCTCTAAAATGGGGAACCTCAACCTCAAAATCTACCTATACGAACCTCGGACACTCCACCCTAACACAAGAACACTTGCTCAACCATGTTCATAGCAGCATTACACATAATAGCCAGAAACCGGAAACAAATTAGATGGTCATCAAACAAAGAGTGGATAAAGAAATAATGAAACAGTTACCCAATGGAGGAATGCTCAACTATTAAAAAATGATATCATGAAATTTGTGGGCAAAGGGATTGAATTAGAAAAATTCATCCTGAGTGAGGTGACCAGGACCTCCAATGACAAACATGGTATATACTCATTTGTAAGTGGATATTATCTGTAAAGGTGAACCATGCTACAATCCACAGACCCAGGTAGTCAAAGTAACATGGAGATATCAAGGGGTAACACATGATTCTTCCTGGCATGGGGAAATAGAATAGACAGCATGTTTGCAGGTGAGACTTAAGTGGGACAGGAACAGAAGGGGTCAAGTGTAGGGAGGATGGAAAGAGAGTACTGGGAGAGACAATTAGATTTGGGAGGCATCTCAGGGACAAGATAGACACCTACCACAATAGAAATTCTCTGGAATCTATGAAGGTGACCCTAACAATGGGAGATACAGAATCTGAACTGACAATCTCCAATAACCAGGTAAGACTTTCAGTGGAGGGACTAGGACAACAATCCATCCACAAATCCTCCATCCTACAATTTGTCCTGGCTACAATATATGCTAGGGTATAGGTGGCACAGAAATGGTGGGAGTGATCAAGCAATAACTGGTCCAGCTTGAGTCTCATGACATGCAAGGGAGCCCACCCTTGACACTGCTTGGAGGGCCAGAATTCAGAGGATGAAGAATAGCACAGTGACTTAAATAAAACCACACATGACTGTGAAAAATTAATGAAATGATTATTAATGCTATTCTAATATACCCATAGATTGGTGTCTAGCCCAGCTGTCATCAGAGAGGTTTTATAAAAGAGTTAATGGAAACAAATGAAGAGACTCACAATCAAACATTAGGCAGACTCAGGGAGTCTGTAGAAGAGGGGGGAAAAGGTAGGTAGATTTCAGAGGTGTCAAGACCACTATAGGAAAAGTCAAAGAATCACTGTAAGCTCATAAGGGCTCACAGAGTCTTATCTGAAAAGCAGAGAGCCTGCATTGAGCTGTCCTAGGCCCTCTGCATATGCTACCGTTATGTAACTTGGTCTTCTTGTAGGATTCTGAAAAGTGGGATGGCAGCTGTCTCCCCCACTTCTATTGGTTTTTGGGACAGTTTTCCTCATATTGAGTTGCCTCACCAAATTGATATGCCATGTTTTATTGATATCCATGGGAAACCTGCCCTCCACTGAATAGAAATGAAGAACTGGATGGGGGAACAGGGGAAAATACAGGTAGGGATTGGAGGGAGAGGAAGGAAGGAAAATAGCAGTTTGGTGGAATGCTTATGCCTATCATGGGTGATAATAGAGAAATACTTGCCTGATTAAGCAGTACAGATTCACAGAGACATCCTGTTCTCATCAGGGAATTCATTCACAAATCCTGGACTCTGTGAGATTGTGGAGAAATGATAAGAGCATCTTCCCCTAAGGTGGACAAATTGAGTATCACAATATGTACCAGGCTTGTAATTAAAGGGAAAGTTGTTCAGACTGGAGAAGACTATGTGAAATGCTTAAACACTTAATCTATGTCTCAAGGCATATAAATATGGATTGGATTGATCAATCACTTTTATTAATATAAGAACAGCAATATTGGTCATGTCCTAGGAGTTAGACAATTATTTAATGTGTGATCGAACATTTCTGTTCCAAAGTGTCTACCCAATTATGGCAGACACATGTGTTGACAATGACAATAATAGGGGAATATGGGGTCAACTTTACAAATTTAAAAGTGATTTTTGCATGCATGGTGATTAGGAAATTACTTTATGCAATGGGAATTAATTTCAGTCCTATTATTTCTTTCATCAATACTCAACCACAAGTTTTGAGCAAGTCTTTAGGTTACCCTTTCCTGTCCTCTCATCCCAAGACAGCCTTCTGTTCCTTCAAAGTTTCTGAACCAGCTCAGCTATGGACAGGACACTGTGTCTTACACAGTAATAGATGACAGACTACTCATATCATGCTTCTGAGCTCCATATAGGAAGTCTTAGGCATCGTGTCTACATCTAATGGAGCTTGGTCCTCAAACTTCTGTCCATGCTCTTTATTCTGGTAATGCTTGGGAGTTTCCACTCAATCCTTTCAATCCTATGTTCAGGTTTCTGCAATACCCACTGGGAAAAATATGAGTAAAATACTTGCAGGACACATTTAATGTGCCTCCAGGATTCCTCAGTTCATCTACAGGGGCTGCAGTATCTGAATGTGAGAGTAGACAATTATGAAAATGATGCCATTGTCACTCAATTTTCTGACTTCAAGCCAAGCCCAATCTTGGAAACACACTTACGTGTTGCAGCTAAGACCAGGTAGAGGATGATCTACCTGTAGTACATGCTGAGAACCTGTGTGCTCAGGGACAGTGAACAAGAGAGTATTATTGTGGTACTGTGGGACAGGTGCACATTGCTGTATTTACAAACATAATTTCTGAAACTTACACATCTAAGAATATTCCTTAGATCAAAGCAGGAATAAGATTAGCACAGAAGGGTAAAGGTTTTCTGAGTTAGTCAGTGGATTGGCAAGTTCCAAGTGCTAAACCTGTATGGGGAATGCATTACCTGTTCCATTTTTGCACTGTTTAGAAAGAGCTCTCCCATCCCACTGAGAACTATGTCATCACATCCATGTTCGTTAATGTGACCTACATGTCTATGGTTCATGGGCCATCTGATCCTCCTCAGAGTCAACCATAACAATGATGCTGTGAAGTTGCATTGACCATCCTGCCCCCATCAGACACTAGCATAGAACACTGGAGACTGTTGTCATCCATTCATTACCAGTGGTCTGCATAACTGTGGACACACCAGTGGTATCAGCTCTGTATTTTGGGGACAATTTCCCCCAAAATATTTCCCATGATCCTGAGACCCAAATATTCTTAACCTACAATAATGAGTGGTTCATGACCTAGTTTCCTATCCAGTGGCAATAGGATTCCAATTTATCTCATATATTACAATTTGACCTCATGTATTGATTGTATTAAACAAAAAAAGCTCTCAAGCATTGAGATAGTGCAGAGATCTCAAATTTCAACTACTCCACCATCTCTGAATGTAATAATGTTGGCAATGGAATCCACAGAGGAAATCAGTCATTGCACAACTTCCTTATCTGCTTCTGCTACCATTTATTTCTCAGGCATTGGTGGATGGATCTGCTGGTTTGGAGAATCAACTAATACAAGTTTATATATGAGTTAAAACATAGTGCCTAAACTATGACTTTGACATCTGTCTTCATTGTCCTAAGGTGATGTTGAGTAGATGATTCAAGAATGAATGGTGAGCTGCGCAAAGCTGTTTTCCACATCTCCATGAAACCCAGTCTTTTCTATAGGTGTTATGGAATCTATCTGTAGCAGTTTTTTCACTGCTACACTGTTTTCACTGATAAAGACTGTTTTGGATTGTCCTCCCAGGAATGAGAGAAGCTAACAGCACTTGTAAGATTTTGTTTGCATGTGTGGTAAAATGTCAAAAATGGAATTTAACAGAATAAAACAAAAATGTGGCTATACAAAGTGAGGCTATTCACATATGTTTTTCTCTAACTTCAGGATCACAAATCATATGGACCCAATATTTCAGGATAGAAGATGCTGGGACCAGTCCAATGCATGTCTTGTCTTCAATCACAGGTCAGAATTTATATGATGTCCTCTGGACTGTCAGAACACTGAGAAACACCCTGAGGACAAGATTCTCTTTTCATGTAGAGGAGCAGTTATCCCTACGATTCAGGGTACTGCAGGATGTTGTGGTGTTTCTCTTGAATTTTAGCATCTCTGCTCTCCAGTGTAAAGTGCATGATGGTGTGCTTCATAGCTCAACATCATGGGATGCTAGTGGCTATCATGAGTGTGAATGTGTAGGAATTTTGGCTGATTCAGTAGTGTAGATTTACAAAGATATTTTCCTCTCATCACTACATACATGAAATAAAGCCTTGAAAGAGTGACAATATGAAAAGAAGGCATAAGTTTTTTTCCTAAGTTAAACTAATGGGAGGATCATAATACAGGCTGAGCTGCAGCAACGTGTGTTAAGCTGGGCAAGGGTTTCCTTAAAATACACACACACACACACACACACACATTTATGTCTAGCATTCTCACTCACACTCCACTGTATGTATTTTTCCATACTTCTCTGCCTGGGCTCGCTTTCACTCATCAGAATTCTCAGTAATTCTTTCTTTCATTTTGCTATAATTGATGATTTTCAACATTGCTAAAAGGCCTGAGAACCATTTGCACTATTCATAACACTCTTTGCAAAATGGATTGTATCTGGAACCTCGTTCTGATCTCCTCTCTCTGAGTCACCCAAAGATTGATACAACATGATTTCCTCAGTGGCCATATACCTCAGGTGCAGGACCAAAAGTTTGAATATGTTTCTAGAGAGCTGTATAATTTCCTACAGCAGAAGTGACAAACAAGATCTTCACGTTATTCATCTCAGAAAATTCATGAATTTTATGAATCAGCATCATCAAGGACAAGAAAGTCATTGTCTGTGACAAATAGTGATATCTTGAACCTTCTCAACTGAAGAATGATGATCCAATTCACTTCTGTTCATGGTAAACTTTGTATTGTTTTATTGACAGAGTAAAGAATTGCACATTATTACACAGGAGAGTAAGAACAATGACATAAATGAATAAATACTGATGTATCTCAGGACTGGGAGACTCTTCCAGCTGAAACAATTTTGAACTTAGTACTGAAACAGGCCTGTGTTTCCAAGAATGGATAATGAGTGACAACTTGACTTACAGAAAATGAAAATGAACCAACAGTAGGAAGAGTCTGAATCTCAGATATCTGCACTGGACATGAATGCTGTCCCGCTGATGTCATGTAAAACAATATGAAATAAATGGATTGAAACTGAATTATAATCTTTAATATCAGTAACAAAGAATTGTTTGACTGTGTCTGTGCTTGAGTATGGTTGTAAGAGAGCACTTTTCTATAATGACTCTGCCCATCTTGTGATAAAACATCTAAACAGTAAAACATTAAGAAATCATCATAGATTCTACCAGATTATGAGAGATGAAATCAACAGTTCAATAGGAACCTGACATGAAACTTGAAACTCTCTAACCAGCTTGTTCATGTGCATTCCAGAAACATTAATAAACATGTTTAGTCTCTACACAATACCCTCATTTATGGAAAAATTCAATATACAATTTTTGAGGGGATATTAGCATGTTTCATTTAAATTTTCTTTATTAAAGAAAATTGTTTTTAAGCAATACACTCTGACTATACTTATTCTTTTTCTGAACTGCTTCTAGATCCTCCTCACCTCCCTGCTATCTAAATTGCACAGCCTTGCTTTCAATTTTTCAAAAACAATCTCATCTCTCTTTTTCTCTCTGAATCTCTGTCTTTCTCTCTCTCTCTCTCTCTCTCTCTCTCTCTCTCTCTCTCTCTCTCTCTCTCTCTCTCTCTCACACACACACACACACACACACACATACACTGAGAATCACCAAACCAAAAGAATCAGAAACAAAAATATATAAACCAAAGATTAGCAAGACAGGAAAATGCACAAATAAATTTATGTAGTTAAAGAAACATCTTCAAAAATACCACTGTGTGATTTATTGGTGTTTGTATAAGACCTATTGGGAAGTGTGTTTAATTCAGCCAGTGAAATTCCCCTCAAGTGCACTATTTTTTTTTTGCATGTTCATACCAATTACAGATAGTTTCCTCTTTAGGATTGGGAGTCCTGTTTATGTCCCTTCTTGGCAGTAGGTCCCATGTTGTTTGAACATGTGCAAGCCCTGTATCTACTTCCACAGTCTAGTGAGTTCATAAGTGCATCAATCTATTGTGTCTGAAAGAGACTGTCTCCTTCAACTCATTCACCACCTCTGGATCTTAAAGTCGTTTTAGCTCTTCTTCTACATTAGTCCTTGGGTTCTGAGGAGAACATTTGTTTAAGACAACACATTTATACCTGAGTGGTCCAATACTGCTCATGCTCTATAGATTGTCCATTTGAGATTCTTTATGTTATTTCCCATATTCTGAAAGAAGAAGCTACACTAATGATACTTGTGTGAAGCACAGATTAATATGCATATACACGCATGTCACTGGGAATTATTTTATTGTTCTATTCGTTTAGCACATTGTCCCTCAACCTTCCTACTGCTGTAACCCTTTCTTATAGTTCCTCATGTTGTAGTGACCCCTAAACAAAAAAGTATTTCGTTGATATTATATAACTGTAATTTCCCACTATGAATTAATGTAAATATCTGACTTACAAGGTACCTGATATGTGACCCATGTGCACGAGTTCTTTGACCCCTGTGAAAGGGTTATTCAATTCCCAAAGAGGTCATATTCCACAAGTGGAAAACCGTTGATTTAGCATAACATTGGGTTTCCTATAAGCAACCTCACTACAACTTCTAGAATGTTCTAGCAGTTTCAAGTATTGTTTACATTCATAGAGCTTTAAATCCAATCAAATAATGGCTGATTAATCGCCCAATATTTGTGTCACTAATGAATACACAAGCATATCTAACTGGCAGATCACCATTGTGGGTCACAGATTGTTGTTAGGTTTATTATTACACTTTACATCTGAGAACCTAACAAGTACCTTCAGCTGCTGTGACATGAGTAGATAAGTCCTTCAGTAAGGTACCAACAAAAATTCTCCGTGTCCAATGAGATATATAAGTGTTGTCTTTAACAATATGGTTTTACCATCAGTTTGTGAATAACAACCAAGCCTTGGCGGTAGCCTGAGTTATTTTGTGATTTACATGAAGCCACTTTGGCCAACTATTAAATTTATGAATGCTTGTCTAGGTATGCCAATCTCTCAAGTATCCAGTAGTTTACTGAAGGTTTCAATAATTTGGAATCTGCTCTTTGGGGGATATGAGTCCAAAGACTGAGTACAAAAACATTTCTAAACCACCTGGGTTAGGAACAAGACACCCTTAATACTTAAAAAACCTGATGGAGTCCAGCTTCAGGAAAGTTAATACAAGGGTAGGAGCATGAAGATAAGAAAAGTCAGTAATGAGTATGAGTACATGCAAGAAAATAATAAAATAAAAGCATAGGATAGCATCAGGAGGGAGTTCCAGTGAACACTGAAATTTGCCTGCATTTAATTTTTCAAAGACTTTTATATCCCAATACAACCAGGGGAAGAAGACAAAAAACTGCTTTAACATGATAGAAAAGACAACTGGAACAGTATTTGCTTCAATACTATGACACCAAGTCATTAGCACTCTGTTGTTTAGGCAGTGAACTCACCTTAGGCCAAATATTCTTTAGGAATTCATTCTCAAGGTGAAAACTCCTATTTCAAAATGAGGAGCCGGGGAATGCTTGAAAATACTGATCATTGGTCAGGATAGAGTGGATCATCTTAATGTCAAAAGGACCAAGTAACCACATCCTAGGTCAGGATGTGCAGTCTCACTTGCCAACAACTTTGGACAAATCAAAACTGTCTGACTTTCAGACAAGATGGAACTATGTTCACATTTTTAGGCCTCCACAAATATCTTAGGAACAGATTTTCATTCCTGAATAATTTTTAAAAGGGACTTCATTTGTGCATCAGGAAGGCAGGGCTCTGAAACAAATAGTGTAGAGGAATCCCCAGAGGCTAGCAGGAAATCTATGTCCATTCCCAAACCTCTAAATTGTAGGAGTAGGGCATAGAACTGAGAAGCAGCCTGAGATATTGTGCTGCTGTCAGCAGAGGCTGGGTCAATGTGCTCTTCGTGCACAGAAGTATGTAGCAGTATCTGGAACATACAGACTGGTGGTGTTAAGGAATACCCAGTTGTTGGTGTCCTTGGAGACTATGAGCGAACTCTTTAGGGGTGTGTTGTAGAACTTAGTATCATCCCACCAAATGTTTGCAAGCCACTTCAAACCCTTTCCTGGGGGCTGATGGATCTAACTCACACCTATACCAGAAGTGCTCAGTGAAATGCCAGAGAAAGACCATGTCAGTATGAGATCCTGGGAGCGCTGAAACAGCCCAGGGCCAGATTCCTTCAGTGTAATTTGGGACAGGATAAAGGTGGAGAAAGGAAAGCAAAGGATAAGATTGGAATGGGTGATAATATAGAAATTTGCCCTATAGTGAGTCTTGGCACTCACATGCAGGGTTTATCAAAAGCAGGAATGAAGAAGGACATCTGTCCATGGCTGCACACTAGTGAGTACCCAGACCCAGCTTTGGTTTTTCAAGGCAGAGTTGGGAGAATCCCAGAGAGATTTGCATTCCTTGCTAGGTGTTGAATTTCATGAAGTAATGAAGTATTAAGACTTAGGGTGAGCCAGTCTTTTAGGGGAAAGCCAGAAGACCTCACTGGAGTTCACCTTTTACCCCAGAGAAAGTAGCCCACATGGTGAGCCAGGTATTCAGTATATAACACATCTCATGAGTTGTGAATGCAGCAGAGAAGAGTAGGTGACCTTGCAGGCTGACTGCTATGCAGTCTATAATCGCATGGGAGAGAGTGATATCTCGTTGACTACTAATCTGTTAATTTCCAGCCTCACGGATTGGAGATTTCTATTGATTCAATATTAGTAGCTTCATCTTTATACTGCTCTGTAATTCTTTAAAAACAGCACCAACAGAAAACATTAACTGTTGGCAAAGACATGATTAGTTAGCTCATTTCTCTCAGCGCTTGAGCATACTGGAGGAGGGCCAGAAGTACAGAAGACACTGGAAGTAACCACACAGGGCCTGGTACTGTGACGTTAAAACACAATGCAATCTCTTTTTTATTGCCACAATGGATGTTTTAGAGTTAAGAAAAACAATGATTTGCCTAATTTTGAACACCTTTCACAGTGACTTTGTGATGTGAACATGACTTAAAATATAGAAAAAACTTGAGTAAACTGATTTCTTTAAAGAAATCTATGTCAAAAGTGAACAATTCATTTTTAGGAATAAACTTCTTATTTAAACGTTTAAAATATAAATACATCAAGATGTGCCTAACCCATGACTTTCCATTACCACAAAGTTATAGTAACACTTTATAAAGAAACCAAACCCTCAGTGCTGAGAGGCAGCTGAGGCACTGAACCCTCATGGAAGGATGGGCAATAAAACCTGCACCTACACTTGGTTCATATTTCAGGGCATTTCAATGTCACAATGACTTTTCATTCATGATTAAATTATATATATTGAAATAGGATTGTATCTGACATTATCTCTATGAGATTCATAGATCATCATCAATGTCCTCATCAAATGCAAGGGGTAGAATGGTTACACAACAAAAAAGAATCCTGGAATGGATGATAACAGGAGCAATGAGGCTCTTTCCAATTTCTAGCTATTATCTGTAGAGTAGTAGTGAACATTATTGAGTGAGTATCTCTAGAAGGATGTAGAGTCATTTGGGTATATGCTCCGGAGTGGTATAGCTGGATGCTGGTGTAAGGCTATTCCAACCTTCCTCTGGAGCAGTCGCACTGATTCCACAGTGGCTGTACCGAACCGGGAGTATAAGGTGTTTTAGTTTGCAGTATAATGCGTTTGGACACTTCAAAATGGCTCTGTAGCATGCAACAAACAACTGCTAGAATCAAGGCCTTACAGTCACTTGACTGATGCCTTACATTGTTGAGTCTTGTTCAATTCAGAAGACAGAATCAGGACATTCCCTTGCCAGCTGATCATTAATGCTTTTCTGTTGGTGGAGACAGGAGAGTGCTTTATGAAGACTGTATTTTAAATTCAACAGAGATTTAAATATCTCTACTATAGAATACGCCACGATATTCCTGCCTACCACAATATAAAAATTTTTTTTTTTCATGGTGCAACACTGTTTTATTTTTTTTTTCTTTTTTTTTTTTTTATTCTTTTTTAATTAAAATTTCCAACTGCTCCCCGTTTCCCATTTCCCTCCCCTCCTCCCACACATTGCCCCCTCCCCCCACTCCCCTCCCCTATCCCCACTCCTCTTCTCCTCCCCCCAGTCCATTCCCCCTCCCTCTCGCTACTGAAGAGCAGTCCAAATTCCCTGCCCTACAGGAAGACCAAGGTCCTCCCACTTCCATCCAGGCCCAGGAAGGTGAGCATCAAAACAGGCTAAGCTCCCACAAAGCCAGTTCATGTATTAGGATCGAAACCTAGTGCCATTGTCCTTGGCTTCTCATCAGCCTTCATTGTCCGCCATGTTCAGAGAGTCCAGTTTCAACCCATGCTTATTCAGTCCCAGTCCAGCTGGCCTTGGAGAGCTCCCAATAGATCAGTTCCACTGTCACTGTGGGTGGGTGCACGCCTCGTGGTCCTGATTTCCTTGCTCATGTTCTCCCTCCTTCTGCTCCTCATTTGGACCTTAAGAGCTCAGACGGTTGATCCAAATTGGGTCTCTGTCTCTCTCTCGATCCATCGCCAGATGAAAGTTCCTGTGCCATTCTCCTTGGCCTCTCGTCAGCTCTCATTGTCCGCCACATTCCGAGAGTCCGGTTTTATCCCATGTTTTTTTCAGTAGCAGTCCAGCTGACCTTGGTGAGCTCCCAATAGATCGGCCCCACTGTCTCAGTGGTTGGGTGCACCCCTCATGGTCCTGAAGATCTTCACCAACCCCGCAACAGACAAAGGTCTGATCTCCAAAATATATAAAGAACTCAAGAAACTAGACTTTAAAAGGATAATTAACCCAATTAAAAAATGGGGCACTGAACTGAACAGAGAATTCTCAACAGAAGAAGTTAAAATGGCCAAAAGATACTTAAGGTCATGCTCAACCTCCTTAGCGATCAGAGAAATGCAAATCAAAACAACTTTGAGATATCATCTTACACCTGTCAGAATGGCTAAAATCAAAAACACCAAGGATAGCCTTTGCTGGAGAGGTTGTGGAGAAAGGGGTACCCTCATCCATTGCTGGTGGGACTGCAAACTTGTGCAACCACTTTGGAAATCAGTGTGGCGGTTTCTCAGAAAAATTGGGATCAATCTACCCCTGGACCCAGCAATACCACTCTTGGGAATATACCCAAGAGATGCCCTATCATATGACAAAAGCATTTGTCCAACTATGTTCATAGCAGCATTATTTGTAATAGCCAGAACCTGGAAGCAACCTAGATGCCCTTCAATGGAAGAATGGATGAAGAAAGTGTGGAATATATACACATTAGAGTACTACTCTGCGGTAAAAAACAATGACTTCTCGAATTTTGCATGCAAATGGATGGAAATAGAAAATACGATCCTTAGTGAGGTAACCCAGACCCAAAAAGAAGAACATGGGATGTACTCACTCATAATTGGTTTCTAGCCATGGATAGGGGCCACTGAGTCTATAATTTGTGATCCTAAAGAAGCTAAACAAGAGGGTAAACCCAAGGGAAAACATATAGATATCCTCCCAGCTATGGGAAATAGTCATGATTGATGGGCAAAAAATTGGAATCTTGGGGGTGGGGTGGGATGGGGATGAGGGGTGATGGGGAGAGAAAAGTGTGAAGGAGAGGATGAGGGGAACTGGGGGAATCGGGGTGAATGGGGATAAAGAAAGGTTGGATAGGGGAACAGGGAAACTCATACCTTAGGTAAGGGAGCCACCTAAGGGGTGACAAGAGACTTGAACTTGGAATGGCTACCAGATGCCCAGGGCAATGTCCCCAGTTAGTTCATTGGGGCACCTGAGGATAGGGAACCTGAAATGAACCTATCCTATAATCTTACTGATGAATATCTTGCATATCGCCATAGAACCTTCATCTAGCGATGGATGGAGATAGAGCCAGAGACCCACACTGGAGCACCGGACTGAGCTCCCAAGGTTATAATGAGGAGCAGAAGGAGAGAGAACATGAACAAGGAAGTCAGGACAATATATAATTTTTTGACATAACATTCATATTTCAAGGGGATTTATGTTGGTTACAGGAACAAGCCAAACTATCCCTCTAAACTACACAGATTTCTTACTGAATCAACCCCTTGAGATTATCAAGTACAACAGGATTCCATGCTGCTTGTTATTGCCCCAGGTACCCAAATCTAATCACTCTATAGAACAAGAGTTATTTCATCATATCCAGAGGAACATGAAGAATGAGGGTGTGTCAGAGAAGGTCAGTGTCTGTAAAAGCCTGAGACTGTAGGTCAGGGTACTGGTTCTGGAAAGGCAATAAACTTAAGATCAAATTATTATGAATAACCTCAAACCTACTCCTAACTGGCATGTATACACAATGGGTAAATAAATCAGTTGTATGAAAAGTAATTTAATGATATTTTTGTCAACTTATAAGATTTACACTTATGTAGTAGTACATTATTATGTAAATATTTCTTCCACTCTGAGAAGCTGAAATTCTGATGCACAACACATCTAGGATTTAAAAACACACATTCACACTACTTAAGACTGTGAGAGTAGTTTTGTTTAGTCAGATGCAGTTTTCATGAACTTTACTCGTAAAATTCATATTATACATTATTCAAAGCTACTCCAAAATGTTCAAGTCTCTTAGAGCAAAGATAATTCTGACACTATGGATTAACACAGTTTTCCCTTCTTTAGTGTTGTATTACAAAGAAACATGTAAATGGGGGTCAATTAGCATCATTATATTTATAGAGAAGGAGGCAGAAAATCAGGCACTCAAAGATTATTTCTCTGTAAATCTTCAGGCTAGTCATCTCTGTCATCTCAGTCCCAGGGCAACTTCCTGCTCCTCCAGGGTTTCTGACATGCTCAGGATGTGGTTGCAACACTGTGTCTGGCACAGTAATAGACTGCAGAGTCTTCAGAAGTCAGGCTTCTGAGCTCCATGTAGGCTGTGTTGGAGGATGTGTCTGCAGTCAGTGTGGCCTTGCCCTGGAATTTCTGATTGTATTTAGTATTACCATCTCCAGGAAAAATCCTCGCAAACCATTCCAGGCCCTGACCAGGACTCTGCTTCACCCAGTGAATATAGTAATAACTGATATCATCAGAGGCTCTGCAGAACAATTTCACTGAGGTCCCAGGCCTCACAATACAGGCCCAGACTGCTCCAGCTGGGAATGGACACCTGTAGAGAAAAGACAGTTTAGGTGTCATTTTCACCTCAGTCTCTGTTTCCTCTTCACATTTTGAACTGGAATGCCCCTTTACCTGTAGTTAGTGACAGGAGGAAGAGAGTGATCCAGCTCCACTCCATGGTAATGACCTGTGTCCTCAGTGACTGTGGAGAGGACACTGATCATATGTTGTTCTTGGGTGTGGACATGTCTGTATTTACCACCATAGACTCATGTGATTTGTTTATTCATGAACAGTGTACCTCTTTGAAAAAGTCCTAGTACAGCTTTAGAAGAAAGAGGTAGAGGACCTTGGGTCAGGCAGCAGGATGCTAAATCCAGTTCTAATCCTGTCTGAGGAAATAAAACCTATACTATATCCCCAAGCCTTGTGCAGACCTGTGGATGTAACATCGAGTCATAAGTGGCTTTCAAAATCAAACTAACATTATCAGTTTGGGCAAGAGACACATTTAGCTGCTTAGCCTTTCCACAGGCTTTCATGCTGTAATTTTAACTGATTTGATTTTGTGCAGGATTTAGGCTGGTAACAACATTTGTACAAAGAGAACACTTCAACCACTCTAGATAGAATTCCATGACTTTCAACCTCATTCTCTGAACCTTACATTGGTTCTTTTCCATGTTTCATAATGATTCTTGATTGGGGGAAGGAGGAGATTGATACAGAGGATTCACTGTTACTGAGTACTCAGTCCTTCATTCTCAGCACTTTGACCACTCATGAATGTCTGCAATGATCATTACACACTACACACAGATGCTTCCATGATCAATGCTGAAACAAGCACACACACACACACAAACATATATATATATGCAGTTAGTCAACATGACCATCAGCAATACAACTAGGGTCTACTTCACTTGTATTCAGTTGTATCATTCCTATACATGAGTTTTTGAACATTTACCTGGAATGGTGTTTTTCCTGTTGAGCAGTCACTAATCCAATTAGAAAGCAGTTATTCAGCATGTAACAGTAATCATTAATTGGTACTCCTTACCTGGAGGCTGATAGAGTAGACTGCAAGGCCTGGTACTGTGTAAGATTATTGATGTCTTTCTCTCCATGCATGCTTCAAAGCACCTTCCTTGCACTAGAAAACATAACCAGCAACAAGCATTTCCTATTCAGTTCAAGACTGGATTCTCTGTGCCCTGCAACCAAAGTCCATAGATCACCCTTGAAATTCAGATTAAAACAACTCAATGATATATTATTGCCTCAATAAGAGTGACTGTAAGCAGGAAAATTAAAGACCACATGCAGGCATGGATGTGGGGAAAGGCTAATATATAGTCACATGTTGATGTAAGTGTAAACTTGTGCAGTGACTTAGATATCAGGTGGCTGATAGTTAAAACTACCCTGTAACATAAAAGAACATCTGGAGGTATTACCATCCCTGATTTCAATCTGTACTGTAAAGAAAAGTAATAAATATTTCATTGTAATGGCTTAAAAACAGACAAGTTAATCAATGGGATTGAACTAAAGTCCCACACACCTATGGACACTTAATTTTTGAGAAGGAAGAAAAATATACAATGGAAAAAAGAAAGCATCTTCAACAAATGATGGTCTAAATAGTTGTCATCATGTAGTAGAGTGCAAATTGGTCCATACCTATCACCCTGCACAAAACTCAACATAAAACTGGATACGCTGAACCTGATAGATGATAAAGTGGGGAATAGACTTGAACACATTGGCCCAGGAGTAAATTTCCTGAACAAAGCAACAATTACACAGGCAATAAGATCACCAATTAACAATAGCACCTGATGAATCTAAAAATCTTTTGTAAGGCAAAGGAAGCTACCAAAATAACTAAATGCCAGTTTACAGAGTTGTAAAGATCTTTACCAACCCCACATCAAACAGAGGGTTACATTCAAAATATATAAAGAATTCAAGACTAGACATAAAAAACAAATATTTCCAGATTCTGACTATGAAAAACAATGTGGCTATAAACGTAGTTGAGCACATGACCTAAATGCCCCTCGACCAAAGAATAGATAAGGAAAATGTGGCACATTTACACAATGGAGTATTACACAGCAGAATATAATAACGACATCTTGAATTTTGCAGGAAATTGGATTGAGCTAGAAAACATCATTTTGAGTAAGGTAAACCACAACCAGAAAAAAAATTATCACATGTACTCACTCATTAGTAGTTTATAAACATAAAGCAAAGAAAATCAACCCACACATCACAATTCCAAGAGAACCTAAACAACAATGAGGACCCTAAGAGAGACATACATAGACCTAATATACATGGGAAATAGAAAAAGACAAGGTCTGAGTAAGTTGGTCCATAGGGACTTTGGGGAGGGTTGAAAAAGAGGGGAGAGGCAGGGAGGGAAGCAGAGAAAAATGTAGAGCTCAATAAAAATTAATGAAAATAAAAATTCAATATAAAAATGGGGTACATATCTAAACAGAGAATCTTCAACAGAGGAATCTCCGATATTGGGAAGCACTTTAAGAAATTTTCAACATTGTTAGCCATCCTGAACACTGAGGCTGGCACTCAGAAGTCCCCAATACAAAATGATTCTGAGATTCCATCTTATAACCTGTCAGAAGAACTAGCATTAAAATCACAGCAACATATCATACTTAAGAGGATGTAGAGCAAGAGAAAGTGTCTTCTACTGATAATGGGAGTGCAAACTTGTGCAACCACTTTGGAAATCAATATGTCAGTTTTTCAGAAATGGGGAACCTCTACCTCAAGGTCTACCTATACCAACCTTAGGCATATATGCAAAGGACACTCTACACTAACACAGGGACACTTGCTCAACCATGTTCATAGCAGCATTATACATAATAGCCAAAACTGGAAACACAATAGATGGACTCCAAACAAAGAGTGGATAAAGAAATTGTGATACATTTACACAATGGAGGAATACTCAGCCATTAAAAATGACATCATGAAATTTGTGAACAAATGGAAAAAAACTAGAAAAATTCATCCTGAGTGAGGTAACCAAGACCTCGAAAGACAAACATGGTATGTACTCACTTGTAAGTGGATATTATCTGAAAGGGAGAATGATGCTATAATGCAAGGTAATCAAAGTATCAAAAAGGGTTCAAGGGGTAACACATGATTCTCCCTGGGATGGGGAAATAGAATAGACATCATGGTTGGAGGTGAGGCTTAAATGGGGTCAAGTGTAGGGAGGATGGAGAGAGAGTACTGGGAGAGACACCTGGTTTTGGGAGGCATCTCAGGGACAAGATAGACACCTATAGCAATAGAAATTCCCTGGAATCCCTGAAGGTGACCCTAACTGGGAATCCTAACAATAGGAGATACAGAATCTGGACTGACAGTCTTCCATAATCAGGTAAGATTTTCAGTGGAGGGACTGGGACAACCAGCCATCCACAAAAAATCCAGGCTACAAGATGTGCTAAGGTTTAAGTGATACAGAAATGGTTGGAATGATCAAGCAATACCTGGTCCAGCTTGAGATACATGTCATGCAAGGGAGCCCACCCTTGACACTGCTTGTAGGGCCAGAATTCAGAGGGTGAGTAGTCCAGTGATCTAGAATAAAACCACACGTGACTGTGAAAAAGTTAATGAAATGATTACTAACGGTATTCTGATATACTCACGCCTAGCCCTGTTGTCATCAGAGATGCTTCATTAAACAGTTAATGGAAACAAATGAAGAGACTCACAGTCAAACATTAGGGAGACTCGGGGAATCTTGTAGAAGAGGAGGAGGAAGGTAGATAGATTTTAGAGGTTTCATGACCACTAAAAGAAAAGCCAAAGAATCAATGTAAGTTCATAAGGGCTCACAAAGTCTTAACTGAAAAGAAGAGCCTGCATTCTGCTGACCTAGGCGCTCTATATATGTTACAGTTATGTAACTTTGTCTTATTTTAGGATTCTGAAAAATGGGATTGCATCTGTGTCTCACACTTTTATTGGCTTTTGGGACCCTTTTCCTCATATTGATATGCCATGTTTTATTGATATCCATTGGAAACCTGCACTCCACTGAAAAGAGATGGAGAACTGGATGTGTGAACTGGGGAAAATGTAGGTAGGGATTGGAGGGAGAGGAAGGAAAAAATACCAGCAGTTTGGCGGTATGCTGATGCCTATAATGGTTGATAATAGAGAAATACTTGCCCGATTAAGCAGTATAGATTCACAGAGACATCCTGTTCTCATCAGGGAATTCATTCACAAATCCTGGACTCTGAGACTGTGGAGAAATGATAAGAGCATCTTCTACTAAGGCGGACAAATTGAGTATCACAATATGTAGCAGGCTTGTGATTACAGGACAAAATATTTGGTCTGGAGAAGACTATGTGAAATGCTTAAACCCTGAATCAATTTCTCAAAACACATAAATATGGATTGGATTGATGAATCAGTATTGTTAATATCTCAGCAGCAATATTGGTCATGTCCCAGGAGTTAGAAATTTATATAATATGTGATCAATTGGATTTCTGCTCCAAAAAGTTGACCCAATTATGTCAGACACATGTACTGACACTGACAATAGCAGGGGAATATGTGGGCCAACTTTACAAATTTAAAAGTGATTTTTGCATGCATGATAATTAAGAAATTTCTATATGCAATGAGAATTAATTTTAGTCCTATTATTCCTTTCATCAATACTTAATCACAAGTTTTGAGCAAGTCTTTAGGTTACTCTTTCCTGTCTTCTCATCACAAGACAACCTCCAGCTCCTTTAGAGTTTCTGAAAGAGCTCAGCTGAGGATGGGACACTGTGTTTTACACAGTAATAGATGGCAGACTGCTCATATCGGGCTTTTGGGCTCCATGTAGGAATTCTTAGGCATTATGTCTGCATCCAGTGGAGCTCTGTACTCCAAATTCTGTCTATGCTTTATTCTGTTAATGGTTGAGAGTTTCCATCCAATTTTTTCAGCCCATGTCCAGGGTTCTACAATACCTAGTGGGGAAGATATGAGCAAAAATCCTTGCATTACTCCAGGATTCCTCAGTTCAGCCATAGGCAGCTGTGGCTGAATGTGGGAGTAGACAGTTGTGGAAAGGATGACATTGTTACTCCATTTTCTGGCTTCACGCCAAGCCCGGTTTTGGGAACACACTTACACATAGCTGCTAACAACAGGTAGAGGATGATATAAGTGGAGTTTATGCTGAGAACTTATGTGCTCAGGGAGAGTGAACAAGAGAGTATTAAGTTACTGTGGGATAGGTGTATATTGCTATATTTACAAACATAATTTCAGAAATTTACACATGAATGCGGAAGAGTATTCCTTCAATCAAAGCAGGAATCTGTTTGACATATAAAGGTAAAGATTTTCTGAGTTAGTCAGTGGGGTGGTGAGTTCCAAGTCCTAAACCTGTCTGGGGAAATGCATTCCCTGTTTCATTATTGCACCTTTATAGACAAGAGCTCTTCCATCCTACTGAAAACAAAGTCATCACATCCACGTTTGTTAATGTGACCCACATGTCAATGGTTCATGGACCATCTGATCCTCCTCATAGTCAACTATGACAGTGATGTTGTGAAGATGAATTGACCATCCTTCCCCTATCAGACACTAGCATAGAACAATGGAGACCATTCATTAACAGTGGTCAGCATAACTGTGAACACACCTGTGGTAACAGCTCTGTATTCTTGGGCCAATTTTTCCAAGAATGTTTCCCATGATCGTGAGGCCAAAATATTCTTAACTTATAATAATGAGTGCTTCATGGCCTAGTTTCCTATCCAGTGGCAATAAGATTCCAATTTGGCTCATATATTACAATTTGACCTCATATTGATAGTATTCAACAAAGAAGTTCTCAAGTATTGCAGCACAGGGATCTCACATTTCAACTACTCCACAGTCTCTGAATGTAATGATGTTGGCAATGGAATCCACAGAGGAAATCAGTCAGTGCACAGCTTCTTTATCAGCTTCTGCAATCTTTTATTTCTCAGGCATTGGTGGATGGATCTACAGTGCCACCTGCTGGTTTGGAGAAACAGCTAATGCAAGTTTGTACATGAGCTCACACACGGTGCCCTAACTATGACTTTCACATCTGTCTTCGTTGTCCTAAGTTGATGTTGAGTCGATGATTCAAAGATGAATGGTGAGCTGCGCATAGCCATTTTTCACATCTCCATGAAACCCAGTCTTTTCTTTATGTGTTATGGAATCTATCTATAGCAGTCACCACTGATTATGAAGTTGATACACAGCTCAACTGATGGAGTGAGTCTATGAGCACTCCAAAAGACCAAAATCCAAACACAGTATAGAACAAATTGACCATCAGGTATGAAATGGCCTATGAGAGCTGATGCTGTATCAGTATAGGTTCACATTCTGTTAAGACTTGAGACTGTAGGACAGGTTTCTGTGACCAAGTAGGAAGAAAATATGGGACCAAGGAATAATGTCTGATCTCAAAACCTACCTATATTAGCAAGTGTGTAAATTGACTTAATGATTTTTTGGAAAAGTATTTCATTATTACCAACTTATAAGAATTACACTTATGTGGTAGTGCATATACATACATACATATATATATATATATATATATATATATATATATATATATATATATTACATTCTAAGAGACTAGGCTTCTTCTGGACCACAAAGCCACACTTAACTATACACGTGAGGTTGTGAGGTTGTGTAACACTTAAGAGCATGAAAATATTATTGTTTACCCAGACATTACTTATTTACCTCTTACTTGCCAAAATGTATTTCGGTTTATTGCAAGCTCCCATGACAAAGGGCCCACTGTTTAATAATCTAGAGGTATTTTTATCATAAAGCATAATCACAGATTTCAGATTTTTTTCTTCTATTAAAGAACAAACTTGTCAGTGGAGGTGGTCACTGGTGAAGAGATTGTCATGGTATGATATGCACGAGGTCTTGTTCAATCAGGTCATATCATTTACATTTGTAATATGAAAAAAATTGAAAAACTATAGTACTGTGAGGAGGAGACAGAAAATGGACACTCAAATGATTATTTATGAGCAAGTCTCCAATCTAATAGTCTCTGTCATCTCCATTCTTGCTCCTCCTGGGCCTCTGACACACTCAGGATGGAGCTGCAACACTGTGTTTCATATAGTAATAGAGTGCAGAATCTGCTGCTGCTGAGCTCTATGTAGGCTGTACTAAAGGATTTGTATGCTGTCAGTGTGATCTATCCCTGGAACTTCTGTGCATATTTAGATTCATTGTATTCAGGATGAATTCATCTAATCCACCCAAGCCTTGTGCAGTCCTCAGCATCACCCAGGTAATAAAGTAGTCAGTGAAAGTATAGCCAGAAGTATTACAGGATAACTCACTGAGGCCCCAGGTTTTTCCAACTCAGGCCCAGACTGATGCAGCTGGGCCTAGGAGTGGACACCTATGGAGCAAATTCATTTTAGGTGTCACTGTCACTTCAGTCCCTGTTCTTTCTGCAGGTTTGGAACTGGAATGCCCCTTACCTGTAGTTGCTGACATGAGAAAGAAAGTGATCCAGCTCTATCCCATGGTGAGGACCTGTGTGTTCAGTGACTATAGAGAGGACAATAATTATATGTTGGTCTAGGGTGTGGACATCCCTGTATTTACCATAATAGATCCAGGTAATTTGCAAATTCATGAGCAGGGAACGTTTTAGTTAAGGACCTACTCCAGCTGGAGAAGTTGGAGGCAGAGCACACTTGGATCAAGCCACAGGATGCTGAGGTCTGAGTCTTATTCCTATCTGAAGAAATACATCCCATTCACCTTCCCTCAGTTCTATGCAAATGCTTTGGTTGTAACATCAGGGCCTAAGCTAAGAAAAGATTTCTAGCCTTAGGCAGTAGTTCTACTTTGTAACATGTATGTCAGATTGATTCACAGATGGAGGTGGCAATGATGATAGTAGTGACTGGAAATTTCAAAGTCTGGTAAGTTTTGAGAATTCACAAGCTCCTTTCTGATACTTACAATTAATATTGTCATTCCAGAAGATTGCAAACAAAAAAACTTACTACAATTACCTAAAGGGAACTCTTCTCAGAAATATTTATATATTGTTGTTTATTCAGCAATATCTTAAATAACTTACAGAAATAAACTTCATATATTTCATAAGATTATTGCATCAATAGGATATAAATATACATGCAACAGAAGATGATTATTTCATGTGATATAATAAAATACTTATGCCTCCTTTAGGAAAATTGATGTAACTATGGATAACTGTATTGATTAAGATTATCTCTGAAACACCAACATTATAAGAGACTCTAGTTTTTAGAGATTAAACAGGTACACAGAACTATGTATGCAAATGTATATCAAAGTATAAATGAAACTTTGTAGCAGAATATAGCAAAAAACAGAATGTCAAGTGAAGAAGGGTAGAAATTATTGGGGAAATAAGCACAGTATACAATATAAATGTCTAAAAATTCTAAACATATATAAAATTGTTATTTTCATTTTTCAAAACAATTTTACATATTCTCTAAACTTTACATTCATGTATTAAATATATTGTGATCATGCCTATCCCCAAGTATGTTCCTATGACTCCCCTTGGAACCTTCTAATAAGTCTCTCTCGAAATTTCTTGACCTCTTTTATTCATAATAACAGAGTGAGTCCTATCAGTGCTACCTGTAGACAAATAAGTAGTCATTCACTAGTGCATAAGGGAACCATTAAAAACCATCCCAAAAAATTTATTATACTTTCCTCATCAGTCATCAAATGCCAATAAACACAAAGCTTGGTGGTTCCCACAACAGTCCCTCCTTGTTACATTGTAATGTTATTTTAAATATTACTTCACTTTTTAATTCTTCTCTCTTATATTACATCCTGACAACAGTTCTCCCTCATTGTCAGTGAAACACAAGTTATTGATTCACACACCATCTATCTGTATGGCCATCTCCTCATCCTCCAGTGCTGTTGTTATTATTAATTCCAGGAATATATTAAAGAGTACTGATGACAGGAAACATCCCACAACACACCTACAATTATCTTAAACTAATCACTTAGTTCTCCACAGACTTTGACTGATACAAAGGTATCTTGATAGGTATTTTCTAGTATTGTTATAATTTTCTCTGGGTACCCATAGAACCTCATTGTTTCCCAAAGTCCTTTCTTTCAAATGCTATCAAATACCTTCCTGAAGTCAATGGAACAGACATTTAAGTCTTTTCCAAATTCTTCATATTTTTTCTTCCAGGTGCCCCAAAGTGAAGATATGATCAATTTTGCTCTGAATCACCAATAGGCCTCTGTTAGGATTTCCTCTGTTTTGTCCTTGGTCCTTTTCAGCACAATGGAGGAGAAGACCTTACTGAAAGATATTCACTTATTCACATATCTTATTGACGATCATCACTACTTGCTGAAGGTCTAAATGAGATGCAGACCATGATAAATAGAGTGGTGGAAGTAAACAAAAACCTTGGTATGAAAGTAAACATTGAGAACTGAAATAAAATACATGGGAAGGGCACACGAGGATTTTAACATTACAATAAATAATCAGAAACACAAGAAAACAGACAACTTTGTCTATTTGAGAGGAAACCTCAGTTCGAAGGAGGGATGTATTTCATATGTAAAGAGGTGGATAGGGACAATGAGGGCTGCATTCCAGACACTAGAAAATGTTTGGTCGGCAAGTGATATAGCAACAACAACAAAATTACAAATATATGAGACACTTGTCTTGGGCTGCTTTCTTTACAACTCTGAAACTTGAACAATGAAATGCTCCTCAAAACAGAGGCTGAAAGTGTTGGAGATAGCATTTCTCAGAAGGATTCTAGGCATCACACAAAGAGATAGGCTGCACAATGATGACAAAAGAAACATCTCCATCTGCAGAAGGAAATATCTCAGCAATGGGGCTTGAGATATTTTGGCCATGAGATGATAATGACTGATGGCAGATACCCAAAGATAGCACTGCTTAGAGGAGTGCATAGGAAAAAATGAAGAGGGAGGCTCAAAAATGATGTATAGATGCATAAGGAAGAGTGTGGAATCTTAGGTATGACAATTATTATAGATGTTTGTATTCAAACATCTAAAACTGCCCAGGATAGGACCAAATGAAGAACTGGAGTAAATGGGCTGTCCATGCTTGTTTAAACATAAATGATGATGACAGGTCCCCTTCCCCCAGGCTCTTCCCCATACTTCCCCCTCTTTCCCTGTGTAACTTTATTTGCTTTTTCTGAGAAAAGAGCAGGAATTCCAGGGATATTCAACAAACAGGGTACATTAAGCTACAATAAGACCAAGCACATACCATTACATAAAGTCTTGAGGAGACAACTCAGTAGGAAGAAAGGGGTCCTGTAAGTACACAAAAGAGTCAAAATTAATACCTAATTCCAATTAGTAATCCCACAAACACTCCTAGCTACTCAACCATAACACATATACAGAGGACCCAAGTCAGGTTCCTAGAGGAACCTTGAATTTGGGAAGCCTCCATTTGTCCCAATCAGTTGATTAATGGGCCAATATCTCATGGTGTTCATGACTCCACTGGTTTACTGGCAGCAATGATGGGCATAGCAGGAAAGGAGCAGAAAGTGCTAGTGCTTGTCTCAAACTCAGGTAGCTTCATTGAGATTCCAGTTCCTAGAGCTGGAATTTTAATCCCATTTCTGACCTTGGCTAGTAGTTAAAAGGCCTCAGTGATATACTCAAAGGACTCAATATTGGCTTATGTAAGATCCATTCATCAGTTGGTGCTGATCTATATCTAAGGGCTAAAGTAGCTTTTTGCACTCTAAGTTAGCATTTTCAAGAGCCAGAGTTTCAATGAGTACTCATCTGAATTCTAGATATGCTTCCCTTATTTATACAGCTTTAGTTAATCCTTAAAGTTTAACTAAAAGGATCTCTTGAGTCTTGTATAGCTTTAGTATATGATTCAATTATTTTTCCTATTTTTGAGTCTTGTCCCCAGCATTCAAGACTGCTCTATGGCATAGGGTCAAGATACATTTATTGTATATACTTTGCCTATCTGGATCAGAATAAGGTCTTCACTAAGAATCTGATCTAAGAAAGCCTCAAAACCTCTGACTCTATCTTAATGCTAAAGGGGTTTAGCTTCTTATCTCCAAAAACTCTTTCACTAAACCTGTGTACCATGTTCTAGTATATCTGAGACTAGTTGAAGCCATTTTTCTGGAATAACCTTATTTCTTGAAGCCCATATTTTTATCAACTCCCTCACATATGGTGAAATAATGCCATAAGATACTATTGCTTGATTAATATGCTTTAGATCTTTTATATGTACAGGTTCCCATTTACATTCTGTATATTGTTGTGTGGTGTAGGAGGTCCTTCTGTCTGTGTGTTGCTTTCATTGATTAATAAAGAAACTGTTTTGGGCCTATAGTAGAGCTGTAGGGAAACAGTTAGGCTGAGAAAACTAAATGGAATGTTGGGCAGAAGAAGGCTGAATCAGAGAGAGATGCAATGGATATGCTGCCAGAGTAAGACATGCCAAAACTTTGCTGGTAAGCCATGATCTCTTGGTCATATACAGATTAATAGAAATAGGTTAAATTAAAATGTAAGATTTATCCATTAAGAAGCTAGAGCTAATGGGCCAAGCAGTGTTTTAATTAATACAGTTTCTGTGTGATTATTTGCTTCCTGGGACATACAGTCAGTGTGAACACTGACTATGGAACATTTGAATATCATTTGTGGGTCCAGGTGTTTGTGTGCCCACTCTGGTTCAGGAGAAAAGTAGCTGAGACCATGAGCATGGCTCAGTACTCCCTGCCTGGGCAGGTGACTGGATCAGGTCTACTAGGCTTCCATAGGCAGGAGACCATGGCAGATTTCTACTACCATACACAGAGATATTTCCAGGCTGCACAGTGCTCTGCATGGCAGATTTGGCTATATTACTCAGATAAAAAGTGTTTATGTGCTACATACTCATTCTCAGAGTTAAAGTGCTGAGTACGGCTCTTACCAGACCTGGTAGTAATCTTATATCCACTATTTTGAAGAACAGAAGAGAGGTGGAGCCAGCAACCTGGGCCACTGTGAACAAGTTGCTTACCATTTTAAAAGCTCTTCAAGCTAGAAACAATTGCAGATAATGCAATAAGAACAGATTCAGACATAAAACTACTCTAAACGGATCACAAAGTTGAATAAATGTACATAGGCTTGGGAAAGAGAAAAAAACAGAGCGTAGAGAGTTGGAAAAGGAGTAAATCATTAAAAAGCCTTTAAAGAGATAAAATACAGACAGCCATAGATTAAAAGGAATAAACAAAGAATAAGCCATGTAAAGTTGGAAAATTCACAGAGAGTCTGGATTATGTATATTAATGTGTTTTCATTGAATTTCTTGACTGTGAAGGTGCTAAATATAGAGAGATATTCTTTTATATGGGCTGCTAAGCTAAACCAACATATATGTTCTCAAGGTATCATGACTTCCAAATTTGTGTCTAAGAATATGTTGTTATGTTGTTCTTAAGATGAGAACCTGTGGATTACTTCCAGGCAAATATGGTTTGATAGAACAAGATCCCCTGAAAGATCACCATGAACACCCTCAAAAATTACTTCACCAAACTGGTGACTTATATGAACCTATCACACAGGATATACCATAAAAGACCTGATTAACAGCACCCCCAAATAACAGGAATCAGAATGGACAGAACTATGCCCATATTCCCAAATATAATCTATAAATATTTGTTTACATTTAAAGGGGGTTATGCTATAGAGATTTGCATTGGTATGAGTCTTGATTTATTGATACAAATGTGATGTAATTTTTCTTATACTGTATATGGATATTTTTGCCCTTGATTAAGGTATTGTGTTTGTGTAGTTCATTTAAATAGATAATGTATAATTAAGAAATATGGGTTAGCAGATAGTCATCTATAATAGTCAAGATTGTAGTCATGTTCATTAGGTTTTCTTGATATGTAGAGATATATTTCAGTTAGATAGGTATTCTTCAAATCTTTCAGAGACCTTCAGAATATGGCATTTAAATGTTTTAAATATTTAAGACTTTTCATGACAATGAGACATATCTGTTCCTGGCAGCAACAGCTACTTCAAAAGAAATATGGGCATCAAAGAGGCTACTTATGGAATTGGTTAGCCATTTTGGCAAGAAACTGTTCTTTCCTCGACTGCTTCATGGTATGCTATAAAAATTGGACATGCAAGATCCACAGAGAAATGATTGCTGAACTTGCTTAAAGGTGAGACAGTCTTTCAGAATTCCTGCCTCATGGAAGTGTCTATGAGACATTCTGAAGGATACAGAAGAAAATAACTGGAAAAGTGTCAATAAAGAAGGAACTGTCTTTGAAATTTCCTACTTCATGGAAAAGTTTGTTAAATACTATAGGCTTGTAGACTGAATATGGATCATACAGAAGAACTTTGGGTAACTCTCTAAGCAGTGAGATGTTTCTGTCAATACAAGAGTTTTGGAAGTTGCTTACAATGCACTTTCTGTTTACTTAGGTAATATTATATCCTCTGGGGTCTTTGATGGAGTTGAAAAGTAGATAGCTAGAAATATAGAATTATAGTTTTCCTTAGTAATGATAAAAGATAGAGTAGATATAAATATTGTAACTGTAAGTCTTGTTTGATACATGTTTTGTTATTTGTAATTTTACTATGATAAAGTTAAAGTCTTCCTTTTTGTTTAAACAGAAGAGGGGAAATGGAGTAGGAGGTTCTTCTGTCTATGTGCGGCTTTCATTGATTAATTAATAAACTGCTTTGGACCTATAGCCGAGCTGTAGGGGAACAGAGATAGGCTGGTGAAACTAAACAGAATGATGAGAGGAAGAAGGCTGAGTCAGAGAGAGACACCATGGATATGCCACCAGAATAAGACATGCTGAAATTTGCTGGTAGGCCACGACCTCGTGGTAATATACAGATTAATAGAAATGGGTTAAATTAAGATGTAGGAGTTAGCTAATAAGAAACTAGAGCAAATGGGCCAATCAGTGTTTTAATTAATACAGTATCTGTGTGACTATTGCAAACAATATTGGGCATTGTCTCATGTACTATAAGTGCAAAAGACAAACATGTACTGCCCTCTGTTTTCTGGATTTGGTTTCAGTTCTCAGTGCATGCAGAGGACTATGGATCACTACCCTTACTCTGAGTTTACCCCCAAAGAAGTAAACCTTTGTTATTCTCCATTCGAATCTATAGTGGAACTCGTTGATACTACTACAAGTGTATATCCTTTTGGGTGTATTTGGTGACTTTTAAGAGGTAGTAACAACATAAATAACTTTCCAAAAATCTTGATCTCTTTTGCTTCATTAACACAGTATCCAATCAGTGTTACATGCACATATACAAGTATAGCTATTCACTAGTGCATACAGAATCTATACAAATCTCACAAAGAAAAGGGATAATAATATCCTCATTAATCATGTAAAGCAATGAGACTCTTAGCTTTGTATGGGTTCTCATGAGACCTTTTCCATGATGTTATAATAATATAAATATTGTTGTACTTTATTTAATGGTGAGAGCAATGCACACATGCACCAAGGGAGATGCATCAACCTCTGAGGACAATTAAAGAAATAAAATTTTCATATTCTACCATGTGGCTGCAAGCAATCAAAATTATATTGCCAAGACTTTCAGTAGATACCAACACCTGTTCAGCTAGTTCACAGGCTCTCAGTTAGTTTTTGTGCTTGGTTGGATTTGTTTGATCTTGCGCTGGAAACTATAGTGGCTATTTGCTCATGTATTCTATGGTCAAGTAGTAACAATAGCATTCCATGGTTTTCTGTCCTATATTCTAGATTGTACATTCTTTCTAATACCTGGAAATATCTCTCTGTATGGCGGCAGAAATCTGCCATGCTCTCCCACCTGCCTAAGTCTGATCCCTCCCACAGTCTGCCCAGGCAGGGAGCGCTGAGCCATTAGCATGGTCTCAGAGCACCTTCTCTCTAATCCCAAGTGGAAACATAAACATCCAATCCTAGTCCCATAAAAGCCATTGAAATGCTTTAAAGCCAAAGTTTGCACTGGCGGCACAACCCAGTAAGCTGCATTTTAAAATGACACAGCTTTTTTTCTGCCGCTATTGCTGAAACAGGAAATCTCTCTATGGCATGTCCTAGCAAACAGAAAAAAGCTGTTTAAAAAAGTGTTAAACTCTCTCTCCCTTTTGTTAAAAGTTATCTCAGGTTTTTAAGTGGATTTGGCCAACCACATTGGGAGCCAATTGTAGATAGAGCTGCGGGCGGCTTTCCGCCGCCTGGCTCCAGGCCACCGGCTAGCTTTACACCCGAAATAATCACAGAAACTGTATTCTTTTAAACACTGCCAGGCCAATTAGTTTCAGCCTCTTACTAGCTAATTCTCACATCTTGCTTTAACCCATTTTTAGTAATCTGTGTAGCACCACAAAGTGGTGGTGGCTTACCAGGAAAGATCTTAACCTGCTTCCATTTCAGAGTAGAAGAGCTATGACATCTTCCTCACTGCCTTCTTCCTCCCCGAAATTCTGTTCTGTCTACTCCACCCATGTTCTGACCTATGAGGCCAAGCAGTTTCTTTATTAATTAACCAATGAAACAACAGATAAATAGAAGACTAACCTACATCAGAAAGAATATGATATTATATAACTACTAGGTACTTGGATACATATAAGCTGAAGGCTGATATTGCAGACCATGAGGTCTGCTACAGTGTAAGATTTCTGATGTCTTTTTTCTACCCTCAGGTTCCATAGCATGTAAAATAGAAGATGTCATTGTTATTTACCACTGAGTAGTGTGTAAATGTGTCACGTTTCCTTTATCCAGTCTTTGATTGAGGGGTATCTAGGTTGTTTCCAGTTTCTGGCTGTTAAAAGATAATGCAGTATGAACATAACTGAAACATTTCTTAAATATAACCCCAAAAGAACAGACACTGATAGCAACAATAAATAAATGGGACCTCTTGAAACTGAGAAGTTTCTGTAAAGCAAAGGACATGGTCAATAAAACAAAAAGGCAGCCTAATGAATGGAAAAAAGTGTCTTCATCAACCCAACATCAGACAAAGGACTGAATTCCATAATATATAAAGAACTCAAGAATTTAGACATTAAAATTCTAAATAATCCATTTAAAATGGGGTACTGAACTAAACAAAAAATTTTCTACAGAAGATTCTCAAATGGCCAAAAGATACTTAAGGAAATGGTCAACATCTTTAGCTGTCAGGGAAATGCAAATCAAAACAATTCTGAGATGGTAATCTTACACTTCTTAGAATGGCTAAGATCAAAAATGCCAATGATAGCTTATGCTGAAGAGGATTGGAATAAAGAAAACACTCATCCATTGCTGGTGGGAATGCAAACTTGAACAACTGCTTTGCAAATCAGTGTTGCAGTCTCTCAGAAAATTTATCTATTTTTTTAAATCTCAGAATGATTATAAGCAAGAAAACAAGGTATAGCAAATGCAGGCATGAACTGGAGAAAGATTGTTTACAGGTTGATGTAAGAATAAATTAGTGTAGTTACTTGGAAAGTCAGTTTGTAGATTTTCACAAAAATTAATCAATAAAATTATGATGTGTCCCAACCAAATCCCTCCAAGCATGTGTTCAATGACTCTATATCTTATTAAAGAGTCAGTTCTGTGTCCATGTTTATTGGTGTTCTATTCACAGGGGCTGGAAGATGGAACAAACCTATAATTTCCAAATATATATAATGAAAATGTTGGTTGTATAAACATTGGAATAATAAACAATAGTTAAATATAAATTAAAAATTAAAAAAAATCCATAGATAAGTGGATGGAACTGGAAAACTCTGCTGAGTGAGGTCACCCTGATCCAAAAAGACAAATGCTACATGTTCTCACTTATATATTATGCAAGATATGAATATTATGCTTGTGTTTAATTTACATAAACCAAGAGACTAAAAATTGGCCATTGGGTTATGAGTAATTAAGAAAATAAAATGTAGATAAAATTAAAGGAGATCAGGAGGAAATCACAAGAGACAGAATTTTATACATAAAGTTCTTGCAAAATGGAGTTGTTATGTGTTGGTGTAAGAGAAACACAATTTGTGTTCTATAAAAATAATATTAAAATGAGGATCCTGAAACATATCCAAACATATGCACGTGGCATGACATAGCAAAGCAAGAACATGAAAGTAAAGGAAAGTGGACTATGGAATAAGAAAAATGTAAATTATGTTTTTTTCATAACAAAATGCCAGAAAATACTGAAGATTTCCTAGGTGCCTAGTTTTATACCTGAGATTTTCTATGTGTTGTGGGAAGGAATTTGTGTTCATATTTTGGTGGGGTTTATCGATTTGCTGATACAGCATTGTTATCAAAAATAACATTTTTAAGAAAATTGTACAAAAACTTGTGAGATGTAGATAAACTTGTCATTTCATTATTAGCATTGTTACTGTGGTTTTCTGATCATGTTCTATGGATATAAGAGATATATGCTTCCTGAAATATGAGTTAGACAGCTCACGAATGAGATTTTAGACCATGAAGTCGGATTCTATGTAAAATCATTGATGTCTTTTCTCTTCCTTTAGGGCATCATGGCACCTTCCTGCACTAGGAAAATTGACCACCAGGTAGAATATCTTGTTCAGGTCAAGATTGGTTTCTAATTAACTAATGAGTACTTGAACTCACATACCTGCATGGGTGAACTATTCTGATCCCACAAGATATGAGCTATTAATTGAACACCTCTGTATTAGGCATAGACAGCTCTCTATAATTTAATGATCATGGGTATTGCCAATTTTCTTATTTGCCTACAGTAGCTCAATAGACAATATATCTGAGAAAGAATTGAAAGTGTAAATAAAACTTAAGAGCAAGAAGTAGTGTATAACTTTAAGGAAAGAATGTGTTCTATATCCTAGAGGAATGGTGCACATATGAAGTCACAGAGATTGCAAAGCATGCTGAGTCTGCACAGAGTATATCCTAATGGGGTCCCAATGTTCACAGAAGAACATGGACACAGGCATTCATCATCTATAGTTGATACTTCCTTGCAATGGAAATGTTTATTTTCTCTATTGGAATATTATTGAGTGTATTAACTTCACTCAGGACTGGACACAATTCCAGCAGTAGATAGCTAACATAGAATGAATGCAATATTTTATAGATATTTTCTCTTGTTTCACACTGTGAATTATATCTTCAGTCTTACTCATCTTTTACCTATATAACATAGATTCATAGTTGAGTGTTGTTATGAGTCATATGTATATAAGTTCCTGTTTTTATTTCTTATATTTTATTAATGCTTTTTATTCTAATTTTTCTATTGTCTGTTTGCTTTCCATAGAGAGATGAGGGTGTGAAATTGGAGAGGGATTTAGTAATCAGAATATATTGTACATTTTTTTTTCAAAAAAATGCAAAAAGTAAATAAAACCAAATAAAATTTAAAAAACATAGAGAAAACTGTGAGGAGTTTGACAAGGAATCTTTACTATGTTTGAGCATGGAAACATATTTCAATCACAGCTGTATACCTGTAATGTGGTTTATAATAAAATAAGCAAAACACTGTTTCATTTTCTTAGATATATATGCTGGACTATTGTTTGTCTTTATTTGTGCAAGGATGCCTATGATGGCCATAACTTCTAATAAATGTGTGATTACTAAATCAACCTTTTCTGAGCTTAAGGCAGTTGCCCATTGAAAACCTGAATACGTGACTATGGTATGTTGTACATATATTAACTTAACAAATTCCATAAAGTGGAACACATCCATTCAATTGAGAACCCTTAGAGTTACTCCCTGAAGGCAATTGTGTTTGATTATAGGAAGAGCAAGTAGGACACCTCTCTATAATATCCTTAGCTTGTTGCCATGTAATTGAAAGCTATTTCTTTAATCCTTTGCTATTGACGTGATGTTTTTTATGAAATTCAGAGGCCTGAAACACACTTCCAATCAATTATTGATCAATATCTGCATTATCTTGTGGTAGAGGACCTGGCAGACCCATTTGAGATCTGATGTGTGTTATGTATATAGGACAAAGCCTATTTCTGATTATGGCTTGCACCTGGATGAACAATGAAGTCAATTCTGTATCATCTGGTATAAATACTGCAGTTTTAACATGTAACACAAATCTTTCTGCATATTGTGGGTCAGTGACTATATTGAGAGGTTCTTTCAAATCCTTTAGTACCATAAATATAGCATATAATTCTGCCTTCTGGACAGAATTATAAAGCCTTTGTTCCACCTTACTTAGTTCTTATGATTTGTAATCTGCCTTGCCTGTTTTATTTGCATCAGTGTAAAATGTATGGGCTCCAGTTATTGGTGCATAATGTAAAATTTTGGGAAGAATCCAAAAAATTCTGTTTATATGTTAAATGTAACACTTTTGGGATAATTGCTTTTAATTTCTCACAAAAAAATTAGCACAAGCCCTTTGCTAGGGTTCATTATCTTCACATATCCTTTTTATTTCATTAGCAGTAAAAGGCATTCTAATCTCTGCTGGTTCTATACCTGCTAATTGACAAAATCTCAATTTACCTTTTATGATCAATTCAGAGACTTTTTCCACATAAGTTTTTAACTTTCTACTTGGTTTATGTGTTAAAAAATCAATTCTAACATAATATCATCCCTCTGCATTAAAATTCCTGTATGAGAAATTCTGGAATGGAATATGACTAGAACACAATTAAGATTTGGATTCACCATATCCTCATGTGCCTCCTGTAATTTCTATTCAACAATCACCAATTCCTTTTCTGTTTCAGCTGTTAATTCTCTGGGACTCTTCACGTCTTTATCACCATCTAAGGTTTTGTTTAAATGAATTAAAAGATCAGGTGTTATCCCAACAGCTGATCATAGACTAGAAATGTCTCCCCATAATGTTTGAAAGTCATTAAGCATCCATAACCAGTCTCTCCTAATGTGTGCCTTTTGTGTTCTAACTTTTGTAAGCCTATTCTCTAAATTAGGTAATTAACAGAATCTCCTCTTTGAATCTTTTCAGGAGAAATTTGTAATCCTCATTTAGGCAATATTTTCTTTACTTCTTCAAACATCCTTTCTAAAGTATCTGTATTTGAATTATATAACAAATTATCATTCATATAATGGTAGATTATAGACCTAGGAAATTGCTTATGTATTGTTTCCAGTGGCTGGCTGGCAAATTATTGGCACAGGGTGGAGCTATTGAGCATTCCTTGTAGGAAAATGGTCCATTGATGTCTTCTAGTAGACTGAGAATTATTATAAGTAGACACTGTGAAGGCAGAATTCTCTTTATTCTTTTCCTGTAAAGGTATAAAAGAAACAATCCTTTAAATCAATAACTATAAAAAGCCATCCCTTTGGTAACAGAGAAGGCAGAGAAATTCAAGATTGTAGAGGGCCCATAGGTCGAATCACCTTGTTGATAGCCCTTAGATCTGTCACCATTCTTCATTTTACCGATTTCTTTTAAACAACAATACAGGAGATTTCTAAGTGCTGGTAGATTCTTCTATATGTCAAGCATCTAGTTGCTTTTGTACCAACTGTTCTAAAGCCTACAACTTTTCCTCAGTTAGAGGCCACTGCTTAACAATTGGTTCCTCAGTTAACCATTTTAAATGTAGGACTGTTGGTACCTCCGAAGGTTTATCAATTCCTTTGTAATCTTGTACAGCCTGAATGGCTGGTGTCCATCATCTGTAATATATTCTAATATTATTGTCAAAAACATAAGTTTGGGGGGCTGCAGAAATGCTAATTTGGGTATTCCATTGCTGCAATAGGTCACGACCCCACAAATTTATTGCAATATTGGTTCTATACGGCCTTAGTTTTCCTATTTGCCTTTCTTGCCCTATATAGTCAACCCATCTGGTACTTTGAGATTGGGTTCTAATTCCCAGGAACTGAACATCTACCTCTTAAAGAGACCAATTTGGATGCCAAGATTCTGGAGTAATGATACTTACATGCATGCCTGTGTTTAATAAACCTCCAATAAAAAGGCCTTTTATACAAACTTTTAGCTTTGGTCTTTGATCACTTATAGAAGTCTGGCAAAATATACATTTCCTCCATCCTACTCGTGTTTGTTACTCATTTTCCACATTTAATACATCATTTAGACCAGTATTGCTTTTTAGAGCAGGCATTGGATTTTTTAATTTTCTAGGCAAGACATATTCTCCACAGTAACTGGGAATAACTGGGCCACATATGTCATGGGGGCCTGTGAGAGGACCCCATGGCATTTCCCAATGGTATTGGGTTATCTTGTCAATCTGCCATTGACCTACATTCATTGGTCCAATGTCAACCTTTGCCACACCACCTACATATACCTGGAGACTGAGCCACCCTATTTCTGCCATTCCCAGAAGAGGCATTATTCCTAGGAATCCATTGTCTATAATCTCTTTTCAGATGTCCCATTCTATCACAATTAAAACATCTGGTATTCTGATGTCTTCTCTTACCGTTGGAAATTGCTTCTACTACCTACAATTCAGTACCACAGTCAAATGTCTCAATATTCATTTATGCAAGACCCATTCATCCGTGGGTGCTGATCTGATCTTTAAATGCCCAAGGGTCTGTTTGTACTCAATGTTGGAATTATCATAAGCCAAATATTTAATTACTATACAACTTGTTTCTTGGTCAGTTACCCCTATTTGTACAGCCCTAGTTAGTCTTTGCAAAAAGTCACTAATAAGGTTTTCTCTGACCCTGTTTAACCATGAGATATGATTCAACTCTTTTTCTTGGATCCTGAATCCTGTCGCAAGCCTTTAAAGCTGCTGTGGTACAGAGGGACAATGTGTGGTCATCATAAAGAAATTGATCCTGAGGATCAGAGTAAAGTCCTTCACCATTTGATCTAGGGAAATATCAGGTCCTTTTGCTTTTCCTTGTTGCTCAAAAATTTTTTGGCATCTCTTTTAAACAGCACTTCTATAGCAATTGTGTTCCACTTTCTAGGACTGCTGAGATTAACTGAACCCAATCTTGAGGTGTGGCTTTGCTAATGAAAGCTGAAGTTTTGGCCATTTCTCTAACAAAAGATGAGTGTAGTCCATAAGCTACAATTGCTTGTTTAATTTCATTTGGATCACCTGTATGTATGGGCTCCCATGTATATATATTCCTTGACAACTTTAGAGTACTTGGGGCCAGATACTTTTTCTGATGTTATTACTGGAAAGGCAGGCATAACTCTGGGGAAGCTATTGGATATATATGGATGTGGTAAAATTTTGCAATTTTTACCTTCTTTTCTTGTTCATAAAATTCAATCATTCCCTCAGTCTTTACAAATCTGTTTACCATTGCCTTTTGTGATGTCTGGATTTCCTTTCCAGTGTTCTGCTCTAATGCCCTCATTGAGGATTCCAAGGTAGAAAGCCACACACTACTGTGAGAGTCAAATGTATATAAATATTCTTAAAAGTGTCCCCATAAAGAAAGGAAGAAAGAGAGAGAGAGAAAGAGGGAGGGAAGGAAGGAAGAACAAGAAAGAAGGAAGGAAATAAGGAAGGAAAGAAAGAAGGAAGGAAGAAGGGAGAAAAAGAAAGAGAAGGGAAGGAAAGAAGGAATGAAGGAAGAATATAATATTAATGTTCAAGAAAAAAATGTCAATGTTATTTTTGTAAAAAGACCAGTCCTTGGATTTCAGGCCATGGAAATTAAGACTTATGTTGAAAAAAGGAAGGTAAAAAGATATAAGCTGTTGCTAAACTAAACATGGCGCTCAAAATATTTTTATTCAAGTGATTTTGGGGGGGGAACTTATTAAGCAAAATTTGCTTACAGAAGTAGAGACAGATCTCCCTGACAATGTTTCTAAAGAAATTTCTTCTCTTAAGAGGTATGTAATTGTTAAGTCCCCTGTTCCTGAAAAAAACCCTTTACTAAATCACGGAGATTTAATTGTTTTGTTAAACAATGATTTGTAAACATCTGTTGACACTTCTAAGGAGCTTTTGCATCCTCATGATGCCTCTGGTTTAGAGAAAAAACCTGCAAAATATCATAATTAATATTGGCCTCCACATTATAATATATCATCTATTCTTCTTATAAAATAAGGGAGAGTCTTAAACAGTGTTTTTCAGGACCCTGAGGCATGTCTGTCACTGCACATGGAGTAGTTATTTGGAGATCCTCTTTTAAGATACTTTCCTGTTAAATTCTAAAATGTGATTCTTGAAGCCTTATCTTAATCCCAACACTTGGGATAATTCTACTTACTCATTTCTTTTTTCTCTTCATAGGTAAGTAACACTATGGAGTTCCCTTTTTTGTTTATTTCTTCTAGACAAATCACACTGGTATGTCAGAAAGCTTCCTTTACCTCTTCCTCACTCCCATCACATGGAGAGGGAAGTCTCTCCTCTGTAAATTGGGATATTTCTAACTGACAACTCTTTCACTCTGTTTGGAGACTACTGGATTTAAACTTTTGTTACCAAGAAAATTACCTTCTCTGCCTCTTCATAATTACACTCAGATCCCTACTTTAACTTCCTTGACTCCCTAAAAGCTCTCTAAATCTAACAGGGATTAAACACAAAGTTGTAAGTTTACAAAAACAACTTGTATTATGAACTGTTAAGAATAAATTTACTTAAATTTGAGCTATTGAAGATAATTAGGAGGAAAGGAGATTAAGTATGTTACATAATATAAACAATTCCTTTCTTAGTCCCTATACATTAAAAAAGTTTAAGTTTCCCATTACAGACAAAACTGTGCCATGCCTCTTGCTTGTTGCCAAGCCTCTGTTCAAATGATGTACACTTTTGGGTCTCTATTATTTTAATTGATACATGGACCATTAAGCTTATGTTTCAAAATAAAATTTATTGAATGAATGTAACCTAAAAAGCAACTTCCAGAGACTTCAGCTGCCTTCTCAGGTTTTTTTCCTAAGCAAAAATTAAGCCACTGACCTCTCTCCAAACAGGTTCAAAATAACTGTTTATTATTCCCTTTTTAAAGGAAATCAACATACAGTGAATACTTCATTAACCAACTACCCATGTCCCCTGACATAGTTGGATAAAAAAGGTATAAAATTTAAATTTAAGCTATAAGGATGAAAATAATATAAGAAATAAAAATATATTTTAATATATATGAGCACAATTTTATATAAGGTCTGAGAACCTAAAAGCTTTAGTTATTATATGTAGGCCAAGGGAAATAAATTATATAAGGTATATGGGTCTAATTTTGGTCTAAAGTTATGACAACATATATGAAGGTCAAAAATAAGAAAGCTTAAGTAAAACATGAAGGTTTAATTTTGCGAGAAGTATTATAAGATGTAAATGTATAGGTTTAAGGTAGGAAGATATATGAAGGCTTAGATAAAAATGTTTGGGGAAGAAAGAAAATAACTTAGAATATGTAAAATGCAAGCTATTGAGATAGATAAAACCAATTATGGAGGTTTGAGGATGAGAAGGTTTAAGTAATGATACAAAAGTGATTTGAGGTATATAAGAAAGAAACATGTTCCAGATTATTTTCTATTGCTATTCTCCTGTTACATTGGGACTCCAAAGTTTCTTAATTTTGACAGTACTTAATAAAATCTTGAAACTTTTATTCTGATTCTGACAAAATACCACCACTATTAAAATAACCACAAATAAGAAAAATGTTATGGATTTTTTTTTGTCTCTTTATGAAGGTTCTTATAGGCTTCTAAACATCACCGTAAATTCACCAATACCCACAGGTTGAGATAAACTTAAGAAAAGTACAACTAAACTGTGATTTGTTTCCCACCAGCCTATTTTCTTAATGGGATTCTCTCTCTCTCTCTCTCTCTCTCTCTCTCTCTCTCTCTCTCTCTCTCTCTCTCTCAATATTGAAAATCTGTTTTGCCATCTGCCAAGACTATGATGCCACCGTAATTTTTTTCTGAACCATTTAACTGTACTTCTTTCCCTAGTCTATCTGTCCAACAGGATTCAAATCAACAACAGATACTTCCAGCAAATCCAACTGTAGTAGGGAGCTGTGGGCTGCATTCCTGCCACCCGACTCATGGCCGCCTGGCTAGCTTATGCCCCGAAATAACAACACACAAATTGTATTCATTTAAACACTGCTTGGCCTATCTCTAGCCACTAACTTGCTAATTCTCATATTTTGACTAACCCATTTCTTATAATCTGTGTAGCACCAGTCTTACTGGGAAATATTCAGCATGTCTGACCTGGCAGCATGCTTCATCGTGTCTGCCCTGGAGAGCAGAGGCATGGCATCTGTTTGAGGCATATTACCTCACTTCCTCTTCCTCCCAGCATTCTGTTCTGTTTACTCCACCCACCTATGTTCTAACCTATCAGGGCCAAGCAGTTTCTTTATTAATTAACCAATGACCTTCCTCCATCATCCAACATCAACTTTAGCTGTTTCCTCAGAATCTATATCCTGATCCAGCATCACAGACTACACATCCCCAGTCTCAGATGGTCCTACAGAACACAAACAATGAGAGAAACAACCTGTACTTACTGGACTTAGCCAATATTGCTGGGTTTTTTTGGTTCCCAACTATAATCCCCTAATTTCAGCATGAAGTAGGGAGGTGATAAATTGTACCTTGTCATTCATTTATTATCAACAAAAAGTCCACAGAATCAATTTATTAACCTAGGGCATATGGATGAACCTATTTAACATGTGCTATAAAAGAAATTACTAATGTTCTTAGTAGGCCTAAATGGCATGATGCTGTTTTATTTGCGCATTGTTATGCACATTACTACTGTAAGAACAGTTGTATATACAACTTCCTTAGTACAGGTTCATACTACAGAGGATGTTAATTGACGCTCAAAATTTGTTGTCTGAAAATTACTATGAATTTAGAAGACAGGAGCCATCAGGATCATATCATACTTTGGAAGAAGCTTCTATTTTACAGGAAGTCAGTTGAACAATATTAATCTTAGACTTAGTGTTCAGTGTCATTCAAACTTGAAATAAATTTCTGTAACTGCTCTTCTTATAATGACACAGAATATGATTGGGGTCAAGTTCAGGCACATTTATAGAAGAGTTGGGATAATTCTGCTTTATCTATGGACATAGATTCCTCCCTTCACCAGAAAATCTCTGACAAGCACACTCTGTACACAAATTATGGCTGTCTCTGTTTCCTTCATTGTCTAAGGTGATACTGTGTAGATGTTTTAAGAATGAATGGTGAGCTATGCCTCAGATGACTTCCAGATCTCCATGAAACCCAGTCTTTTCTCTGAAGTAGTTGGATATAGCTCTAGCAGTGAACATTGAAGATGAAGTGAGTTGATAGACAGCACAATTGAGTGATGATATTCACAAGTACTCAATCATTCAAAAATCAAAACACACGGTAGAACAAAGGTGACCACCAGGTTGATATCTAATGGCCTGTGAGAGGTGATGATGTATCAGCATAGTTCTACGTTCTATAAATGTTTGAGACTGTGGGGCATGTTTCTGAGATGGAGAAAGAAGTAAAATGGAACCAGACAATAATGTATGATCTCAGAACCTACCTCAATTAACATGTACATACATTGACTTGATTAATGATTTTGTGAAAAGTAATTTAACCATACTTTTACTAACTTACAGGAAGTATATTCATATGCAGTTCAGTTTGGCACATATCTAACATTCTAAGAGACTAGAACTTCTGGAGGATCACACAGGTAGAGTTAAATATAAACCTAAAGTCATGTAACATTTGAAACTGTGAAGGACTTTTGTTTCTCCAGCAGTTATTTTTTGGACTTTATTGCTCAAATTTATATTTCAATTTATTAAAAACTACCTCAAAATGTCCCGTTCTCTTATTATCCAGAGATGGATATTTTTACCACACTTCAAAATCACAGTTATCACTTTTTATTGTTTAATTAATGGAAAAACATTTCAATAAATGTGGTCATTGGTGAAGAGTTTATAAAGGTATGGTATTTAGTCATCCTAAATCAGCATCCCTGCATTCACAAAAATAATTTTGAAATGTTGTTACAAAAAAGTGAGAGACAAAGCAACATTCATAATGTTTGTTTCTGTGAATGTCTTAGGCTTATCTTCTCTGTCATGTCAGTCCCAGGGCAGCTTCCTGCTTCTCCAGGGTTATTGACACACTCAGGATGTGGTTGCAACACTGTGTCTTGCACAATAATAGACTGCAGAGTCTTCAGATGTCAGGCTGCTGAGCTCCATGTAGGCTGTACTGGAGGATTTGTCTGCAGTCAGTGTGGCCTTGCCCTGGAACTTTTCATTGTACTTAGTATTACCATTTCCAGGATAAATCCATCCAATCCACTCCAGGCCCTGTCCAGGCCTCTGCTTCACCCAGTTAATATAGTTGCTAGTGAAGGTGAAACCTGAAGTCTTGCAGGACAACTTCACTGAGGTCCCAGGTTTCCCCAGTTCAGGCCCTGACTGATGCAGCTGCACCTGGGAGTGGACTCCTGTGAAGAAATAGAGTAGATTGTCAGAGACCTTGTCACCTCAGTTCCTGTCTTCTCCTCAGGTTTGGAATTAGAAATTCCTTACCTGTAGTTACTGACACAAGGAAGAGAATGATACAGTTCCATTCCATGGTGTGGGCCTTGTGTACTCAGTGATTATGGAGAAGAAACTGATCATATGTTGTTGTTGTGTGTGAACATCCCAGTATTTACCATAATAGATGCAGGTGATTTGCCTATTCAAAAACAGGGGACTTCTTAAATAAGCACTTGGTTCAGTTTGAGAAGCTGGTGGAGGAGACTTGAGTCAAGCAAGAGGATGATGAAATTCAAGTCCTAATCCTGTCTGAGGAAATGCATCTCATAATATTCCCTCAACTCTGCAGATGTTGTGGGTTTAACAATAAGGACCTAAACACTCAATAGATTTCTGACATGAGGCAGTTGCTCCACTTTGTGACAAGGTTGTCATTTTGATTTTCAGAAGGAGGTTGTGATGCTAATTGTGGTGACTGGAAATTTAAAAACTTGCTAAAATTTGAGAAATTATTGCCTTATTTCAAATGATTAATGTTTGCCATACCAGAAGGTTTAATAGAAAAACTCACTGAAATGACCTAAAGAAACACACCTCAGAAATATTTACACACTGATGTTTAATGCAGCACTATATACCATGACATATGAAAATAAACTTCATGTCTGTCCAGAGATGATTTCACCAAGAAGACATGGCTATTTGTGTGACACAACAGGAATGTCATCTGAAAGAATAAGAAACTTATAGCACCTTTAGAAAATCAATGTAACTGGTGATAATTGTATTAATAAAATTATTTCTGAAATACAGATACTATATGTAGCTCTAATTAGTTTTTATATATTGTATAAGTACACAGAACTATTTGTGCAAATATCTACCAACTTAAAAATGAAACTGTTTAGCAGAATATTGCAAAAGCAAGAATATCAACAAAATGAAGGGTTGGAGTTGTGGGGGAAATACGCACAGTGTAAAATGGACAAGTAAAAAAATTCTAAACATATATAAAATTGTTATCTTCATTTTTCAAAATAATTTTGCTTATTGTCTAAAATTTTCCTTCATGTTTAAATTATATTGTGATCATGTCTATCCCCAACAATGTTTCTCTGAATTCTTTGGGAACTTCCAAAAAGTCTTTGTTTTGTTTCATAGCAGAGTAAGTCCAAACTCTGCTATGTATATAAAAATAGGTGTGTCATTCCATACTAAAGAAGGTGATGAAGGAGCCTCTAGAGACCTTCCCAAAAGTGATTATATTTTTTTCATCACTCATCCAATACCAATAGACTCAAAGCTTGGAGTTGGCCAATGAAGAATCCCTGCCTATCATGTTGCAATATTTCTTCACATTTTTAATTGTTTTCTCATAAAGTACATCCCAATCAAAGTATCCCCTTACTCTTCTCTCTCACCCATGCTTCTGTCTCCCACAGATGCATCCTGTTCTGTCTTCACCCAGAAAATTGCAGACATTCCAGAAACATCCATAAAAATTGGCTTAACAAGCTACAATAAGACCAGGCAAGTACCATATCATCAGCCTGGATAATTCAACCCAGGAGAAATAAATGTGTCCAACAAGTATGGCAAAGCATCAGACAGACCCTGTTTCCAGTGTTAGTAATCCCAAAAGTATGCCAAGCTATTCAGCCATAACAGGTATGGTGAGGACCTAAGGCAGCCCTACCAGATCCCTGATTTCCACGAACCCCCATGAATCCCCATTAGTTGATTATATGGACCATGATCTCATGGTATCTGTGGGGTCTCTCATTTTTAAAATCCTTTCTTTCACTCCTTACTAGGCTTTCATGAATTCCACCTAATATTTGGCTCTAGGACTATGAATCTGCTCCCATCAGTTGCTAGATGCAGTTTTCTTGGTATCAGTGATGAAGATTTTGCTAGGTTCCAGTCCAGAACACTCTCCAGGCAGGACAACATAACTGTAGGTCAATGGTTTTGTGGCTGGTTTGGTATCTTAACACCTCCACTTTAGACATTGCATGGTTACAGAAGGTGGTATATTCAGGAGAACTAGTACAAAGGAAAATCTATGCAATCTATGAAGCTAATTCTATCAAATATTTCTAGGAATAGGGGATACAGAGCCATTTATTATTTTTTTAAATTGTTACACTGTGTTCCATGGTGAAAGCAAGGCACAAATAAATCAAGATACCTATAAGAACCTTGGAATACAGCTTATGAAATTCAATTCTCATTTCTACCAAGTAAATACAAAACAATTCAAACAATATTGCCAAGCTTACAAGTAGATATCTTTACTCACTCAGTTACTTCATAGACTCTCATGCTATAATGTTTACTTGCTTAATTTGTTGAGATCATGTGCTGGTAACTGTAGATGCTGAGAGTTCATATGTACAGTAGCTATGTGAGGTCCCGATGACAGTTTTTCATTGCTAAGCACCCCGTATTTTTTTTCTTAAATTTGATCACATCTTTTTTGTGAAGGTCCCTAAGTTTTGGGTTCAAAGTGGATACAGATGGCTCATCTGTGGATGAGTACTCAGTCTTCCATTCTTATCACTTTGACCAGGTGTGAATGTTTACATCAATTATTACCCACTGCACACAGAAGTTCTTGGGATCATGGATGAGAGCAAGACTAATCTATTGATTGCAAAAATAAATATTTATATTACAATTTGACAACATGACTGCTAGAAATAAAACTTGGGTAGGGTCTACTAGGGCCTATGTTACCCCAAGCCATGGGCTTTTGAACATGTTTACCTGGGATGAATATTTACAATGAATTACTCAAAGAATATAATTAGATTAAAGTTGATCATCACATAACTCTCAGGCATGAGTGGGTATATCTTACTAGAAGGCTGTTGTTGACGACTACAGGATCTGGTACTTTATATGATCATTGATGTCATTTCTCCCAATGCAGACTGAATAACATCTTCCCACATTAGGGAGGGTAGCTGAAGGGAGAATTTCCCATTCGATTTCTGGTTGATTTCTCTATGGTGTATCTCACAATGAAATGCAGTTCATAACAACTTTAATGTTATATTTTTACCTCAGTTAGAATGACTATGAACAAGAAAATAAATGATAACAAATGTATACTTGGTTGTGGAAAAAGTTTGATCCTCATGCACTGTTGTTGACAGTGTACACTACTGTCTTGACTTTGGAAATTTCATCAAAAATAATAAATAAAACTATTCTGTGCTCTAGCTTTATCCTCCAAGTATATACTCAAAAGACTAGATATTACTGTAAAGACACTTGCACATCAATATTTATTGCTACTCTATTCACAACAGATGGGAAATGGAATCAACCTAGATTTCCAACAAAGGACAAACAGATAATGAAAGCTGGGGCACATAAACAATGGGATATTCCTCAGTAGTAAAACAGGAATCATGAACTATATAAGTAAGTGGTTGAAACTGGAATGAATATGCTGAATGAGGTCACCCATGTCCATGAAGACAAATGCTTCATGTTTTCTCATCTATGTGATTCCACAATTTGAATACTTGCTTTGTGGGTTTCATTTGTAGAAGCCAAATGACTAGAAATGCATTATTAGGGCCTGAGGTATTAATGCAGAAGTATAATAAAACAGGGACAAAAAAAAAAAAAACAAAAAACGGAGGGGAATCCTGGAGAAAGAAAGTCTCAAGCATGAAGTGGCATTTGGGAACTGAGAAATCAGGAATTGGTGTAAGGCAAACCAAAATTAAGAGTGATAAGAAAGCTATGTGTAAATATAGGATCTTGTAGCAGAAGTAAAAAATAAAGATGTAGACAACGTGGAGTGTGTGTTGCCTGACAAAGTGAAGTTAGATTGCTTACAGTAAAGATAAGTGTACTATGCAATAAAGAGAAACATAAATTACCTTTGTTGTTTCAATAACTGAACACGTTGAAATAATAAACAGTAAATAATTGCCCTGTTCTAAAATTGCAGTTTTCCTTTGTTGACAATATTTTTGTATTAAGATAACAACATGATAAGAGACATTCACATAAAAACTAATGAATTAAAAAAAACTGTAAACAATCTAGATAAACTTGTAGTTTAGCTGTTAGTGCCATATCAGTGGTCTGTTCTTATCATGATCTATGGTTATCTGGGTTATTGCAGACACCTGAGTAGAAAGCAAAAGGATGAACTTTGAATTTTATTTTAACCTGTGAGCCTTTCAACAGAGGTACCTTCCTGGGTGAACAGTGCTACTTCCTCAAAACATGAGTTATTTATTTATCATCTCAGTGCCCAATTAGAGTCAGAGAGGCCCGACAGTTATAAAATCATTATGAGGTATTGAAATTGTCCTTAGTTGACCCCAATAACTCAATAGTTAGCCTGGAAACAATTAAAAACTCAATAGATTGTAGGAGCAGGAGCAGATTGGGTGTCCTAAGGAAAATATCTTAGAGACATAACAGGACTGAAGCATATGTGAATATCCAGAGATTATGAAAACATGAACAATGTCTGTAAAGATTTGACCCAAATGTGTTTCCAGTGATGAGAGAAAGAGGGAGACTGACAGACACAAGCTCTCAACCCAAAGCAAGAAGTTTCAGCAATTTTTGCTTGCCAGGGAAGAATTAATTTTCTGTAATTGAGTCTCATTGGGTATATTAAGCACACTTAAGGGTGGATCCATACCCAGGAATACATGGCCAACACAAAAGGACCTCAAGTGTATGTTTGTAGATATTTTCTAGCATATCAATTTATACTGCATTTCTTTTCATCTAATATGTTTTGGCTTAGTACTATGGTTCCAGGGTTTAATTACTTAATTTTTGTTTGTTTGTTTTGGTGTATATTAGTTTTGGTCTCTCTCTCTCTCTCTCTCTCTCTCTCTCTCTCTCTCTTTATCTCTATGTGTGTGTTTCTGTGATCTGTGTATTTTTGCTTGTTTTAATCCTATTTTAAAACTTTTTTTTTATGTGTTTGCTTTCTACAGAGAGAAAGAGCAGGATGGTAGGGAAGAAGGAAGGATCTAGAAAAAGTTAGAAGATGGAAATCAGTAATTATAATATATTGCATTAATATATATTTAAAAATATATAAACAATAAATGAAAACTGAGTAAAATAATCAAGAAAATTTAAACCTCTGAAAATTTAATAAATAATTTTTACTGTTCTTGAGCATGGGAACATCGCATGTCAATCACAGCAGGTGCTTATCAGCTAGCAGATTTTAAGTTAGGACAGCACAGAGAATACAGAGTAACCTCCACTCAAACCTCATCTTTTTACTTTGGATTTTTGGTACCATTGTGCCCCCTTCTGGTTCTGAGATCCCCTGCGGGTTAGTTTGTCAAGGCTTATACAGAAGTGGCATTGTCTGACATGAGCATCAGCATTTGTGCAACTTCATTGCTCACAGAGTTCAGCTGCAGGGAGAAATGGCTCTGGTTCTTAGGTTATGCTGACTAGATATTTGAGAGATGGATTTAAAATTATGCCTATATGATTATCAATGTCTCTCTCAATGCCAGGCTATGCTTGGGTGAATCCAGTTCTAGATGTTCCTGCTTGTAGTACAAAAATAAGGAGAGACCTGGGTCTTTGCAGCTTTCATCTTGTTACAACTGGGGGAGAGCAACTGAACTCAGAGAAACTCAGTGGATCTTGAGTTCAGATGTACTCCCCCATGTGCTCATGTATGAATTCCTGAGACACTCAGATACATGAGTCAAAAGAAAGAGGAGGAAAAATTGTGACACTCACAGACCAGGTAAAAATTAATAAAAATACTTTCATCTTCAGGAGATAAAAGTTAAGCCAATTTGAAACTCAACCAAATATATTTACCATAAAGTATTTAAGAGAATGAAAGAGAAGAGAATATCCTTTGACAAGGATCCTCATGGGTAGAGAATATATCTCTTTAGACAGTTTTCTCTCTCTCTGTCTTCCTCTCCGAATTCAGGATCTTCTTATCTTTGGACAGACAATGTGTTAGTAAAGCTTTACAGGAGTTGAAAGTTTTCACAAGGAGGGATGAATTTGGAAGGTGCTTCCAGGAACGAGAAAATCCAAGAACACTACACAGTATTTTGTCAATATGCCTGTTTAAATTTCTGAATTATAACTACAAATATTAACACAAAAATTCATGCTAAGCTAGTCATGTATGTTTTGTTCTAAGTTCAGGACCATGAATCATTTGTACCTAATATTCCAGGAGTAAAGCAGCTTGAATCAATCAGTTGTATGGTTTCTCCTCTATCACTGACCATAATTGGAATAATGTCATTGGGTCTTTCAGGTCATAGGTTAGCACTCTCAGGGCAACATTTCGTTATAAAGGAACAGTTCTCTGTACAATTCAGGATGCTAAATGGACTTAAATAGGCATTTCTTCTTCTGTTCTGGTCTGAGTGGTGTCCATAAGTCTTCCCCTCATAGTCTAGTTTGGTGGAATGCTGATGGCTATCATGTGTGACAATGTACAGGATCTTTGCCTGCTTCATCCATATGGCTTCACAGAGACATCCTCATAAAATGAAATATATTCACAAAATTCTGGGCCCTGAAATTGTTGAAAGATGGTATGAGAATCTGCTCCTAAGGTAAACAATGTGAGTATTGCAGTATGTGCTGATGAGATGCAATGTCTGTGAAACTATTTAGACTTTTCCAAAAATACATAAACACATTGATTTCTAGCATTCTCATCCACATTTTACTTGTGGATTATTTCCCAATTCACATCTGTCCGGACCTGGTTTCATTGACCATAAATGCACAGTAGTTCCTTCAGTTATTGTTTCTATGTTTGATGCATCTTCACCACTGAAGGGCCTGAGCACTACTTACACTATTCCTGAGTCTTTTTGCAGATAGGTTTGCATCTGAAACCTGGATCATATCATCTCACTGTTTCACTCACAAATGGAAACACCATGGGTTCCTCGGTGGTCAGATATCTCAGCTGAAACAAGAACTAATTTAGATGTGTTTCTGCAGCTATCTAGAGTATCTGCTAGGTAATTTACCTGTGGAGGAGGTTAGAAATAACTTCTACATTCCCCTCCTCTGGAACATCATGAATCAGTATCTGGAATTACTATCAGGAATTTCTACTGAGAGAATACTGTACAGATCAAGGAGAATGTCTATGAAGATTTACTAAGTATGGAAATATACTTCCTATGGATGAGATACCTGATGACACAATTAGATCACTGAAATGTATATAAAGCAATTACAATACACCAATGTTCAATCATATGAGAATACTCATGAGAAAGACTTGGTACACTGATTGGCATATATATAAATTTAATGAAATGCATATGAATCTTTGTGGTTCTAAGAAAATATAGAGTCAATTATAGGATATGGATATTTCCTATCTATTGACAAGAGACTTAAGTCAGACAAGATATTATATTCTTTGATTATGTGAGGCATAAGAGTTGAAAATAGGACACAATAGAATTCCAAGATTCAGCAAGTTAGAAGTAACCATACCTTTCTTCACTGAAAGTGAACTCTGTTCTGAAATCCCAGAGAGTAAGTGTTCTTGGAAAAGCAACTGTCATCACAGAAGGGAAAAACAAAAAAAAATATGTGTATATGTAATCTGGTGTCGTGAAAAGTCCTAAGTAGTAATGACATGTCTCTGGTACACGCCAATTTATTCCTATGAACCCAACACTCATTACCACCTCAGAAGCTTGAGGTCTCTTGCATGCAATATAAGATGATGAGGTACTTCTAGCAGAATTGTAAAGCAGCTATGTACATGGACCTTCAGTTAAAGCCTTACAGTCATGTTAGATGTTATACTCATTGTGCTTGCAGAATCTATTCACCTCTGAATTAGAAAGCTCAAAATTTTCTACATATTAATCAATCCATGTGTCACCATTGGAGGAAAGCAGTAATATGCTTTGGAAACTCACTGGTATTTTATGTATTATTTCTTATTCTCAATTTTTATATAAATTTGCTTATTTTACATAATGGCCACAGTTTCCTGCTCCCTTTCTCTCTTCCCTGTTCCTTCCGACAATCATCCCTCTTTCTACTCCTCCCCTATTTCTGTTGAGGAAAGGACAGGTCTCCCATGAGTATCTACAAAACGTGGCTTATTAAGTTACATTAAGATTAAGTACCCCCAATGTACTTTGAATGGGCAAGGAGACACAGTATGACAATTAGGGTGCAAAAGACAGTAAAAGAGTTTTAAATATACCCTGTCCCCAGTGTTAGGAATACCAGAAGAGGACAAAGATACCCAATTTTAACATATATGCTGTGGACCTAGACCATTCCTTTGCAGGCTGTCTGGTTGCCACTTCAGGCACTGTGAATCCCTATGATCCCAGGTTAGCTGATTCTCTGAGTTTTCCTGTTGTGTCCCTGATCCCTGGCTCCTACTATAGTTTCTCCAACTTTTCTGTGGGATTCTCAGTGGGTCTACTTCTGTTTCCATATTTTGATGGATGATGCCTTTCTCAGAACAACTGGACAAGACACCAAACAATGAGTATAGCAGAATTTTATTTCAGCACACAGTTGCAAGGTTCTAACTTAGAACTAGAGAATAATATTTACACTTGTTAAAAGGTATAATTGGGATGATAACATCTATTCACAGCATTCAGATTTCTCATGGAGGGGAACTCTGTGATGGAAGAACATGCAGACAAGGTCATTGTTCTCAGCTACCCTTCTCATTGACAAGCTCCAAAGATCACAAGTACCATGTATCTCCATGTTTATTCTTGCTTAGATATTCATTCAAACTGAATATGTATCCTTAAAACTGTAGAACAGGTTATTGTGTCTCTGTGTTTCCATTTAATGCAATATGCTAAGAGTACAAGGCAGGGTACTGGGACTTGGAATGACTATGAGTGTGGAACCTGTGATCAGTGGTTGATTTCTGAACTTATCTCTCGGATCTCATGAATAAAAACTGTAATAATGAAATCATTTTAAATAGTAATTGAAAAGTAATTTTGGACATTTCCTGAGAATTAGACTTTGATTTACTAGGGGAACAAACACTTCTGCTCCAAGATATTGACCCAGTTATGGTAGTAACCTGTGCTGATATTAATATCAACATGGGGATATGTATCAACTTTAGTAATATGAATCGTTTATGAAGTGTCACTAGGAAAATTCCTATGCAATCATTCTTAGTCCTGTTATTACTTTCCTCAACAGTTAACCACAATTTTGAGCAAGTCTGTTGTTACTCTTCTCTGTCCTCGCAGCACCATGGCAGTTTCTTTGTCTTTCAGAGTTTCTGATATGCCTCAGATGTGTACTGTAACTCTGTGTCTTACACAGTAATAGATAGAGTCCACAGGTGTCAAGATGTTGAGCTCCATGTAAACTGTGATGAACATGGTGTATGCATACAGTGTGGCACTATTCTCAAAACTTTTTGTATATAGTTTATTCTACCAAGGTTTGGGAGTATGTTTCCAATCTATTCAAGCCCACATAGTAACATCTGCCTCACCCAACCCATATAGGAAATGGTGAAGCCATGAGTCAAAATCTTGCAGGAAACCTTTACTGAAGGCCGAAGAACCCTCAATTGAAACACAGAATTCTGTATATGAGCTTGAGAATGGTCTCCTGTGGAGAAGAAATAGTGGTTGTCACTGTCATTTTACCCTCATTCCCTTCCTCAGGCCTAAAACCAAAGATTCACTTACCTCTAGCTGCTGCCACAAGCTGTACATGATCCAGCACCAGTTCATGTTTAAAACATGTGTGCTCAGTGACTAGGAACAAAAGTTTAAAAATGTGCTGCTGTATAGCTTATGGAGATCCTTTTATTTACAACCAGAAACTCTATTATTTACAACCAGAACCTCAAGAAATTAGACATTAAAATTCTAAATAACCCAATTAAAAAGTGGTGTACAGAACTAAACAGAGAATTCTCATCAGAGGAATTTCAAAAGGCCAAAAGATACTGAAGGACATGTTCTAATTTTTCAACTTCTTTATATATTTTGGAGATCAGTCCTTTGTCTGATTTGGGGTTGGTGAGGATTTTTTGCCATTCAGTAGGCTGCATTTGTGTCGCATTAACTGTGTCCTTTGATTTACAAGAGTTTCTCAGTTTTAGGAGGTCCCATTTATTTATTGATGCTCTTATTGTCTGTGCTACTGAGGTTATATTTAGGAACTGGTCTCCTGTGCCCATGGATTGAAGGTTGCTTCCCATTTTATCCTCTATCAGGTTCAGTGTGGTCAGATTTATATTGAGGTCTTTAATCCATTTGGACTTGAGTTCTGTGAATGATGACAGCAATCAGAAGAGATGAAGAATACTTTGTATTCATAACAGGAACAATTCATCAAGATGAAGCCTCAATCCTGAACTTCTATGCCCCTAATACAAGAGCACCAACATAGGTAAAAGAAACATTACTAAAACTTAAATCAACATCTAACCCCACAAACTATAGTAGGAGACTTCAACACTCCACTCTTGTCAATAAACAAGTCAACTAGACAGAAACTTAAGAGAGAATTTAGAGAAATAACAGATCTAATTAAACAAATGGACTTAACAGACATATACAGAACATTCCACCCAAACAGAAAAGAATATACCTTCTTCTCAACAACTCCATGGAACCTTCTCTAAAATTGATCACATACTCAGTAACAAGCAAATGTACACAGATATAAAAAAATACTTGGAGTAACCCCTGTGTCTTATTGGATCACAAGGAATAAAGTTAGAATTTAATGACAATACTACTCTCTGAAAGCCTACAAACTCATGGAAATTCAACAATCAACTTCTGAACCACCCCTGGGTCAAGGAAGAAATAAAGAAAGCAATTAAAGCCTTCCTTGAATTCAAGAAAAATGAAGATGCAGCATATCATAAACTATGGGACACTATGAAAGCAGTGCTAAAAAGAAAGTTCATAGAACTAAGTGCCCACATAAAGAAAACAGAGAAAGCTCGCATTAGTGACTTACCAGCACACATGAAAGCTCTAGAACAAGAAGATGCAAACTCACCCAAGAGGAGTAGAAAACAGGAAATAATCAAATTGAGGGCTGAAATCAACTGATGTAGGAGGGTCTTCTATCTATCTGTTGTTTCATTTGTTAATTAATAAAGAAAACTGCTTGGCCTGATAGGTCAGAACATAGGTAGGCAGAGAAGACAGAACAGAATGCTGGGAGAAAAAAAGCAGAGTCAGGCAACCACCATGAAACTCAAGGCCGAGAAGTACATGGGTTAGAATCTTCCTGGTATGCCACGACCCTGTGGTGATACACAGATGACTAGATATGGGTTAAAGCAAGATATGAGAGTTAGCCAAGAAGAGGGTAAATATAATTGGCCAAGAAGTGTTTAAATGAATACAATTAGTGTGTTGTTATTTCTGGGGCTAAGCTAGCCATGCAGAAGCTGGTTGGGACAAAAAGAAGACCTACTTGCCTCATCACTACAATCAACAAAATAAACAAAGGAAACAACACAAAGAATCAGTAAAACAAATAGCTGGTTCTTTGAGAAAATCAAAAATACTGACAAACCCTTATCCAAATTAATCAAAAGGCAAAGAGAGATCATCCAAATTAACAAAATCAGAAATGAAAATGGGGACGTAACAACAGACACTGATGAAATTCAGACAATCATTAGGTCTTACTACAAAAAAACTTGTATTCCCCTAAATTGGAAAATGTAAAAGAAATGGACAATATTTTAGTTAGATACAATATACCCAAATGATATCAAGACCAAGTGAGCAATTTAAATATACCTATAAATTGCAAGGAAAGTTAAGCTGTCATCTAAAACCTCCCAACAAAAAAAGCCCTGGGCCAGGTGATTTTAGTGCAGAATTCTATCAGAACATCCAAGAAGAGTTAATTCTTATACTCATCAAAGTATTCAACATAATAGAAACAGAAGGGACATTGCCAAACTGTTTTATTTATTTCATTTTATTAATTTTCATTGAGCTCTACATTTTCTCTGATCCCCTTTCTGTCTCTCCCCTCCCTTTCAATCTTCCCCGAAGCTTCCCAAGCTCCCAATTTACTCAGGAGATCTTTTCCTTTTCTACTTACCATGTAGATTAGATCTATATATATGTCTCTCCTAGTGTCCTTATTCTAAGTTCTCTGGGATTGTAATTTGTGGGCTGGCTTTTATTAGGCTACAGTTACCCTGACACCAAAACCACACAAAGCCTAAACCATGAAACAGAATTACAGACCAATCTCACTCATGAACGTGGATGCCAAAATTCTCAATAAAATACTGGCAAACCGAATCCAAGAACACATTAGAAAAATTATCCATTATGATCAAGTAGGCTTCATCCCAGGGATGCAGGGCTGGTTCAACATATGAAAATCTATCAATGTAATCCATCATATAAATAAACTGAAAGATAAAAACCATATGATCATTTCATTGGATGCTGAAAAAGCATTTGACAAAATCCAGCACTTGAAATTCTTCTATTGAGAATTAGCTAATTAGATCTGTACCCCAGATGGGGACTATTAAATGGATTATTGAATGATTTATTTGGAATTTTGATGTCTAATTTCTTTAGTTCTATATTTATTTTGGAGATCCGTCCCCCATATGATGTAGGACCGGTGAAGATCTTTTCCCACTCAGTAGATTGCCTTTTTGTCTTATTGACTGTGCCTTTTGTTTTAAATAAGCTTCTCTGTTGTCGGATGTTCTGTCCCACTTGGACCCCCAGCCCAGTTCCAATAATCATTAGGTCACAAAGAAATCACACAGAGGTCTACATTAGTTAAACTGATTGGCCCATTAGCTTATGATTCTTATTAACTCTTATAACATATATTAGCCCATTTTTAGCCAATATTCTTATCTGTGTTAGCCATGTGGCTCAGTACCTCATTCAGTGGTGCAGTCACAACTTGCCTCTTCTGTGGTCAGGTCAGGACTGCAGAGGAATGGGCATCTTCCTTTCCAGAATTCTCTTGTTCTCACTGACTGACCACTACTTTCTGTGCTGTTATCCTGCCTGTATTTCCTGCCTAGCTACTGGCCAATAAGTGTTTATTTAAAATATAATTTACAGAATACAGATCATTTTCCCACAACACTTCCCCCTCTTTTTTTTAAACAAAGGAAGGTATGCATAGTCCATTTTTTGGAAATGTGGGCATAGGTTTCCAGGCTACTTCCTGTTGGTTGGGGGACACTGATAATCTTATGCGGACCTAAAGATAATTTGGATTTATGATCAGGTTCTGATTGGAGTATCCTGTGAGGCTTGATCACCTCAGACAGCAGTCTTGAATCTGTTCTCGATGTAGAACTCAGACATCTTGGCCATCTGTCCCTACTGGAGATTCCTCAATGGGTTTTCCTTGATAAAACCTGAATTTTCTTAACCCAGAATGAATCCCCAGCCTCTCATTTCCTGTGGAAATAAAAGAAAATCTGCTTCTCCAAGGTAAAATATAATTTCACTTCAATTTTGAAGTCAAGGTATTTTCAAAATACCTATCTTGGATTAATTCAGCAGCATTTATAAGCAAATATCTTTTAGCAGCTGTTGCTCCTTCCTCAGCATTCAAACAATTCAAAGCAAGCATAATAACGTACAGTATCCAGATTATTTGTGTTTTATCTTTACTTGGATTTATTTTAACCCCTATTCCTTTTATTTTTGTTTATAATTTTTGGCTTTTTGAGACAGGGTTTCTCTGTGTATCTTTGTCCTGGAACTCACTCTGTAGACCAGGCTGTCCTTGAACACACAGAGGTCTGCCTGCCTCTGTCCCACAGGTGTTGGAATTAAAGACGTGTACAACCACACCCAACTTTTCTTTTCTTTTCTATTTTAAGAACTTTACCGTTTTTTTTCTCTCCCAAACTTTAATATATTTTTAAAATACAGTAAACCTTGTAGAGGTTTTTTTTTGTCTTTGAAACTATCTTTACTGTATATCTTTCTCTTTTTCTGACTATGTGAGTCTTTAATTTGCTAAGCAATACAAAGAGTATTAAAGCAAAGGCTTTGGTGACTAGATCCAGCCAATTCTTTAGTTTTCTGAGATTCCAGTCTTATGGCAGAGGTACTGGCTGGAGTCCTGTTTATTGTCACAACTCTATGGCATTTCCAGGTCCCTGCCAGCAAGCAAGCTACATCAGTCTGCTCACAAACCACACTCAAATGCTATGTAGCTGGACTGCCTGAAAGAGTCAGAGTTTACAATGGCATGATAACCCAGAAAGTGGGCATTTTAAAATGATGCAGAATTTTTCCTGCTATGACTGAAAACCAGAAAGCATGCAGTTAGCTTTTCATCAACAGCATTTAAGTGTTTCATGACAGGACCTCTTAAGACAGCTGTAAACACAGCGTCTCAGTTTCAGGAAGTCCCATTTATTTATTGTTGCTACAAGTGTCTGTACTACTGGTGTTCTATTGAGGAAGTAGTCTCCTAAACCCAAGCAATGCAGGTTACTTCACACTTTCTCTTCAATCAGGTTCAATGTGGATGGATTTTTGTTGAAGTCTTTAATCCATGTGGACTTGAGTTTTGTGTATAGGAATCGGTATGGATCTATTTTAATTATTCTACACTAATATTGACATATATTTTCTATGAAGCTACAGTTACATGGATACCAAAACCACACAAAGACTCAACAAAGAAATAGTATTACAGATCAATCTCCCTCATGAACATTAAAATACTCAATAATATATTGGCAAATCAGATCCAATAACACATCAAAAACTTATTCACCATGATCAAGTCAGCTTCATTCCAGTGATGCAGGCATGGTTCAACATATAAAAATCTAGCAATGTAATCTACTATATAAGTAAACTGAAAAAAATAATATGATCATCACATTAGGTTCTGAAAAAGCATTTAACAAAATCCAACACCCTTTTATGATAAAGGTTTGGAGACATCATAGATACAAGGAACATATCTAAACATAATAAAAAACAATATACCATGAGCCAAGTGTCAACATCAAATTAAATGGAGAGAAACTCAAAGTAATTCCACTAAAACCAGGATCAAGACAGGAATAAATCATCTCTGTTCAACATGGTTCTTAATGTTCTAACTGGAGCAATAAGAAAAATAAGAAGATCAAAAGGATGCAATTGGAAAGAAGTGAAAATGAAAATTTTATCTGTATCCAGATTCATTCTGAAGTTGCTAATGTCTCTCATACCATTACTGTTTTATAAAAGCATGCAAAAATGATGGCATACAGGAATATAAAGCTCAAATTCTCTCAGTGTCCATGTAGCCTAATATATGTTTTAAATGTGGAGGGATGAACCATTTTTAAATATAATATAAACAAAACTCTTATAATCATCCTCAGTATAGTAAATTTTCCTCTAAAATACCTGAAAAATGTAAAATGCAATTTTACTAATCCATTCAGTGTCAATCAAGAAGTGGTGACAAATACAACCAAATTTCAGGAAACAGGGGAATGAGCAACCAGGGCTACTGATAACAGAATCAGGCCTGTAACATTCCCAGCTTGATATCCTACTGTTCTTCTCCAGTACTATCTGTGCAGGAGCCCAGCTTCTTGCCAAAGCAGCAGATCCCACACCCGATGGAATTCACATCATGACACTCTGCTCCATCCATAATGATAAGACAGTAAGAGGTAAAATTACTACTCCTAAAAACAACTCATGATTCATGATCACGGGTATAAATAACTAAAGATGTAAAATTATATTTCATAGGAAAGTTTAAAACATCTGCCCCCCAAACTTCCAAAAACTGTCTGTTCTTGTTTTAGGGAAAACAAATTGGACTATGAAAAGGGATTTGTTAGTGCACACGCTGTTGTTTTTTCTTTACTGGCCTAATCCATATTATAGCTTATTCCCAGCCATTTCAACAACACTTTCAATCCCTTAGATTTAAGAGATATTTATATCATAATGTAATGCCACAAATTATATTGTCCTACTTTATTTCATTAAAAATTAGTTATGTCAATGCAGTTGGTCACAGGTAAACAGAAGGTCAAGGTACAGCGTACTCTGGAGCAAGTCTCCAGGACAATCTTGTCTGTAATCTCAGTCTCAGGGCAGCTTCCTACTCCTCTGGGGTTTCTGACACATTCAGGATGTGGTTGCAACACTGTGTCTTGCACAGTAATAGATCGCAGAGTCCTCAGATGTCAGACTGCTGAGCTCCATGTAGGCTGTGCTGAGGGTGTGTCTGCAGTCAGTTTGGCCTTGCCCTGGAACTTCTGATTGTACTTAGTATTACCATTTTCAGGATAAAAATATCCAATCCACTCCAGGCTCTCTCCTGGCTTCTGCTTCACCCAGTGTATAGTGTAGTCAGTGAAAGTGTAGCCAGAAAGGACCCAGGTTTTCTAAGCTCAGGACCAGACTGCTGCAGTTGTACCTGAGAGTGGACACCTGTGAAGAAAAAGCCATAGTGTATATCACTGTCACCTCAGTCTCTGGTCCTTCTTCAGGATTGGAACTGAAAAGCTCCTTACCTGTAGTCACAGACACAAGGAAGAGAATGGTCCAGCTCCATTCCATATTGAAGACTTCTGTGCTCAGTGACTGATAAGAGGACACTGGTCATATGTTGTTGTGGGGTATGGACATCCCTGTATTTACCATAATAGATTCAGGTTATTTGCATATTCATGAGCAGGGGACTTGGTAGATAAGACACCAGTCCAGAAGGAGATGAAGAAGATAGAGGAGACCATTGAATGAAAAAGAATGCTGAGGACCAAATCCTAATCCTGTCTGAGGAAATGTATAAAATGCTCCTTCTCTGATCCCTGTGCAAATGCTGAGGATGTAAATAGGCACATAAGTTCTCAATAAGTTTCAAGCCTTAGACAGTTGCTCCTCTTCATGAAAAGTTTATAAGTCTGATTTATAGATAGTGGTTGTGATAATAAAGATAGTTATGAGAAGCTTATTACTGTTTAGTTTGAAATTCTTCAGATTGATGCAATCAATATTTGTCTTTCAAACAGAATATAAACTAAGAAATTCATCAAAATGAACAACAGTAAATGTACATCAGCAACATTTACACAAAAATGATTATTGCAATAACATCACAAAAACTAAATTATTGAATTAAGTTATGTATCTTTCAACAGAGGATTTTATTAAGAAGACATATTTATATAAACAACATGTTTATATAAACAGTAACTGCAAGAAATATGGAAGTTACATCACTTATAGAAAAATGGATACAACTAGTGATAAATATATTAAGACTATCTGAGAAACATAGACATAAAATGAAACTCTTATTAGTAGTTTGTGTGAAATTCTCTAGCAGAATCAAGGAAAAGAAGCAGGGGAAAAATTAAGGGTAGAGATTATGGCAGTTATATACACAGTGTACAAAATACACATATAGTAACATTTCAAATATATGTAAAAATGTTTTTACATTTAATAATTAATATTCTTTGAAATTTTATTCCATGTATAAAATATTATATGATCATATTTACATCCACTATACCTTACTGATTCCTCTTGGAATCTTCCAGTAAGCCTCTCTCCCAACTTCATAATCTCTTTTGTATCATTAACTCATAACCCAGTGAGTACAATCAGTGATATCATACACACATAGGTGCAGTCATTGACTAGTACATAGGAATCCTCCAGTAAAAATCCCAAAAACAATTGGTTATATTTTCCTTATCAATAATCAAATGACAAAATATCATCAGAATGCTTTGGGTCCTCAAGAGTTTCTATCCATCTACGTAATAGTTGCAAAAGTTGTTATGCCTTCTTCTTTAATAAGAAGAGTACACACGTGCACCAACATGTACGTGTTATCCTTAGAGAAAAACCTACAGAATTCAATTTTTGTGTACTACTATCATGTGGGTCCAAGTAGTCAAACTTGACAGTAGACTCCTTTACCTCTTCAGGTACTTTACACGCTCTCACAAAACAAAGTGAACTCAATGGCATTTATATACATATTTTCTCTCATATCACATTGTGCATTTTTGTCTTACATGTCTTTTGCCTATTTAACATGATTATATATGGTTTTGTATGTGCTTGCGTGTAAGAGTATGTGTTGTTTCATTTCACTTTGGTTTTAACCCATTTTTAAAATATTTTTGTCTATTTTTTTTTTTACAAAGAGATAAACAGGAATGGACAAAGGAACGATATGGGAAGCAAAGGTAGAAGGGAATCAGTGATCAGAACCCATTGCATAAAAGGGAATCAGTGATCAGAACACATTGCATAAAATTTTTCAAAATATCTGTAAAGAGCAAATAAAAACTAAATAAAATAAACAAGAAAATACAAACCCATAAAAAGTTTAACAAAGAATCTTTACTGTGTTTGAGCAAGGAAGCATCACTTGTCAATCACAACAGTTGTAGGTCAGCTAAAGGAAACCACAGAGGACACAGAGCTCCTTTCAAACCAACCTCATCTCTCTACTGGGGATAATTGACTCTTTTCTGCCCCCTGATGGTCCTGTGCTCCCATGCACTTTTGTTTCTCGGTGGCTTACACTGAAGTTGCACTGTCTCCTTTGAACACATCCCTAATACGTCTCACAGAGCTCCATTGCAGGGAAAAATGGCTGTTTCAGAGATTGATTTTAAGATGTCCTATACTATCATCAATGCCCTTCTCAGTGGCAAGCTCCTCCCTGATGATAGTTGCTGAAACAGTTCCCAACTTGTAGTAAGGTGACAAAAGAAGAGAAAAAAGCCTTGACTACCTTCATTAGACTATACGTGGGACAGAGCACCTGATGTCAGAGAACCACAATGAATCTTAAGCTCAGATGCAGCCCCCCATAGATCCACTTATAAATACCTGAGGCATGCAGATAAAGTGACCAACAGAAAGTAAGAAGAAAACCCATTTTTGTATTCACAGAAAAGTTAACAAATTCAGAAAATGTGCTTACATTAAGAAGGAAGAAAAGGGGAAGGAAATATATTCTGTGACTCAATCTGTTTCCCAAACTACATTTAAAGAAATTAGGGGACACGGGGAATATCCTTGACAAGGATCCTCATGGGTAGTGGATATATGTGTTTACAAAGATTATCTTTCCATGTTTACCATTCCAAGTCCAGAATCCCCTTATCCTTGGACAGGGCATGTGTTAATTATGCTTCTCAGAAGCTGAACATTTCCATTGAAGAGTAATGGATTTGGAATACTTCCAGGAATAATATAGCCAATAGCAATATGTAGGGATATGTGTGTTTAACTAGAAGTCTGAAGTAAAGCTGCAATTAAAAAAATAGATACTAAATAAATTCAGGATATTCATGTAATATTTTCTATATCATTTCATGAATCAGATACACCTAATATTCTAGGGTAGAAGTAGCTGAGACCAGACTGATGTATGTCTTCTGTTCTATCACTTGTCAGAATTGATACGATGTTTTGTGGTTTGTTAGTTCACAGGTCAACACCCTCTTCTCATTGTAGAGGAATTATTATTCATACAATTTATGGAGATATCCTTCTTTTACAAAATAGTCCATGCACAAAAATCTGAGCTTTCTGATAATATAAATAGATTCTATGAGCTTTTCTCCAGAATTAAAGTAATGTTAGGATTGTAATATGTACACATATGGCATAATGAATTTGAAAGTGAACAAGAGGTTTCCTTGAATGCCTTATCTATTGATTTCCATTATTTCCCCATTCTCTCATTATTCTGTGAACTATTTTCCATTCTTTTATGGCTGGAACATATTTTTATTAACCCCCAGCAGTTCCTTATGTAACTGTTCTATATTTTATTCTTCTAAACACCACGTAATGACATGAGCACCACTTTCACAGTTCCTTAGGACCTCCACAAGGATGTATGTTTCTGGCTGCCTGATCACATGTCCTCATTCTGATTCCCACACAGAATGATTGACCAGAATTTCCTCAGTGGTTAGATATCTAAGATTCAGAAATATCCAATTTAGAGATGTTTCTGGACATTTATGGAGTGTTCACCCTGTAAGAAAGTTGCATAGATACCTACCTCTTAAGAATTTTGCAGACAAGCTCTGTATCTCATTCCTCTGGGAAAATGTCATTAGCAAAAGCAAGGATGACTGTAGCACCCATATATCCTTAAGACCATAGGAGAAGGTCTTGTGTCATTGTGTTCACTGTTCTATAACACACTGTGATTACAGGACAAGGTACTGAGACCAGGGAATACTATAAATGTGGTGTCAGTAATCACTGCTTAATCTAAGAACGTATTTCTAAAACTCATAAATGCAAACTGCTGTGATAAATAATTTTTTTAACAAATGCCCAACAGTAACTTTCTTCATCTCCTAGGAAATAGGCATTGATGTGAAATGTGATCAAGCATTTCTACTCAAATGTATTGACTCAATTATGGAAGACACATATTATGTTGATATCAACATGAAAATGTTTGGATCAAGTTCATTAATTAAAAACCCCTGCTTTCTGAGTCTTGCAAGCAGGGTGACAAAAAATCATTATGTATAGCATTAATGCTTATTTTGTTGTTCTTTTCCTTGGTACTTAAACATAAGTATTGTGAAAGCCTTCAGGTTAATCTTCCCTGTCCTCTCAGCCCCAAGGCAGCTCTTCCTGATACCTCAGGGTTTCTGACACAACTCAGAAATGTATTGTGGCACTGTTCTTAAGCCACTAATATAGTGCAGAGTTCTCCATTGTCAGGCTGCTGAGCTACACATAGATGGTGTTGAGTATTTTGTTTTATCCACTATGGCTCTGTTCTGAAATTTTTATCCATAGTTTATTGGGCCAATGCTTGGGGGTATCCATCAAAGCCTTTCAAGCTCAGGTCTAGGTAATGCCTCAACCAGTTCCTATAGGAAATGAGGAAGCTATCTATGTCAGTGTCCTTTTAGGAAAACTTTATTGAATCTCCAGGACTCCTCAGTCTAACTCCAGACAGTTGCAACTGGACATAAAAGTGGCCATTGCATGTAGAAAAGATACCCCAATCACTTCAGTCTCTGGCTCTCATCAACCCTGTTACTAGTAATGTACTTGTCTATAGCTCCTGCCACCAGGTAGAGGATAGTACGAATTAAATCCACATTAAGAACCTATATGTTCAGGGACTGTGAACAAATGAGGATTAATGTGATTCTGTAGGTTGTACAAATATTCCTGTATTTACAATCACAAAATCTGTAGTTTATATAATCATAAAAACTGGTATTTCTTATATCAAGACCTGTTTTGTTTTCAGAGAGAAAAGGTGGAGTATTATTATATTAGTCAATGGGAGAATGAGGTTCAAGAGTTAAACCTGTCTGGGGAAAAGCATTCCCTGCTTCCTCCTAGTTTCTCTATTGAAAGAACTCTTACATCTGATCGAAAAACTAGTCACCACATCCATGTTAAAATGAACCATATTTTATGGCTCAAGGGTCATCTGAATTAACTTAGAAAATAACCATATTTGTGATGCTCTGAAGTTGCGTTGACCATGCTTCTCCCATCAGTCACTGGCACGGAGGTTTGGAGGCTGCTAACCATTTCATAACACTGTTCAGCAGGAACATGCACAACTTTGATATCAGCTGCAAACTCCTGGGACACTTTCCCAAAAATGTTGTTTAGCATCCTGGACCTCTAATATCCTTAAATGTTACTGGCAAGTCTTTTGTAAACTGGAATCTTATCCAGCAGCAGGAGGGATCTATTCTGTACCTTGGTGACATCACTATAGATTTCATTTAATAAATAACCTCTTCAGTGTTGTAACATAGAGATCTTACAGTCAATTAGACCATGGTCTCTGAATGTTATGGTACTGGTAATGAAAATCTGAGAGATCTCATCAAATATTAGCTGGGAACTGTACAACATTCTTAGCTGCGTATGGTGCCCTCTAATTCTTAGAGAACTGGTGGATCCCCAATGCCCCCTGCTGGTTCTGGTAATGGGTTTCTGTAAGTTCTCACACAGGTCTCTCACTAAGACTCTACTTTCTCCTCTTTCTAATATACCTGGTGATGATGAGTAGGTATTCAAGGATGAATGATGAGCTGTGCTTCAAATATTGTTTCCATGAACCACAGTCCTTTTCCTAAGGGCAGTTAGATCTAGCTTTAGCAGTGAACTCGTGTGATGAAGTGAGTTACCATAGAGGACAAATGATGCAATGGATTTACACTTGCTCTAAAATGCACTTTCCCCACTCATGCAGCTACAGTTGGAACAGAAAACTCACAAGACCATGAAGAGGAAATAATGTGGTAGTTACAGATAAGTTTTCAACTACAGAAAATATTTTCATATTTGAGAAGTGACCAGAATGTAGAGTCATTTGGACTGTGATTCCATCTGTTTCTAATTCAGCATTTGTATTATGGAGGGCTGTAGAGCTATATGTGAAAATTAAAAACAATTGTTTGTCCCTTTGCAGTACATTTTTCTAGGTGTAAATACTGTGTTCTCAGGCATCTTTCTTTCTTCTTTGGATCTAGTTTTTCCATGTACAGGGTTCTCTTATTCATGGAAAGTCATGGTATTGATTTTCAGAAACTTGGATGTACTTGCTATAGACTTAGTGAATGAGAGCTGTGCAACTGAATATTTTACTACCAGCTTCAGGGAATTAGTGGAACCATTTTATACACACAGACACACACACACACATATGTGGTGCATATTGAGGTGAATTTGTAAATTTTTTTGGATGTAAGCAAAGTGATCATGAATTGAATGCATTTCATTACCATAAATGTTGGTGCTGTATTGAAAACTTTTTAGGGTTTCATAGTACTCAATTTTAAATTTCTGTATGTGAAGTGTTTTGAACAACATGTATTCAAAGCTTGGTACAAAGAAGAGTTGTTGAAGGTCACTTGTATAATGTATGTTGTAAATTTTAGATGATTTTGTTGCATCTTCCTTTTCTGGTTATTATTGAAACTTATTCTTTTTAAAACGATTACATATTACATATAACTATTACATATATACATGTAAGCTGTTTTTATGAGAGCAATAAAAACAACATACATCCCCAAATTAATAACATTATCCAAAACTCTTTTTAAAAACTCAAAAATATTGTGTTCAGTGTCTTCACAATTTTTCATCATCCACATGCATGCTTATTCAGGATTGCCTGGGGCTTTGAAGATAGTTTAGTCTTCCCTCTGTCTTTCTTTACACATGTCTGAGGGTCACTAAGTGGAATGCTCTAACTGACAATCCTGCTCCATTACTGTAAACAAGATTTCAAATTACCAGTAATCAGAAAAAAACTAGTTATACAATGTCCTGATTGTTCTACATTGGTTACCAAACCATTTTACACATGGATTCTCCTCACAGACAGACCAAATGACATCTAACAAATGAATGCAATTATAATTTCAGAATTTGGCAAGAAAAAATATGTTCAAGTCTTTGCAAGTACTTTCTCCATAATGACACAGACAAAACTCAGCTGGAAGAGTATGCTCTCTGTGCCATATCACATTCAGAAACCTTTCTTTTCCTTTATAGGTACTCTTAGATAATCAAAGCTAGGTGTGTTTTATAGTTACTCACAAAGCTGAGATAATATATAAATGTAAAGACAACATAAGTCACTGTAGAACACAAAGACTGCACCTATATACATGGAATTATTACAGGATAATGAACTTTTCCACTATGATTTCCCTATTCTATAAATTCAAATGATGTAATGTTATTGATAACACCTGCTTGCTGATCCACCCTAAACTTTGATGCCTAGATCAGTTGATTCTATGAAATATTGCATAATTGGCTGTGAAATATATGTTGGATGTGTATGACATATGCACATGCACACATGTGTGAGCTATTTGACTCGGTAATAGGAAGTAGCTATGATCACAACAACTCTATTATCACCTTTGAAACAAAGGTCATTATCAAAGGGATTTTTCAAACCATTTTTTTTTTTTTTTACAGCATGGCATTTCATTATTTTATTATTTTTTTTCTCATTTTTTTTATTCTTTTTTAATTAAAATTTCCACCTGCTCCCCGTTTCCCATTTCCCTCCCCTCCTCCCAAATATTGCCCCCTCCCCCCACTTCCCTCCCCCTATCCCCACTCCTCTTCTCCTCCCCCACACCATTCCTCCTCCCTCTCAATACTGAAGAGCAGTCCAAATTCTCTGCCCTGCGGGAAGACGAAGGTCTTCTATCTACTTCCAGGAAGGTGAGCGTCTAAACAGGCTAAGCTCCCACAAAGCTGGTTCATGTATTAGGATCGAAACCTAGTGCCATTTTCCTTGGCTTCTCATCTGCCTTCATTGTCCGCCATGCTCAGAGAGTCCGGAATCAATCCATGCTTATTCAGTCCCAGACCAGCTGGCCTTGGTGGGCTCCCAATAAATCAGTTCCACTGTCACAGTGGGTGGGTGCATCCCTCGTGGTCCTGATTTTTTGCTCATGTTCTCCCTCCTTCTGCTCCTCATTTGGACCTTAAGAGCTCAGACCGTTGCTCCAAATTGAGACTCTGTCTCTACCTCGATCCATCGCCAGATGAAGGTTCTAAGGTGATATGCAAGATATTCATCAGTATAGGATAGGGTCATTTCAGGTTCCCTCTCCTTAGTTGCCCAAGGTACCAGCTGGGGACATAATCCTGGACACCTGCGAACCCCTCAAGAGTCTAGTCTCTTGCCAACCCTAAGATGGCTCCCTTAGATAGGATATATACTTCGCTGCTCCCGTATCCACCCTTCCTATATCCCAACCATCCCAATCCCCCGAGCTCCTCCCATCCTCCCCTTCTCATGTTTCTCATCCCATTTCCCCTTTGCCCCATGCCACCTGACCCGCAAGATCCCAGTTTTGCCCTGCAATCTTGTCTACTTCCCCCTCTCCATGCGGATGACTATATGATTTTCTTTGGGTTCACTTTCTTATTTAACTTCTCTAGGATCACAAATTACATGCTTAATGTCTTTTATTTATGGCTAGAAACCGATTATGAGTGAGTACATCCCATGTTCCTCTTTTTGGGTCTGGGATACCTCACTCAGGATAGTGTTTTCTATTTCCATCCATTTGCACGCAAAATTCGAGAAGTCATTGTTTTTTACTGCTGAGTAGTACTCTAATATGTATATATTCCACACTTTCTTCATCCATTCCTCCATTGAAGGGCATCTAGGTTGTTTCCAGGTTTTGGCTATTACAAACAATGCTAGTTCAAACCATTTTAAAGCTATTCTCATTGTGCCTCCCTGTCTTCTAAAAATGACAAAAGAAAGTACTTCTCCTTTTCTAATATCTTGGACTTTCGCACCAGTAGAATGATGATTCAATTCACTTCTACTTATAGTAAATAATTCATTTTGCATGGTTTTATAGACAGAGTATAGAGTTGTACAAGAATTTTATAGAAAAGGAAGAGCACTTATATAAATGTGTAAATATTGATTCATTTGAGGACCTGGATTATTCTTAGAATTTGAAACAACTTTGATCTTCGTACTGAAACAGGCCTGTGTTTCTGAGAATGGATAATGAGGGGCAGCTCCGCTTAGAGAAAAAAAAAATAGGAATAATCTAAATCTTAGTGATTGGCACAAAAATAACTCAAGAATTACAACATAGATATGGACCATAAAACCCATCTTGATGATTTCATGTAGTACAATGATAAATAAGCAGATGGAATCTAAAATATAAGTTTTGCTTCAAGTTACAAAACCTATCTGTGTCTCTGCTTGAGTAAGTCAGGAAGGGAGCATTGTCCTGTGATGATGCTCCAAATGTTCTAAGGAAGCATCTGAGGAGTGAAACATTTAGAAAATTCCATAGATTACTACCTGGTTATTATCATTGCAGGAAGACAGAACTGATAATAGAGGGAATTCATAGTGCAGTAGGCAACTGACCAGAAATTTTTGGGAACTCTCCAACCAGCTTGTTCGAGTGCATGTCAGAAACATAAATAAACATGATTTGTCTATCCACCATGTCTTCATTTATTGATTATGAATGAATATACAATTCTTGAGAGAGGATTTTAGTATTTTATTTAAATTTCCATTGGTAAAAAATGGTTTTTAAACATTTTATTCTGATTATATTTTATCTGTTTCCCAAGTGATCCTAGATCCCCCTTATATCCCTAATAACCAAACAGCACAAGAAAAATTCTCTTTCTCTCTATCTTTGTCTCTCACTCACAAATTCATAAAAGCATAAAATCAGAAACTAAAATATACAAAGAAAATATTAACAAGATAAAAGAATGCCTAAATTAAGTTATGTGAGCTAGATGATTGTGGCACATGCCTAACCATTGCTCGGGAGCCAGAGGCAGGCCCTGTGAGTTTGATACCAGCCTCGTTTACAAAGAGCTAGTTCCTAAAACTACAGAGAAACCCTGTCTCAAAAAAAAAGTTACAGAATATCTACAAAAATAACATTGTCTCATTTTTGTGGTGATTTTAGGTATAAGACCTAATGTGAAGTGTGTTTAATACAGCCAGTGACATTCCAATGAAGTGCACTAATTTTCCTTTGCATGTATGTAACAATTGCAAATAGGTTCCAGGTTAGGGTTGGAATTCCATGTCCATTTCCTCCTCTCTGCACTAGAATCCTATGTGGCATGATCTTATGCAAGCCCTGTGCTTACTTCCAGAGTCTAGTGAGTTAATGTGTGCATCAATCCTATTGTGTCTGGAAATGACTGTATCCATGGTCTCCTCCAACACCTCTGGCTCTTAAAGTCTTTCTACCTTCTCTTCTGCATCAGTCTCTGTGTCCTGAGGAGAAAGGTTTCTTAAATCATTCCATTTATGACTGAGTATGCCGATTGTCCATTTGAGGTCATCTATGTTACTTCCCATACTTTGCAAGAAGAAGCTTCTCTAATGATAGCCATATGAACCACAAATTAATGTGTTTATATGGGCATGTCATTTGGAATTATTTTATTATTGTATACCTTTAGCACAATGGTACTCAACCTTCTTTCACTGCAACCCTTTAATATAGTTCCTCATGTTGTGATGACCCCCAAATATATAAAATTATTTTCTTGCTACTTCATAACTGTACATTTTCACTATGAATCATACTGTAAATATATGACATCTAGGATATCTGATGTGTGACCTCTGTGAAAAAGTTCTTCAACTTCTGTGAAAGGGTTGTTTGATCCAAAGGGGTCACTCCCACAGGGTGAAAACTACTGCTTTTGCAGAAAATTTAGTTTTCCCATAAGCCCAAGGTCTATCTTGTCTTAGTTTCTAAAATATTCTGTTAGTTTTAAACATGGTTTGTTCTCATAGAGTGGGCTTTATACCCAGAGAATGACTGATTACCCCCACAATATCTGTGCCTCTATTGCATCTGTATGTCTTACATGCAGGTCACCATTGTAGGTCACATTTTGTTGATAAGTTGATTCTCCCCTGAAAACATTTCAAGTACCTTCTACTACAACAAACAGTAGTCAGTATGGATAGGGCCTTCAGTTAGGGACCAATTCAAATTATATGTATTCCAACAGATACACAAATATTGTCTTCGGCAACACAGTGTTACCATCAGCCTGTGGAGAACAGCACATAACCTTGGAGGTAATAGCCTGGGATATTTTATGCTCCCATAGGTTCACTTTGGCCAATGACTCAATTATGAATGCTTATCCAGAAATTCCAATCTTCCACTTAATCAGTAGTATAATGATGGAAAATGTTATAATAATTTTTAATCTTCTGTTCTTGATATTTGAGGACAAAGACTGAGTGGAATCACAGATCTAAAATAACCCGGGTTACTAAATATACACACTTATTCTTCAAAATGACAGATTCTTATTTCTCGACAATTTTTAAAGGGGCATCATTTTTATAACAAAAAGCCTGGGTTCTAAAACGCAGAGTGAAAAGAAAACCCCAGATGTTAGCAGGACATGTGTGTGTACTCCTAACCACCTGAATTGTAGAAGGATGGCACAGAACTATGAAGCATCCTGAAATATTGTGCAGCTGTCAATTAAGGCAGTGTCAATATGCTCTCAGAGCACAATAGTATATGGCTTTATCTGCAGTGTTCACACTGGCGATCTTGAGGGATACCCAACTGTTTTTTTTTTTTAAATATTTATTTATTTATTATGTATACAATATTCTGTCTGTGTGTATGTCTGCAGGCCAGAAGAGGGCACCAGACCTCAATCCAGATGGTTGTGAGCCACCATGTGGTTGCCGGGAATTGAACTCAGGACCTTTGGAAGAGCAGGCAATGCTCTTAACTGCTGAGCCATCTCTCCAGCCCCGGGATACCCAATTGTTGAAAGTGTTCTTAGATATTGGATCTTCAGGGATGGGTTGCAGTACTTATCATTATCCCAGCAAATGTGTGCCAGCCACTCCAGACCCTACCCTGAGGGCTGATTGATTCAACCTACACTGATGCTAGAAGTACTCAGTAAAAATCCAGAAAACGAGCAGGTCAGACTGAGAGTCTTGGAGGTCTGCAACAACCCAGGATCAGGGTCCTTCAGGGTACCCTGGGTGAGAAAATTTGTGGAAGCTAAAACTGTGGGTAAGATTGGAATAGGTGAAAATATGAAAGTTTGTCCCTTAGGGAGACTTGACACTCACATGGCAGGAAAATCACCAGCAGGAGCGAGGAGATAAGCCTGGACATGGCTGCACACCAGTGAGAACACATTCCCAGCTTTGACTTTTCACCCAGGATTGGATGGAGCCAGGAGAGTCACAAACCCTCACCAGGTGTTAACTGTGATGGTAGACTTAGGTTTTAAGAAGTATGAGGAGAAAGTCTGTGGTGAAAGGCACAGAGGATACCTCAGAGGAGTTCACCATTTTTCCCCATAGAAAGTAACCAACATGGCAGGTCCCCAGGTACTCCATATACAACACATCTGACAAGCACTCTGTTAGTGCAGCAAGGTAGAATAAGTGTCATTTGCAAGCTATATGTGGAGACCACCTTTTCTTTTCCAGACTGCTCAAACCTAAAATAATCACACAGAAACTATATTACTTACAACACAGCTTGACCTATTAGTTCTGGCTTCTTATCTTTTACGTCTTGAATTAACCCATCTCCATTATATTGTATTTTACTATGAGGCTCGTGGTTTACCAGTAATGATACCAGGGCAGGTTGCATCTTCCTCACTTGGTGGCTACATAGCCTCTATCAGGCACTACCTTCTTTTTTCTTCTATCTCTGCTTGGAATTCCTGCCTTGTTCTATTTTCTCACTGCAGTAATCCCAAAGCAGATTTTTTATTACCCAATAGTAATAAAACATATTAACAGCATACTGAGGGGAATCCCACATCAGCAAGCTGCCATTTATACAGTCTATAATTATATGGAAGTAAGTCATATTTCATTGATTTTACTAATCTTACAATTTTCTGCCTCCCATATTCAGATTTCTGTTTATTCAGCATTGGTAGCTTTATCCTTATACTGCCCTCTATTTCTGACTTAATAAATACATCGGCAGACATTATAAACTGTAACTGGTTATATCATGACTAGTGACAACATGACTAGTTATCTTAAATATATCAGATGATGAGTATCCCATAGGAAGAAGCAGGAGAACAGAAGGTACTGGTGGTCACCATACACAGAGACTAAGGATTTTCTTCACAGAATAATTGATATCAGCCTAATGTATTCTTTTTTCCCATTACAATGGATATTTTAGAACTTAGAAAGAAAATTATTTGCCTACCTTTGGACACATTTTCCATTGATTTTTATGATATAAATATGGATGAAAATATGCAAAGAATATTGTGTGAATTGCTGATTTCTTTAAAGAAAGCTATATTAAAAATGACCTACTTATTTACATGAATAAATCAACTTCTCATTTAATATTTAGAATATGAAGCTATCAAGATGTATCTAAACCATGAATATGAACTTAGCATAAGTAGTAGTATCACTGTAAAAAGGAAAAAAATCACACAGTGCTGAAAACAGTCTGAATCACTGAACCCTTATTGTAATATGGAAAATTAGACATGCACTGACTCTTGATTCATTTTCTAGGGCATTTTAATGTTACAGTGAATTTCATCTATAATTAAATTATGTATGTAGAAGTAGGAATATAAATTTCATTCTTTCTATGATATTCAAAGATCATCACATTATCCTTATTAAAGGCAGGCAGTAGAAAGTTTCCACAAGAAGGAAAAGACCCTGTAATAGATGATACTGGGGCAAAGTTGTGAAGTTTGAATGAATGAGCCAGATGTTCAGATAAGCAAGGTCTGCTGGTTCCTGAGTATTGGAAAAGTAGGCACCAGCCTATTCTAAGAGAAAACTTCATTTCTAACTGGGATCACTGATTGAATTAGAGGTTCTTTGTCCATGGAAAGCTTAACAGTGTGGTGGTCAGTCTTAAGTCTGTAATATGAGCTGCAGTGTAACCAGAAATTTTTCCTGATTATTTTTCATTAGTGTTTGAAGCACATCTGGGTCCAAGGCTAAAATGTGAGGAAAATGTGGACTATGTATAAAAATTAAAATTCCTAAACTTATTACAACAAATTTTTTATAAATTTAGATGATAATCATACTGTCAAGGTCAAAATTGAAAAATATTACTGTAAATTTGGAGCAGAATAACTCATCCATTCACACTCACTGAACTGCTTTATAGCTTTCAAAATTACAGATCTCAGATATATCCAAGTTAAAAGTCTATTTAGTGTATTTGCAATCAGTGCTGCAGGCATGATTGGATCTCCCTGTTAATCCCAGTTATATGTGTGGTGAAAATTACTAGAGAGGGAATAATTGTTAGATAAAATGCAACCGCAATACATTTCAAGCACCAGGGTTGAAATTGTAGATATTATTATGAAACTCATGTGAGGAGAGTATGTTATATACTGATTATGTGAGTAATGGGATTCAACATATGCACAGAGTAGAAGAGCAACCAAACTTTCCTTTAGATGGCACATTAAGTCCACTACCAGAGGCAGATTTTCATTTCATGAGGTCCATATCATGCAGTCATTTAACAGCTGAGTCTGGAAAGAAAGGAAGAAAGTGAATCTCTTATGAGAAATCACCGTTAATGTCAGGATTCTCAATAATAAACTGAAATTCTACAAACCAGCAGCAGGGCTGGTTCCTAAACAGATAACAAAGTTTTCTTGGAGGGAATCTTAATACTAGGATAGATGCAGTCCATACACCTGGGACATCACACCAGACTGAAGGGCTCTCATTCTTTAGACACAAGGAAGGACAGAGAAGAAGCTGATCACAGGTGAGTTCTGAAGCGCTGTCAAGAGATGAAGGTAACCATTGCAATCATGATATGATATGAAACATTGTCAGAATTCAAATAAGAGGAGCATTAGGGTGGTGTAGGTAGAAGGATGTCTCATCTTCTCTACCTTCAGGATCCTGAGTGTGAATAGGTAGAGTCCAGATTTAATATATTATTTTTCAAATCTCTTTTCCCAAGTCAAAACATCATATATTAGGGAATGGTATTACTAACCTGACTAAAATCCTTTCCTGTACAAAACAAAACATACACAGAAACAATGAGAAATGAAATCCTAAATGCAGTGAAGGGCAAATTATGTGCTCATTCCCATGTTTTCCTTATCTCCTGAACTGAGGGTTTTACAGGGCACTGGGTATCTTCAGACCAGGTTTCTTACAGCAGAGCAGCATGGGCTCAACACTGAATGGAACATCATGACCTGAGATCCTAAGTCATAATCATATATTTCAGCTGAGAAAACCCTTCCTGCCAGTGGAAATAAGTTACATATAGAATTACAGATGTTGCTGATGATGTTGTGATGACAATGACTGGATGTCTGAGACCTCATGTTTAAAAAATTGTATTCTTCATATATGTATATACAATTGATGTTTGTCCTTCCAATAAAGCTCTCATATAATGACTAAACACATATGTGCAATATAACTTAACAAATAATTTTTACTGTACAAAGTTTGGAGTCCTGCCACAGTAACTACATCACAAGTATTATATGGTCATTGTAATTATTTAAGGTTATTACTGTTTCCTGTTATTGAGAACAGGAAACCTTGGAATATCAGGAATCTACATCACACTCTAGATGTTCCCCTCACCTATTACATTTTCTTTACCAGTGAATATTTTATCTACAACACCCCTGCTGGTAGTGAGAATCCTCAAATGGATTTGTTTCTGAGCACACGGGGAACCTGCTCACTGTGTCTGCTGCACAATAATGCAAGGCTGTGTCCTCAGTGTTGAGAGAGCCCAGCATCAGGGTGAACTGGTTCTTGACTATGTCTATTGACATACTGATGAACATTTTAGGGACAACTGCACAATGTCAACCTGACTTTATCCCTTTTTCTCTCAGGTCAGGTAAGTTGTCCCTGAAGATGAACAACCAGGTGGAGGATGTCATCTTTGGAGCCAGGTGGGGTTCATGACCTTATTAATTTAATCAGAACTGTATAAGTAACCATGGGAGTAATATTAATTAATGGAACCTCATGGTTTCCTTTTGTTCTTGATTGAAACAGGGTCCAAAGCTCTCCCACATTCCCTGGAAATAGTTGTATACTCAGACTAGCCTTGACCTGCTAATCTTCCTTGCCTACACCTCCTGAGTGCTGGGATTCTTGGCTTCTGCTCAATAAGCCAGACTATCAAAGGAAATTGTATCTAATTTTATTTTACTTTTAAAGTCATTTTATGTTCCAAATTTATCAGCACACCTTGCTCATGCTTGGAACTAATGGAGGCCAGAAGTGGGGGTTGGACACCATGGAAGAAAAGTTACAGAGAGTTATGAGCTGCTATGTGGGTGCTGGGCACTGGAAACAAGTCCTTGGGATGAGCATCCAATTCTCAAGGGTCCTGTGTTACTTTTTAAGTAAAGGGTCTAAGGAAATACTAACCTTTATACAAATAATAACTCCTGATGTTTTTCTAAGAGAGAAAAAAGTATAGTTTAATTTGATTTGATTTAAAAGTGCTTCATTCCACAAATATCATTTTCAATTTTATTGAAAATATTTTTCATGTAATATATCCTGCTTATGATTTCCTCTTTGTCTATTTATCCAAGTTCCCACCCATACTCGGTCATTAAATTCAAATTAAATTCAATGGGTCACAAATAAAAAGAGTCACAAAGTGAGACATGCTGATGAAAAGAATGTCTTTTAGAAATAAGGGACAGAATAAGAAAGGAGAGTGAGAGTCAAGGTGACTAAAGTTAATTACATTTATTAATAAAACTGTCAAATAAAAAATTAAAAACTGAAGGTAAACAGATATTTACTGGCTTCAAAAAGAGCTCAGATCCTCTCTGGGTTTGAGGTTCACACCTATAAAGACTGAATCAGGTTAGATGTGAAATGATTTTGGACTTTAGTCACTGGGCCAAGATTGCCTATGGGCTCATGTCTGAACCCCAAAGACTGAAACAGAGAATCCCACTGGTGCGTTGTCTCTCATCAGAACAGATTCTCCAGATTCCTTCAAGATTCCTGAGAGTCTAAGTCATGGGGCCATGGGAAGGTGCAGCAGGTATTGAGCAGTTTGATGCACCAGACAAATGATCCCCCAGAAAGGCCATGTGGTTACTAGCTGTGGAACAGTTGCTCCTGTCTGTAATTTCTCTTATGAGCTACTTCATTTCTTCCCTAAGAACAGCTGTGGGGTTCTTTCTGTGACCTTTGGTAATGGGTTTTACATTTATTCAGGCATGCATATAGCTGTGTTTGGTCAAGATGATGAATTCTGTTTCGGCTGTATAACTTTGACAAATAGAAACAATACTAGGATATTTTGCAGTACTCAGACTAACATTGGTTCTCAGTCGCAAAGGCGACCTTTTACACAGAGAGCAAGCTTTGGACATCAGAGCAGAATCAATGCAGTTTGATAGGATCTGGAGGCAAATATTAGAATGCCCCTAGAGACAAAAAACTTGGTCATTTTCCTGGGTGTTCTTTGTTGCTGATTAAATGTCGGAGCTTGAAGAAACTTTAGTCAGAATATGCTCCTTACCACTCAAGGTCAAACTAATTCATAGTCATTGTCAAGTCTTAAGTTTAAAATCTATTTACTGTCCAGGAGCCATTCCCAACTTAGAGCTAAAAACATGGGTCAGTGTGACATTGCTGACCTAAGAGAAAGTACATGGATTATTATGGGGTGTGAGAATGGGTCAGGCCCTAAAAATGCGACAATATTCTCTAGAGATTTGGCTATGAGATAGCAGCATTGAGGAGCAGCAGTGGCAGCATAGAGACAGACAGGGATGATTGTGTGGAGCTATGTGAGAGCTGCTGCAGAATGTGAGTGAAGAGAGTGTGTGCTGAGTGAGAGATGGAGCGTGGAAGAAGTGTGAGAGAGTGATGAGTGATACTGAGTGAATGAAGAGAATGTGAATAATGTAGACATGTGTGTGTGTGTGTACAAATGTGTTAGGAGCTGTGTGAAAGAGTTGCTACTACATGTAGAAGCTGTGCCTAGTAACTGCATAATGTGCTGAATTGTATGAGAGAGAGGTAAATGAGATATTTAGCTGTGTTTATATTTGTAACTGTGTGGAGGCAAGGAAAATAAAGCTGTATAGAAAAGAGATATAGAAGACAAATGTATATAAAAGAAAAATGTGTAGCCTTGTGAAAAGAGATGTAAGTGAATGTAGAAATATGTAACTGTGCAGGAGAGATATCTTTGTATGTAATAGAGATATGTTGCTGTATGTTGTGAAGGTAGGTGTATAGAGTCAAATTTTCAGAGAGTATTTTTAAGATGAAGTAAAAGAGAAAGTTACCACCAGAAAAGCATGCACTTCTTCCTTTTTTTCTGAGGTTACCCACAGAAAGTGTGTTTCCTTATTTTCCCCTCAGATAAAAAGGTCTAGTCCTCACTGCATTGTACATTCTTTACATATTCTTGTGCTGTTGGTTTTCAAAGGAAACTGTTATATTTGGGGGAAGCTCAAGGTCCCAAAGGAAATACACTCTTCCTTAGTCACTCTCTGCACCTGTTCCTGGGATGACCCTGAGTTCTTGTGTTCTGTGTGCCTCCTGCTGGAAATGAGCTCCAAAGTTGTTCCTGAGCACACTTCAGGGAGTGTTGTGTGTCTGACTGTGATGTCCCTTAGTGTGCTCATCACAGTACTATTTGGCTGTCACTTCGACTAAACAGAAGACAGCCTTGAGGATAACTGTTCATTAGACGTGTTTCTAGAGGTGACCAAACAGTAAGCCATCCCTTAGCTCTATATGAGGGACTGAACTCTGAGTTTAGTGTATAGTAGTCAGAAATAGAATTATGTAATTGGTAAGAGAAACAGAAGACAGGAAGTTTAAATGCAGTAATGGAGAGAATTTGATTAAAAATTGAAGCGTATCACTTCTTAGCCTAATATGTGCAATCATCCAGAAGAGGAGAGGGGCTTGGACAACTCAGAGTGCTTATCTGTGACAGGGCCAGGACCTGCTTCCACTTGGTTCCCTATGAATTACTGACACTTTTCCTATCAGGGGTGTACCCTAACCTCAGTATGGGGGAAAAGTCTATATGAAGTTCCCCAATCTCAACTAGCTGCATCTCACAATGGACACCTGAAAACAGAGAGGATACTGATCAAGAAAATGTCACACAAGCTCCCTGTTACTCCAACTCATGTCTGTCTATTCATTCTCTCAGGGTTGGGTGTTATCCATAAATTACCTTTTAAACAAATAACCAAAAATCTGCTTTATCTATCGACTTAGATTCCACCCTTCACCAGGAAATCTTGGACAGGCTCACTATGTGCACAAATTATGGTTGTCTCTTCTTCCTTCATTATCTAAGGAGATATTGAGTAGATGTTTCAAGGATGAATATTGAGTTGCACCTCAGTTGAATTCCAGATCTCCATGAAACCCAGTCTTTTCTTTGGTGGTGTTGTATATAGCTGTAGCACTGAATGCTGGTGATGAAGTGAGTTAGTAGACAACACAATTGACTGATGATGTTCACAAGTACTCAGTCATTCAAAAATCCAAACACGCGATAGAACAAAGGTGACCACCAGGTTGATATCCAATGGCTTTTGAGAGGTAATGACTTATCAGTATATTTCTAGGTTCTATAAAGGTTTGAGACTGTGGAGCAGGTTTCTGAGACTGAGAAAGTCGTAAAATGGGACCAGGGAATAATATATGATCTCAGAACCTACCTCAATTACATGTACATACATTGATTTGATTAATGATTTTGTTAAAAGTAATTTTATCATCCTTGGCCATCTTACAGGAATTATATTATATGAAGTGCATTTTGACATATACCTGACACTCTAAGAGACTGGAAATTCTGCAGGACTACACAACCAGTGTTAAGACTAAACCTGAGGTCATGTAAGATTTGGGACTCTGAAGGACTTTTGTTTCTCCAGGAGTTATTATTTGGACTTTACTGCTCAATTTCATATTTCAGTTTATTAAAAACTACCTCCAAAATGTCCCATTCTCTTAGATCCAGAGATGATATTTTTTACCATACTTTATATTCACAGTTCTTTCTTTTTATTGTTTAATTAATGAAGAAACATTTCAATGAATGTGGTCATTGGTGAAGGGATTGTGAAGGTATAGTATTTAGTCATCCAAATTCAGCATCCCTTCATTCACAGAAATAATTTTGAAAATTTGTTACAAAAAAGTGAGAGACAAAGCAATATTCAGAATGTTTGTTTCTGTGAATGTCTTAGGCTCATCTTCTCTGTCATGTTAGTCCCAGGGCAGCTTCCTGCCCCTCCAGGGTTTCTGTCACACTCAGGATGTGGTTGTAACACTGTGTCTTGCACAGAAATAAACCGCAGAGTCTTCAGATGTCAGGCTGCTGAGCTCCATGTAGGCTGTGCTGGAGGATGTGTCTGCAGTCAGTTTGGCCTTGCTCTGAAACTTCTGGGCATAGCCAGTATCACCATTACTAGGATAAATCCATCCAATCCACTCCAGGCCCTGTCCAGGGCTCTGCTTCACCCAGTACATATCATAGTTACTGAAAGTATAGCCTGAAGCCTTGCAGGACAGTTTCACTGAGGTCCCAGGTTTCCCCAGTTCAGGCCCCGACTGATGCAGCTGTACTTGGGAGTGGACACCTGCGGAAAAAAAACACAGAGTAGATTGCAGAGACATTGTTACCTCTATCCCTTTCTTCTCCTTAGGTTTGGAATTAGAAATTTCTTACCTGTAGTTATTGACACAAGGAAGAGAATGATACAACTCCATTCCATGGTGTGGGCCTTGTGTACTCAGTGATTGTGGGGAAGACACTGATCATATGTTGTTGTTGGATGTGGACATCCCCGTATTTACTATAATAGTCTCAGGAAATTTGCATATTCAAGAACAAGGGACTTCTTAAATAAGCTCCTAGTCCAGTTTGAGAAGGTGGGGGAGGACACTTGAGTCAAGCAAGTGGATAGTGAAATTCAAGTCCTAATCCCAGTCTGAAGAAATGCATCTCATATCATTCCCTCAGCTCTGCAGATATTGTGGGTGTAACAGTAAGGTCCTAAGCTCTCAATAAATTTCTGCCTGAGTCAGTTGCTCCTCTTTGTGACAAGGTTGTGATTTGGATTTACAGATGGAGGTTGTGATGATAATGGTGGTGACTGGAAATTTCAAAACTTACTAAATTTTGAGAAATTACAGCTTCATATCACATGATTAATATTTGCCATAATAGAAGGCTTCATAGAAAAACTCACTGAAATGACCTAAAGAAACATACCTCGGAAATATTTGTGTATTGACGTTTAATGCAGCACTATTTACCATAACTTATGGAAATAAACTTCATGTCTGTGAGGAGATGATTGCACCAAGAAGACATGACTGTATGTGTGACACAAGAGGACTAGGTCATCTGAAGAATAAGGAACTTATATCACCTTTAGGAAATCAATGTAACTGGAGATAACTGTATTAATTAAAATTATATCTGAAAAACAGATAATATATGAAACTCTAAGTAGTTTTCATATATTGAATAAGTACAGAGAACTATTTGTGCAAATATTTAACAACTTAAAAATAAATATAGCAAAAACAGGAATATCTAGAAAATAAAGTGTAGTTGTTACGGGGGAAATATGCATAGTTGTAAAATTTACAGTTCTAAAAATTCTAAACATATATAAAATTGTCATTTTCATTTTTCCAAATAATTGTGCCTATTCTATATAATTTTCCTTTATGTATATGTTATATTGTGGTCATGTCTATCCCCAACTATGTTCCTCTGTATTCTTTGGGACCTTCCAAAAAATCTCTGTTTTGTTTCATAATAGCAGAGTAAGTCCAAACTGTGCTATCTATATACACATAGGTGTGTCATTCCATAGTAAAGAAGGTGATGAAGGAGCCTCTAGAGACTTTCTCAAAAGTGATTATTCTTTTTTCATCACTCATCCAATACCAATAGAGTCAAAGCTTGGAGTTGGCCAATGAAGAAACCCTGCCTATCATGTTGCAATATTTCTTCAAATTTTTATTTTTTTCTCATAAAGTACATCACAATCAAAGAATTTTCTTACTCTTCTCTCTCACCCATACTTCTGTCTCTCCCAGATGCATCTTGTTCTGTCTCTACCCAGAAAATTGCAGACATTCCAGGAACATCCATAAGATATGGCATAGAAAGCTACAATAAGACCATATCATTAGCCTGGATGAATCAACCCAGTAGAAAGAAATTTATCCAACAAGTAGGGCAAATAATCAGACAGACCCTGTTTCCAGCGTTAGTAATCCGAAAAGAATGTCAAGCTATTCAGCCATAACAGGTATGCTGAAGACCTAAGGCAGCTCTGATATCCATGAACCCCAATGAGTCATCATTTGTTGATTATATGGACAGTGATCTCATGGTGTATGTGGGGGTCTCTGGTTTTTACAATCCTTTCTCTTACTCCTTAGTAGGAATCCATGAATTCCACCTAATAAGACTATGAATCTGCTCCCATCAGTTGCTGAATGCAGTCTCCTTGGTCTCAATGATGAAGATTCTGCTAGGTTCCAGTCCAGAACTCTCCAGGCAGGACAAGCAAACTGTAGGTTTTGTAGCTGGTTTGGTGTCCTAACACCTCCACTTTAGAACTTGCATGGTAACAGAAGGTATTCTATTCAGAAAAATTAGCACAATGGAAAATCAATGCAAGCCATGAAGCTAATCCTACCAAAAATTTCTAGTAATGGGGGACACAGAGCCTGAACTGGACATTTTTATTATTTTTTTAAAATTGTTACATTGTGTTCAATGGTGAAAGCAAGGCACAAATAAAGAAGATACCTATAAGAACCTTGGAAGACAGTGTATGAAATTCACTTCTCATTTAAAATTTTTTGACTTGGTTTGATGTACTTTAGTTCTCTCTCTCTCTCTCTCTCTCTCTCTCTCTCTCTCTCTCTCTCTCTCTTTGTGTATGTGTGTCTATCTCTCTATCTCTCTTTATCTCTGTGTTTGTGTATGTGTGTGTTTCTGTGATCTGTGTATTTTTGCTTGTTTTAATTCTATTTTTAAACTTTTTGTTTAGGTGTTTGCTTTTTACAGAGAGAAAGAGCTGGATGGTAGGGAAGAAGGAAGGATCTAGAAAAAGTTAGAAGATGGATATTAGTAATTATAATATATTGCATTAAAATTTATTTTAATATATATATATATATATATATATATAAATGGTAAATGAAAACTGAGTACAATAACCAAGAAAATTTAACCTCTATAAATTTAATAAATAATTTTTACTGCTCTTGAGCATGGAAACATCACATGTCAATCACAGCAAGTGCATATCAGCTAGTAGATTTTAAGTAAGGATACCATAGAGAATACAGAGTAACCTCCACTCAAACCTCATCCTTTTACTAGGGATTCTTGGTACCATTGTGCCCCCTTCTGGTTCTGAGATCCCCTGCAGGTTGGTATGTCAAGGCTTACACAGAAGTGGCATTGTCTACCATGAGCACCAGCATCCCTGCAACTTCAGTGCTCACAGAGCTCAGCTGCAGGGAGAAATGTCTCTGGTTCTTAGGTGATGATGACTGGATATTTGAGAGATTGATTTTAAATTATGCCTATATGATTGTCACTGTCTCTCTCAATGCCAGGCTCTGCTTGTGTGGATCCAGTTCTAGCTGTTCCTGCTTGTCATACACAAAATGACAGACCTGGGTCTTTGCAGCTTTAATCTTGTTACAACTGGAGGAGAGCACCTGACATCAGAGAAGCTCAGTGGATCTTGACTTCAGCTGTAGTCCCCCAGGTGTTCATGTATGAATTCCTGAGACACTCAGATACAGGAGTCAAAAGTCTTTTTATTGTGTCACAGATTTCCTGAATGTTTTGTGATGAGAATTTGTTGGTTTTGCTGTTTTCTTTGATCAGTTTGTTTATTTTCTCTATGGTATCTTCAGTGTCCAAGATTCTTTCTTCTGTCTCTTGTAATCTGTTGGTAGTACTTGTCTCTGTAGTTCCTGTTCGTTTACCCAGATTTTCCATCTCCATCCTTCCCTCGGTTTGTGTTTTCTTCATTACTTCCATTTCATTCTTCAAGTCTTCAACCGTCTCCCTTACCTGTTTGATTGCTTTTTCTTGTTTCTCTTGGTTTTCTTGGGTATCTTTGAGAGATTTATTCATTTCCTTTTCCTTTTTGTGTGTAATCTCTAATTGATTATGGCAGTTTTTCACCTCCTGTTTAAGGTCCTCTATTATTTTCATATAATTCACTTTTGAGTCAAATTCTTCTAATTCTTCTGGACTAAGGTGTACAATTCTTCTTATTTCGTGGTTCCTGGATTCTGGTGATGTCACATTGCCTTTCAGGTTGTTTGAGGAATCCTTACATTGGTGCCTGCCCACCTCTTCCTTCAAATGGAGACAGGAGAGGCCCAGTGTCTTGGTCCAGTCTTTGCTGTGACTAACTCCCTGGGTGTATCTTCTCAGTGTAGGAGCAGGAACCATTCCCTTCCAGATGGACTCCTCAGCACCAAAACATGGACGCCTGGTAGTCCAATGACCCGTGGACAAAATGGTGAATGTGGGTGGTAGGGTGGGGTCGAATAGAACACAGGAGACCCTGCAGCACAAGCTGAAGGTGCCCATGCTCCCTTGTGGGGGTCCTTGAGTATTTAAGACTATGAAAGAGGAGAGATGATTCTTTGACAAGGATGCTTATGGGTAGAGCATATATCTCTTGAGACAGTTTTCTCTCTTTCTCTGTCTGCCTCTCTGAATTCAGGGTCTTTTAATCTTGGACAGAGAATGTGTTAGTAAAGCTTTACAGGAGTTGAATGTTTTCACAAGTAAGGATGAATTTGAAAGGTACTTCTAGGAATGAGAAAATCCAAGAACACTACACAGTATTTTGTCAATATTCCTTTTAAAATTTCTGAAGTGTAACTACAAATATTAACATAAAAAATCATGCTACAGAAAGCCAAGCTACTCATGTATGTTTTGCTCTAACTTCAGGACCATAAATTATTTGTGCATAATATTGCAGGAGAAAAACAGCTTAAGTTAGGTGCTGAGAAATTCCATCTGGACAGGTGAGTGTGTGCTATCCATGGGCGGACTGTCCCGGAAGAGAGCACAAACCCTTCTCCCCCAGCTCCTGCTGCAGGACTTTCTTTCCTACACATGACTCCCTCCCACCCGCAAGCCTGACTTATCTGCAAGGTCCTTTGCTGAGGAACAGTTTCCTGCTCTAACACTATGGCTACCCACTCAGAGTGGTGAGTGCCTGACTATCGGGCAGGGCTCAAGGACCCCCGCAAGGGAGCATGGGCACCTTCAGCTTGTGCTGCAGGGTCTCCTGTATTCTACTCAACCCCGCCCTACCACCCACATTCAACAGTTTGTCCATGGGTCACTGAGAAGATAAACCTAGGGAGTTAGTCACAGCAAAGACTGGACCAAGACACTGGGCCTCTCCTGGCTCCATTTGAAGGAAGAGATGGGCAGGCGCCAATGTAAGGATTCCTCAAACAACCTGAAAGGCAATGTGACATCACCAGAATCCAGGAACCCCGAAATAAGAAGAATTGTACACCTTAGTCCAGAAGAATTAGAAGAATTCGACTCAAAAGTGAATTATATGAAAACAATAGAGGAGCTTAAACAGGAGGTGAAAAACTGCCATAATCAATTAGAGATTACACACAAAAAGGAAGAGGAAATGAATAAATCTCTCAAAGATACCCAAGAAAACCAAGAGAAACAAGAAAAAGCAATCAAACAGGTAAGGGAGACGGTTGAAGACTTGAAGAATGAAATGGAAGTAATGAAGAAAACACAAACTGAGAGAAGGATGGAGATGGAAAATCTGGGTAAACGAACAGGAACTACAGAGTCAAGTACTACCAACAGATTGCAAGAGACAGAAGAATGAATCTCGGACACTGAAGATACCATAGAGAAAATAAACAAACTGATCAAAGAAAACAGCAAAACAAACAAATTCTCATCACAAAACATTCAGGAAATCTGGGACACAATAAAAAGACCAAACCTAAACATAATAGGGATAGAAGAAGGAGAAGAAGTATAGCTCAACGGTCCAGAAAATATATTTAATATAATTATAGAAGAAAACTTTCCAACCTTAAAAAAGATATTCCTTTCAAGGTCCAAGAACCATACAGAAAACTGAATAGACTGGATCAAAAAAAAATCTCCTGGCCATATAATAATCAAAACACAAAACATACAGAATAAAGAAAGAATATTAAGAGCTGCAAATGAAAAAGGCCAAGTTACTTATAAAGGTAAACCTATCAGACTTACACCTGACTTCTCTATGGAAACCATGAAAGCAAGAAGGTCATGGATAGATGTACTGTAGAAACTAAGAGACCATGGATGTAAGCCCAGTCTACTATTCCCAGCCAAGCTTTCATTCACTGTAAATGGAGAAAACAAAATTTTCCAGGATGAAAACAATTTTAAACAATACGTAGACACAAATCCAGCATTACAGAAAGTATTAGAAGGAAAATCACAACCCAAGGAGTCCAACAACGCCCACAATAACTAAGACATCTAATGACCCTTCACCAGCACAACTCAAAGAAGGGAAACACACAAACTCTACTACCAAAAAAAGAAAGAAACAAAGAAAGAAAGGAAGAAAGAAAGAAAGAAAGAAAGGAAGAAAGAAAGAAAGAAAGAAAGAAAGAAAGAAAGAAAGAAAGAAAAAATGACTGGAGTTAACAACCACTGGTCATTAATATCACTTAATATCAATGGACTCAACTCACCTATAAAGAGACACAGGCTAAGAGATTGGATACGAAAACAGGATCCAACTTTCTGCTATTTACAAGAAACACACCTCAACCACAAAGACAGACATATACTCAGAGTAAAGGGCAGGGAAAAGGTTTATCAAGCAAATGGACCTACGAAACAAGCAGGTGTGGCCATACTAATTTCTAAGAAAGTTGACTTCAAACTAAAATCAATCAGAAGAGATGGAGAGGGACATTTGTTACTCATAACAGGAACAATTCATCAGGACAAACTCTCAATCTTGAATATCTATGCCCCTAATATAAAAGCACCCACTTATATAAAAGAAACATTACTAAAACTCAAGGCAGTCCTCAAACTACACACACTAATATTAGGAGATTTCAACACTCCTCTCTCACCAAAGGACAGGTAAATCAGACAGAAACCTAACAAGGAAATAATAGGATTAAGGGAGGTAATGAATCAAATGGACTTAACAGACATCTATAGAACATTCCACCCAAATAGGAAAGAATATACCTTCTTCTCTGCAGCTCATGGAATCTTCTCAAAAATTGACCACATACTCGGAAACAGAGCAAACTTACACAGTTACAAAAAAATATTAATAACCAACTGTGCCTTGTCAGATCACCATGGATTAAAGTTAGAATTCAACAACAATGCTACCCCCAGAAAGCCTACAAACTCATGGACACTGGACAGTCAACTACTGAATGACACCTGGATCAAGGAAGAAATAAAGAAAGAAATTAAAGTCTTTCTTGAATTCAATGAAAACAAAGATTCAACACACTCAAACCTATGGGACACAATGAACGCAGTGCTAAGAGGAAAGTTCATAGCATTAAGTGCCCACTTAAAGAAAACAGAGAAAGCACACATTGGAGACTTAATAGCCCACCTGAAAGGTCTAGAAAAAAAGAAACAGACTCACCTAGGAGAAGTAGAAGACTGGAAATAATCAAACTGAGGGCTGAAATCAACAAATAGAAACACAGAAAACAATCCAAAGAATCAATTAAACAAAAAGCTGGTTCTTGGAGAAAATAAACAAGATTGATAAACACCTGTCCAACCTAATCAAATGGCAGAGAGAGAATATGCAAATTAACAAGATCAGAAATGAAAGGGAGACATAATCTCAGACAAAGAGGAAATTCAGAGAATCATTAGATCTACTACAAAAGCCTGTATGCCACAAAATTGGAAAATGTAAAAGAAATGGACATTTTTTTAGATAAGTACCATACACCAAAGTTAAACAGGGACCAGGTGAACAATCTAAATAGACCTATTAGTCGCGAAGAATTACAAGTTGTTATGAAAAACCTCCCTACCCAAAAAAGCCCAGGTCCAGACGGGTTCAATGCAGAATTCTACCAGAACTTCCAAGAAGAACTAATACCTATTCTCCATAATGTATTTCACAATATAGAAACAGAGAAGTCATTGCCAAATTCCTTTTATTTAGCTGCAGTTACTCTGATACCAAAACCTCACAAAGACACAACCAAGAAAGAGAACTACAGGCCAATCTCACTCATGAACATCGATGCAAAAATCCTCAATAAAATACTGGCAAACCGAATCCAAGAACACATTAGAAAAATTATCCATTATGATCAAGTAGGCTTCATCCCAGAGATGCAGGGCTGGTTCAACATACGAAAATCTATCAATGTAATCCATCATATAAATAAACTGAAATAAAAAAAATATGATCACTTCTTTAGATTCTGAAAAAGCATTTGACAAAATTCAACATCCCTTTATGATAAAGATCTTATAGAGATTAGGGATAAAAGGGTCGTACCTAACTATAAAAAAGCTATATATAGCAAGCCGACAACTAACATCAAATTCAATGGAGAGAAACTCAAAGCCATCCCAATATAATCAGGAACACAACAAAGCTGTCCACTCTCTCCCTACCTCTTTAATATAGTGCTTGAAGTTCTAGCAATAGCAATAAGACAACATAAGGGGATCCAAGGGATTTGAATTGGAAAGGAAGAAGTTAATCTTTCATTAATTGCAGATGATATGATAGTATACAGAAGCGACCCCAAAAACTCCAGCAAAGCACTCCTACAGCTGACAAACACCTTTAGTAGCATGGCAGGATACAAGATCAATTCCAAAACATCAGTTGCCCTCCTATTCACAAAGGATAAGGAAGCAGAGAGGGAAATCAGAGAAGCATCACCCTTCACGATAGCCACAAATAGCATAAAATATCTTGGGGTAACTCTAACCAAGGAAGTGAAAGATCTATTTGACAAAAACTTTAAGTCTTTGAAGGAAGAAATTGCGGAGGATACCAGAAAATGGAAGGATGTCCCTTGCTCTTGGATTGGGAGGATCACAAAAGTAAGAATGGCAATTCTACCAAAGGCAATTTATAGATTCAATACAATCCCCATTAATATCCTATCAAAATTCTTCACAGACATTGAGAGGACAATAATCAACTTTATAGGGAAAAACAAAAAACCCAGGATAGCCAAAACAATCTTATACAGTTAAGGAACTTCTGGAGGCATTACCATCCCTGACTTTAAACTCTATTACAGAGCTTCAGTATTGAAAACAGCTTGGTATTGGCATAAAAACAGAGAAGTTGATCAATGGAACCGAGTACAAGACCCTGATTTTAACCCACAAACATATGAACACCTGATTTTTGATACAGGAGCTAAAAGTATTTAATGGAAGTAAGAAAGCAACTTCAACAAATGGTGCTGGCATAACTGGATGTCAATCTTTAGAAGAATGAAAATAGATCCATATCTATCGCCATGCACAAAACTCAAGTCCAAATGGATTAAAGACATCAATATCTGTCTGAACACACTGAACCTATTAGAAGAAAAAGTGGGTAGTACTCTACAACATATGGGCACAGGAGATCACTTCCTAAGTATATCCCCAGCAGCACAGACATTAAGGACAACATTGAATAAATGGGACCTCCTAAAACTGAGAAACTTCTGTAAAGCAAAGGACACTGTGTCTAAGACAAAAAGGCAACCCACTGACTTGGAAAAGATCTTCACCAACCCTGCAACAGACAAAGGTCTGATCTCCAAAATATATAAAGAACTCAAGAAACTAGACTTTAAAATGCTAATTAACCCAATTAAAAAATGGGGCACTGAACTGAACAGAGAATTCTCAACAGAAGAAATTCAAATGGAAAAGACACTTAAGGTCATGCTCAACCTCTTTAGTGATAAGGGAAATGCAAATTAAAACAACTTTGAGATACCATCTTACACCTGTCAGAATGGCTAAAATCAAAAACACCATCTTGCTGGAGAAGTTTTGGAGTAAGGGGCACACTCATCCATTGCTGGTGGGAATGCAAACTTGTGCAACCACTTTGGAAATCAGTGTGGTGATTTCTCAGGAAATTTGGGATCAACCTACCACAAGATCCAGTTATACCACTCTTGGGAATATACCCAAGAGATGCCCTATCATATGACAAAAGCATTTGTTCAACTATGTTCATAGCAGCATTGTTTGTAATAGCCAGAACCTGGAAACAACCTAGATGTCCTTCAATGGAAGAATGGATGAAGAACATGTGGAATATATACATATTAGAGTACTACTCAGTGGTAAAAAACAATGACATAGGAATTTTGCATGTGAATGGATGGAAATAGAAAACACTATCCCGAGTGCGGTATCCCAGACCCAAAACGAGGAACCTGGGATGTACTCACTCATAATTGGTTTCTAGCCATAAATAAAGGACATTGAGCATATAATTTGTGATCGTAGAGAAGCTAAGTAAGAAGGTGAACCCAAAGAAAAACGTATAGTCATCCGCCTGGATAGGGGAAGTAGACAAGATTGCCGGGCAAAAACTGGGAACTTGCGGGTGAGGTGACATGAGGCTAAGGGGAAATGGGGTGAGAAACGTGAGAAGGGAAGGATGGGAGGAGCTTGGGGGAATGGGATGGTTGAGATATAGGAAGGGTGGATATAGGAGCAGTGAAGTACATATCCTAACTAAGGAAGCCATCTTAGGTTTGGCAAGAGACTTGACTCTAGAGGGGCTTGCAGGTGTCCAGCGAGATGTCCCCAGCTGGTACTTTGGGCAACTGAGCAAAGGGAACCTGAAATGACCCTATCCTATACTGATGAATGTCTTGCATATCACCTTAGAACCTTCATCTGGCGATGGATCGAGATAGAGACAGAGACACAGTTTGGAGCAAGGGACTGAGCTCTTAAGGTGCAAATGAGGAGCCGAAGGAGGGAGAACATGAGCAAGGAAGTCAGTACCACGAGGGGTGCACTCACCCACTGTGACAGTGGAACTGATCTATTGGGAGCCCACCAAGGCCAGCTTGACTGGGACTGAATAACCATGGGTTGAAACCAGACTCTCTGAACATGGCGGACAATGAAGGCTTATGAGAAGCCAAGGACAATGGCACTAGGTTTCGATCCTAATACATGAACTGGCTTTGTTGGAGCTTAGCCTGTTTGGATGCTCACCTTCCTGGTCCTAGATAGAAGTGGGAGGACCTTAGTCTTCCCGCAGTGCAGGAAATTTGGACTGCTCTTCAGTATTTAGAGGGAGGGGGAATGGAGTGGGGGGAAGAGAAGAGGAGTGCGGATAGGGGAGGGGAGTGGAGGGAGGGGGCAATATGTAGAAAGAGGGGAAGGGAAATGGGAAAAGGGGAGCAGGTGGAAATATTAATTAAAAAAGAATAAAAAAAAGAAACAAAAATAGAAACATAGAAAACAATCCAAAGAATCAATGAAACAAGTAGCTGGTTCTTGGCGAAAATCAACAAGTTTGATAAACCTATATCCAAACTAATCAAATGGCGCAGAGAGAATACGCAAATTAACAAGATCAGAAACGAAAAGGGAGACATAACCACAGACACAGATTAAATTCAGAAAATCATTAGATCTTACTACAAAAGCCTGTATGCCGCAAAATTGGAAAATGTAAAAGAAATGGACACTTTTTTTAGATAAGTACCATATACCAAAGTTAAACCAGGACCAGCTGAACAAATAGACCTGTTAGTCGAGAAGAATTAGAAGTTGTTATAAAAAAAACCTCTCTACCAAAAAAAGTCCAGGACCAGATGGTTTCAATGCGGAATTCTACTAGAACTTCCAAGAAGACCTAATACCTATTCTCCATAATGTATTTCACAATATAGAAACAGAGAAGTCATTGCCAAATTCCTTTTATGAAGCTGCACTTACTCTGATACCGAAACCGCACAAAGACTCAACCAAGAAAGAGAACTACAGGCCAATCTCACTCATGAACATCGACGCGAAAATTCTCAATAAAATACTGGCAAACCGAATCCAAGAACACATCAGAAAAATTACCTATTATGATCAAGTAGGCTTCATCCCAGGGATGCAGGGCTGGTCCAACATACGAAAATCTATCAATGTAATCCTATATATATATATACTGAAAGAAAAAAACCTATTGATCATTTCATTAGATGCTGAAAAAGCATTTGACAAAATTCATCATCCCTTTATGATAAAGGTCTTAGAGAAATTAGGAATACAATGGCTTACCTAACTATAATAAAAGCTATTTATCACAAGCCGACAGCTAACATCAAATTAAATGGAGAGAAACTCAAAGCCATTCCATTAAAATCAGGAACACAACAAGGCTGTCCACTCTCTCCATACCTCTTAAATATGTTGCTTGAAGTTCTAGCAATAGCAATAAGACAACATAAGGGGATCAAAGTGATTTGAATTGGAAAGGAAGAAGTTAAAGCATCATTATTTGCAGATGATATGATAGTGTACATAAGCGATCCCAAAAACTCCAGCAAAGAACTCCTACAGTTGATAAATATCTTTAGTAGTGTGGCAGAATACAAGATCAATTCCAAAAAATCAGTTGCCCTCCTATACAGAAAGGATAAGAAAGCAGAGAGGGAAATCAGAGAAGCATCACCCTTCTCAATAGCCACAAATAGCATAAAATATCTTGGGGTAACTCTAACCAAGAAAGTGAAGGATCTATTTGACAAGAACTTTGAGTCCTTGAAGAATGAAATTGAGCAGGATACCAGAAAATGGAAAGATCTCCCTTGTTCTTGGATTGGGAGGATCAACATAGTAAAAATGGCAATTCTACCAAGAACAATTTATAGATTCAGTGCAATCCCCACTAAAATCCCATCAAAATTCTTCACAGATCTTGAGAGGATATTAATCAACTTTTATGGAAAAACAAAAAACCCAGGATAGCCACAACAATCTTATACAATAAAAGAACTTCTGGAGGCATTACCATCCCTGACTTCAAACTCTATTACAGAGCTTCAGTATTGAAAACAGATTGGTATTGGCATAAAAACAGAGAAGTCGATCAATGGAACCGAGTAGAAGACCCTGATTTTAACCCACAAACATATGAACACCTGATTTTTGATAAAGGAGCTAAAAGTATTCAATGGAAAAAAGAGAGCATCTTCAACAAATGGTGCTGACAGAACTGGTTGTCAACCTGTAGAAGAATGAAAATAGATCCATATCTATTGCCATGCACAAAACTCAAGTCCAAATGGATTAAAGACCTCAATATCAGTCTGAACACACTGAACCTGATAGAAGAAAAAGTGGGAAGTACTCTACAACATATGGGTACAGGAGATCACTTCCTACATATATCCCCAGCAGCACAGACATTAAGGACAACATTGAATAAATGGGACCTCCTGAAATTGAGAAGTTTCTGTAAAGCAAAGGACACTGTCACTAAGCCAAAAAGGCAACCCACTGACTGGGAGAAGATCTTCACCAACCCTGCAACAGACAAAGGTCTGATCTCCAAAATATATAAAGAACTCAAGAAACCAGACTTTAAAATGCTAATTAACCCAATTAAAAAATGAAGCACTGAACTGAACAGAGAATTCTCAACAGAAGAAATTCAAATGGCCAAAAGACACTTAAGGTCATGCTCAATGTCCTTAGCGATAAGGGAAATGCAAATTAAAACAACTTTGAGATACCATCTTACACTCGTCAGAATGGCTAAAATCAAAAACACCAATGATGGCCTTTGCTGAAGAGGTTGTGGTGTAAGGGGCACACTCATCCATTGCTGGTGGGAATGTAAACTTGTGCAACCACTTTGGAAATCATTGTGGCGATTTCTCTGGAAATTTGGGATCAATTTACCCCAAGAACCAGTAATACCACTCTTGGGAATATACCCAAGAGATGCCCTATCATATGACAAAAGCATCTCTTCAACTATGTTCATAGCAGCATTGTTTGTAATAGCCAGAACCTGGAAACAACCTAGATGCCCTTTAACGGAAGAATGGATGAAGAAAGTGTGGAACATATACATATTAGAGTACTACTCAGTGGTAAAAAACAATGACATTGTGAATTTTGCATGCAAATGGATCAAAATATTAAACACTATCCTGAGTGAGGTATCCCAGACCCAAAAAGATGAACATGGGATGTACTCACTGATAATTGCTTTCTAGCCATAAATAAAGGACATTGAGCCTATAATTTGTGATCCTAGAGAAGCTAAATAAGAAAGTGAACCCAAAGAAAAATGTATAGTCATCTGCCTGGATAGAGGAAGTAGACATGATGCCGGGCAAAAACTGGGAACTTGCGGGTGAGGTGGCATTGGGCTAAGGGGAAACGGGGTGAGAAACGTGAGAAGGGGAGGATGGGGGGAGCCTGGGGGAATAGGATGGTTGGGATATAGGAAGGGTGGATACGGGAGCAGAGAAATATATATCCTAATTAAGGGAGTCATCTTAGGGTTGGGGAAGAGACTTGACTCTATAGGGGCTCTTAGGTGTCCAGGGAGTTGTCCCCAGCTAGTACCTTGGGCAACTGAGCAAAGGGAACCTGAAATGACCCTATCCTATAGCCATACTGATGAATATCTTGCATATCACCTTAGAACCTTCATCTGTTGATGGATCGAGATATAGACAGAGACCCAATTTGGAGTAACGGACTGAGCTCTTAAGGTGCAAATGAGGAGCCGAAGGAGGGAGAACATGAGCAAGGAAGTCAGGACCATGAGGGGTGCACCCACCCACTGTGACAGTGGAACTGTTCTATTGGGAGCTCACCAAGGCCAGCTGGACTCGAACTGAATAAGCATGGGATGAAACTGGATTCTCTGAACATGGTGGACAATGAAGGCTTATGAGAAGCCAAGGACAATTACACTAGTCTTCGATCCTGATACATGAACTGGCTTGTTTGGATGCTCACCTTCCTGGACTTAGATAGAAGTGTGAGGACCCCGGTCTTCCCGCAGGGCAGGGAATTTGGACTTCTCTTCAGTACCTAGAGGGAGGGGGAATGGAGTGTGGGAGGTGGAGAGGAGTGGAGATAGGGGGAGGGGAGAGGGGAGGGGGCGATGTGTGGGAGGTGGGGGGGAGGGAAATGGGAAACGGGGAGGAGGCGGAAATTTTAGTAAAAAAGGATAAAATAAAGAAAAAAAATTAAAAAGAGTATGTATTGTTTTATTTCACTTTGGTTTCAACCCATTTTTAAAATATTTTTTGTTTATTTGGGTTTTTTTTCCTACAAAGAGAAAACCAAGTTATAGAGTTGAGCAGGAAATGACAAAGGAAAGATCTGAGAAGAATAGGTAGAAAGGAATCAGTGATCAGAACAAATTGCATGAAATTTTTCAAAATATCTGTAAAGAGAAAATAAAAACTGAATAAAATAAACAAGAAAATATAAACCCATAAAAATGGGGATAATTGACTCTTTTCTGCCCCCTGATGGTCCTGTGCTCACATGCACTTTGGTTTCTCATGGCTTACACTGAAGTTGCACAATTTCCCTTCAACAGTAACACATCCCTACAACACCAGTCCTCACAGAGATCAATTGCAGGGATAAATGGCTCTTGTTTACCTGGAGATACTGACTGGAAGTTTCAGACATTGATTTTAAGATGTCCTGTACAATCATCAATGCTCTTCTCAATGGCAAGCTACTCCCTGATGACAGTGCTACAACAGTTCCCACTTGCAGTAAGGTGACAACAGAAGAGAAAATAAAAGCCTGACTACCTTCGTTAGACTATACCTGGGACAGAACACCTGATGTCAGAGAACCAAAATGAATCTTAAGCTCAGATGCAGCCCCCATCGGTCCACTTATGAATTCCTGAAGCATGCAGATAAAGTGACCAACAGAAAAAAGAAAGTGAACTGTTGTACTCACAGAAAAGTTAACAATTCCAGAAAAATGTACTCACATTAAGAAAGTAGAAATATTGAAGGAAATAGATACTGTTTCCCACACTACATTTAAAGGATTGAGGGGCCACGGGGGATATCTTTAACAAGGATCCTCATGAGTGGTGGTTATCTGTGCTTACACATAAATATCTCTCCATGTCTACCATTCCAAGTACAGAATCCTCTTATCATGGACAGGGCATGTATTAATTGAGCTTCTCAAAAGCTAAACATTATAGTGAAAGTTAATTTTTCCTGTCCTCTAAGCACCAATCAGCTCTTCCTGATACCTCAGGGTTTATGACAAAACTCAGAAATGTATTGAGATACTGTTCTGAAGCCAGTAATATAGGGCCGAGTTCTCAGGTGTCAGGCTGCTGAGCTTCCCATAAATGGTTGTTATATCTAGTATGGCTCTGTTCTGAAACTTTTATCCATAGATAATTGGTCCAATGCTTGGGGGTATTCATCAAAGCCATTCAAGCTCAAGTCTAGGTACTGAATCAACCAGTTTGTATAGGAAATGAGGAAGCTATGTGTCAAAGTCCTTTTAGAAAATCTTTATTGAATCTCCAGGACTCCTCAGTCTAACTCCAGAGAGCTGCAGCTGAATTTAGGAGTAGAGATTGCATGTAGAAAAGATGTCCCAATCCCTTCAGTCTCTGGCTCCTATCACCCTGTAATGCACTTATCTTATAAGTAAAGCACTTATCTTATAAGTAATGCACATATCTGTAGCTGCTGCTACCCGGTAGATGATAGTATGAATTCAACCCACATTAAGAACCTATATGTTCAGGGACTGTGAACAAATGAGGATTAATGTGATACTGTAGGTTGTACAAATATTCCCGTATTTACAACACAAAATCTATAGTTTATATTATCATAAAAACTGTTATTTCTTATATCAAGACCTGGTTCTTTTTCAGAGAGAAAAGGTAGAGTGTTACTATATTAGTCAATGCGAGGATGAGGTTCAAGAGTTAAACCAGTCTGGGGAGAGGCATTCCTTGCTTCCTCCTAGTTTCTCTATTGAGAGAGCTCTTCCATCTAATTGAAAGTCTAGTCACCACATGCATGTTAAAGTGAACCATACATTAAGGTTCAAGGGTCATCTGAATTAACTTAGAAATAACCATATTTATGATGCTCAAAAGTTGCATTGTCCATCCTTCTCCCATCAGTCACTGGCACAGAGCTTTGGAAGCTGCTCCCCATCCCATAACAATGTTCAGCAGGAATATGCACATCTTTGATATCAGCTGCGAACTCCTGGTACACTTTCCTAAAAATGTTGCTTAGTATCCTGGACCTCTAATATCCTTAAATGTTATTGGTAAGTCTTTTGTAAACTAGAATCTTATCCATCAGCAGCAGGAATCTATTCTGGACCTTGGTGACATCACAATGGATTTCATTTAATAAATAACTTCTCCAGTGTTCTAACATAGAGATCTTATAGTCAATTAGACCATGGTCTCTGAATGTTATGGTACTGGTAATAAAGATCAGAGAGATCTCAACAAGTATTAACCAGGAACTGTACAACATTCTTAGCTGCGTATGATGTCCTCTAATTTTTAGAGAACTGGTGGATACACAATGCCCCCTGCTGGTTCTGGTAAGTAACTTTTCTAATTCTTCTGTAAGTTCTCACACAGGTCTCTCACTAAGACTCCTCTTTCTTATCTTTGTAATATACCTGGTGATGATGAGTAGGTATTCAAGGATAAATGATGAGCTGTGCCTCAAATGTTGTCTCCATGAAACACAGTCCTTTTTCTAAGGGCAGTTAGATCTAGCTTTAGCCGTGACCTCATGTGATGAAGTGAGTTACCAGAGGTCAAGTGATAGAATGGATTTTCATTTGCTCTAAAATGCACCTTCCCCACTCATGCAGCTGCAGTTCGAACAGAAAACCCACAAGACCATGAAGAAGAAATAATGTGTTAGTTACAGATAAGTTTTCAACTACAGAAAATATTTTCATGTTTGAGAAGTGACCAGAATTTAGGGTCATTTGGACTGTGATTCCATCTGTTTTCTAATTCAGCATTTGTATTATGGAGGGCTGTAGAGCAGTATGTGAAGATGAAAAGCAATTGTTTTTCACATTGCAGTGCATTTTTCTAGAAGTAAATGCTGGCTGTGTTGTCGGGCATCTTTGTTTTCTCTTTGGATCTAGTTTTTCCATGTTCAGCATCCTCTTATTCATGGAAAGTCATGGCTATTGATTTTCAAAAACTTGGATGTACTTGCTATAGATTTAGTGAATGAGAACTGCGCAACTGAATATTCCACTACCAGCTTCAAGGAATTAGTGGAATCATTTTATACACACACACTCACAGACACCCATTCACCCACACCCACACACCATACACACACACACACACACACACATATATATACCCTACTTTGGAAATAGACATTGAAGGTGAATTACAGAAACTTAAGAGTTATATGGAAAGGATTAAACCAATGGTGAGAGATGGAGTTTATTTCCTATATGAGGCCCTCCATGGACCACCCAAGAAAATCTTGGTAGAAGGTGCAAACGCAGCATTGTTAGATATTGATTTTGGAACTTACCCTCTGTCTTTCTTTACACATGTCTGAGGGTCACTAACTGGAATGCTCCAACTCACAATCCTGCTCCATTACTGCAAACAAGATTTCAATTTACCAGTAATCAGAAAAAAAATAGTTATACAATGTTCTGATTCTTCTAAATTGGATACTGAACCATTTTTCACAGGGATTCACCTCACACACAGACCAAATGACATCTAACAAATGAATACTATTATAATCCCAGAATTTGGCAAGCAAAAATATGTCCAAGTCTCTGCAAGTACTTTTGCCATCATGACACAGACAAAAATTCAACTGAAAGAGTATGCTCTTTGTGCCATATCACATTTAGAATCCTTTCTTTACCTTTATAGGTACTCTTAGATAATCAAAGCTAGTAAAGATCTTCTATACCTATCTCATAAAATCAAACAAAGAGTGTGTTTTTTAGTTACTCACAAAACTGAGATAATATTTAAATGTGAAGACAACATAAGTCACTGTAGAACACAAAGACTGCACCTATATACATTGAATTATTACAAGATAATGAACTTTTTCCAATATGATTTCCCTATTCTATAAGCTCAAATGAGGTATTGTTATTGATAACACCTGCTTGCAAATCCACCCTAAACTTTGTTGCCTAGATCAGTTGATTCTATGAAATATTGCATAATTGGCTGTGAAATATAAGTTGGATGTGTATAATATACACACATGCACACGTGTGTGAGCTATTTGACTCCGTAATAGTGGGACCTTTAGGAAGTAGCTATGATCACAACTCTCTTATCACCTTTGAAACAAAGGTCATTATTGAAGGGATTTTCCAAACCATTTTAAAGCTATTCTCATTGTGCCTCCCTGTCTTCTAATAATGGTAAAAGAAAGTCCTTCTCCTTGTCCAATATCTTGGACTTTCACACCAGTAGAATGATGATTCAATTCACTTCTACTTATAGTAAATAATTCATTTTGCATGGTTTTATAGACAGAGTAAAGAGTTGTACAAGAATTTTACAGAAAAGGAAGAACACTGATATAAATGTGTAAATATTGATTCATTTGAGGATTATTCTTAGAAGTTGAAACAACTTTGATCTTTGCACTGAAACAGGCCTGTGTTTCCAAGAATGGATAATGAGGGGCAGCTCTGCTTAGAGAAAAAAATGAACCAAATATAGGAATAATCTAAATCTTAGAGATTGACACTAAAAATAATACCAGAATTACAGCATAGATATGGACCATAAAACCCATCATGATGATTTCACGTAGTACAATGATAAATAAGTAGATGGAATCTAAAATATAATTTTTGCTTCAAGTAACAAAAACTTATCTGACTGAGTCTCTGCTTGAGTAAGTCAGGAAGGGAGCATTGTCCTGTGATGATGCTCCAAATGTTCTAAGGAAGCGTCTGAGCAATGAAACATTTAGAAAACTTCATAGATTACTACCTGGTTATTATCATTGCAGGAAGACGGAACTGATAATAGATGGAATTAATAGTGCAGTAGGCACCTGACCAGAAATTGTTGGGAACTCTCCAACCAGCTTGTTCATGTGTGTGTCAGAAACATAAATAAACATGATTTACATGATTTGTCTATCCACCATGTCTTCATTTATGGATTACGAATCAATATGAAATTCTGGAGAGAGAATTTTAGTGTTTTATTTAAATTTTCATTGGTAAAAATGTTTTTTTTTTTTTTGAAAAAAATTTTCCGCCTCCTCCCTGCATCCCATTTCCCTCCCCCTCCTCCTGGCCCCTCCCCCTCCCCCCACTCCTCTTCTCCTCCCTCTCCAGTCCAAAGAGCAGTCAGGATTCCCTGCCCTGTGCAAAGTCCAAGATCCTCACCCCTCCATCCAGGTCTAGGAAGGTGACCATCCAAACTGTCTAGGCTCCCACAAAGCCAGAACATGAAGTAGGATCAAAACCCCATGCCATTCTCCTTGGTCTCTCATCAGCTCTCATTATCCGCCATGTTCAAAGAGTCCGGTTTTATCCCATGCTTTTTCAGTCACAGTCCAGCTGGCCTTGGTGAGCTCCCAATAGATCAGCCCCACTGTCACAGTGGGTGGGTGCACCCCTCATGGTCCTGACTTCCTTGCTCATGTTCTCCCTCCTTCTGCTCCTCAGTGGGACCTTGGGAGCTCAGTCCGGTGCTCCAGTGTGGGCCTCTGTCTCTATCTCCCTCCATCACAAGATGAAGGTTCTATGGTGATATGCAAGATATTCATCAGTATGGGTATAGGATAGGGTCATTTCAGGTTCCCTATCCTCAGCTGCCCAAAAAACTACCTGGGGACATTGCCCTGGACACCTGGTAGCCTCTCCAGGTTCAAGTCTCTTGCCAACCCTTAGGTGGCTCCCTTAACCAAGATATGTGCTTCCCTGCTCCCCTATTCAACCTTCCTTTATCCCCAATCATCCCATAATATGTGCTTCCCTGCTCCCCTATTCAACCTTCCTTTATCCCCAATCATCCCGTATCCCCAAGATCCCCCATCCTCTCCTTCTCACTTTTCTCTCCCCATCTCCCCTTACCCCCATCCAACCCCACACCCAAGATTCCAATTTTTTGCCCGGCAATTTTGTCTACTTTCCATAGCCAGGAGGATAACTATATGTTTTTCCTTGGGTTCACCCTCTTATTTAGCTTCTTTAGGATCACAAATTATAGACTCAGTGGCCCCTATACATGGCTGGAAATCAATTATGAGTGAGTACATCCCATGATCTTCTTTTTGGGTCTGGGTTACCTCACTCAGGATAGTATTTTCTATTTCCATCCATTTGCATGCAAAATTCGAGAAGTCATTGTTTTTTATCGCAGAGTAGTACTCTAATGTATATATATTCCATACTTTCTTCATCCATTCTTCCATTGAAGGACATCTAGGTTGTTTCCAGGTTCTGGCTATTACAAATAATGCTGCTATGAACATAGTTGAACAAATGCTTTTGTCATATGATAGGGCATCTCTTGGGTATATTCCCAAGAGTGGTATTGCTGGGTCCAGGGGTAGGTTGATCGCAAATTTCCTGAGAAATTGCCACACTGATTTCCAAAGTGGTTGCACAAGTTTGCATTCTCACCAGCAATGGATGAGGGTACCCCTTTCTCCACAACTTCTCCAGCAAAGGCTATCATTGGAGATTTTGAGTTTAGAGATTCTGACAGGTGTAAGATGATATCTCAAAGTTGTTTTGATTTGCATATCTCTGATCACTAAGGAGGTTGAGCATAACCTTAAGTATCTTTTGGCCATTTGAACTTCTTCTGTTGAGAATTCTCTGTTCAGTTCAGTACCCCATTTTTTAATTGGGTTAATTAGCATTTTAAAGTCTAGTTTCTTGAGTTCTTTATATATTTTGGAGATCAGACATTTGTCTCTTGAGGGGTTGGTAAAGATGTTCTCCCAGTCAGTAGGTTGCCTTTTTGTCTTAATGACAGTGTCATTTGCTTTACAGAAGCTTCTCAGTTTCAGTAGGTCCCATTTATTCAATGTTGTCCTTAATGTCTGTGCTGCTGTGGTTATACATAGGAAGTGATCCCCTGCGCCCATATGTTGTAGGTTACTTCCCACTTTCTCTTCTATCAGGTTCAGTGTGTTCAGATGGATATTGAGGTCTTTGATCCATTTGGACTTGAGTTTTGTGCATGGTGATAGATATGGGTCTATTTTCATTCTTCTACAGGTTGACATCCAGTTCTGCCAGCACCATATGTTTAAGACGCTTTCTTTCTTCCATTGTATACTTTTAGCTCCTTCATCGAAAATGAGGTGTTCATAGCTTTGTGGGTTAAAATCTGGGTCTTCTATACGATTCCATTGGTCGACTTCTCTGTTTTTATGCCAGTACCACACTGTTTTCATTACTCTAACTCTGTAATAGAGTTTGAAGTCAGGGATGGTAATGCCTCCAGAAGTTCCTTTATTGTATAAGATTGTTTGGCAATCCTGGGTTTTTTGTTTTTCCATATAAAGTTGATTATTGTCCTCTCAAAATCTGTGAAGAATTTTGATGGGACCTTGATGGGGATTGCATTGAATCTATAAATTGCCTTTGGTAGAATTGCCATTTTTACTATGTTGATTCTCCCAATCCAAGAGCAAGGGAGATTCTTCCATTTTCTGGTATCCTCTTCAATTTCTTTCTTCAATGCCTTAACGTTCTTGTCAAATAGATCTTTCACTTCCTTGGTTAGAGTTACCCCAAGATATTTTATGCTGTTTGTGGCTATCGTGAAAGGTATTTCCCTCTCTGCTTCCATACCCTTTGTGTATAAGAGGGCGACTGATTTTTTGGAGTTGATCTTGTATCCTGCCACATTACTAAAGGTGTTTATCAGCAGTAGGAGTTCTTTGGTGGAGTTTTTGGGGTCGCTTGTGTACACTATCATATCATCTGCAAATAATGCAAGTTTAACTTCTTCCTTTCCAATTCGAATCGCTTTGATCCCCTTATGTTGTCTTATTGCTATTGCTAAAACTTCAAGCACTATATTAAAGAGGTATGGAGAGAGTAGACAGCCTTGGCGTGTTCCTGATTTTAGTGGGATGGCTTTAAGTTTCTCTCCGTTTAATTTGATGTTAGCTGTTGGCTTGCTGTAAATAGCTTTAATTATATTTAGGTATGACCCTTGTATCCCTAACCTCTCCAAGACTTTTATCATAAAGGGATGTTGAATTTTGTCAAATGCTTTTACAGCATCTGATGAGAAGATCATATGGTTTTTTTCCTTCAGTTTATTTATATGATGGATTACATTGATATATTTGTGTATGTTGAAACAGCCCTGCATCCCTGGGATGAAGCCTACTTGATCATAATGGATAATTTTTCTAATGTGTTCTTGGATTCAGTTTGCCAGTATTTTATTGAGAATTTTTGCGTTGATGTTCATGAGTGAGATTGGCCTGTAGTTCTCTTTCTTGGTTGGGTCTTTGTGTGGTTTTGGTATCAGGGTAACTGTAGCTTCATAAAAGGAATTTGGCAATGACTCTTTTGTTTCTATATTGTGAAATACATTAAGGAGTATAGGTATTAGTTCTTCATGGAAGTTCTGGTAGAATTCTGCATTGAAATCATCTGGTCCTGGGCTTTTTTTGGAAGGGAGATTTTTGGTAACAGTTGCTAATTCTTCGCAAGTAACAGGTCTATTTAGATCGTTCACCTAGTCTTGGTTTAACTTTGATATATGGTACTTATCTAAAAAACAATGTCCATTTCTTTTGCATTTTCCAGTTTTGTGGCATACAGGCTTTTGTAGTAAGATCTAATGATTCTCTGAATTTCCTCTGTGTCTGTGGTTATGTCTCCCTTTTCGTTTCTGATCTTGTTAATTTGCGTGTTCTCTCTCTGTCATTTAATTAGTTTGGATAGGTGTTTGTCGATCTTGTTGATTTTCTCCAAGAACCAACTTTTTGTTTCATTGATTCTTTAGACGGTTTTCTGTGTTTCTATTTTGTTGATTTCCGCCCTCAGTTTGATTATTTCCAGTCTTCTACTCCTCCTGGGCATGTCTGCTTCTTTTTTTCTAGAGTTTTCAGGTGTGCTGTTAAGTCCCCAGTGTATGCTTTCTCCGTTTTCTTTAAGTGGGCACTTAGTGCTATGAACTTTCCTCTTAGCACTGCTTTCATCGTGTCCCTTAGGTTTGAGTATGTTGTCTCTTTATTTTCATTAAATCAAGGAAGATTTTGATTTCTTTCTTAATTTCTTCCTTGACCCAGCTGTGGTTCAGTAGTTGACTGTTCAGTTTCCATGAGTTTGTCAGTTTTCTGGGGGTAGCATTATTGCTGCCCTCTAACTTTAATCTGTGGTGATCTGATAAGACACAGGTGGACACTGATTTTTTTTATCTGTGGAGGTTTCCTTTGTTACTGAGCATGTGGTCAATTTTTGAGAAGGTTCCATGAGCTGCAGGGAAGAAGGTATATTCTTTCCTATTTGGGTGAAGTGTTCTATAGATGTCTGTTAAGTCCATTTGCTTCATTACCTCCAATAATTCTCTTAGTTCTCTATTAGGTTTCAGTCTGATTGACCTGTCCATTGGTGAGAGAGGTGTGTTGAATTCTCTTACTACTAGTGTGTGTGGTTTGATGTCTGCCTTGAGTTCTAGTAATATTTCTTTTACATAAGTTGTTGCTTTTATATTAGGGGCATAGATATTCAGGATAGAGACTTCCTCCTGATGAATTGTTCTTGTTATGTGTATAAAGTGTCCATCTCGATCTCTTCTGGGTGATTTTAGTTTGAAGTCAGTTTTGTTAGAAGTTAATATGGCCACACCTGCTTTTTTTTAGGACCATTTGCTTGAAAAACCTTTCCCAACCCTTTACTCTCAGTAGATGCCTGTTTTTGTGGTTGAGATGTGTTTCTTGTAAACAGCAGAATATTGGATCCTGTTTTTGTATCCAATCTCTTAGCCTGTGCCTTTTTATAGGTGAATTGAATTCATTAATATTAAGTGATATTAATGACCAGTCGTTGTTTACTCTGGTTATTCTTATTGTTTTTGGTAGTAGAGTTTGTCTGTCTCCCTTCTTTGAGTTGTGCTGGTGAAGGGTCGCTAGATGCCTGAGTTATTTTATGTTGTATTATGAGTGGCGAGGCTGTGCCCCCAGCACCGGGCCGCCCGCATGGCTTTACCCGAAATAATTACATGGAAACTGTATTCTTTTAAACATTGCCTGGCCCATTAGTTCTAGCCTCTTATTGGCTAGCTCTTACATATTGATCTAACCCATTTCTAATATTCTATGTAGCGCCATGAGCTGGCTTACCAGGAAAGATCTTAACCTGCATCTGTCTGGAGTGGGAGAATCATGGCGTCTTTCTAACTTGGCTTCTTTCTCCCAGCATTCTGTTCTGTTTACTCCACCCACCTAAGGGTTGGCCTATCACATGGACCTAGGCAGTTTCTTTATTATTTAACCAATGACCTTCCTCCATCATTTCCCCTTTTTCTGTTTAAACAAAAAGGAAAGGCATTCATTTTAACATAGTAAAATTACATATAGCAAAACAGTTATCAAGCAAGAATTACAGTTACAATATTTATATCTATTTCATCTTTTATCATAACTAAGGAAAACTACAACTATGTATCCATTCTTCAACTCCATCAAAGACTCCAGAAGGATATAATATTACCTAAGCAAACAAGAGATCCAGAACTCTAGAAATTACAGAGACATCTCACTGCCTGGACATTCACCCAAAGTTCCTCTGTACCGTTGGGGCATCTATCTTTGGCCTACAGGCCCATAGAATCCAGCAGACATTTCCATGAAGCAGGAAATTTCAAAGACAGTTCAGTCACTTTCTGCTGTGTCCTGCAGAATGTCTCGCAGACTCTTTCATGAATCAGGAACCCCGAAAGACCATCTCACCTTTAGGCAAGTTCAGCAGTCCTCTTTCTGCGGGTTCTCTGTGTCCAGTTTATGCAACAGTCCAGGCAAGAGTAGTTTCTTACCCAAATGGCTATCAAACCCCATAAGGAGCCTCTTCAATGCCCATCTTCCTCTTGAAGTAGATTGGTGCTGCCAGGAGCAGACGTGTCTCATTGTCATGAAAAGCCCTAAGCTATTAAAATATTTTAAATGCCATATTCTGCAGTCTTTGAAAGATATGAAGAATGTCTATCTAACTGAAATATATCTCTATATATCTAGAAAATCTAACTAACATGACTACAAGCTTGACTATTATTGATGATTATCCATTAACCTATATTTCTTAATTATACATTACATTTCTAAATGAACTACACAATCGCAATACCTTAATCAAGATCAGAAATACATATACACACAACAAAATTGACCTTATAATCCATACCAATGCAAATTATTTATATCTATATCATATCCCCCTTTAAATGTAAAAGAACATTTATAAACCATATTTGGGAACATGGGCTCAGTTTTTCTCTCCAAACTGCTTCCTGCTGAATGGGGGCGCTGTATTCAGATCTTTCATGGGGTAACCTGTGTGTCAGGGTCATCTCAGTCGGCAGTTGAATGAAGTAATTTTCTGAAGGTGTTCACAGCAACCTTTCAGGGGGGCGTGGTCTATCATACCATATTGGGATAGATGCAATCCACAGAGTCTCATCCTCTGTGAAAACAAAAGAAGACCCTCTCCAAAGCATCATATCCTTAGACCCAAATTCTGAAATCATAATACCCTTATATCCATTTTGGTTTAGCTTGGCAGCCCATATAATGAAATGTCTCTCTGCACTTAGCTCCTTTACAGTCAAAAATTTTAAAGAAAACACAATAATACAAAGAATCCAGATTCTCTGTGAATTTTCCATTTTTACGTGGCTTATTTTTCTTTATTTCTTTTAATCTATAACTATCTGTACTCTGTCTCTTTAAAGACTTTACCCTTTTTTAAGACATTAACTTTATTCTTTATATATATATTTTTCTCTCTCAAGCCTACATACATTCATCCAACAGTGTCTGAATCAGTTCCATTGTGGAGCTGTAATTTTTTTACTATCCAGGAGCATTTCTTAAAATATTAAGCACTTCTTAAAAACTTAAGTTGCACCATGTACAGGTAATACGGTACCGCCTGTGCCCTGCCCAGTCTAAACCTTAACTGCACTGTTATTACACTAATTACGGTAGTTCCTGCCTGAGATCAGCACAGTTCAGCATGGCGGAGCAGAGCCAGAGCTGCTTGTGACTGAATCAGTTGCGCCTCTGAGCTCTAGAGCTGCAGGCTGCTCTGAATGTTGGCTCCACCTATCTCCAATTTGAAAATGGAGGACATACCATTTTCTACTAGCTCTGGGGCCGCCAGGTAGGGGCCACACTCAGCACTTTAACTCTGAGACTGAGCGTGCGGCACAGAAACTCTTTTCATCCAAGTTACAGCCAAATCTGACATGTAGAGCAGTGCGCAGCCTGAAGAACATCTCTGTGTATGGCGGCGAGAATCCGCCATGCTCTCCCGCCTGAACAAGTTTGATTCCGCCATCTGCCCAGGCAGGAAGAGCTGAGCCACACACAGTTCCAGGCACACAGCAGTCCACATTGCCATCAAGCAAGCCGTAGCACTTTATTCCAAATGCTCCATTCAAAATCTCTGTCTCCCGCAGGAGCCAGACAGAGATCGCAATGGTGGCACAGCCCAGAAAGCTGGCATTTTAAAACAGTCAGTTTTTTTCCTGCTGCTGAGTCAGGAAAATTTCTTTGCCGCACGCCACCCACAAATAGCCAAAAGCTGTGTTAAACTCTCTCTCCCTTTCTTTTTAAAGCCCTTTCAGGTTTTTAAGTGGATTTAGTCCATCACGTTGGAGCGCCACTCTGTTGTATTATGAGCAGCAAGGCTGTGTCCCTGGCACCGGGCCACCCGCATGGCTTTACCGGAAATAATTACACAGAAACTGTATTCTTTTAAACATTGCCTGGCCCATTAGTTCTAGCCTCTTATTGGCTAGCTCTTACATATTGATCTAACCCATTTCTAATATTCTATGTAGCACCACGAGCTGGCTTACCAGGAAAGATCTTAACCTGCATCTGTCTGGCGTGGGAGAATCATGGCTTCTTTCTGACTTGGCTTCTTTCTCCCAGCATTCTGTTCTGTTTACTCCACCCACCTAAGGGTTGGCCTATCAAATGGGCCTAGGCAGTTTCTTTATTATTTAACCAATGACCTTCCTCCATCAATTATATGCAGTTTTGGCAATGTTGGATTCCTTGGGTTGTGATTTTCCTTCTAGAAGTTACTTTCTGTAAGGCTGTATTTGTGGCTACGTATTGTTTAAATTTGTTCTTATCCTGAAATGTCTTGTTTTCTCCATTGATAGTGAACAATAGAATAGCTGGGTATAGTAGTTTGGGCTTGCATCCATGGTCTCTTAGATTCTGCAGTACCTCTATCCAAGACCTTCTGGCTTTCATGGTTTCCATAGAGAAGTCAGGTGTAAGTCTGATAGGTTTACCATTATAAGTTACTTGAACTTTTTCCTTTGCAGCTCTTAATATTCTTTCTTTAATCTGTATATTTTGTGTTTTGATTATTATATGGTGAGGGGAGGTTTTTTTGATCCAGTCTATTTGGTGTTCTGTATGCTTCTTGAATATTCAAAGGAATATCTTTGTTTATGTTGGGAAAATTTTCTTCTATAATTTTGTTAAAAATATTTTCTGGGCCTTTGAGCTGTGACTTTTCTTCTTCTATCCCTATTATTCTTAGGTTGTTCTTTTTATTGTGCCCCATATTTCCTGAATGTTTGTGATGAGAGTTTGTTGGCTTTGCTGTTTTCTTTGATCAGTGCGTTTATTTTCTCTATGGTGTCCTCAGAATCTGAGATTCTTTCTTCTATCTCTTGTATTCTATTGATTATGCTTGTTTCTGTAGTCCCTGCTCGTTCACCTAGATTTCCCATATCCAGCTGGTCCTCAGTTTGTGTTTTCTTCCTTGCTTCCATTTCAGTTTTTAATTCTTGAACTGTTTCCATTACCTGTTTGATTGTTTTTTTCTTGGTTTCCCAGGGTATCATTTATGTATTTACTCATTTCTTCAAACTTTTTGTTATACTTCTCATCCATTTCTATAAGGGCATTTTTTTACATGTTGTTTAAGGGACTCTATTGTTTTCATAAAGTCATTTTTTTCCACTTCTTCTGTGTTAGGGTGTTCAAGTCCTTCTGTGGTAATATCATTGGGTTCTGCTGTTTTCATGTTGTTTTTCAGATTGTTGAGTGAATTCTTGCCTTGGTGCCTGCCCATCTCCTCCTATCAATGCTATCTAATGGGTCTTTTAAAACAGGATCAGGTTTACCTGCTCGCCTGGGGCCCCACTTGCAAAATGCCCTCACTCCGTTTCCTGGCTCCTGCTGCGGGCCAAGATCCCTCTCACCAGTCAGAAGGGTCTTCAGGAACAGGACCAGGCTCCCTGTCTGCCAGGGACCTTGCCAGCAAAAGGCCTACCACTCTGCAGGCCAGCCACCCAAACAAAGATACTCCCGCTGCCCTCTGACCCGAGCACCCGACCCAGCGCCCAAACAGGCTGAACTGGGTGATCCTGTGGCCCCATGGGAGGGAGGGAGAAGGAAGGAGGCCCCTGGGTGCAAGCTGGGATGGGCCAGGGAGACAGAGGTCGCAGCAGAGGAGGAGTAGCCCCAGCAGAGGGGAGCAGCCCTCGCAGACTGACTGGGGAGTCAAGGGGGTGGGAGAATGCCCCCGCTCCATTTTCTGGGTCTGGCAGCAGGCCAAGAACACTCTCCCCACTCAGGAGGGTCTTCAGGGACAGGACCAGGCTCCCCGTTCGCGAGGGTACCTCGGCACTAAAAGCCCTACCACTCTGCAGGCCAGTCCCCAAAAAACCTATTTGATTTAATTGTAGTGGGGCGATCTGCTCTCAGTGTTGGCTTCACTCTTTTGTGCTTGGACCATCCCTCGTGCGCTGCATCTGCGCCAGTCTCCGCCGCGTCTGTGCCAGACTCTCCTCCTAGTGAAATATTTTAAAATATTGTATTTTATTTAATGATGAGACCAGTGCACACATGCACCAAGGGGGATGTATTTACCCCTGGGGAAATTTAAGAAATTAAACTTTTTGTATTTTACAATGTGACTGCATACAATCAAAATAGTATTGTTAAGGCTGCCAGTAGACACCTTTACATACTCAGCAATTTCACAGGCTCTCAGTCTGTCTTTGTGTTTGGCTGGATTTGTTCATGTCTTGTGCTGGAAACTATAGTGACTGTTAGCTCATGTGTGCAATGGTCACGTCAAGTAGTAACATTAGAATTCCAAGAATTTCTACCCTATATTCTGGATCTTACATTCTTTCCAGTGCCTCTTTGTGATGATCATTGTGCTTTAGGTGGGAGGTTAAATGACTCATCTGAGATTGTGTACTCAAACATTCATTTTCAGCACTTTGAGTAGTCATGAATGTCTACATTAATCAAGAAACTCAGCACAGAAGAAATTCTGGGATCAAGGATGAGAGAAGCATCAACTTATTGGAAATTGACAGATAGATTTTTGAGACAGTTTGACAATATGGACAATAGCGATACAAGTAGGATCTGCTAGGAAAGTAATATGTTATCTACAGTCATGGGTATTTTTTAAGATGTTTTTCAAAGAATGAATACTTTCCTATGAATCTGACCCCAAATTCAAGTAGAAAGTAGTTCATTATTACATAACTACTAGGCACTAGTGGATACATTTTAGCTGAAGTCTGATATTGTAGATCATGAGGTCTGCTACTTATAAGATTATTGATGCCTTTTCTCTTCCTTCAGGCTGTTAACACATTTATGCACTAGAAAACTTACCAAGCAGGGAGAATTTCCTGTTCAGTTCAATGTTGGTTTCTCTATGTCCTACAAGTAAAGTCCGCAACTTATAGTGAAATATAGATTGAATCAACTTTGTTGTTTTCTTTTTACCTGAGAATGATTATAAATAATAAAACAAAGTACAGCAAATGCAGGCATGAGCTGGGGAAAGATTGTTTACAGGTTGATGTAAGAATAAATTATTGTAATTCATGAATTAATTTGTATTCATATTTGGTGTGGTTTTATAGATCTGTTGATACAGTATTGTTATCAAAAATTATATTTTAAAGAAAATTTTATGAAAACTAGTGATATGTAGATAAACTTGTCATTTAGTTATTAGCATTACTCCTTTGGTTTTCCTGATCATGTTCTGTGGATATAAGAGATGAGATGCTTCCAGAAATATGAGTTAGATAGCTCATGAATGAGATTTGTAGACCATGATGTTTGCTATTGAATAAGATCCTTGATGTCTTTTCTCTCCCTTCTGGCTGCTTAGCTCCATGTTACACAAGTAAAATTACCCAGCAGGGAGAATTTTCTGTTTATTACAAAGTTGGTTTCTAATTAACTAGTGAGTATTTTAACACAGATAGCTGCATGGGTAAACTGCTCTGCTCCAAGAAACTATGAGATATTAATGAACCTCTCTGTATGGGCACAAGACAGCTCTCTATTATTTAATAATCAGGGAGGCTTCACAGGTGTTGAGAACAGTATGAGGTATTGCCAATGTTCTTATTTGTCTACATTAACTCAATAATTAGACCTTGTTTCTGAGAAAGAATTAAAAATATGACTAAATCTTAATAGCTAGAAGTGATGCATAACTTCAAGGAAAGAGTGTCTTCCAGATAATACAGGACTGATGCACATATGAAGTCACAGAGACTGGAAAGCATCCCGAGTCTGCACAGAGTAGATCCTAATGGGGTCCTAATGTTCAGAGAACATGAACACAGGCTTTCATTCCTTAACCAAGAAGTTCTATAATTGAACCTTCCTTGCAAAGGAAATGTTTGTTTTCTCTGTTGAAGTATTATTGGGTGTACTTATTTCACTCAGGACTAGACACAAGTCTTTCAGTAGATGGCTAACACAGAATAAATGCAATATTTTACAGATATTTTCTCTGATTTCACATTGTACCTTATTTCTTCAGTCTTACTCAACTTTTACCTGTATAACATTTCTTCATTTTGAGTGCTGTTATGGGTTATATGTATCTCAGTTCCTGTTTTTATTCTTACATAAATGCTTTTTATTTTAATTTTTTTTCTCTGTTTGCTTTCTACAGAAAGAAGGAGAGGGTGTGAATTTGGGGAGGAGATTCAGTAATCAGAATATATTGTACATTTTTTTTCAAAAACTGTATAAAGTAAATAAAACTGAATAAAATTTTAAAAGAATATACAAACCCGTGTGGAGTTTGACAAGGAAGCTATTATGTATGACCATGTAAACATCATATGTCAGTCACAGCTGGTGAAGGTCAGTTAACAGACTTTAAGAAAGGAAATCACAGAGAATACAGAATCCCTTCCAAACATCATTCCCTCTCTCTAATGGGAATTCTTAGCTTCATTGTGCCCCCTGCTGGTCCTTTACTCCGTGGCAGATTGATTTCTCAAGGCTTGCACTGAAATTGCACAGTCTGGTTTAATTTGTAACCTAGGCATTAAAAACAGTGTTCAACTGTATATGTAAATGGTTTTTGATTAACCTGGAAATGCTGAATAGATGTTTCAGAAATTGATTTTTGTTATGCCTATATAATTATTTATGTCCCTCTCAAAGCTAGGTTTCACCCTGGTGACAGTTGTATGATTCCAACTCTAGCAATTCCCCCTTGTAACATGGTGACCACAGGAAAGAGCAGAATATTGTCTGCCCTCATTATCTATACATGGGGCAGAACACCTGAAGTCAGAGAATCACACAGCCTTGAGTTTAGTTCATGCTCCCACCTATTTCCAGACACAAGAGCCAACAGAACAGGAGGCACCAATGTGGTACCTATAGATCAGTTAACAACTTCAGAAAAATATATTAAGAAGGATGTAGAAATATAGTGAATGTGTTGGTAGTTATCTCAAGGGTTACCCTTAACACATCTCCTGCAAATATTCTTTCCTTGATGACACACATAGTAATTAAGCAAGTGCTCTAGAATTTTGATAGGCTCATGCTTCTACTAATTTAAAAGTATGATAGAAGCTTGCATCTTAATGCAAATTTTTGTATCTCTCCAGACAACCCAATTCTACATATTCCCACTCCCTGGAATAACGTTGAGCTTTTTCATCTAAAGCAGTCTCCCAGAGGGCTGTCTTCATTCTTCTCTAAGGTCACATACACAGTTTCCTTTCAACACTTCTTCCCCTTTGTCCTCAAGGCCTGTTAGATAACAGACCAGGATAGATAAGAGGACACTTACAGAATGTATACCATGACTCAGTCTATTTAACAAGCTCCAGTTTTGACAGGGCTCATAAGTATGGTTGTATTCTACCTTGATTCAGTTGTGATCAACACTTCAAATACCAGATATGGATAATATCCAGACCTGGCATTTCAGATACGAAAAAGTAGACCTGGTTCTACCATATCTGGCAGAGAATGTGTTAGTTAAGCTTTTTAGGAGATGAATGTTTTCACTGATGAAAAATTTTTTGGAATGTGCCCCCAAAATGAGATTAGCTAAGAGCAATATATAAGTTTTTACATGCATATATGATTAAATATTAGAAATGGACATTCACAGAATTAAACAGAAATGTGTGGTATTGAAAGTGAGGCAATTCACATATGTTTTACTCTAACTTCAGGATCACAAATCATATGGACCTAATATTGCAGGATAGAGGAAACTGGGACCAGTCCAATGCATGGCTTCTCTTCAATCACAAGTCAGAATTTCCACGATGTCCTCTGGTTGTCAGAACACTGAGAAACACACTGAGGACAAGATTCTCTTTTCATATAGAGGAGCAGTTATCCCTACAATCCAGGGTACTGCAGGAGGTGGTGGTGCTCCCCTTGGATTTCAGCACTCTACTCTCCTGGGTAATGTGCATTATGGTGTGCTTCATAGCCCAGTATCATGGGAAGCTAATGGCTATCATGAGTGTTAATGTGCAGGAATTTTGGCTGATTGAGAAATATTGATTTACAAAGAAATTTTTCTCTCTTCACTGGATTCATGCACTAAAGCCTTGACACAGTGACATCGTAAAAAGATGGCATAAGTTTTTTTTTCCTAAGTTAAACTAATGTGAGTATCACTATACAGGCTGAGCTGCAGCAATGTGTGGAGAGCTGGCCAAAGGTTTCCTTAAAATACATGCACACATTGATATCTAGCATTCTCACTCACACTTTACTGTGGGGATTTTTTCAGGCTTCTCTGCCTGGGCTCACTTTCACTGATCAGAATGCTCATGAGTTTCCTTTGTCACTCTGCTAGTATTGATGCTTGTAATCGTTGTTGAAGGGCCTGAACACCATTTGCAGTATTTGTGAGACTCTTTCTGAAGGGTATTGTATCTGGAACCTAGTTCTGATCTCCTCTCTCTGATTCGCTCACAAATGGATACACCATGATTTTCCTCAGTGGTCAGATACCTCAGGTGCAGGACAAAAAGTTTGTATATGTCTCTAGAGAGCTGTACAATGTCCTCCATCAACAGTTATAAACAAGATCTTTAGGTTATTCATCTTGGAAACATTACGAATTTCATCAAGAACAAGAAAGTCCTTGTCTTTGGCAAATAGTGATATCTTGAACCTTCTCAACTGAAGAATGATGATCCAATTCACTTCTGTTCATGGTAAATCACTCACTTTGCACTGTTTTATAGACAGAGTAAATAATTGTACATTATTGTACAGGAGAGTGAGAACATTGATATGAATGAGGAAACACTGATCCATGTCAGGTCTAGGTGACTCTTAGAAGCTGAAACAATTTTGAACTTAGTACTTAAAGAGGCCCATGTTTCCAAGAATGGATAATGAGATCAACTTGACATAGAGAGAATGAAAATGGACCAACAGTAGGAAGAGTCTGAATCGTAGAGATTTGCACCTGACCTTAAATCCTGTCCTCATAATGTCATGTAAGCCAATGAGAAATAATGATTGGAAAGTGAATTGTAATCTTTGATATCAGTAACAAAGATTTATTTGACTCTGTCTATACTTGAGAATGTCTAGAAGGGAGCACTTTTCTATAGTGACTCTGTACATGTTGTGATAAAACATCTGAGCAGTATAATCTTTAGAAATCTTCATAGATTCTACTGGATTAAAAGAGATGAAATCAACAGTGCAGTAAGAAAATGACGAGAAATTGGAAACTATCCAACTAGCTTGTACATGTGCATGCCAGGAACATTAATAAACATGTTTACTCTATACACAATACACTCATTTATTGAAAAATTCAATACACAACTTTGGAGGGAGATTCTAGTGTGTTTCATTTGAATTTTCTTTAGTGAAAAAATATTTTTAAGCAATACACTCTGACCATACTTATTCTTTTTCTGAACTACTTATAGATCCTCCTCACCTCCCTATTAACTGAATTTCACAGCCTTTATTTCTTTCAATCTTTAAAAAACAACCCCATCTCTCTTTGTCTCACTTAATGTTTATCTCTGTCTCTCTCTCTCACACAAAGACTCATTAAAACACAAAAACAGAAAACCAAAATATATAAACAAAATACCAGCAAGACAAGAAAATGCCTGAATAAATTTATGTTGTTAAAGAAACATCTACAAAAATACCTCTGTATGATTTATTGGTGTTAGTATAAGACCTACTGGGAAGTATGTTTAACTGAGACAGTTAAATTCCCCTGAAGTGCACTAATTTTTCATTGCATGTTCATACCAATTGCAAACAGTTTCTTCTTTAGGATTGGGAGTCCTGTTTATTTCCCCTCTTGGCAGTAGAATCCCATGTTTTTTGAACATGTTAAGCCCTGTGTCTACTTCCACAGTCTAGAGAGTTCATATGTTTATCAATTCTTTTGTGTGTGGAAGAGGGTGTTTCCTTCGATTCATTCATTACCTCTGGCTGTTAAAGTCTTTCTAACTCTTCTTCTATATCAGCCCCTGAGTCCCGAGGAGAATGTTTGTTTAAGACAACAGATTTATAACTGAGTGGTCTAATATCTCTCTTGTTCCATAGATTGTCTATTTGAGATTCTCTGTTATTTCCCTTATTGTGAAAGAAGAAGCTTCACTAATGATAGTTGTGTGAAACACTGATTCATATGTATACACAGGCATGTCATTGGGAATTATTTTATTGTTCTATTCCTTTAGCACAGTGGTCCTCAACCTTCCTATTTGCTGCAACCCTTTAATATAGTTCCTCATGTTGTAGTGACTCCCTAACCATAAAATTATTTTGTTGCTATTACATAACTATAATTATCCACTATGAATAATAATGTAAATATCTGGCTTGCAGGGTAACTTATATGTGAACCCTGTGAAAGAGTTTTTAGTGCCTTGTGAAAGGGTTGTTCATTTCCCAACGAGGTCATACCCCAATGATGGAAAATCATGGCTTTAGCATAACATTGGTTTTCCTGTAAGCAACCTCACTATAATTTCTAGAACATTCTAGTAGTTTCTTGCATGGTTTACATTTATGGAGTGTTTTTTTTTAATTAATCTATTTATTTATTAAAATTTTCCACCTCCTCCCATTTCCCTCTTACTTCCCTCTCCCCATCCCTCTCCTGTCCTAAGAGAAGTCATTGTGCCCTGCAATATGGGAAGTCCAAGGCAATCCCCTCTCCATCCAGGTCTAGGAAGGTGTGCATCCAAACAGAGTAGGCTCTCAAAAAAAAAAGTCAGTAAATCCAATCAAAGAATGGCTTATCACTTACCCATATTTGTGCCATTAATGAACACACAAGCATATCTAACAGGCAGATCACCATTGTGGGTCACAGGTTGTTGTTAGGTTTATTATTACACTTCTCCTCCAAGAGCATGCCAAGTACCTTTCACTGCTACAACGTCAGTAGGTAAGGCATCCAGTAAGGTGCCAACTCAAGTTCTCCAGGATCAATGAGATATATGAGTTATTTTGTGATTTACATGAAGCCATTTTGACCAATGATTCAATTTATGAATGTTTGTAAAGGCATGACAGTTTTCCAAACATCCAGTAGTTTACTGAAGATGAATGTTGCGATAATTTGGAATCTGCTCTTTTGTTGGTTTGAAGCCAAAGACTGAGTGGAAACACATCTAAACCATCTAGGTTAGAAAGAAGACATTCTTAATACTTAAAAAACTATTGGACACCAGCTTCAGCAAAGATACGACTTACCTGTGCAGGGCATAGTGATTAGAAAAGTCACTTATGAGTATGAGTACATGCAAGAATATAACATAAAAGAAGCATAGGATAGTATCAGCAGGGAGTTCTAGTAAATACAGATATTTGCCAGCATTTAATTTTTCATACACTTTTTTAGCCCAGTACAATGGGGGAAGGAGACAAATAACAGCTTTAACATGATACAAAGAACAACTAGAACAGTTTTTTGATTCAATACTTTAAGTCATCAAATCATTAGTATTCTGTTGTTTAAGCAGTGAACCCACCCTAGACCAAGTATCCAGAAGGCAAACACTCCCAAGGTGGAACCTCCTATTTCAAAAGAAGGAGCAGAGGTATGCTTGAATACCCTGATCATTAGTCCACACCCTAAGTCAGGATGTGCAGTCACACTTGTCAACAACTTTGGACAAGAAGCAACTCTCTGTCCTTGATAAAAGGTAGAAATAGGCTCACATATTTGGGCCTATACAGAAATCTTATCCACAGATGCTTATTCCTGAACATTTTTTAAAAGGCACTTAATTTGTATATCAGGAAGACAGGACTCTGAAACAAATAGTGTAGAGGATCCCCAGAGGCTAGCAGGAAAACTGTCCACTCCAAAACCCATAAATTGTAAGAGGAAGGCACAGAGCTGAGAAGCAGCCGGAACCATTACCTAGCTGTCAGCTAAGGCTGTGTCAATGTGCTCTCCGTGCACAGTAGTATGTAGCAGTATCTGCAGAATACACACTAGGGATCTTGAGGAATACATGGTTGTTGGTGTCCTTGGAGACTGTGAGCTGGCTCTTCAGGGGTGTGTTGTAGAACTTAGTATCATCCCAACAAATGTTGGCAAGCCACTCCAAACCCTTTCCTCAGGGCTGACATATACAACCAACACCTATACCAGAAGTGCTCAGTGAAAACCCAGTTAAGGAACAGGTCAGTATGAGATCCTGGAAGGGCTGCAACAGCCCAGGGTCAGATTCCTTCAGAGTAACCTGGGACAGGACAACTGTGGAAAAAGCAAAGCAAAGGATAAGGTTGGAATAGGTGATAATATAGAAGTCTGCCCCTTAGTGAGTCTTGGCACTCACATACAGGGCAAATCAGCAGCAGGAATGAAAAAGGGAACCTGTCCATGGCTGTATACTAGTGAGTACCCAGACCCAGCTTTGGCTTTTCAATTTAGGGTTGGGTGGATCCAGGAGAGACTTGCATTCCATGCCAGGTACTGGATTTGATGAAGGACTTAAGTTTTAGGACTGAGGGGGAGCCAGTCTGCGAGGCGAGGCACAGAAGACTTCATTGGAGTTCACCTTTTTTCCCAAAGAAAGTAGCCCACCTGGTAGAGCCAGGCCTTCAGTATATAACACATTTGATGAGTGCTGTATGAATGCAGCAGGGAAGAGTAGGTGACCTTGCAGGCTGACAGCTATGCAGTCTATAATTGCATGAAAGAGAGTGATATTTCATTGACTAATAATCTTTCAATTTACTGCCTCATGTATTTGAGATTCAATATTAGTAGCTTCATCTTTATGCTGACCTCTGATTCTTTAAGAATAGCACCAACAGAAAACATGAACTGTAGGCAAAGACAAAGTTATCTCAATTCTCTCAGACCTCGTGGATACTGGAAGAGGGCTAGAAAGACAGAAGACACTGAAAGTCACCACACAGGGCCTAGGATTTTATTCACTGATACTGTGATGTTAAAACACAATGTAAAACCTTTTTCTTGCCACTATGGATGTTTTAGAGTTAAGAAAGAAAATGATTTGCCTAACTTTGAACACTTTTCACAGTGACTTTGTCATATGAACATGACTGAAAATATAGAAAAAAAATTGAGCAAACTGATTTCTTTAAAGAAATTCATGTCAAAAATAATCAATTCAATTTTAGGAATAAACTATCTCGTGATTTAAATGTTTAAAATATAAAGGCATCAAGATGTAACTAAACCATGAGTTTACACTGACCACAAAATTATAGTAACACTTTATAAAGAAACCAAAGCCTCAATGCTGAGAGCCAGCTGAGACACAGGTCCCTCATGGTAGGATGTGCAATAAGACCTGCAACTACACTTGGTTCATTTTCCAGGGCATTTCAATGTCACAATGACTTCATTTATGATTAAATTATATATATATATATTGAAATAGGAGTGTATTTGGCATTATCTTCATGAGATTCAAAGATCATTATAAATATCCTCATCAAAGGCAGGGAGTATAATGGTTCCACCAGAAAAATAGGATCCTGGAATAGATAACAGGAGCAAAGAGGCTCTTTCCAATTTCTGGCTATTATCTGTAGAGTAGCAGTGAACATTATTGAGTTAGTGTCTCTAGTAGAATGTAGAGTCATTTGGGTACATGCTCAGAGTGGTATAGCTGGATGCTGGGGTATGTCTATTCCAATCTTCCTCTGGAGCAGTCACACTGATTCCACAGTGGCTGTACAGAATGGGGAATATAAAGTGTTTAAGTTTGCAGTATTAGGGGTTTGAACACTTCAAAATGGCTCTGCAGCATGCAACAGACAGCTGCTTTAACCTAAGTCTTAAAGTCACTTGACTGATGCTTTAATATTGTTGAGTCTTCTTTAATTCAGAGGACAGAATAAGGAGATTCCCTTGCCAGCTGATCATTCATGCTTTCCTGTTGGTGGAGACAGGACAGTGCTTTATAAAACAGTATTTTAAATTCAAAGAGTATTTTAAATTCAACAGAGGTTTAAAAGATCTCTAACATAGAATAGGCCAATGGGATTCCTGCCTACCACAACATATGAAGATTATGACATCAATATTCAGTACATTGCATTCATATTTACAGGGGATTTATGTCAGTTAGAGGAACATGCCAAACTAACTATTTGCACTACAGAGATTTCTTACTTAATCAAACCCTTGAGATATCAACTTCCATAGGATTCCATGTTGCCTGTTATTGGCCCAGGTATCCAAAACCAATCAGTCTATAGAACATGAGTGACTTCATCATAACCAGAGGAACCTGAAGGATGATAGTATGTCAGATTAGGTCAGTGTCTATAAAAGTCTGAAACTGTAGGTCAGGGTACTGGTTCTGGAAAGGTAGTAAACTTAAGATCAGATTAATATGAAGAATCTCAAACCATTCTTTACTAACATCTATACACACTGAGAAAATAAATCAGTTCTATGAAAAATAATTTAATGATATTTTTGTCAACTTATAAGATTTACACTTATGTAGTAGTACATTAAAATGTAAATAAATCTTCCATTCTGAGAAAATGAAATTCTGCTGCACTACACAGATAAAATTAAAAAACACACATTCATGCTACTTAAGACTGTGAGAGGAGTTTTGGTTTAGTCAGATGCTGTTTATGTGAACTTTACTGGTAAAACTCATATTATACATCATTCAAAGCTACTTCAAAAAATTTCAAGTCTCTTCACATCCAGAGATGATTCTATTACTATGCTTTAACACAGTTTTACCTTCTTTAGTGTTTTATTACAGGGAAACATGTAAATGGAGGTCAATTAGCATGATTTTATTTATAGAGAATTAGGCAGGAAAACAGACACTCAGAACAAATGTTCCTGTGTAAATCTTCAGGCTAGTCATCTCTGTCATCTCAGTCCCAGGGCAACTTCCTGCTCCTTCAGAGTTTCTGACACACTCAGGATGTGGTTGCAATACTGTGTGTTGCACAGTAATAGATGGCAGAGTCTTCAGATGTCAGGCTTCTGAGCTCCATGTAGGCTGTGTTGGAGGATGTGTCTGCAGTCAGTGTGGCCTTGCCCTGGAACTTCTGAGCATAGTCAGTATCATCAACATCATCAGGATCAATATCTCCAATCCATTCCAGGACCTGTCCAGTCCCCTCCTTCACCCAGTGAATATAGTATTTAGTAATATCATCAGAGACCCTGCAGGACAATTTCACTGAGGTCCCAGGCCTCACAAGCTCAGGCCCAGACTGCTGCAGCTGTACCTGGGAGCGGACACCTGTAGAGAAAAGACAGGTTAGGAGTCATTGTCACCTCTGTCCCTGTTTCCTCTTCAGATTTGGAACTGGAATGCCCCTTTACCTGTAGTTACTGACATGAGGAAGAGAGTGATCCAGCTCCAATCCATGGTAAGGACCTGTGTGCTCAGCGACTGTGGAGAGGACACTGATCATACGTTGATCTGGGGTGTGGACATCTCTATATTTACCATGTAATTTGTATATTCATGAACAGTGAAGTTCCTAGAACAGCTTTAAAAGAAAGAGGTAGAGGACTTTGGGTCAGGTAGCAGGATGCTAAAGTCCAATTATCATATGTACTCATAAGTAGTTTTTAAACATAAAGCAAAGAAAACAAGGCCACAAATCACAATTAACAGGGAACCTAGACAACAATGAGGACACTAAGAGAGATATACATAGATCTAATCTACATGGAATGTAGAAATAGATAAGATCTCCTGGGTATTTTGGGACCATGGGGACCTTGGAACAGGGTTGAAGGGAAACATAGAGGCAGAGAAGGGAGCAGAGAAAAATGTAGAGCTCAGTAAAAACTGATAAAAAAGAAAAAATTCAATATAAAAATTTGTTATAGATCTAAACAGAGAATCTTCAATTGAGGAATCTAAAATGTTGGGAAAGTACTTTAAGAAATTTTCAATCTCGTTATCCATCATGAACACTGAGGGGACACTGTGGCTGGCACTCAGAGGTCACCAATACAAAATGACTCTAGATTCCATCTTACACCATCAGAATGACTAACATTAAAATCACATCAACACATCATGCTGAAGAGGATATAAAGCAAGACAAATTCTTTTCCACTGATGATGGAAGAGCAAACTTGTGCAGTCACTTTGGAAATTAATATGTCAGTTTTTCAGAAATGAGGAACCTCTACGTCAAGATCTGCCTATACCAACCTTGATCATATACCCAATGGACACCCACCCTATACCAATGATACTTGCTCAACTATAGTTTATAGCAGCATTATACAAAATAGACAGAAACTGGAAACACACTAGATGTCCCTCACACAAAGAGTGGATAAAGAAATTGTGATACAGTTACATAATGGAGGAATACTCAGCTATTAAAAAATGACATTTGTGGACAAATGGATAGAAATAGAAAAACTCATCCTGGGTGAGGTAACTAAGACCTCAAAAGACAACCATAGTATGTACTCACTTGTGCGTGGATATTATCTGTAAAGGAGAACCATGCTATTATGCACAGGTATTCAAAGTAACAAGGAGAGTTCAAGGGGTAACATATAAATTTAACAGGAATGGGGAAATAGAATAGACATCATTGTTGGAGATGAAGCTTAACTTGGAGAGGAACAGAAGGGGTCAATTGTAGGGAGGATTGGAGAGGAGAAAGAACTGGGAGAGACAACTGGACTGCGGAGGCATCTCAGGGACAAGATAGACACTCATCACAATAGAAATTCCCTGGAATCTATGAAGGTGACCCTAACAATGGGAGATACAGAATCTGAACCGACAATCTCCAATAACCAGGTAAGACTTTCAGTGGAGGGGCTGGGACACCAATCCATCCACAAAACCTCCAGCACACAATTTGTCCTGACTACAAGATGTGCTAGGGTATAGGTGGCACAGAAATTGTGGGAGTGAACAACTAATAGCTGGTCTGGCTTGAGACCCATGCCATGCAAGGGAGCCCACCCTTGACACTGCTTGGAGGGCCAGAATTCAGAGGATGGATAGCACAGAGACCTAGGATAAAACTACATGTGACTGTGAAAAATTAATGAAATGATTACTAATGCTATTCTTCTATACTCATAGATGGGTGCCTAGGTCAGTTGTCATCAGAGAGGCTTCATAAAGCAGCTAATGGAAACAAGTGAAGAGACTAACAGTCAAACATTAGGCAGACTCAGGGAATTCTGTAGAAGAAGGGGAGGAAGGTAGATAGATACCAGAGGTGTCACGACCACTAGAAGAAAAACCAAAAAAATCATTGTAAGCTCATAAAGGGCTCACAGAGTCCTAACTGAAAAGCAGAGAGCCTGCATTGTGCTGACACAGGCCATCTGTATATGCTACAGTTATGTAACTTGGTCTTCTTGTATGATTCTGAAAAGTGGGATGGCAGCTGTCTCTCACACTTTTATTGACTTTTGGGACTCTTTTCCTCATATAGAATTGCCTCACCAACTTGTTCTGCCATGTTTTTTTTTTTTTTTGATATCCATTTGAAATCTGCCCACTGAATATAAATGGAGAAGTAGATGGAGGAGCTAAGGAAAATTCAGGTAGGGATTGGAGGGAGAGGAAGGAAAGAACACAGCATGTTGGTGGAATGCTGATGCCTATCATGGGTGATAATAGAGAAGTATTTGCCTGATTAAGCAATATAGATTCCCAGAGATATCCTGTTCTCATAAGGGAATTCATTAAAAAAGTCCAGGACTGTGTGAGATTATGGAAAATGATAAGAGAATCTTCTCCTAAGGCAGACAAATTGTGTATCACAATATGTAACAGGCTTGTGATTACAGGGAAAGTTATTTGGACTTGTGAAGACTATTTGAAATGCTTAAAATCTGAATCTATTTCTCAAAGCATATAAATATGAATTGGATTGATGAATCAGTATTATTAATATCCCAACAACAATACTGGTCACGTCCTATGAGTTAGACATTTATTTAAATGTGATCAAATATTTCTGTTCCAAGGTGTTGACCCAATTATGGCAGACACATGTGTTGACTGACAATAGCAAGGGAATATGTGGGTCAACTTTAAAAATTTAAAACTGATTTTTCATACATGGTGGTTAGGAAATTTCCTTATGAAATGAGAATTAAATTTAGTCTTATTTTTTCATCAATACTTAACCACAAGTTTTGAGCAAGTCTTTAGGTTACTTTTTCCTGTCCTCTCACCCCAAGACAGCCACCTGCTCCTTCAGAGTTTCTGAACCAGCTCAGCTATGGACATGACACTGTGTCTTACACAGTAATAGATGACAGACTACTCATATCAGGCTTCTGAGCTCCATATAGGAAGTCTTAGGCATTGTGTCTACATCTAATGAAGCTTGGTCCTCAAACATCTATCCATGCTTTATTCTGGTAATGCTTGGGAAATTCCACACAATCCTTTCAAGCCTATGTGGACGTTCCTTCAATATCCAGTAGGGAAGATATGAGTAAAAATTCTTGCAGGACATATTTAATACACCTCCAGGATTCCTCAGTTCATCCACAGGTTGCGGTAGCCAAACGTGGGAGTAGACAATTGTGGAAAAGATGCCATTGTCACTCCATTTTCTGGCTTCTCGCCAAACCCAGCTTTGGAAACACACTTACCTGTAGCTGCTAACACCAGGTGGAGGATGATCTAACTACAGTTTATGATGAGAACCTGTGTGCTCAGGGACAGTGAACAAGAGAGTATTATTGTGGTATTGAGGGATAGGTGCACATTGCTGTATTTACAAACATAATTTCTGAAATTTACACATGAATGAGGAAGAACATTCCTTATATCAAAGCAGGAATCTGTTTAACACAGAAAGGTAAAGATTTTCTAAGTTAGTCAGTGGGATGGTGAGTTCCAAGTTCTATACCTTTCTGAGGAAATGCATTCCCTCTTCCATTATTGCACTTATATAGACAAGAACTCTCCCATCCCTCTTACAACAATGTCACTACATCCATGTTTTTCATGTGAGCCACATGTCAATGATTCATGGGCTATCTGTTCCATCCCAGAGTCAATCATAATAGTGATGCTGTGAAGATGCATTGACCATCCTGCCCCCATCAGACACTAGCATAGAACACTGGAGACTGATGTCATCCATCCATTATCAATGGTCATCAAAACTGGGAACACCCTGAGGTATCCGCTCTGTTTGCTTTGGACAATTTCCCCCAAAATATTTCCTATGGCCCTGAGGCCCAAATATTCTTAACCTATAATAATGAGTGGTTCATGACCTAGTTTCCTATTTAGTGGCAATAGAATTCCAATTTCTCTCATATATTACAATTTGACCTCATGTATTGATTGTATTAAACAAAGAAGCTCTCAAGTATTATAGCACAGGGGTCTCATATTTTAACTACTCCACAGTCTCTGAATGTAATGATGTTGGCAAAGGTATCCACAGAGGAAATCAGTCAGTGCACAACTTCTTTTTTTTAAAATTTTTTTATTAAAGATTTCTGCCTTCTCCCCACCACCACCTCCCATTTCCCTCCCCCTCCCCCATCAAGTCCCCCTCCCTAATCATCCCTAAGAGTAATCCGGGTTCCCTGCCCTGTGGGAAGACCAAGGACCACCCACCTCCATCCAGGTCTAGTAAGGTGAGCATCCAAACTGCCTAGGCTCCCACAAAACCAGTACTTGCAGTAGGATCAAAACCCCATTGCCATTGTTCTTGAGTTCTCAGTAGTCCTCATTGTCCATTATGTTCAGCAAGTCCGGTTTTATCCCATGCTTTTTCAGACCCAGGCCAGCTGGCCTTGGTGAGTTCCTGATAGAACATCCCCATTGTCTCAGTGTGTGGGTGCACCCCTCGCGGTCCTGAGTTCCTTGTTCATGCTCTGTCTCCTGCTCTTGATTTGGACCTTGAGTTTTCAGTCCGGTGCTCCCATGTGGGTCTTTGTCTCTGTCTCCTTTCATCACCTAATTGTTTTTCTTTGGGTTCACCTTCTTAATTAGCTTCTCTAGGATCACGCATAATAGGCTCAACATCCCCTATTCATGGCTAGAAACCAAATATGAGTGCATACATCCCATGTTCCTCTTTTTGGGTCTGGCTCACCTCACTCAATATAGTGTTTTCTATTTCTGTCCATTTGCCTGCAAAATTCAGGAAGTCATTGTTTTTTTACTGCTGAGTAGTACTCTAATATATATATATATATATATATATATATATATATATATATATATATTCCATACTTTCTTCATCCATTCTTCCATTGAAGAGCATCTCGGTTGTTTCCAGGTTCTGGCTATTACAAACAATGCTGCGATGAACATAGTTGAGCATATACTTTTGTTTTATGATAGGGCATTTTTTGGGTATATTCCCAAGAGTAGTATTGCTGGGTCCAGGGGTAGGTAGATCCCAAAATTCCTGAGAAACCGCCACACTGTTTTCCAAAGTGGTTGCACAAGTTTGCATCCCCACCAGCAATGGATGAGTGTACCCCTTTCTCCACAACCTCTCCAGCAAAGGCTATCATTGGTGTTTTTGATTTTAGCCATTCTGACAGGTGTAAGATGGTATCTTTAAGTTGTCTTGATTTGCATTTCCCTGATCGCTAGGGAAGTTGAGCATGACCTTAAATGTCTTTTGGCCATTCAAACTTCTTCTGTTGAGAGTTCTCTGTTCAGCTCAGTGCCCCATTTTTTAATTGGGTTGATTAGCCCTTTACGGTCTACTTTCTTGAGTTCTCTATATATTTTGGAGATCAGACCCTTGTCTGTTGCGGGGTTGGTGAAGATCTTCTCCCAGTCAGTGGGTTACCTTTTTGTCTTAGTGACAGTGTCCTTTGCTTTACAGAAGCTTCTCAGTCTCAGGAGGTCCCATTTATTCAATGTTGCCCTTAATGTCTGTGCTGCTGGGGTTGTACGTAGGAAGTGTTCTCCTGTGCCCATGTGTTGTAGAGTACTTCCCACTTTCTCTTCTATCAGGTTCAGTGTGTTCGGACTGATATTGAGGTCTTTGATCCATTTGGACTTGAGTTTTGAGCATGGTGATAGATATGGATCTATTTTCATTCTTCTACAGGCTGACATCCAGTTTTGCCAGCACCATTTGTTAAAGATGCTTTCTTTTTTCCATTGTATACTTTTAGCTCCTTTATCAAAAATCAGGTGTTCATAGATTTGTGGGTTAAAGCTAGGGTCTTCTATTTGATTCCATTGGTCGACTTCTCTGTTTCTATGGCAATTCCAAGCTGTTTTCAATACTGTAGCTCTGTAATAGAGTTTGAAGTCAGGCATGGAAATGCCTCCAGACAATCCTTTATTGTATAAGATTGTTTTGACTATCCTGGGTTTTTTTTTTTTCCATATAAAGTTGATTATTGTCTTTTCCAGATCTGTGAAGAATTTTGATGGGATTTTGATGGGGATTGCATTGAATCTATAGATTGCTTTTGGTAGAAATGCCATTTTTACTATGTTGATCCTCCCAATCCTTCTGCTATCTGTTATTTCTCAGACATTGGTGGATGCATCTACAGTGCCACCTGCTGGTATGAAAAATCAGCTAATACAAGTTTATATATGAGTTCATACACAGTGCCCAATCTATAACTCTCACATCTGTCTTCAGTGTCCTAAGGTGATGATGATTAGATGATTCAAAGATGAATAGTGAGCTGTGTATAGCCATTTTCTACATCTCCATGAAACCCAGTCTTTTCTTTAGGTGTTATGAGATCTATCTGTAGCAGTCACCACTGATGATGAAGCTGATAGACAGCACAACTGATGGAGAGAGTCTACAAGCACCAACCAGGCCAAAATCCAAACGCACTATACAACAAAGTAACCACCAGGTATCCAATGGCCTGTGAGAATTGATGCTGTATCAGTATAGGTTCACATTCTGTTAATACTTAAGACTGTAGGACATGTTTCTGAGACCATGAAGAAGTAAATATGGGACCAAGAAATAATGTATGATCTCGGAATTTACCTTATTTAGCAAATTAGCAAGTGTGTTGATTGGCTTAATGATTATTGTGGAAAGTACTTTAGTAATACCAATATACAGAAATTACACTAATATGGCTGTGCATTTTTATACAAATCTTACATTCTAAGACACTGGACTTCTGCTGGACCACAAAGCCAGACTTAACTAAACACCTGATATTATGTAACATTTAAGAGCTTGAACATATTTTTGTTTAGCCAGACTTAATTTACCCCTTACTTGCCAAATTCATATTTTAGTTTATTGAAAGCAACCCTGACAAAGGCCCCAGTCTTTAATAATACAGAGGTTTTTTAGTCATAAAGCATAATCACAGCTTTCAGGTTTATTATTTTATTAAGGAATATACTTGTAAATGGAGATGGTCATTTATGAAGAGATTGTCATAGTATGATGTACATGAGGACTTGTTCAATCAGGTCATATTATTTACATTTGTAATATGAAAAATTTGATAAACTATAGTATTATGAGGATGAGGCAGAAAATGAACACTCAGATGATTATATATGATCAAGCCTCCATCTAATATTCTCTGAATTCTCTGTCCCACAACTGCTTCCTGCTCCTCCTGGGCTTCTGACAGACTCAGGATGTGGCTGCAACACTCTGTCTCATACAGAAATAGACTGCAGAGACTTCTGCTGCTGAGCTCTATGTAGGCTGTACTAGAGGATGTGTCTGCTGTCTCTGTGGTCCGTCCCTGGAACTTCTGAGCATTTTTAGTTTCACCATCTTCAGGATCAATTAATCCAATCCACTCAAGGACTTGTGCGGTCCTCTGCTTCACCCAGGTAATGAAGTAGTCAATGAAAGTATAGCCAGAAGTCTTACAGGACAACTCACTGGGGCCCCAGGTTTTCCCAACTCAGGCCCAGACTGCTGCACCTGGGCCTTGGAGTTGACAGCTGTGGAGAAAAGTCATTTTAGGTGTCATTGTCACTTCAGTCCCTGTTCCTTCTGCAGGCTTGGAACCTGTAGTTGCTGACATGAAGAAGAGAACAATCCAGCTCCATCCCACGATGAGGACCTGTGTCCTCAGTGACTGTAGTGAGGACAATGATTATATGTTGTTGGTCTGGGGTGTGGGCATCTCTGTAGTTAGCATAATAGATCCAGATACTTTGCATATTAATGAGCAAGGAACTTCTTATATAAGGACCTACTCTAGCTGGGGAGTTTGGAGGCAGCACACTTGGGTCAAGCCACAGGATGCTGAAGTCCAAGTCCTATTCCTGTCTGAAGAAATACATCCCATTCACCTTCTCTCAGCTCCATGCAGATGCTTTGGGTGTTACATCAGGACCCAACCTTACAAAAGATTTCTGGCCTGAGGCAGTAGTTTTACTTTGTAACATGGTTATCAGATTGATGCCCAGAAGGAGGTTGTGGTGATGATGGTGGTGACTGGGAATTTCAAAGTCTGCTAAGTTTTGAGAATTCACAACCTACTTTCAGATATTTACAATTAATATTGTCATTTCAGAAGATTGCAAACAAAAAACTTACTGAAATTACCTAAAGGGAATACTTCCTAGAAATGATTATACATTGTTGTTTATTAATCACTATCTTCAATGACTTACAGAGATAAACTTTATGTTTATCATTAAATGATTCCATCAAGAAGATATGAATATACATGCAACAGAAGAGGAATATCTCATATAGAAGAATAAGGAAATTATACCACTTTTCTGAAAATTTTTGTAACTGGAGATAACTGTAATAATTAAGATTATCTCTGAAACACAGACATTATATGAAACTCTAGTTTTTAGAAACTAAATAGGTACACAGATCTATGTATGCAAATATATAACAATGTATAAATGAAACTGTGTACCGGAATATAGCAAAAATTAGGAATCTCAAGAAAAAGAAGGGTAGAAATTTTGGGGGAAATAAGCATAGTGTACAATATAAAGGTATAAAAATTTTAAACATATAAAAATTTGTTATTTTCATATTTCAAAATAATTTTACATATTCTTTGAAATTTCCATCAAGTATTAAATATGTTGTGATCCTGTCTATCCCCACCTATGTCCCTATGACTTCCAATGGGACCTTCCAATAAGTCTCTCCCAGCTTCTTGACCTCTTTCTTTCATAATTACACAGTGAATCCTATCATTGCTGGCTATAGAGATACAGATTGTCATTCACTAGTGCATTAGGAACTTTTAAAAAGCCTTAGCAAAAAAGGGATTATATTTTCCTCATCAATCACCAAATGCCAATATACTCAAAGCTTGGTGCTGTGCCCAAGAGTCCCTCATCATCACGTTGTAATGTTATTTTAAATATTTCTTCATTTTTAAATTCTTTTCTTATATATTACATCCCGACCACAGTTCCTTTTTGTTGTAAGTGAAATGCAAGTTATTGATTCACACATGACCTATCTGCATGCACATATCTACATCATCCAATGCTGTTTCTAATTTTAATTTCAGGGATATATTAAAGAGTACTGGTAAGAAGACACATCCTGCAAGCCTCCTACAATTGTCTTAAACTGATCACTTAGTTCTCTATGGACTTTGACTGATACAAAGGTATATATAGGCATTTTTGCATTTTCTTTTATTTTTATGATTTTCTCTGGGTAACTGTAGAACCTCACTGTATCCCAAAGTCCTTTCCTTCAGATGCAATCAAATACCTTCCTGAAGTCAATGCAACAAATGTATAAGTCTTTCCAAATTCTTCATATTTTTTTCTTCCAGGTGCCTCAAAGTGAAGATATGATCTATTGTTCTCTGAATCCTCACTGGTCCTCTGTTAGGATTTTCTCTGTTCTGCCCATGGTCCTTTTCAGCACAACGGAGGAGGAGATATTATTGGAAGATGTTCATTTACCAAACTATATTGCTGAACAACGTCACTGCTTGTAGAAAATCCAAATGAGCTGCAGACTATGGTAAATAGAGTGGTGGAAGCAAACAAAACCTTGGTATGAAAGTAAACATCAAGAAGACTGAGATACAATACATGGGAAGGGCACAGAAGGACTTTAACATTGTAATAAATAATCAGAACCTCAAGAAAACAGACAACTTTGTCTATATGGGAGGAAACGTCAGTTTAAAGGAAGGAACTATTTTAGATATCAAGAGGTGCATAGCTATAGCAAGGGCTGCACTAGAAATGTTTGGTCAGCAGGAGACATAATGACAGCAACAAAATTACAAATATATGAGACACTTGTCTTGAGATGCTTTCTTTACAACTCTGAAACCTGGACAATGAAATGCTCCTCAGAACAGAGGCGGAATGTGTATAGCACATCTCAGGAGAATTCTTGGAATCACATAAAGAATTAGGCTGCACAATGATGACATTGATTACCATCTCCCTCTACAGAAGGAAATAAACTACATAATACAGTATTGGGGCTTGAGATATTTTTGTCATGTTATGAGAAGGACTGATAGCAGATACCCAAAGATAATACTTCTTAAAGTACTGAACAGAACAAAGTGAAGTGGAAGGCTCAAAGATGCTGGATAGACACCATAAGGTAGACTGTAGAACCTTGGGTTTCACAATAACAGAAGCATCTAGGTCTGCCTAGGATAGGAACAACTAGAGAACTGTAGTAAGCAGGCTGTCCAAGCACGTTTAAGCAATTCTGTGTGATAAATGATGTTGACACTTACTCCTCTCCCCAGACACTTTCTGATACTTCCCTCTCTTCCCCCAGATGCAACCTTTTCTGCTTCCCCGATAAAAGAGCAGGCATCCCAGGGATATTCAACAAATGGGGCACAGTAAGCTACAATAAAACCAATACATACAATTACATAAAGTATTGGTGAGACAACTCAGGAAGAAGAAAAGGGTCCTGCAAGTAGTAAAAAGAGTCAGAGAGTACCTATTCCCAGTTAGTAATCCCACAAGCACTCCAAGCTCCTCAACCATAACACATATGTAGAGGACCTAAGTCAGGTTCCTAGAGGAACCCTAAATTCTTCAAGAGTCCATTTGTCCCAATCAGTTGATTCATGGGCCAAGACCTCATGGTGTTCATGACTCCTCTGGTGTAGTGGCAGCAATGATGGTCATGGCAGGAAAGGAGCAGAAAGTGATAATGCTTGTCTCAAACCCAGGTGTCTTCATCTAGATTCCAATTCCTAGAACTAGAATTCCCATCACAATTCTTGCCTGGCCTGAAGTGATTTTTAAACATAAAGGAAAGAAAACCAGTTCACAAATCACAATACCAGAGAACCTAGACAACAAGGATTACCCTAAGAGAGACATACATAGATCTAATTTACATGGGTAGTAGAAAAAGACAAGATCTCCTGAATATATTGGGAGCATAGAGACCTTGGGAGAGGGTAGAAAAAGAGGGATAAGGCAGGGAGGGGAGCAGAGAAAAATGTAGAGCTCAATAAAAATCAATAAAAAATGAACAACCCGCCAGGCGACGGTGGCGCACACCTTTAATCCTAGCACCTGGGAGGCAGAGACAGGTGGATGTCTGTGAGTTTGAGGCCAGCCTGGTCTACAAGAGCTAGTTCCAGGAAAGTCTCCAAAGCTACAAAGAAACCCTGTCCCAAAAAAAAAAAACAAACAAAAAAGGAACAACCCAAGTTCCCACTCCCTCCCTTGCTCCTACTCCCTCCACATAACCTCCCACCCCATCCACATCCAATCCTCAAAGAGGGTAAGGCATATTGCTTTGGGGAATGTCCAAGACCCTCCATAGTATGTCTTGGATAAGCAAGGTATACATCCAAAGAGAAGAGGATCCCAAAAAGCCAGTACATGCAGTAGTGATAAATCTTGGTGCCACTGCCAGTGGCATCTCAGTCTGCTCCAGCCATGCAACTGTCAATCACATTCAGAGGGACTGGTTTGGTACTATACTTTTTCCTTCCCATTCGGGATGGAGTTAGTGAGCACCCATTTTCTAATAAAGACTGTTTCAGTGGGTTAACCCATCATGTTATTGACCTCTTTGCTCATGTCTTCCTTCTCCTCTTCTACTGGACTTTGTTAGCTCAGTCCCAGTGCTCTGATGTGTTTCTCTGCCTTTATCCATCAGTTGTTGGAATAATGTTCTATGGTTACATTTATGATATTCATCAATCTGACTACAGGGCAAGTCAAGATTGAACCATCTCTCTTCTATTGCTTAGGGTCTTAGCCAGGTCATCCTTTTAGATTCCTAGGAATTTCTCTAGAACCAGGTTTCTGCTAACCCCACAATGGCTCCCCCAATCAAGACATCCCTCTCGTTGCTCCCATCTCTGTCCTTCCTCAATTTCAACTATCCCATTCCCTCTAGTTCTTCTTAATCCTTCCTTTCTCCCCTCCTCTTTCCATTCTCTCCTCCTTTTTCCTTCCACCTCTATGCTCCCAATATTGTCAGGTGATCTAGTCTGTTTCCAACTTCCAGGTCAATCTATATATGTTTTTCTTTGAGTTCACCTTATTATTTAGTTTCTTTAGCATCCTGAACTATAGGCTCAGTTTCCTTTGTTTATAGCTAGTATCCACTTATGAGTGATTACATACCATACTCAGGTTTTTGGGTCTGGGTTACCTCACTCAGAATAGTGTTTTCTAATTCCATCCACTTGCATGCAAAAATCAGGATGTCATTATTTTCTTACCACTAAGCAATGTATAAATGTGTCACATTTTCTTTATCCATTGTGTGGTTAAGGGGCATCTAGATTGTTTCCAGGTTCTGGCTATAACAAATAATGCTGTTATGAACATAGGTGAACCACTTCCTAAATATAACCCCAGTAGCAAAGACACTGAGAGCAACAATAAATAAATGGGACCTTCTGACACTGAGAAGATTCTGTTAAGCAAAAAAACACAGTCAATAAGACAAAAAGGCAGCCTAATGAATGGGAAAAGATCTTCACCACATCAGACAAAGGACTGGTCACCAAATTATGTTAAGAACTCAAGAATCTAGACATTAAATTTCTAAATAACACAATTTTAAAAAATGGGGTATAGGGGGCTTGAGAGATGGTTCAGAGGTTAAGAGCATTGCCTGCTCTTCCAAAGGTCCTGAGTTCAATTCCCAGCAACCACATGATGGCTCACAACCATCTGTGATGGGGTCTGGTGCCCTCTTCTGGCCTTCAGGCATGCACACAGACAGACTATTGTATACATAATAAATAAATAAATATTTTTTTAAGAAATGGGGTATTGAACTAAACAGAGAATTCTCTACAGAAGAATCTCAAATTGCCAAAAGATGCTTAAGGACATGTTCAACATCCTTAGCTATAAGGGAAATGCAAATTTAAACAACTCCGAGATACCATCTTACACATGTCAAAATGGCTAAGATCAAAAATACCAGTGATAGCTTATGCTGGAGAGGATGTGGGGTAAGGGGAATACTCATCCACTGCTGGTAAAAATGAAAACATGTACAACCACTTTCGAAATAAGTATAGCAGTTTCTCAAAAAACTGATCTTCTGTTTTTACCTCAGAATGATGATGAGCAAGAAACCAAAGTACAGCAAATCCAGGGATGAGCTGGGGAAAGATTGTTCACAGGTTGATATAAGAATAAAATAGTGTAGTTACATTGGAAATCAGTTTGTAGATTAAAAATTACACATGGGCACAGGAGAACACTTCCTACGCACAACCCCAGCAGCACAGACATTAATTAGGGCATCATTGAATAAATGGGACCTCCTGAGACTTAGAAGCTTCTGTAAAGCAAAGGACACTGTCACTAAGACAAAAAGCCAACTCACTGACTGGGAGAAGATCTTCACCAACCCCGCAACAGACAAAGGTCTGATCTCCAAAATATATAGAGAACTCAAGAAAGTAGACCGTAAAGGGCTAATCAACCCAATTAAAAAATGGGGCACTGAGCTGAACAGAAAATTCTCAACAGAAGAAGTTTGAATGGCCAAAAGACATTTAAGGTCATGCTCAACTTCCCTAGCGATCAGGGAAATGCAAATCAAGACAACTTTAAGATACCATCTTACACCTGTCAGAATTGCTAAAATAAAAAAACACCAATGATAGCCTTTGCTGGAGAGGTTGTGGAGAAAGGGGTACACTCATCCATTGCTGGTGGGAATGCAAACTTGTGCAACCACTTTGGAAAACAGTGTGGCGGTTTCTCAGGAATTTCGGGATCCACCTACCCCTGGACCCAGCAATACCACTCTTGGGAATATACCCAAGAAATGCCCTATCATACAACAAAAGTATATGCTCAACTATGTTCATAGCAGCATTGTTTGTAATAGCCAGAACCTGGAAACAACCTAGATGCCCTTCAATGGAAGAATGGATGAAGAAAGTATGGAATGTATACATATTAGAGTACTACTCAGCAGTAAAAAAACAATGACTTCCTGAATTTTGCAGGCAAATGGACGGAAATAGAAAACACTATCCTGAGTGAGGTGAGCCAGACCCAAAAAGAGGAACATGGGATGTACTCACTCATATTTGGTTTCTAGCCATGAATAGGGGACGTTGAGCCTATTATGCATGATCCTAGAGAAGCTAATTAAGAAGGTGAACCCAAAGAAAAACATTTAGGTGATGAAAGGAGACAGAGACAAAGACCCACATTGGAGCACCGGACTGAAATCTCAAGGTCCAAATCAAGAGCAGGAGACAGAGCACGAGCAAGGAACTCAGGACCGCGAGGGGTGCACCCACACACTGAGACAATGGGGATGTTCTATCAGGAACTCACCAAGGCCAGCTGGCCTGGCTCTGAAAAAGCATGGGATAAAACCGGACTTGCTGAACATAATGGACAATGAGGACTACTGAGAACTCAAGAACAATGGCAATGGGTTTTTGATCCTACTGCACATACTGGCTTTGTGGGAGCCTAGGCAGTTTGGATGCTCACCTTACTAGACCTGGATGGAGGTGGGTGGTCCTTGGACTTCCCACAGGGCAGGGAACCCGGATTACTCTTAGAGATGATGAGGGAGGGGGAATTGATGGGGGAGGGGGAGGGAAATGGGAGGTGGTGGTGGGGAGAAGGCATAAATCTTTAATAAATAAATAAATAAATGGAAAAAAATAAATAAAAATGAAACTATGCTGTGTCCCAGCCATATCCCTTCCAAGCATCTGCTCAATCACTGTATCTTATTAGAGAGTTAGTTTCATATCCATGTTTGTTGGTGTTCTATTCACAGCTGCTGGAAGATGAAACCAAGCTATATTTCCAACATAGGACAAATATATAATGAAAATGTTGGTTGTATAAATAATGGAATAATAATCAGCAGCAAAATATGAACTGAGAAAACTATACGTTAGTGAATGGAACTGGAAAAATGCTCAGTGAGCTCACCCTGGTCCATAAAGACAAATGCTACATGTTCTCACTTATATGTGATTCAAAGACAGGAATATTATATTTGTGTGTTTAAATTGTGTGTTTAATAAACGAAGAGACTGAAAATTGACCATTGGGGTTTGAGGAATTAAAGTTAAGAATATGCTAAAATAAAGATAAATTGAAAGGAGGTCAGGAAACACAGAAGACAGAATTTCAAACATGAAGTCATGTGACAAAAGGGAGACATTAAATATTGGTATAAGAGAAACAAAATTTAAGTTATATGAAAGACATAATGAAGTGAGTATCCTGCAACATAAGTAAGCATATAAATATAAAGGATATATAATGCATTGGTATGATGTAATAAAGCAATAACATCAAAGTAAAGGAAAGTAGACTATGGAATAAAAGAAATGTAAATTATAATGTCATATCTATAACAAAAGGTCAGAAAATAATGAACATTTCCTAGGTGCCTAGTTTTACATTTGAGATTTTCTACATGTTGAGCAAATAAATTTGTGTTCAGATTTTTGGTGTTCTTTTTTGAATCTGTTGAAACAGCATTTTATGAAAAATAACATTTTTAAGAAAAGTGTACAAAAATTAGTGAGATGTAGATAAACTTGTTATTTAGTTGATAGCATTGTCCTTGTGGGTTTTATGATCATGTACTATGGTTATGAGAGATATATGCTTCCAGAAATGTGAGTTATACAGCTCATGAATGAGATTTTAGATCTTGAGTTCTGCTACTGTGTAAGATCATTGATGTCTTTTCTCTCCCTTTAGGCTGTGTAGCACCTTCCTGCACTAGAAAAATTACCCAGCACATAGAATTTCCTGTTCAGTTCACAATTGGTTTCTAATTAACTAATGAGTACTTGAACTCATATACATGCATGGGTGAACTGTTCTGCTCTCAGAAGACAAGAGTTATTAATGAACACCTCTGTACTGGGCACAAGACAGCTCTCTGTAATTTAATGGTCAGAAAGGCCTCACAGGTGTTGAGAACAGTATGGGGTGCTGCCAATGCTTTTTTTGGTCTATAGTAACTCAATAGTTAGACCTTATTTCTGAGAAAGAATTTAAAATGTGAATGAATCTTCAGATTTAGAAGGGTGTGTAACTCTAAGGAAAGAGTGTGTTCCAGACACTGGAGAACTGATACACAATGTAGTCACAGAGACTGGAAAGCATGCCAAGTCTGCACAGATTCGATCCTAATGGGGTCCCAATGTTGAGAGAAGAGCATGAACACAGGCTTTCATGTGCTAACAAAGAAGTTCTATAATTGATACTTCATTGATGTGGGAGTGTCTTCTATCTATCTGTTGCTTTCATTGGTTAATTAATAAAGAAATCTGCTTGGCCTGATAGGGCAGAATTTAGATAGGTGGAGTAGACCAAATAGAATGCTGGGAAGAAGGGAAGTGAGTTAGTCACCATGCCTCTCCTCTCTAAGGTAGATGCAGATTAAGATACTTCCCAGTAAGCCACCACCTCGTGGTGCTACACAGATTATTAGAAATGTGTTAAGCAAGTTATGAGAATTAGCCAATAAGAGGCTAGAACTAATGGGCCAAGCAGTGTTTAAAAGAATAGTTTCCATGTAATTATTTACGGGGCTAAGCTAGCCATGTGTGAGCCTGGCGGGATGAAAAGCAGGCCTGCTTGTCTCATCACTACACTTCATTGCAAAGGAAATGCTTGTTTCCTCTATTACAGTATTATTGAGTGTATTTACTTTTCTCAGGACTGGAAACAAAGCCAGCAGTAGACAGCTAACACAGAATGAATGCAATGTTTATAGATATTTTTTTCTTATTTCTCACTGTGCATAATTTCTTCAATCTTACTCATCTTTTACCTATAAACATATATAACATAGTTTCATAGTTGAGTATTGTTATGAGTTATATGTATGTAAGTTCCTATTTTTATTTCTTACATTTAATTAATGCTTTTTATTTTAATTGTTTGTTTTTGTTCACTTTCTACGGAGAGCAGAGGGTGTGAAGTTGGGTAGGAGACTCAGTAATCAGAATATATTGTACAATTTTTTTTCAAAAAATGCATAAAGCAAAAAAACTGAATAATATTTTAAAAGAATATATAAAATTGTGAAGAGTTTGACAAGGAATCTTTATTATGTGTGAGCATAGAAACATCATATATTATTCACAGCTGGTACAGGTCAGATAATAAACTTTAAGAAAAAAAATCACAGAGGATACAGATTCCCCTCCGCACTTCATCTCATTTCTCTAATGGGGATTTTTAGCTCCTTTATGCCCCCTGTTGGTACTTAGTTCCCTTGTTCATTGGTTTGTCACGGTTTACACTGAAATTGCTAAGTCTGGCTTAACTAGTAACATAGCCATGAAATACAGTGTTCAGCTGCATATGTAACTGGGTGTTGATTAACATGGAGATGCTGACTAGATGTTTCAGAGATTTATGTTGTGCCTATATAATTATCAATGTCCTTTAAAAAACTAGGATTCACCTAATTACAGTTGTATTCAACTCAATCAATTCCCACTTATAACAATGTGATGACAGGAGAGAACAGAATCTTGGCTGGCTTCATTATGCAATACCTGGGGCAGAGCACCAGAAGTCAGAGAGCCACACAGTCTAGAGTTTAGCTCCACCTCTCACATGTTTCCATGAATAAAATCCTGGTAGCCCCAGACACAAGAATCAACAGAAAAAACAGGCACCACTGTGGTACCTCTAGCTCAGTTAACAACTTCAGAAAATATATTAATATAGAGAAGGAAGTAGAAATCTAGTGTATGTCTGCTGGCTGATCAGAGGCTTCAGTCTATAATAGCCTGGTCTCTAAGCTGGACAACAAGGAGTTCTCCCTCCACAAAGTAAAAGTTTCTTTCTTTGACCTAGCCTTATCTGGAAGATATCTCTAGGTGTAGGATTCCTAACTTATCTCATGAGTAACCCTTGACAGAGCTCATACTAATGTTCTTCCCTTGATGGGCCACATAGTGACTAGGTAAGTGCTCTAGCAATTTTGATAAGGCCATGCTTCAACTAATCTGGCTATATGATAGAAACTTACAACTTCATACAAATTATGGTATCTCCTCAGACTCCCCAATTCTCCATATTCCCATACTCTGAAAAAAAGTTGAACTGTTTCATGGAAAGCAATTTCACAGAGGGCTGTCTCAATTCCTCTTCTAGGCCAAATACCCAGCTTACTTTCACCACTTCTTCCCCTTTTTCGTTAAAACCTGTTGGGCAACAGGCCAAGAAGAAACAGAGGACACTCACTGGAAGGTAAACCATGACTTAATCTGTTTCTTGTGTTGCACTTTAGACCGGGCTCATAAGTATGACTCCATTCTTATGACTTATTTATTTAAGTCATTCTTGTGACTTAGTTATGGGGAACAGTTCAAATAGCAAGTATGGCTAATATCCAAACTTGGTATTTCAAGTGTGAAGAAGTAGATCTGGTTGGACCATATCTGGCAGACAATGTATTAGTAAGCTTCTCATGAGCTGAATACTTTCACTGATGAAGGATGTTTTGGAATGTGTACCCAGGAATTAGAAGAATCAACAGCAATATATAAGATTTTGTTTGCAAATATGGTTGAATGACTGAAGTGGAGCTTCACAACTTAAAACAAAAATGTGTTCTCTAGAAAGTGAGACTATTCATGTATGTTTTATTCTACCTTCAGGATCACAAACCATGTGCACCTAATATTGCTGGATAGAGGAAGCCTTGAATCTCCTCAACTGAAGACTGGCGTTCTGATTCACTTCTGTTCGTGAGAAATCAGTCACTTTGCACTGTTGGATAGACAGTAAAAATTGCAAATTATTTCACAGGAGAGTTAGAACATTGATATATATGAGTAAATGTTGATGCATCTCAGGACTGGGTTACTCTTAGAGCTGAAACAATTTTGATCTTAGTACTGAAACAGGCCTGTGTTTCTAAGAATGGAAAATGAGAGACAACTTGACTTAGAGAAAATGAAAATGAACCAAGAGTAGGAAGAGTCTGAATCTTAGAGATCTGCACTGGACCATGAATCCTCTCATGGTGATGTCATGTAAGACAATGAGAAATAATTGAATGGAAATTGAATTATAATTTTTAATATCAGTAACACAGACTTGGAAGACATACTGTGGAAACAAAAGCAAAACCTCTTCTCTAAAGTAACGTATTTTTTTACTTCAATTTTGAAGTCAAGGAATTTTCAAAATACCTATCTTGGATTAATTCAACAGCATTTATAAGCAAATATCTTTTATCAGCTATTGCTTCTTCCTTAGCATTCAAACAATGCAAAGACAACATAATAATATACAGGATCCATACTCTCTGTGTATTTTCCTTCTTTATGGGGATTTATTTTAAACTATATTTCTTTTATTTTTAATTTTTGGCTTTTTGAGACAGGTTCTCTTTGTATCTTTATCTGTCCTGGAACTCCTTCTGTAGATCAGGCTGTCCTTGAAATCACAGAGATCTGCCTGTTGCTGACTCCCAAGCATTGGGATTAAAAGCATGTGCTCCCACGCCTTGAACTCAAGGACGTCAGCCTGTCACCTCTCTTTCAAGTGTAGGGATTAAAGGTGTGTGCCACCAGACCCAACTATTCTCTCTCTCTCTCTCTCTCTCTCTCTCTCTCTCTCTCTCTCTCTCTCCTTTTAAGGACTTTAACCTTTTTCTTTTCTCTCCCAAGCCTGCATATATTTTAAGACACACTGTAAACAATTTAGAAGGCTTTTTGGTCTTTGAATCTATCTATCAGAAATACTGTTTATTTCTCTTTTTTTTCCACATGAGTCTTAAATTTGCTAGACAATATAGCTAGGATTAAAGCTGTGCCTTTGAGAGCTGGGTACATCTCATTTCTTAGCTTCCTGAGATTCCAGCCTCATGGCCGAGGGACAATATTTATTGTTACAACTCTATGGCATCTCAAGGTCCTTGCCAACAAGGAAACTACAGCAATCTGCTCACAAGCCACACTCAAATGCTCTGTAGCTGGACCTACTGCCTGAAAGAGTCAGAGTTAGTGCTGGCAGGATGGCCCAGAAAGCCGGCATTTTAAAACAGCTTAGCTTTTTTCTTGCTAGGGCTGAAAACCAAAAAGCATGCGGTGAGCTTTGCATCAACATCATTTAAGTGTTTTGTGGCAGGCCCTCTTTAAAAAGCTGCAAGACTTTGCAGCTAAAGCTGAGTCAGGATGCTTTTCTTAAATAAGAGCATATTCTTGCCTCTAGCAAGTAAATCAGACCCAAGAAATTTGCTGCTACCAAGAAACCATGTGTAATACTGTTATTTTGGGGCTAGAATACTCCCCAAACTCTCTCGGGCTTTCTTTGGATGGAATTTTCCACATGTTGGGCACCATTTGTTGTCAGGGTTTCTGTCCTGCCTGGTTCCCACAATCATCATTTCCCAAAGAAACCACACAGAGGTCTATATTAGGCTATAAACTGATTGGCCCATTAGCTCAGGCTTCTTATTAACACTTATAACGTATATTAGCCCATTATTCTAGTATATGTTAGCCATGCAGTTCAGTAACTTTTTCTGTGGGGCAGTCACACCTTGCTTCTTCTGTGTCTGGGCTGGGACTGCAGAGGAATGGGCTTCCTTCTTCCCAGAATTCTGCTGTCCTTCTTGACCCACCTCTACTTCCTGTCTGGTTGTCTCACCTATACTTCCTGCTTGGTGACTGACCAATCAGTGTTTATTTAAAACATAACTGACAGAATATAGACAATTGTCCCACACCAGGTTTATCTATATTCTGCAATAAAAGTCTTTAGTTAACAGTGAAATGTACATTAAAAAACCTCCAATGTTTTATTTTTATCTCAATAAGAATGATTATAAGCAAGAAAATAAATTGCAACAAATGCAGGCATGAATGTGGGGAAAGGACAGTTCTTAGTCACACAGGTTGGGAATATAAACTTGTATACTGGTTTTGAAAATAAGTTTGGAATGTTCACTAAAATTAATGAATAAAACTAGACTGAGCCCAAGGCATAAGTCCTTTAAGCATGTATTCTATAATGCTACATCTTATAGAGACACTTACACACTCATGCTCATTGCATCTTGATTCACAACAGCTGGGATGTGGAATCAACCTAGATTTACAACAAAGGATGAACAGATAACAAAAATGTGGAACACTAAGGCAATGGAATATTAATCGCTGCTAAAATGTGAATGATCAAATCTGTAGTAAAATGGATGAAACAAGAACATATAGGATGAGTGAGGACACCCAGACCTAAAAAGAAAAAGGTTCATATTCTTTCTCATAACTGGTTCCTAGACTTGAGTGGGTTTAATTTGTAGAAGCTAAGAGAGTAGAAATGGGCCCTTATTATCTGAGGAATTAAAGAGGAAGATATAGTAAAATATGAATTAAGGAGAGCAAATAGGAAATACAAGAGACAGGAATTTTGAAACATGATATGGTGCTTAATAGTGAATAAATGAGTTTCTGTAGGGTAAATCAAAATTAAGAATTATAAATAAGCTAATTTTAACTTTAGGATCTTGAAGTGTAAGTAAAAAAATATAACTGTATAGGTTATAGAATGAATTTGGGATGACAAAATACCTGGGTTATTGGGAGCAAGGAACTTTGTAGACTCACTAAGTTACAATGTTTTGCTATAACAAAATGTTTGAAATAACAAACAGTTCATAGATGTCTAGTTTTATATTTGATATTTTATTTGAGTTGTTGGGATAATTTTGTGTTAAGATTATGATTTGGCTTTATATATCTGCTGATACAGTATTTTAATAAAAATAAATTAAAGAAAGGGGTATGCAAAATTATAGACATCTATTGAAGACTTGTAGTTTGGTAATAAGTCTTGTCTATATCTGATCATGCTCTGTTGCTATACGACATATATATGCTTGCAGAAAACTGAGGAGAGAGCACCTGCATGAATTTTGTATTTTGTTTTAACTTGTTAGTCTTTGAACAGAGATGTCCTCATGAGAGACAGTGCTTCTCCCCACAGACAGGAATTATTAATTATAAACATCAGTACCAGGCATAGGATAATCCCCTAAAACTGATGGGAGAAGATCCCTAGATACTGAAAACACTATGAGGTATTGGTGGGGCTCTTGGTTGACCAAAACAACTCCACAGTTTAGCCTTATTGCTGAGTAGGAATTTAAAATCTGAACATATATTAAGAGCCAGAAGGGTAGATGACTACAAGGAAAAAGTGTCTTCCAGATACAACAGGACCAATTCTCATATTAACTCACAGAGACTGTGACATAATGCACAGAGCCACATCCAAGTCAAGCAAATGGGGTTCCTGTCTTGAGAGAGGGATATGGACACAGACTCTCACCCCAAACCAAAGAGTTTATTTTTCACATTGACCTAATAGGCAAAAGAAAAAATTAGTATTGTACAATGGAGCATCACTAGCCATATCAGCCACAGTTAAGGATGGACACATGCTCAGTAGTAGAAACACAACACAGAATTGCCTCAACAGTGTTTTTGTAGATCTCCTATCACATCCCACTTTGTTTGTTCATTGATACTTTTTAGTATTATTGGTCTTTTGCCTATGTATCGTACTTCCAGAATTGTGTTATTATGGGGTTTGTATGTGTGATTCTTGATAGTTTGTTTGCAGTTGTTTTAGTGTCTTTTTAAAATTCTTGTTTTCCTATTTCTTTGTTTTCTATAGAGAGAAGAAAATTTGGTATTGTTGGGAAGGTAAGGATGTTGGAAAAAGTTGGAGAAGTTTGTGGAAGGGAATCAATGATCAGAATATATTGCATGAATTCTTTTAAAAAAATATAAAAAGTAAAAAGAAATAATAAAATGAAGAAGAAACTAGGAACCTGTGAAGAGTTAGCAAAGGATCTTACTGTGCTTGAGCATGGAAACATCAATCACAGCAGGTGCAGGTCAGCTAGTAGACTTAAGGAAAGAAACCACAGAGGATATATAGTCGACCTTCACACCAATTTTATCTCTGTACTATGCATTATTGGCTCCACTGTGCCCCCTGTTGTTCCTGAACTCCCCTGCACACTGGTTTGTAATGGCTTAAACTGAAGTTGCACAATATGGCTGGATCAGTAATGTATCCCTGAAACTTCATTGCTCACAGAGATCAGCTTCAGGTGTAATAGCTGTTGTATATCTAGAGAGGTTGACACTATGCTTCAGAGATTGGCTTTAAATTATGCCTATATAAATATCAATGTTCACTCAATGCCAGGTTTCTCACTGGTGGCAGCTGGTTTCAGCCCTAACAGTATTCAATTGATATCAAGTGGAACAAGGAGAGAACAGGGTATGCCTTCCTCAGGCTACACCTGGGGCAGAACACCAGAGGTCAAAAGTGCAATTTGTCTTGATATCAAATATAGTCCCTCATGCATCCATGAATGAATTCCTGGCAGACTCAAATAGAGAAGTCAGCTGAAAGATGAGGGATAACTGTGATAATCACATTAAAAAATGTATTCACATTGAGAAGGAGAAAGAAATCAAGGGAAAGCTTTATGAACTGAAACAGAAAGGGAATGAATGGTGGTAGAGTGGGGAAATAGGGGAGGAAACAAGAGGAGATGAGAGAAGGGAAACTGTAGTCTGAATGTAAAATAATTGCAAAAAATTCATTATTTTTATACAAGGTAGTTGGAAATCAATTGCATAAAAACAACAAAATATTAACCAGCATAACTAATCTATTTGGTGGAGGGATGTTAAACATGTGCCTGTCAACAACTTTATTGAGTCAAATAAGTGAGCCTAAGGACAGAAAAAAAGAAATCATGGTGATATGATAGTGTACATAAGAGACCCCAAAAACTCCACCAAAGAACTCCTACAGCTGATAAACATTTTTAGTAACGTGGCAGGATACAAGATCAACTCCAAAAAATCAGTTGTCTTCTTATACACAAAGGATAAGGAAGCAGAGAGGGAAATCAGAGAAGCATCACCTTTCATGATAGCCACAAATAGCATAAAATATCTTGGGGTAACTCTAACCAAAGAAGTGAAAGATCTATTTGACAAGAACTTTAATTTTTTGAAGAAAGAAATTGAAGAGGATACCAGAAAATTGAAGGATCTCCCCTGCTCTTGGATTGGGAGGATCAACATAGTAAAAATGGCAATTCTCCCAAAAGCAATCTATAGATTCAATGCAATCCCCATCAAGATCCCATCAAAATTCTTCACAGATCTTGAGAGGACAATAATCAAATTTATATGAAAAAAAAACAGGATAGCCAAAACAATCTTATACAAAAAGGAACTTCTGGAGGCATTACTATCAGTGACTTCAAACTCTATTACAGAGCTAGAGTATTGAAAACAGCTTGGTATTGGCATAAAAACAGAGAAGTCGACCAATGGAATTGAATAGAAGACCCGGATTTTAACCCAAAAATTTATGAACACCTGATTTTTGATAAAGGAGCTAAAAGTATTCAATGGAAGAAAGCATCTTCAACAAATGGTGCTGGCATAACTGGATGTCAACCTGTAGAAGAATGAAAATAGATCCATATCTATCACCATGCACAAAACTCAAGTCCAAATGGATTAAAGACCTCAATATTAATCTGAACAAACTGAACCTGAAAGAAGAGAAAGTGAGAAGTACTCTACAACATATGGGCACAGGAGATCACTTCGTACGTATATCCCCAGCAGCACAGACATTAAGGACAACATTGAATGAATGGGACCTCCTGAAACTGAGTAGCTTCTGTAAAGCAAAGGACACTGTCACTAAGACAAAAAGGCAACCTACTGACTGGTAGAAGATCTTCACCAACCCTACAACAGATAAAGGTCTGATCTCCAAAATATATAAAGAACTCAAGAAACTAGACTTTAAAATGCTAATTAACCCAATTAAAAAATGGAGCACTGAATTGAACAGAGAATCCTCAACAGAAGAAGTTCAAAGGGCCAAAAGACACTTATGGTCATTCTCAACCTCCTTAGCAATCAGGGAAATGCAAATCAAAGCAACACTGAGATACCATCTTACGCCTGTCAGAATGGCTAAAATCAAAAACACCAATGATAGCCTTTGCTGGAGATGTTGCGGAGTAAGGGGTACACTCACCCATTGCTGGTGGGAATGCAAACTTGTGCAACCACTTTGGAAATCACTGTGGTGGTTTCTCAGGAAATTCGGGATCAACCTACCCCAGGACCCAGCAATACCACTCTGGGAATATACCCAAGAGATGCCGTATCATGTTACAAAAGCATTTTTTCAGCTATGTTCATAGCAGCATTATTTGTAATAGCCGGAACCTGGAAAAAACCTAGATGCACTTCAATGGAAGAATGGATGAAGAAAGTATGGAATATACACATATTAGAGTACTACTGAGCGGTAAAACACAATGACTTCTTGAATTTTGCATGCAAATGGATGGAAATAGAAAACACTATCCTAAGTGAGGTAACCCAGACCCAAAAAGATGAACATGGGATGTACTCACTCTTAATTGGTTTCTAGCCATAAATAAAGGAGATTGAGCCTATAATTTTTGATCCTAGAAAAGCTAAATAAGAAGGTGAACCCAAAGAAAAACATATAGTTATCCTCCTGGATATTGGAAGTAGACAAGATTGCCAGGCAAAAATTGGGAACTTGGGGGGTGGGATAGGATGGGAGTAAGGGGAAATGGGGAGAGAAAAGTGAGAAGGGGAGGACGGTGGGAGCTTGGGGAATGGGACGGTTGGGATAAAGGAAAGGTGGATATGGGAGTAAGAAAGTATATATCTTAATTAAAGGAGCCATTTTAAGGTTGGCAAGAGACTTGACTCTAGAGGGGTTCCCAGGTGTCCAGGGAGATGTCCTCAGCTAGTTCCTTGGGCAGCTGAGGAGAGGGAGCCTGAAACGGCCCTATCCTATAGCCATACTGATGAATATCTTGCATATCACCATAGAACCTTCATCTGGCAATGGATGGGGATAGAGACAGAGACCCACACTGGAGCACCAGACTGAGCTCCCAAGGTCCAAATGAGGAGCAGAAGGAGGGAGAACATGAGCAAGAAAGTCAGGTCCGCAAGGGGTGCACCCACCCACTGAGACAGTGGGGCTGATCTATTGGGAGCTCACCAAGGCCAGCTGGACTGGGACTGAAAAAGCATGGGATTAAACTGGACTCTCTGAACATGACTGACAATGAGGGCTGATGAGAAGCCAAAAACAATGGCACTGGGTTTTGATCCTACTCCATGTACTGACTTTGTGGGAGCCTAGCCCGTTTGGATGCTCACCTTCCTAGACCTGGATACAGTCGGGAGGACCTTGGACTTCCCACAGGACAGGGAACCCTGACTGTTCTTTGGACGGGAGAGGGAGGGGGAAAGGAATGAGGAGAGGGGGAGAGAGTGGGGGGAGGGGGAGAAGTGGGGGGAGGTGAGGGAAACGGGAGGTGGGGAGGAGGCAGAAATTTTTAATAAAAAAATCAATAAAAGTATATAAGTCTAAAAAAAAGAAATCATGGGAACAATTGCTATGACTTAATCTGTTTCTCACTACATTTGCTTTCAAATAAATGAATGAGGGGAGAAAGGAAATCTCCTTGAAAACAAACCCCATGGGTAGAGGATACTTGTTCTTACACAGCTTTTATTTTTCTCCCTGCATACCTTTCCAAGTCCAGGGACCTTTTATTCCTGGACGGACCACATGTTAGCAAATCTTTCAAGGAGTCATATGTTTCCACAAATGAAGTATACCTTTGGAAAATATTCCCACAAATGTGAGAAGACAATCGAACTATGCAGGATTTTGTATGCATGTGTTTGAATATGTGAAATATAATTAAACATATTAAAACAAAAATATGAGCCACAGAAATGAAATTCTATTATTTTTCGCTACATATTCAGGGCCTTTAATTGTAAGTGCTTAATATTTCAGGGGAAAATCAGCAGATGCATGAGTTCCTTTCTATCATTGCTCAGAATTAATATATTTTTCTATGGATTGCCAGTTCACAGCAAAAACTCTCAGCGTAACACCTGATACCCATTATAGAGGGTCATATCTCCCTAAAATTTAGAGCATTTCACCAGATCTGTTCTTCTGGGTAATGTATACAATGGAGCCCTTGCTTTTCCAATATGAGGGCACACTAATGGCTATCATGGATGGCATTGGAAAAGAGTCCTTCCCTGCCAAAGCAATATAGAATTACACAGACATACTACTATCATCATGGAATCCATTCACAATTGGCTGGACCCTGTGCAATTGTGATGAGATGATCTGAACTTCTTCTCCTATGTTAAGGTAATGTGAGGACCACAAAATGGATGAGATGGTGCATTGTCTGAGAAAATGAGAATGAATTATCCTGGAATACATGCAGACATTGGTTTCTAGTATTTCTCATTCACTCCTTACTCTAGGCTTCATATTGCACTTATCCTCTGCCGGGGCTTGTTTTCATTGATCACAAGAAACCAGCTATTTTTTCTATAACTGTGCTCTACTTGCTGTTCCTGAACACAAATTAAGGGCCTAAGCACAATTTCACTATTACTGAACCCTCTTTCAGGGATGAATATGTCTGGAACTTGACTCACATCTCCTCCATCTCATTCACTCACAGATTTTTACAACTTGATTTTCTCAGTAGTCTGATATCTCAGTTGTAGGATCAACTAGTTCAGCTTTGTTTCAGGAGGTCTTCGAGGTGCTCACTCTGCACATTAGCTCCAGGGAAAGTCACAGATGAACTCCGCAGTCCATTACTCTGAGAAAGCGTCTAGAATTACTACTATTGATGGAACAGCCAGACTGGAAAGTGAGAGAGAGAGTATTCATGAAGGTTTATTGGACTTGGACCCATACTTCAGTTCATATGGATCAAATTTATTCTTAACCACCTAATTTCTCTTCTGTTCCTGATCTATCTGTTTCAACAGGTTTGAAATCAGCTACAGTCCCCTCCAGCAAGTCCAGCATAAATTCTAGCTGTTTCCTCAGAATCTACATCCTGGTTCAGCCTCACAGACTACACATCTCTAGTCTCAGATAGTCCTACAGAGCATGAAAAATGAAAAAAATAGCCTGCCTACTCTTCTGGGCTTGACCAGCATTGCAGGTTTTGTGTCCCCAACTACAACACCCTAATTTCAGCATGAAGTAAGGAGATGATTACATTGTACCTTGTCATTCATTTGTTATCAACAAAGGGACTAGAATACTAATTTCCTAACCTGGGACATATGGCTGAGGTACCAATTTAATATAAGCTATAAAATAAATTACTAAGATTCTAAGTAGGTCTATATCACTTACAACTGATTTAATTTAAGAATTACTATATTCATTACTTCTATAATAATTGTTGTATATACAACTGACTTAGTATAAAAGGTTCATATTTCAGAGCATGTTAATTGGCTCTCAAAATATGTTATCAAAAAATTGTTAAAAATCTAGAAGATAGGGACCTCCAGAATCATATCAATGCTTTGGAAGAAGCTGTTCTTTTACAGGAAATCAGTCGAACAAAATTAATCTTAGACTTAATGTTCATTGTCGTTTTACATTTGAATGGATTTGTGTGGACCACTCTTCCATATCATGACATAGAATATGACTGGGGTCAAGTTCAGGCACACTTATAGGATAGTTGGAATAATTCTTCTTTATCTATAGACATTGATTCATTCCTTCACCAAAAATTTTCTGACAGACTCACTCTGTACAGAAATTATGGCTGTTTCTTCTTTCTTCATTATCTAAGGTGATATTGAGTAGATGTTTCAAGGATGAATGGTGAAATGTTCCTCAGTTGATTTCCAGATCTCCATTAAACACAGTCTTTTCTTTGGTTTGTTCAAAAACTGGAGCAGTGAATGCTAATGATGAAGTGAATTGATAGACATCACAACTGATTGATGATGTTTCCAAGTACTCTACCATGTAAAAACCCAAACACACTGTAGATAAAGATGACCACCAGGTTGATATCCAATGGCCTGTGAGAAATAATGATGTATCAGTATATTTCTATGTTCTATAATGTCTTGAAACTCTGAGACAGGTTTCTGAGACAGGGAAGGAATACATATAGGACCAGGGAATAATGTATGATCGCAGAACCAACCTCAGTTGACATGTATATACATTGATTTAATTAAGGATATTTTGTCTTGATCATCTTAGAGGAATTACACTTTTGTGTCAGTGCATATTATTACATACCTTATATCCTGAGACTGGAACTTCTGTTGGACCACATAGCCAGAGTTAAGAAGAAAACTAAATCATGTAATATTTAAGATTCCAAAGGAGTTTTGTTTTCTAAGATATTATTTGGACTTTACTGCTCAAATTCATACTTGAATATGAATTTATATTTTTGTTTATTAAAATTGACCCCCTAAATGTCCCAATCTTCTAGAATCCAGAGATGGATATTTTTATCATGCTTCATATCACAGTTTTTACATTTTTTTATTTTGTTAATGAAGAAACATGTCAATGGCTGTGTTTATTGGTGAAGCTATTGTCAAGGTATGCTGTACACTAGTCATCCTAAATCAGCATTGCTACATTCACATGTGTAATTTTGAAAAGTTGTTACAAAAAGTAACAGACAAAGAAACATTCAGAATGATTGTTTCTGTGAATTTCTTAAGGATAATCTCTGTCATCTCAGTCTCAGCACAGCTTCCTGCTCCTCCAGGGTTTCTGACACACTCAGGATGTGGTTACAACACTGTGTCTTGCACAGTAATAGACTGCAGAGTCTTCAGATGTCAGGCTGCTGAGCTCCATGTAGGCTGTGCTGGAGGATTTGTCTACAGTCAGTGTGGCCTTGCCCTGGAACTTCCCATTGTAGTTAGTACCACCACTACTAGGATTAATAAGTCCAATCCACTCCAGGCCCTGTCCAGGCCTCTGTTTTACCCAGCTAATATAGTAGCTAGTGAAAGTGTAGCCTGAAGCCTTGCAAGACAACTTCACTGAGGCCCCTGGTTTCTCCAGTTCAGGCCCAGACTGATGTAGCTGCTCCTGAGAGAGGACACCTGTGAAGAAAAGACAGAGTAGATTGTCAGAGACATTGTCACCCCAGTCCCTGTCTTCTCCTCAGGTTTGGAATTGGAAACCTCTTACCTATAATTACTGACACAAGGAAGAGAATGGTACAGCTCAATCCCATGGTGTGGGCCTTGTGTGCTCAGTGACTATGGAGAAGACACTGATCATATGTTGTTGTTGGGTGTGGACATTCCTGTATTTACCATAATAGACTCAGGAAATTTGCATATTCAAGAACTTCTTAAATAAGGACGTAGTCCAATTTGAGAAGGAGGTGGGGGACACGTGAGTCAAGCAACAGGATGGTGACATTAAGTCCTAATGCTGTCAGAGGAAATGCATCTCACACCATTCCCTCAGCTCTGCAGATGTTGTGGGTGTAACATCAGGATATAAGATTTCAATAGATTTCTGACCTGTGGCAGTTGTTCCACTTTGTAACAAGTTTGCCAGATTGATTTACAGAAGATGGTTATGATGATGGTGGTGGTAACTGAAAATTTCAAAATTTGCTAAATTTTGAGACATAGCAGCCTATGTTCAGACACATACATTTAGTATTTGCCATAGCAGAAGGTTGTATACAGAATCTTGATGAAATGACCTAAAGAAACATACTTCAAAAATATCCATGCATTGATGTTTTAATACAGCACTACCATAACTTATGGAAATAAGCATTATGTCTGTCAGCAGATGATTGCAGCAAGAAAACATGGCTATATTTGTGATAAAAAAGGGAATAAGTCGCCGGGTAGTGGTGGCGCACGCCTTTAATCCCAGCACTCGGGAGGCAGAGGCAGGCGGATCTCTGTGAGTTCGAGACCAGCCTGGTCTACAAGAGCTAGTTCCAGGACAGGCTCCAAAACCACAGAGAAACCCTGTCTCAAAAAAAAAAACCAAAAAAAAAGGGAATAAGTCATCTGAAAATATAAGGAATTTATAACACCTTTAGGAAAAACTTTGAAACTGGAGATAACTGTATTAAGTAAGATTATCTCTGAAACACAGATACTATATGAAACTCTAAGCAGTTTTATATATTGAATAAGTATACAGAACTATTTGTGCAAATATCTAACAACTTAAAAATGAAACTATCTAGAAGACTATAGCAAAAACAGAAGTGTCAAGAAAAGAAAGGGTTTACGTTATATGGGAAATATGCACAGTGTAAAATATACAGATATGAAAATTCTAAAAGTATATAAAATTATTATTTTCAAAATAATTATCTCATTCTTTGACATTTTCAATCATGTATGTAAAATAGTGTGATCATCTCTTTCCCCAACTATGTTCCTCTCACTTTCTTGTGACCTTCTAACAAGTCTCTCTTTTATTTAACAATAACAGAGTGCTCTCTATATACACTTAGGTGTTTCAATCCCTAGTGTTGAAGGAGCCTCTAGAAACCTTATCAAAAGTGATTATACTTTTATCATCAGTCATCCAATGCCAATAAACCCAAAGCTTAGTGTTGGACCATGAAGAGTCCCTCTCCAACATATTATAATATTTGTTAAATTTTCAATTCTTCTCTCATAAAGTATATCACAACCAAAGTTTCCACTCATCCTACTCTCTCATCCATACTTCTGCTCTCCCCCAGATGCACCACATTCTGTTGACCCATAGAAAAAATCAAGCATCTCTGGAACATCCATAAAATATGAATGCTACAATAAGACCAGACTCATACAATATCATCAAGCCTGGATGGGGCAACCCAGTAGAAAGAAAAGGATCCTGTAATTAGGTCAAACAATCAGACAGGCCCTGTTCCCAGTGTTAGTAATCCCCAAAGTATTCCAAGCTATTCAGTCATTACAGGTATGCAGAGGACCCAAGTCAGCCCCCTACAGGAACCCTGATTTCTTCAAATTGTCATGAATGCTTATTAGTTGAATCTGTGAACTATGATCTCACAGTGTCTGTGGGTCCTCTGGTTTTTATGAATCTTCCTCACATCCCTCAGCAGGACTCCATGAACTACACCTAATATCTGACTCTAAGATACTGCATGTGCTCCCATCAGTTTCTGGATGCAGTCTCCCTGGTCTCAATGATAATGATTCTGCTAGGTTCCAGTTGCAGAACACTCTCCTGGCAGAAAAGTAACTGTAGGTCAATGTTATGTGGCTGGATTTTAGACCTTGCATGGTTACAGAACATAGTTCAGGAAAATTCTTAAAATGGAAGATATATATAATCTATGAAGTGAACCCTAACAAAGACTCCTGGTAATGTGGGACATAGAGGTTGAAATAACCATTTCCTAATATATTTTTTTAAAAAATGCTAAATTGTGTCCATTGGTGAAAGCAAGGCACAAATACACCAAGATGCAAATAAGAACCTTGGAGGACATCTTATGAAAGTCAATTCTCAGTCCTACCAAATAGATACAAGCAATTCAAAAAATGCTGCTAAGCTTACATGTAGATGTCTTTACTCACTCAGCTACTTCACAGGCTCTCATGCTCTAATGCTGACTGGCTTGAGGTCTTGAACTGGTAACTACTGCTGCTAAGAGTTGCTATGTAGAGTAGCTTTGTCAGGTCCTGAAGACAGTATTTCATGACTACCCTCTCCATATTCTGATTCTTAAATTTGATCCCATATTTTTGTAAAGGTCCCTTAGATTTGGGTGCAAAATAGATACAGATAGCTCATCTGTAGATGAGCACTCAGTCTTTTTAGCACATTGACCAGGTATGAATATCTACATTAATTATTACCCACTGCACACAGAAGTTCTTGTGATCATGGCTGAGATCAGGATTAATCTATTGGGTGTAAAAATAAATATTTGTGGTACAATTTGACAACGTGACTATTAGCAATACAACTAGGGTATGGTCTACTAGGGCCTAAGATACCCCAAACCATGGGCCTTTGAACATGTTTATCTGGGATGAATATTTACAATGAATCAATGAATGAATATAAGTAGAAAGCAGTGATCATCACACAACTGTCAAGCAATAGCAGGTATATCTCTCAGGAAGGCTATTTTGAAGACTGCAAGATCTGGTACTTTATAAGATCCTTGATGTTATTTCCCCCCATTCAGACTTCATAACACCTTCCTACACTAGTAAAGGTAGCCTGAAGAAAAATTTCCTATTCAGTTTCTGATTTGTTTCTCTATTGTGCATAAATAAAGTCCTTAGTTCACAATGAAGTGTATATTAATAACAACCTTAATGTTCTATTTTTACCTCAGTTAGAATGACGATGAACAAGAAAATAAATGATAACAAATGCATACTCGGTTGTGGAGAAAGGGTGATCCTCCTTCACTGTTGATGACAGTGTACACTAATGTCCTGACTTTGGAAATTTCATCAAAAATATTAAATCAAACTATGTTGTGCCTTCCAAGCATATACTCGTGACTCCACATATTACTATAGAGACACTTGCACATTAGTGTTTATTATTACTCCTTCACAGCAACTGGGAAATGGAATCAATCTAGATTTCTAACAAAGAACAAATAAAGAAAAGGTGGGACACATAGATAATGGGATATTACTCAGTGGTAGAACAAGCATGAACTCTAAAAGTGAGAGAATAAAACTGGAAAAAATATGCTGCATGAGGTCATCCAGGTCCATGAAGACAAATGCTTCATGCTTTCGCTATTATATGTGATTCCATGATTTGAATACTTGCTTTGTAGGTTTTAATTTATAGAAGACAAGTAACTAGAAATGAGTCCCTAGGGCCTGAGGAATTAAGGGAGAAGGAAAAAAAACACAAAACAGGGATAAAATGAAACCAGAGGGGGGACCCTGGAGAAAGAAAGTCTCAAGCATGAAGTTGTGTTTGGACTTTGAGAAATCAAAAATTGGTATATAAGGCAATCCAAAATTAGAGATGATAAGAAAGCCATGTGTAAATATAGGATCTTGCAGAAGTATAAAATAAACATATAGATGACATAAAGTGTATGTTGCATGAGAAAACAAAGTGAGATTGCTTATATAGTAAAGTTAAGTGCACTGTGGAAATAAAACATAAATTACCCTCATTAATTCTACTTAATAAATAGTGAGATAATGAACAGTTAAGAGTTCACTTGTTCTAAATTTGCAGTTTTCTTTGGTTGACAATATTTTTTGTATTCAGATAATAATGTGTTAGTAAAGCATTTACATAAATACAACAAATTTAAGAAATATGCAGGCAAACCAGGTTATGTACACAAGACTTGTAGTTTAGTTATTAGTGTTGTTTCATTGGTCTGTTCTCACCATGATCTATGCTTATCTGTGTTATTGCAGAAAGCTGAGTAGAAAGCACTAAAATGAGCTTTGAATTTTTTTTAACCTGTGAGCCTTAGAACAGAGGTATCTGCCTGGGTGAAGAGTGCTGCTTTCCAAAGACATGAGTTATCTATTGAACATCTCAGTGCCAAGTTAGAATAACTCTCTGTGAGTTAATGGTCAGGTAGGCCTGACAGGTCTAAAATCAGTATGAGGTAACATCACTGTCCTTAGATGACCACAATAACTCAATAGTTAGACTTTATTTCTAGGGACAATTAAAAACTCAATAGCTTATAGGTGCTAGAGCAGATGGATGTCTTAACGAAAGCATCTTCCACACATAACAGTACTGATGTACCCAGGAAACTATAGAGATTGTGACAGCACACAAAATGCTTGCAAAGATTCCATCCAAATGGTGTTCCAGTGATGACAGAGAGAGACACAGACACAGTTTCAACAACTGATGCTTGCAGGGGAAGAATTAGCTTTCTGTAATTGAGTCTCAATTGGTAAATTAACCACACTTAAGTGTCAATTCATGCTCAGTAATAGATGGCCAAGACAAAATTATCTTAATTATATGTTTGTATATATTTTCTATCATATCAATTTTTGGTGCGTTTCTTTTCAGCTATTATGTTTTTGTTTAATATGCTTCCTGGGTAGAAATTTTTTTTTTTTTTTTTACTGATTTGCCTTATTTTTATTTCAAATCAAATGAAGCGTCGTCTGCAGCTTTCCACTTCTCCGTCACTCCAGGGTCTTCGGTTGTTTGTTGCTTGCTTTGAAGCATATGATTTCTGTAGCTACTTTTCTTCTTGGAAGTAGTCATAAAGGTAGCTTGGTTTGATCTAGGGAAAGTGTAGTCCGACTTTCCTTTCCGCCAGCAGCCCCAACTAACTACACGGTGACTTATTATTAACTATGAAAGCTTGACCTTAGCTTGGGCTTGCCTCAACTGCTCTTATAACCTGAATTAACCCATTTATATCAATCCACGTTCTGTTATGTGGGGTTACCTCTTTCATCTTGGACTTCCTGTTTCCTCTCCATGTCTCCCGAGCCTCGGTTCTTCCTCCTCTTCTTTTCTCTCCCTCCTGCCTAGCTCTTGGCCATTCAGCTTTTTAATTACGCCAATCACAGCAAACACATCTTCACACAGTGTACAAATTTCCCACAACAGAAAAGTCTCTCTTGCCATAGGATCAGCTTCCCTTCCCCACCCTCCACTTCCTTCTAGACCCAGGAAATAGGCACCTCAGCTGTCTCACTAGTGATGTTTTCTGTTTGCCAGTGTTGCCATGAGAGGGTTTATGTATCACATCAACACAAAGCCTTGGATAGGGAAATAACTAGCCCGGGCCTGGTGTAACACGGCTGGTCTGGGAGGGGGAATGTTTCTCCCACACTCTTGCTCTACTAGGCTGCTGAATCTCAAACTAGATGAGTGAAAAGAGGGCAAATATGACAGCAAAATATTCCGTGTTACTGATGTACAGTCTGCCGTCACACTAACATATCTAGAACTATCCTCAATCTTTCTTTTTTTTTTTATTCTTTTTTAATTAAAATTTCCAACTGCTCCCCGTTTCCCATTTCCCTCCCCTCCTCCCACACATTGCCCCCTCCCCCCACTCCCCTCCCCTATCCCCACTCCTCTTCTCCTCCCCCCAGTCCATTCCCCCTCCCTCTCGCTACTGAAGAGCAGTCCAAATTCCCTGCCCTACAGGAAGACCAAGGTCCTCCCACTTCCATCCAGGCCCAGGAAGGTGAGCATCAAAACAGGCTAAGCTCCCACAAAGCCAGTTCATGTATTAGGATCGAAACCTAGTGCCATTGTCCTTGGCTTCTCATCAGCCTTCATTGTCCGCCATGTTCAGAGAGTCCAGTTTCAACCCATGCTTATTCAGGCCCAGTCCAGCTGGCCTTGGAGAGCTCCCAATAGATCAGTTCCACTGTCACTGTGGGTGGGTGCACGTCTCGTGGTCCTGATTTCCTTGCTCATGTTCTCCCTCCTTCTGCTCCTCATTTGGACCTTAAGAGCTCAGACGGTTGATCCAAATTGGGTCTCTGTCTCTCTCTCGATCCATCGCCAGATGAAAGTTCCTGTGCCATTCTCCTTGGCCTCTCGTCAGCTCTCATTGTCCGCCACATTCCGAGAGTCCGGTTTTATCCCATGTTTTTTTCAGTAGCAGTCCAGTTGACCTTGGTGAGCTCCCAATAGATCGGCCCCACTGTCTCAGTGGTTGGGTGCACCCCTCATGGTCCTGACTTCCTTGTTCATGTTCTCTCTCCTTCTGCTCCTCATTATAACCTTGGGAGCTCAGTCCGGTGCTCCAGTGTGGGTCTCTGGCTCTATCTCCATCCATCGCTAGATGAAGGTTCTATGGCGATATGCAAGATATTCATCAGTAAGATTATAGGATAGGTTCATTTCAGGTTCCCTATCCTCAGGTGCCCCAATGAACTAACTGGGGACATTGCCCTGGGCATCTGGTAGCCATTCCAAGTTCAAGTCTCTTGTCACCCCTTAGGTGGCTCCCTTACCTAAGGTATGAGTTTCCCTGCTCCCCTATCCAACCTTTCTTTATCCCCATTCACCCCGATTCCCCCAGTTCCCCTCATCCTCTCCTTCACACTTTTCTCTCCCCATCACCCCTCCTCCCCATCCCACCCCACCCCCAAGATTCCAATTTTTTGCCCATCAGTCATGACTATTTCCCATAGCTGGGAGGATATCTATATGTTTTCCCTTGGGTTTACCCTCTTGTTTAGCTTCTTTAGGATCACAAATTATAGACTCAGTGGCCCCTATCCATGGCTAGAAACCGATTATGACTGAGTACATCCCATGTTCTTCCTTTTGGGTCTGGGTTACCTCACTAAGGATCGTATTTTCTATTTCCATCCATTGCATGCAAAATTCGAGAAGTCATTGTTTTTTACCGCAGAGTAGTACTCTAATGTGTATATATTCCACACTTTCTTCATCCATTCTTCCATTGAAGGGCATCTAGGTTGCTTCCAGGTTCTGGCTATTACAAATAATGCTGCTATGAACATAGTTGGACAAATGCTTTTGTCATATGATAGGGCATCTCTTGGGTATATTCCCAAGAGTGGTATTGCTGGGTCCAGGGGTAGATTGATCCCAATTTTTCTGAGAAACCGCCACACTGATTTCCAAAGTGGTTGCACAAGTTTGCAGTCCCACCAGCAATGGATGAGGGTACCCCTTTCTCCACAACCTCTCCAGCAAAGGCTATCCTTGGTGTTTTTGATTTTAGCCATTCTGACAGGTGTAAGATGATATCTCAAAGTTGTTTTGATTTGCATTTCTCTGATCGCTAAGGAGGTTGAGCATGACCTTAAGTATCTTTTGGCCATTTTAACTTCTTCTGTTGAGAATTCTCTGTTCAGTTCAGTGCCCCATTTTTTAATTGGGTTAATTATCCTTTTAAAGTCTAGTTTCTTGAGTTCTTTATATATTTTGGAGATCAGACCTTTGTCTGTTGCGGGGTTGGTGAAGATCTTCTCCCAGTCAGTAGGCTGCCTTTTTGTCTTAATTACAGTGTCCTTGCTTTACAGAAGCTTCTCAGTTTCAGGAGGTCGATTTATTCAATGTTGCCCTTAATGTCTGTGCTGCTGGGGTTATACATAGGAAGCGATCTCCAGTGCCCATATGTTGTAGGGTACTTCCCATTTTCTCTTCTATCAGGTTCAGTGTGTTCAGATTGATATTGAGGTCTTTGATCCATTTGGACTTGAGTTTTGTGCATGGTGATAGATATGGGTCTATTTTCATTCTTCTACAGGTTGACATCCAATTGTGCCAGCACCATTTGTTGAAGATGCTTTCTTTCTTCCATTGTATACTTTTAGCTCCTTTATCAAAAATCAGTTGTTCATAGGTTTGTGGGTTAAAATCCGGGTCTTCTATACGATTCCATTGGTCGACTTCTCTGTTTTTATGCCAGTACCACGCTGTTTTCATTACTGTAGCTCTGTAATAGAGTTTGAAGTCAGGGATGGTAATGCCTCCAAAGTTCCTTTATTGTATAAGATTGTTTTGGCTATCCTGGGTTTTTTGTTTCTCCATATAAAGTTGATTATTGTCCTTTCAAGATCTGTGAAGAATTTTGATGGGATTTTAATGGGGATTGCATTGAATCTATAAATTGCCCTTGGTAGAATTGCCATTTTTACTATGTTGATTCTCCCAATCCAAGAGCAAGGGAGATCCTTCCATTTTCTAGTATCCTCTTCAATTTCTTTCTTCAATGCCTTAAAGTTTTTGTCAAATAGATCTTTCACTTCCTTGGTTAGAGTTACCCCAAGATATTTTATGCTGTTTGTGGCTATCGTGAAAGGTGATGATTCTCTCATTTCTCTCTCTGCTTCCAGATCCTTTGTGTATAAGAGGGCGACTGATTTTTTGGAGTTGATCTTGTATCCTGCCACATTACTAAAGGCGTTTATCAGCTGTAGGAGTTCTTTGGAGGAGTTTTTGGGGTCGCTCATGTACACTATCATATCATCTGCAAATAATGCAAGTTTAACTTCTTCCTTTCCAATTTGAATCCCCTTTATCCCCTTATGTTGTCTTATTGCTATTGCTAAAACTTCGAGAACTATATTGAAGAGGTATGGAGAGAGTGGACAGCCTTGGCGTGTTCCTGATTTTAGTGGGATGGCTTTAAGTTTTTCTCCATTTAATTTGATATTAGCTGTCGGCTTGCTGTATATAGCTTTAATTATATTTAGGTATGACCCTTGTTTCCCTAATCTCTCCAAGACTTTTATCATAAAGGGATGTTGAATTTTGTCAAATGCTTTTTCAGCATCTAATGAAACGATCATATGGTTTTTTTCTTTCAGTTTATTTATATGATGGATTACATTGATAGATTTGCGTATGTTAAACCAGCCCTGCATCTCTGGTATGAAGCCTACTTGATCATAATGGATAATTTTTCTAATGTGTTCTTGGATTCGGTTTGCCAGAATTTTGTTGAGGATTTTTGCGTCGTTGTTCATGAGTGAGATTGGCCTGTAATTCTCTTTCTTGGTTGTGTCTTTGTGTGGTTTTGGTATCAGAGTTACTGTAGCTTCATAAAAGGAATTTGGCAATGACTCTTCTGTTTCTATATTGTGAAATACATTAAGGAGAATAGGTATTAGGTCTTCTTGGAAGTTCTGGTAGAATTCTGCATTGAAACCATCTGGTCCTGGACTTTTTTTGGAAGGGAGGTTTTTGATAACAGCTTCTAATTCTTCACGACTAACCGGTCTATTTAGGTTGTTCACCTGGTCCTGGTTTAACTTTGGTAAATGGTATTTATCTAAAAAAGCGTCCATTTCTTTTACATTTTCCAGTTTTCTGGCATACAGGCCTTTGTAGTAAGATCTAATGATTCTCTGAATTTCCTCTGTGTCTGTGGTTATGTCTCCCTTTTCATTTCTGATCTTATTAATTTGCAAATTCTCTCTCTGCCGTTTGATTAAATTGGATAGGGGTTTATCAATCTTGTTGATTTTCTCCAGGAACCAGCTTTTTGATTCATTGATTCTTTCAATTGTTTTCTGTGTCTCTATTTTGTTGATTTCAGCCCTCAGTTTGATTATTTCCAGTCTTCTACCCCTTCTAGGTGAGTCTGCTTCTTTTTTTTCTAGAGCTTTCAGGTGGGCTGTTAAGTCTCCAATGTGTGCTTTCTCTGTTTTCTTTAAGTGGGCAGTTAGTGCTATGAACTTTCCTCTCAGAACTGCTTTCATAGTGTCCCATAGGTTTGAGTATGTTGTTTCTTTATTTTCATTGTCTTCAAGGAAGAGTTTAATTTCTTTCTTTATTTCTTCCTTAATCCAGGAATGGTTCAGTAGTTGACTATTCAGTTTCCATGAGTTTGTAGGCTTTCTGGGGGTAGCATTGTTGCAGAATTCTAGCTTTAATCCATGGTGATCTGATAAGATACAGGTGGTTATTAATATTTTTTTGTAACTGTGGATGTTTGCTTTGTTGCCGAGTATGTGGTCGATTTTTGAGAAGGTTCCATGAGCTGCAGAGAAGAAGGTATATTCTTTCCTATTTGGGTGGAATATTCTATAGATGTCTGTTAAGTCCATTTGATTCATTACCTCCATTAATTCTCTTATTTCTCTGTTAGGTTTCTGTCTACTTGACCTGTCCATTGGTGAGAGAGGAGTATTAAAGTCTCCTACTATTAATGTGTGCGGTTTGATGGCTGCCTTGAGTTTTAACAATGTTTCTTTTACGTACGTGGGTGCTTTTATATTAGGGGCATAGATATTCAGGATTGAGACTTCATCCTGATGAATTGTTCCTGTTATGAGTAGAAAATGTCCCTCTCCCTCTCTCCTGATTGATTTAAGTTTGAAGTCAACTTTGTTAGAAATTAGTATGGCCACCCCTGCTTGTTTCTTAGGTCCATTTACTTGATAAGCCTTATCCCAACCCTTTATTCTGAGTAGGTGCCTGTCTTTGTGGTTGAGGTGTGTTTCTTGTAAACAGCAGAATGTTGGATCCTGTTTTCGTATCCAATCTCTTAGTCTGTGCCTTTTTATAGGAGAGTTGAGTCCATTGACATTAAGTGATATTAATGACCAGTGGTTGTTAACTCCGGTCATTTTTTAAGTTGGAAATTTTGTGTGTTCCCCTTCTTTGTGTTGCGCTGGTGAAGGGTCTCTAGTTGTCTGAGATATTGTGGTCATTGTTGGACTCCTTGGTTAGTGATTTTCCTTCTATTACTTTCTGTAAGGCTGGATTTGTGGCTACGTATTGTTTAAATTTGTTTTTATCCTGGAAAATTTTGTTTTCTCCATTTATAGTGAACGAAAGCTTGGCTGGGTATAGTAGTCTGGGCTTGCATCCATGGTCTCTTAGTTTCTGCAGTACATCTATCCAGGACCTTCTGGCTTTCATGGTTTCCACAGAGAAGTCAGGTGTAAGTCTGATAGGTTTACCTTTATAAGTAACTTGGCCTTTTTCCTTTGCTGCTCTTAGTATTCTTTCTTTATTCTGTATGCTTTGTGTTTTGATTATTATATGGCGAGAGGATGTTTTTTTTTGATCCAGCCTATTCAGTGTTCTGTATGCTTCTTGAATCTTCATAGGTATATCTTTCTTTAGGTTGGGAAAGTTTTCTTCTATAATTTTATTAAATATATTTTCTGGACCTTTGAGCTGCGCTTCTTCTCCTTCTTCTATTCCTATTATTCTTAGGTTTGGTCTTTTTATTGTGTCCCATATTTCCTGAATGTTTTGTGATGAGAATTTGTTGGCCTTGCTGTTTTCTTTGATCAGCGTGTTTATTTTCTCTATGGTATCTTCAGAATCTGAGATTCTTTCTTCTATCTCTTGTATTCTGTTGGTTATGCTTGCTTCTGTAGACTCTATTCGTTTACCTAGATTTTCCCTGTCCAGCTGACCTTCTGTTTGTGTTTTCTTCTTTGCCTCCATTTCAGTTTTTAGGTCTTGAACTGTTTCCATTATCTGTTTGATTGTTTTTCCTTGGTTTCCTAGGGTATCATTCACTGATTTACTCAATTCTTCAAACTTTCTGTTATACTTCTCATCCATTTCTATAAGGGCATTTTTTACATGTTGTTTAAGGGCGTCAATCACTTTCATAAAGTCAATTTTATCTACTTCTTCATGATTAAGGTGTTCATGTCCACCTGTTGGGAGGTCGCTGGGTTCTGGTGGTTTCATATAGTTTTTCAGATTGTTAGGTGAATTCTTGCATTGGCGCCTGCCCATCTCTTTCTCCGAATGCTCCCCTCTGGATCTTCTTTTACCGGATCAGGTCTCCTTGCCTACTGATGTACCTTCCCAGTGATGGCTCTCTGCAGTGCTAGTCTCCTGGTGTTATAGTGATGTCTCTCCTTGCTTGTTGCAGGCAGGCCAGTGAGACAAAGGAGGTCTCGCCTGCCTACTTGCCCTGAGGATTTGCCCCCAGCGCCAGACAGACTGAGCTGGATGGTGTTATGTGCCCAAAGAGGAAAGGGGACAGAAGGAAGAAGTGTTCTGGATGCAAGCTGGGTGGGACAAGAAGAGAGAGGCAGTATGGGGGGGTAGAGCCCCTGCAGGGAGCCCGGGGAGTATAGGGAGGGGATGAGGAACTTCAGAGTTCCCTGTCCAGGGCTGCTTCCGCCGCCACTGGTCACAAACTCACCGCCCTGCTGTCTCTCCTGGTGCCGAGATCAGATCTCCGTGCAGGTTGGGTAGTTCGTAAACAAAGCGCCTACCTTGGTTGGTGCAGGTGGGCCAGTGAGACAAAGGAGGTCTCGCCTGCCTACTTGCCCTGAGGGTTTGCCCCCAGCGCCAGACAGACTGAGCTGGATGGTGTTATGTGCCCAAAGAGGAAAGGGGACAGAAGGAAGAAGGGTTCTGGATGCAAGCTGAGTGGGACAAGAAGAGAGAGGCAGTATGGGGAAGTAGAGCCCCTGCAGGGAGCCCGGGGATTATAGGGAGGGGATGAGGAACTTCAGAGTTCCCTGTCCAGGGCTGCTTCCACTGCCACTGGTCACAAACTCACCGCCCTGCTGTCTCTCCTGGTGCCGAGATCAGATCTCGGTGCAGGTTGGGTAGTTCGTAAACAAAGCGCCTACCTTGGTTGGTGCAGGCGGGCCAGTGAGACAAAGGAGGTCTCGCCTGCCTACTTGCCCTGAGGGTTTGCCCCCAGTGCCAGACAGACTGAGCTGGATGGAGTTATGTGCCCAAAGAGGAAAGGGGACAGAAGGAAGAAGGGTTCTGGATGCAAGCTGGGTGGGACAAGAAGAGAGAGGAAGTATGGGGGGGTAGAGCCCCTGCAGGGAGCCCGGGGAGTATAGGGAGGGGGATGAGGAACTTCAGAGTTCCCTGTCCAGGGCTGCTTCCGCCGCCACTGGTCACAAACTCACCGCCCTGCTGTCTCTCCTGGTGCCGAGATCAGATCTCCGTGCAGGTTGGGTAGTTCGTAAACAAAGCGCCTACCTTGGTTGGTGCAGGTGGGCCAGTGAGACAAAGGAGGTCTCGCCTGCCTACTTGCCCTGAGGGTTTGCCCCCAGCGCCAGACAGACTGAGCTGGATGGTGTTATGTGCCCAAAGAGGAAAGGGGACAGAAGGAAGAAGGGTTCTGGATGCAAGCTGGGTGGGACAAGAAGAGGTGGGTAGAAATTTTTAAGAATTTTTTTTTAAGAATTTTTGATTTTGTTTGGTTTGGTTTTGCTCTCTCTCTCTGTCTCTCGCTCTCTCTTTCTCTCGTTCTGTGTGTGTGTATATGTTTCTGTGATGTTGATATTGTTTTAATCCTACTTTTTAAATCTTATCTTGTTTTCCTTTGTTTTGTTTTGTTTTGCTTATGTGTTTGCTTCCTACAGAGAGAAAGAACTGGATGGTGGGGATGTTGGAAGGATTTAGGAGAAGTTAGAAGTTGGAAGATGGGACTCAGCAATTAGAATATATTGTATGAAAATTTATTTTAAAATATACAAAAAGCCAATTAAAACTGAATAAAACAAATACGAAAATTTAAACATGTAAAAAAATTAATAAAGACTCTTAAGTGTGTGAGCATGGAAACATCACATTTTAAACACAGCAGGTGCAGGTCAGTAGAAAAGTCAATATTAAATCAGAGAGGATACAGAGTCAGCCTCCACATCAACATCATGTTTTTACTAGCGATTCTTGGCACCTTAGTGCCCCCTTCTGGTTCTGAAATCCCCTGCAGGTTTGTTTGTCATGGTTTACACTGAAATTGTACAGTGTCCCTTGGGCAGCAACATATCCCTGTAACTTCCATGCTAACAGAGCTCAGCTTCAGGGAGAAATCTCTCTGGTTTTTAGGAGATGCTGATTGAGAGACTGGTTTTAAATTATGCCTCTATGATAGTCAATGTTCCTCTCAATGCCAGGCTTCTCTTGTGTGGATCAAGCACTAGCAATTCCTGCTTGTAATACATAACAAAAGGACATAACTGGGTCTTTACAGCTTTCATCTGGCTACAACTGTGGTAGAGAAGCTAAATTAATCTTGATCTCATATGTAGCCCTCCATGTGTCCATGTATGAATTCCTGAAACACTTAGATAGATGAGTCAAATGAAAGAGGAGGACTAAGAGTGCTGCAGACTCCTGGGTATAAGAAACGGCTGGGTAAGAAGAGTGAGAAGTAAGAAGTATAAAACTCAGACAGACTAACTCCTATGTATGAATTCCTGAAACACTTAGATAGATGAGTCAAATGAAAGAGGAGGACTAAGAGTGCTGCAGACTCCTGGGTATAAGAAACGGCTGGGTAAGAAGAGTGAGAAGTAAGAAGTATAAAACTCAGACAGACTAACTCCTATGAGAGACAAATATATATTGATATTCTTAAAAGTGTTTCTATAAGAGAGAGAGAGAGAGAGAGAGAGAGAGAGAGAGAGAGAGAGAGAGAGAGAGAGAGAGAAGGATGAAGGAAGAAATGGAAGGAAGGAACAGAGGAAGGATGGGAAGGAAGGAAGGAAGGAAGGAAGGAAGGAAGGAAGGAAGGAGGGAAGGAAGGTGGAAAGTGAAAAAGAAAGAGAAGGGAAGGAAGAAATGAAGTAAGAAAATAATATTAATGTTCAAGAACAAATTTTGTCAAATTTTGGTAAAAAGACCAGTCCTTGGTTTCTAGACCATGGAAATTAAGACTTACAAGTGGAAGAAAAGCAGTAAAAAACATATAAACTATTGCTAAACTAAACATGGTCCTAAAAAATGTATTTATTCAAGTCATTTCTTTGTGGGGATTTATTCAACAAACTCTGCCTATACAAGCAGAGACAGATCTCCCTGACAATGTTTCTAAAGAAATTTCTCCTTTTAAGAGATATGTAAGTGTTAAGACCTGTTTCTGTAGAATCCCCTTCTAAACCTCCTTCACTAAAGCATGGAGATTTATTTGTCCTGTTAAATAATGATTTGGAAACAACTGAAGACACTTCTAAAGAGTTTTTACATCCTCATGATGCCTCTAATTTAGAGAAAAAGCTGCAAAATGTCATAATTAAGATTGGCCTCCACCTTATAATACATCATCTGTTCCTCTTATAAAATAAGGGGGAGGGTTTTTTTTGTTAAGGTTTTTAAGCTATCAGGTTTATTTCAAATATAAAACACAGTTTTGTTTTTCCCTCAGAAAATTCGAAGATACATACTACTTCCTATAATCAAGAAATGAGTATCAGGCAAGCACTTTTTTTTTCTAATCAACATCTTAAAAACATTAATTAAAAACTTCAAATCATAATTATAGGATTTTCTTACTCTCACCTACCTAAGAGATTTATACTTAGCATTAGCATTATGTGTCCTTGTTAACATAAAATTGTCAAATGTCAGCAAAATTCTACTGCTACTATCAACCATCAGTGTGGAAATATATCCTAAATAGTATTTAGATGCTACAATTCTTACACAATCTAAAAGCTTTATCAACTCTTCACAATTTGTGGATAGTTTTATAATTTTTAAAATATTTTAAGACTGTTATAAAAATCTTCCATTATTTTCTGCAATAATAACTTTTTCTTCAAATAATAATTGTTGTAAGAAGAATAATTTATTGTATATCACATAGAAAATCCTTAAAGAATGCATAGATAGATGAGCTTTTTTATTTTTTTATTTTATTTTTATTCTTTTTTAATTAAAATTTCCACCTGCTCCCCGTTTCCCATTTCCCACCCCTAGAGGAAAATGAAAGAGAAATAAGTAAGTAGAATTATTCCACGTGTTGGGATTAAGATAAGAGTGGGAGAATCACCTTTTAGAATTTAACAAGAAAGTATCTTAAAAGAGTGTCATCAAATATCTGTTCTATGGGCAGTGACAGAAATGCCTCAGAGTCCTGAACTACGAAGCTTAAAACTCTCTGAATATTGTAAATCTGCTTTCCCATCTACCAAGACTATTAGTGCACCATAATTTTTTTCTTAACTACTTAACTGTACTTCTGTCCCTAGTCTATCTGTTCCAACAGGTTTCAGATCAACCACAGATAGCTCCATCAAATGCAACATCAACACTAGCTGTTTCCTCAGAGTCTATATCCTGGTCCAGCATCACAGACTAAACATCCCTAGTCTCAGGTGGTCCTACAGAGCATGAACAATGAGAGAAATAACCTGCACTTATTGGACTTAGCCAATATTGCACCTTTTTTTGTTCCCCACTGCAATGCCCTAATTTCAGCAGGAAGTAGGGAGATAATAAATTGTACCTTGTCATTCATTTATTATCAACAAAAATCTACAGAATCAATTTCTTAACCTAGCACATATGGATGAACCTATTTAACATGTGCTATAAAAGAAATTACTAATGTTCTTAGTAGGGCTAAGTGACTTAATTCTGCCTTATTTAGGCAGTACTATACTTATTACTACTATAAGAACTTTTGTATGTACAACTGCCTTAGTATAACAGGTTCATACTATAGAGGATGTTAATTAGCTCTCAAAATATGTTATCCAAAAATTCCTGTAAATCTCGAAGACAGGGCCCTTCAGGATCATATAAATGCTTTGGAGGAAGATGTTCTTATACAGGAAATCAGTTGCATAATATTAATCTTAGACTTAATGTTGAGTGTCATTCAACCCTTAAATGGATTTGTGTGACCGCTCTTCCATATAGTGACATAGAATATGATTAGGGTCAATTTCAGGCCCCATTATAAGGTTGTTGGAATAATTCTGCTTTATCTATGGACATTGGTTTTTCCCTTCACCAGAAAATCTCTGACAGGCTCACTATGTGCCAAAATAGGGCTCTCTTTTCTTCCTTCATTGTCTAAGGTGATATTTAGTAGATATTTCAAGAATGAATGGTGAGCTGTGCCTCAGTTGATTTCCAGATCTCCATGAAACCTAATCTTTTCCTTGGTGTTGTTGGATATAGCTCTAGCAATGAATGCTGAAGATGAAGTGAGTTGATAGATAGCACAAATGACTAATGGATTTCACAAGTACTCAGCCATTCGAAAACTGAAACACATGGTAGAACAAAAATGAACACCAGGTTGATATCCAATGGCCTGTGAGAGGTAATGACGTATCAGTATAATTATATATTCTATAAAGGTTTGAGACTCTGGGGCAGGTTACTGAGACTGAGAAAGAAGTGAAATGGGACTAGGGAATAATGTATGTTCTCAGAACCTGCCTCAATTAACATGTACATATATTGATTTGATTAATGATTTTATGAAAAGTAATTTAATCATACTTTTTGCTAACTTACAGGAAGTATATTCATATGCAGATCATTTTGACACATATCTAATTTTATAAGGAACTAGAACTTCTGCAGGACCACACAACCAGAGTTAACTCTAAACCTGAAGTCATGTAACATTGGAGACTCTGAAGGACTTTTCTTTCTCCAGCAATTATTATTTGGACGTTACAGCTCAAATTCATATTATAGTTTATTAAAAACTAGCTCCAATATGTCCCATTCTCTTAGAATCCAGAGATGGATATTATTTACCTTACTTCACAGCTCTCATTTTTATTGTTTAATTAATGAAGAAACATTTCAATAAATGTGGCCATTGGTGAAGAGATTGTGAAAGTATGGTGAACACTAGTCATCCTAAATCAGCATACCATTATTCACAGAAATAACTTTGAAAAGTTGTTACAAAAATGTGAGAGACAAAGCAACATTCAGAATGTCTGTTTCTGTGAATGTCTTAAGGCTTATCTTCTCTGTCATGTCAGTCCCAGGGCAGCTTCCTGCTCCTCAGGGTTTCTGACACACTCAGGATGTGGTTGCAACACTGTGTCTTGCACAGTAATAGACGGCAGAGTCCTCAGATGTCAGGCTGCTGAGCTCCATGTAGGCTGTGCTGGAGGATTTGTCTGCAGTCAGTGTGGCCTTGCCCTGGAACTTCTGATTGTATTTAGTGTCACCATCTCCAGGATAAATCCATCCAATCCACTCCAGGCCCTGTCCAGGCCTCTGCTTCACCCAGTGCATAAAGTTGTTAGTGAAAGTATAGCCTGAAGCCTTGCAAGACAACTTCACTGAGGTGCCAGGTTTCCCCAGTTCAGGCCCTGACTGATGCAGCTGTACCTGGGAGTAGACACCTGAGAAGAAATAGAGTAAATTGTTAGAGACCTTGTCACCTCAGTTCCTGTCTTCTCCTCAGGTTTGGAATTAGAAATTCCTTACCTGTAGTTACTGACACAAGGAAGAGAATGATACAACTCCATCCCATGGTGTGGACCTTGTGTGCTCAGTGACTGTGGAGAAGACACTGATCATATGTTGTTGGGTGTGGACATTCCTGTATTTACCATAAGAGACTCAGGCAATTTGCATATTCAAGAACAGGGGACTTCTTAAATAAGCACCTTGTCCTGTTTGAGAAGGTGGTGGAGGACACTTGAGTCAAGCAAAAGGATGATGAAATTCAAGTCCTAATCCTGTGTGAGGAAATGCATCTCATATCATTCCCTCAGCTCTGTAGATGCTGTGGGTGTAACAATAAGGTCCTAAGCTCTCAATAGATTTCTGGCCTGAGGCAGTTCCTCCACTTTGTGACAAGGTTGTCTGATTGATTTACAGAAGGAGGTTGTGATGATAATGGTGGTGACTGGAAATTTCAAAACTTATTAAATTTTGAGAAATTACAGCCTCATTTCACATCATTAATATTTACCATAATAAGTTTCATAGAAAAACTGACTGAAATAACCTAAAAAAACCATACCTCAGAAATATTTGCACATTGATGTTTAATGTGGTACTATCTGCCATAACTTATGGAAATAAACTTCATGTCTGTCAGCAGAAGATTGCACCCAGAAGACATGTCTGTATGTTTGACACAACAGGACTAGGTCATCTGAAGAATAAGGAACTTATATCATCTTTAGGAAATCAATGTAACTGGAGATAACTGCATTAATTAAAATAATCTCTGAAAAACATATAATACACGAAACTCTAATTAGCTTTTTTTGGAGATAAATCATTTTATTTTGTTTTTAAATTTATTTTCATAAAATATTTTTTGAAATTAAAATATACCTACATCATTTCCTCCTTAACCTTTCTTGCTTCTAACCCACCCATGCACCCTTCCTTGTTCTCTTTCAAATTCATGATCTACAGTTCTTTGACTGTTTATATATATATGCATATATTCAAAAATACATAAATGAAACCTGATCTGTTTGATATTACTTGTAAATATACGATTTCATTTATAAAGAACATTTAAAGTACATTTTAAAAGGCTTTTAACTTCAGACATATCTTTAAAGAACAAGGCCCAGATGTTGTAAACAATCTATTTCTTACCAAAGAGGTTATGATAAAACTAGATCTAGACTTTTAAAGGGATTTGTGATGGTGTTTCCTGTTGCACATGGAAAGCTACAACACCTGTGGTTCACTGTAAATGGCAGTAGAGTATAGAAGGGCAGTAGAGTATAGAAGATAAAGAAATACAGAGCGTCTAAGCCACAGCCAGTTTCCAGTGGTCTCTGGACGATTGATTCACACTCTGTGTTATGTTTTGAATCTCATCACAGGCCGGCTTTTCTATTTTTTTTTTTTTGGAAAAGACATAATTTACATATTTAAAATAACAGTATTGATATTTCAATGTGAAAAGTTAGTAAATACTTCAAAAATAAAGCAATATTATTATATCATAAACATGCACTACATTTAATGTAAGAAGAATTCTGTTTTTAATTGAAAATCAAAAGCCAATAAATTGCAAACTATCATTGAAAACAAAAAGTATGTTTAAAATAATTAGCCTGTAGTTCATCATCTCAATTCTCTAAATGATATTTCTGTGGTGAATGTTAGTAACCATTAAGATACCAATATAAGATCTGGCATTTTCATCTTAGCTTTTTCATATCTATCTCAGGAAATTTTTTTATTTATTTTTATTTTTTTTAATTAAAATTTCCACCTGCTCCCCGTTTCCCATTTCCCTCCCCCTCCTCCCACATATTGCCCTCTCCCCTTCTCCCCTCCCCCTATCCCCACTCCTTTCTCCTCCCCCCACTCCATTCCCCCTCCCTCTCAATACTGAAGAGCAGTCCAAATTCCCTGCTCTGCCGGAAGACCAAGGTCCTCCCACTTCTATCTAGGTCCAGGAAGGTGAGCATCCAAACAGGCTAAGCTCCCACAAAGCCAGTTCATGTATTAGGAACGAAACCTAGTGCCATTGTCCTTGGCTTCTCATCAGCCTTCATTGTCCGCCATGTTCAGAGAGTCCAGTTTCAACCCATGCTTATTCAGTCCCAGTCCAGCTGGCCTTGGTGGGCTCCCAATAGATCAGTTCCACTGTCACAGTGGGTGGGTGCACCCCTCGTGGTCCTGATTTCCTTGCTCATGTTCTCCCTCCTTCTGCTCCTCATTTGGACCTTAAGAGCTCAGACCATTGCTCCAAATTGGGTCTCTGTCTCTGTCTCGATCCATCGCCAGATGAAGATTCTAAGGTGATATGCAAGATATTCATCAGTATAGGATAGGGTCATTTCAGGTTCCCTCTCCTCAGTTGCACAAGGTACCAGCTGGGGACATCTCCCTGGACACCTGCGAGCCCCTCTAGAGTCAAGTCTCTTGCCAACCCTAAGATGGCTCCCTTAGTTAGGATATATATTTCGCTGCTCCTGTATCCACCCTTCCTATATCCCAACCATTCCATTTTCCCAAGCTCATCCCATCTTCCCCTTCTCACGTTTCTCACCCCCTTAGCCCCATGCCACCTCACCTGCAAGTTCCCAGTTTTTTTTTTTTTCAAATTTTAACTTTTGCATTTATTTGTGGAAGCTATTAAGTTTGGAAAGCTTTTTAAGATATGGATTTACCACATGGTGCATTATAATAATAAATTTGATATTGAACATTTGCTGAAACAATAATATAGGCATCTTAATAGCATCATATAAAAAGCCATATATAAAATCATAGGCATATCACATTTAGAAGAAAATTAAAAGCAGTTTAAAATATTTATAATAGGCAGATACTTTTGAAAATTTATGTTCAGATTTGGAATAAAATATTTAGAGTGGAAAAAATGACATTGAGTCTACCAAATCTCTTATTAATATGGTATTAGAGAAAAATAAGCTATATCTTTATTTACCAAAATATAGTTGACAGAAATGTCATTATGTTACCACTTGTAAAAGCATTTTATGTACTTCTTTCATTATGATAATTTAGAGTTCCATTGTACTAATTTTGTTGGGGAATAGTCTCCAGAGAAACAGAATCAATGGGAATTAAAGGGACAGATAGACATAGGCAATTGAGTAATGGAATTATAAAGAAGGCCTGATACCCACAGTCAGCAGTCCGGAGACCCAGAAAGTTGATGATGCGGCCAGGAGCCTGAGACTGGAGAGGTCTCTCTGTTTTGGATACAGTCTGCAATACGCTCAATCATCTTCTCCACTCACAATATGATAACTACAGTCATGTGACCATGTGCTTTACAAATTAAAGCATTGGAAAATATGCCTGGTGTGTTCTTTTTAGATATGTTGTAATTTTAAGACTTTAATAAATTTCATTTAATTGGATTATTTTCATTTTCTTTTAAAATTGGGTAAGTTGCATTTTTTTTTTATTCTTTTCCAATCAAAACCTCCAACTGCTCCCCGTTTCCCACCTCCCTCCCCCTCCTCCCACATATTGCCCCCTCCCCCCACTCCCCTCCCCCATCCCCACTCCTCTTCTCCTCCCCCCAGTCCATTCCCCCTCCCTCTCGATACTGAAGAGCAGTCCAAATTCCCTGCCCTACAGGAAGACCAAGGTCCTCCCACTTCCATCCAGGCCCAGGAAGGTGAGCATCCAAACAGGCTAAGCTCCCACAAAGCCAGTTCATGTATTAGGATCGAAACCTAGTGCCATTGTCCTTGGCTTCTCATCAGCCTTCATTGTCCGCCAAGTTCAGAGAGTCCAGTTTCAACCCATGCTTATTCAGTCCCAGTCCAGTTGGCCTTGGAGAGCTCCCAATAGATCAGTACCACTGTCACAGTGGGTGGGTGCACGCCTCGTGGTCCTGATTTCCCTGCTCATGTTCTCCCTCCTTCTGCTCCTCATTTGGACCTTAAGAGCTCAGACGGTTGCTCCAAATTGGGTCTCTGTCTCTCTCTCGATCCATCGCCAGATGAAAGTTCCTGTGCCATTCTCCTTGGCCTCTCGTCAGCTCTCATTGTCCGCCACATTCAGATAGTCCGGTTTTATCCCATGTTTTTTCAGTAGCAGTCCAGCTGGCCTTGGTGAGCTCCCAATAGATCGGCCCCACTGTCTCAGTGGTTGGGTGCACCCCTCATGGTCCTGACTTCCTTGTTCATGTTCTCTCTCCTTCTGCTCCTCATTATAACCTTGGGAGCTCAGTCAGGTGCTCCAGTGTGGGTCTCTGTCTCTATCTCCATCCATCGCTAGATGAAGGTTCTATGGCGATATGCAAGATATTCATCAGTATGATTATAGGATAGGTTCATTTCAGGTTCCCTATCCTCAGGTGCCCTAATGAGCTAACTGGGGACATTTCCCTGGGCATCTGGTAGCCATTCCAAGTTCAAGTCTCTTGCCAACCCTTAGGTGGCTCCCTTACTTAAGGTATGAGTTTCCCTGCTCCCCTATCCAACCTTCCTTTATCCCCAATCACCCCGATTCCCCCAGTTCCCCTCATCTTCTCCTTCACACTTTTCTCTCCCCATCACCCCTCATCCCCATCCCACCCCACCCCCAAGATTCCAATTTTTTGCCCATCAATCTTGTCTATTTCCCATAGCTGGGAGGATATCTATATGTTATTCCTTGGGTTTACCCTCTTGTTTAGCTTCTTTAGGATCACAAATTATAGACTCAGTGGCCCCTATCCATGGCTAGAAACCAATTATGAGTGAGTACATCCCATGTTCTTCTTTTTGGGTCTGGGTTCCCAGTTTTTGCCCGACAATCATGCCTACTTCCCCTATTCAGGCAGATGACTATACGTTTTTCTTTGGGTTCACTTTCTTATTTAGCTTCTCTAGGATCACAAATTATATGCTCAATGTCCTTTTTTTATGGCTAGAAACCAATTATGAGTGAGTACATCCCATGTTCCTCTTTTCGGGTCTGGGATACCTCACTCAGGATAGTGTTTTCTATTTCCATCCATTTGCATGCAAAATTCATGATGTCATTGTTTTTTACAGCTGAGTAGTACTCTAATATGTATATATTCCACACTTTCTTCATCCATTCCTCCATTGAAGGGCATCTAGGTTGTTTCCAGGTTCTGGCTATTACAAACAATGCTGCTATGAACATAGTTGAACAGATACTTTTGTCATATGGTAGGGCATCTCTTGGGTATATTCCCAAGAGTGGTATTACTGGATCTTGGTGTAGGTTGATCCCAAATTTCCTGAGAAATCGCCACACTGATTTCCAAAGTGGTTGCACAAGTTTGCATTCCCACCAGCAATGGATGAGTGTACCCCTTCCTCCACAACCTCTCCAGCAAAGGCTATCATTGGTGTTTTTGATTTAAAGACCTCAATATCAGTCTGAACACACTGAACCTGATAGAAGTGGGAAGTACTCTAATTAGTTTTTAAATATTGAATAAGTACACAGAACTATTTGTACAAATATCTAACAACTTAAAAATGAAACTGTCTAGCAGAATATGGCAAAAGCAGGAATATCTAGAAAATAAAGTGTAGGAGTTGTGGGGAAAATAAGCACAGTGTAAAATGTACAGTTCTGAAAATTCTAAATGTATATAAAATTGTTATTTTCATTTTACAAAATAATTGTTTTTATTCTAAAAAATTTTCCTTCATGTATAAATTATATTGCGATCATGTCTATCCCCAACTATGTTCCTCTGAATTCTTTGGACCTTCCAAAAAGTTTTGTTTTGTTTCATAATAGCAGAATAAGTCAAAAATCTGCTATTTATATAAAATAGGTGTGTCATTCCATAATAAAGAAGGTATGAAGCCTCTAATGACCTTCCCAAAAGTGATTATACTTTTTCCATCACTCATCCAATACCAATAGACTCAAAGCTTGGAGTTGGCCAATGAAGTAACCCTGCCTATCATGTTGCAACATTTCTTCATCTTCAAATTTTTAGTTGTTTTCTCATAAAGTACATCCCAATCAAAGTTTCTTGTTACTCTTCTCTCTCACCCATACTTTTGTCTCCCACAGATGCATCCTGTTCTGTCTCCACTCAGAATATTGCAGACATTCCAGGAATATCCATAAAATATGGCATAACAAGCTACAAGAAGACCAGGCAAGTACCATATCATCAGCCTGGATAAAACAACCCAGTAGAAAGAAAACTGTCCAACAAGTAGGGCAAAGAATCAGACAGACCCTGTTTCCAGTGTTAGTAATCCCAAAAGCATGCCAAGCTATTCAGCCATAACAGGTATGCTGAGGACCTAAGGCAGCCCTGCCAGATCCCTGATTTCCATGAATCCCCAAGAATCCCATTAGTTGATTAAGTGGACCGTGATCTCAGGATGTCTGTGGGGTCTCTGGTTTTTACAGTCCTTTCGCCCACTCTTTAGTTGGACTCCATGAATTCCACCTAATAGGACTGTGAATCTGCTCCCATCAGTTACTGGATGTAGTCTCCTTGGTCTCAATGATGAAGATTCTGCTAGATTCCAAAGAACACTCTCCAGGAAAGACTAGTTAACTCTAGACCAATGGTTTTGTGGCTGCTTTGGTGTCTTAACACCTCCACTTTAGACCTTGCATGGTTACAGAAGGTATTCTATTCACGAAAACTGGTACAATGGAAAATCTATGCAATCTATGAAGCTAATCATATCAATTATTTCTAGAAATAGTGGACATAGAGCCATTTATTATTTTTTTAATTGTTACATTGTGTTCAATGTCGAAAGCAAGGCACAAATAAATAAAGATACGTATAAGAACTTTGGAATAAAGTTTATGCAATTCAGTTCTCATTTCTACCAAGTAGATACAAAGCAATTCAAACAATATTGCCAAGCTTACAAGTAGACATCTTTACTTACTCAGTTACTTCACAGACTCTCATACTGTAATGTTGACTTGTTTGATTTGTTGAGATCATGTGCTGGTAACTGTAGATGCTGAGAGTTCATATGTATATTAGCTATGCCAGGTCCTGAAGACAGTATTTCATGGCTACCCACCACATATTTTGGTTTTTAAATTTGATCACATCTTTTTTGTGAAGGTCCCTGAGTTTTTGGTGCAAAGTTGATACAGATGGCTCATCTATGGATGAGTACTCAGTCTTCCATTCTTAGCACTTTGACCAGGTATGAATGTTTACATCAATTATTACCCACTGCACACAGAAGTTCTTGTGATTATGGTTGAGAGCATGAATATTCTATTGGTTATAAAAATAAATATTTATGTTGCAATTTGACAACATGACTGTTAGCAATGAAACTTGGGTAGGGTCTACTAGGGTTATGTTACCCCAAGCCATGGTCTTTTGAACATGTTTACCTGGGATTAATATGTACAATGATTTACTCAAAGAATATAATTAGATTAAAGTTGATCATCACATAACTCTCAGGCACTAATGGGTATATCTTACTAGAAGGCTGTTATTGAAGACTACAAGATCTAGTACTTTATATGATCATTGATGTCCTTTCTCTCAATGCAGACTGAATAATGCATTCCCACATTAGGGAAGGTACCTGAAGGCAGAATTTCCCATTCAATTTCTTATTGGTTTCTCTATGGCATACAGTAATAGTCATTATTTCACAGTGAAATGCAGTTCTTAACAACTTTAACATTCTATTTTTTCCCTCAGTTAGAATTACAATGAACAAGAAAATAAATGATAACAAATGCATACTTGGTTGTGGATAAAGGTCATCCTCCTTCACTGTTGATGACAGTGTACACTAGTGTCCTGACTTTGGAAATTTCATCAAAAAATTTCACAAAAATCTATTCTGTGCTCTAACTTTATTCCTCCAAGTATATACCCAAGAGAGTCTAGATCTTAGTGTAAAGACACAAGCACATCAATATTTATTGCTATTCTATTCACAACAGATGGGAAATTGAATCAATCTAGATTTCCAACAAAGGACAAAGAGATAATGAAAGCTGGGGCACATAAACAATGGGATATTACTCAGTAGTACAAAAAGAATCATGAACTATATAAATAAGTGGTTGAAACTGGAATGAATATGCTGAATGAGGTCACCCATGTCCATGAAGACAAATGCTTCATGTTCTCTCATCTATGTGATTCCACTATTTGAATACATGCTTTGTGGGTTTCATCTGTAGAAGCCAAATGACTAGAAATGCATCATTAGGGCCTGAGGTATTAATGGAGAATTATAATAAATCAGGGACAAAAGAAAACCGCTATGGAACGCTGGAGAAAGAAAGTCTCAAGCATTAAGTAGCACTTGGGAATTGAGAAATCAGGAATTGGTATAAGACAAACCCAAATTAGGGGTGATAAGAAAACTATGTGTAAATATAGGATCCTGCAACAGAAGTAAAAAATAAAGATGTAGACAGCATGGAGTGTGTGTTGCATGAAAAAATGAAGTTAGATTGCTTACAGTTAAAGTGTACTATGGAATAAAGAGAAACATAAATTACCTTTGTTGTTTCTATAACAGAACACAGTGAAATAATAAACAGTAAATAATTGCCTTGTTCTAAATTTGCAGTATTCTTTGGTTGACAATATTTTTTGTTTTAAGATAATAACGTGATGAGAGAGCATTTACATAAAACTAATGAATTAAAAAAAACTGTAGACAAACCTTGTTTTATCTAGATAAGACTTGTAGTTTAGCTTTTAGAGCCATTTCAGTGGTCTGTTCTCATCTTGATCTATGGTTATCTGGGTTATTGCAGAAACCCGAGCAGAAAGTACAAGGATGAACTTTGAATTATATTTTAACCTGTGAGCCTTTCAACAGAGGTACCTGCCTGGGTGAACAGTGCTGTTTTCCAAATACATGAGTTATTAATTTATCATCTCAATGACAAATTAGAATAACTCTATAAGTTAATGGTCAGAGAGGCACAACAGGTATAAAATCAGTATGAGTTATTAAAATTGTCCTTAGTTGACCCCAGTAACTCAATAGTTAAACTTTATTTCTGGAAACAAAAACCCAATAGATTGTAGGAGCCAGAACAGATTGTGTGTCCTAAGAAAAATATCTTAGAGACATAACAGGACTGAAGCATATGTGAACCTACAAAGATTATGAAAGCATACACAATGCCTGCAAAGATTCTATACAAATTGGTTTCCAGTAATGAGAAATAGATAGACACAGAGAGAGAGACAGACAGACAGACAGACAGACACAAGCTCTCAACCCAAACCAAGAAGTTTCAGGAGGTTTTCTGTAATTGAGTCTCACTGGCTATATTAACCTCACTTAAGGGTGGCTCCATGCCCAGGAGTAGATGGCCAAGACAAAATGACCTAAATTTTATGTTTGTAGATATTTCCTGTCATATCAGTTTATACTGCATTTCTTTTCATCCAATATGTTTTTTCTTAGTACTATGGTTCAAGAATTGAATTGTTTAAAATTTTTTGATTTGGTTTGATGTACTTTAGTTTCTCTCTCTCTCTCTCTCTCTCTCTCTCTCTCTCTCTCTCTCTGTATCTATGTATCTATCTATCTATTATCTATCTATCTACCATCTGTCTATCTTTCACTCTTTCTCTGTGTGTGCCTCTGTGATCTATGTATTATTTTCTTATTACAATCCTATTTTTAAACTTGTTTTGTTTATGGGTTTGCTTTGTACAGAGAGAAAGAGCTAGATGATAGGGAAGAAGGAAGGATCTAGAAAAAGTTAGAAGATGAAAATCAGCCATTATTATATATTGTATTAAAATTATTTTAAAATATATATATATATAGTAAATGAAAACTGAATAAAACATGCAATAATATTTAAACATCTGAAAATTTTAATACATAATTTTTACTGTTCTTGAGCATGGAAACATCACATGTCAATCACAGCAGGTGCAGATCAGCTAGTAGATTTTAAGGAAAGATACCACAGAGAATACAGAGTAACTCCCACTCAAACCTCATCTTGGATTCTTGGTACCATTGTGCCCCCTTCTGGTTCTGAGATTGCTTGCAGGTTGGTTTGTCAAGGCTTACACAGAAGTGGCATTGTCTGCAATGAGCACCAGTATCCCTGCAACTTCAGTGCTCACAGATCTCAGCTGCAGGGAGAAATGGCTCTGGTTCTTAGGTGATGCTGACTGGATATTTGAGAGATTGATTTTAAATTATGCCTATATGATCGTCAATGTCTCTCTCAATGCCAGGCTCCTTCTGGATGGATCCAGTTCTAGCTATTCCTGCTTGTGATACATAAAATAAGAACAGACCTGAGTCTTTGCTGCTTTCACCTTGTTACAACTGGGGGAGAACACCTGAACTCAGTGGATTTTGAGTTCAGCTGTACTCCCCCTATGTGTTCATGTATGAATTCCAGAGACTCAGAACAGGAGTCAAAAGAAAGAGGAGGAACAACTGTGTTGCTCACAGACCAGGTAACAACTCAAGAAAAATATTTTCACATTAAGAAAATAAAAAATCACACCACTTGACATGTAACTCAATATGTTTACCATATGTATTAAAGGGAATGAAAGAAAAGAGATGATCCTTTGACAAGGATTCTCATGGGTAGTGGGTATATCTCTTTAGAAAGTTTTATCTCCTCTGTCTGCCTCAATGAATTCAGGATCTTCTTATCTTTGGACAGACAATGTGTTAGTAAAACATTACAGGAGTTGAATGTTTTCACAAGGAAGAATGAATTTGGAAGGTGCTTCCAGAAATGAGAAAATCCAAGAACACTACACAGTATTTTGTCAATAGCCTGTTTAAATTTCTAAAGAGTAACTATAAATATTAACACAAAAATTTATGCTACAGAAAGCCAGCCTACTCATGTATGTTTTGCTCTAAGTTCAGGACCATGAATCATTTGTGCCTAATATTCCAGGAGTAAAGCAGCTTGAGCCAGTCAGTCGTATGGCTTCTCTTCTATCACTAACCAAAATTGGTATGATGTCATTGGATCTTTCAGTTCAGAGGGCAGCACCCTCAGGGCAACATCTCATTATAAAGGAACAGTTCTCTGTACAACTCAGGATGCTGAATGGACCTAGCTTGGCATTTCTTCTTGTGTTCTGGTTAGAGTGGTGTCCATAAGTCTTCACCTCGTAGTCTAGTTTGGTGGGATGCTGATGGCTATCATGTGTGACAATGTACAGGAGTCTTTGACTGCTTAATCCATATGGCTTCACAAAGACGTCCTCCTCATAGAATTAAATACATTCACAAAATTCTGGGCCCTGAAATTGTTGAGAGATGGCATGAGAGTCTGCTCCTAAAGTAAACCAATGTGAGTATTGCAGCATGTGCTGATCTGTTGCAATGTCTGTGGAACTATGTGAGACTTTTTCAAAATAAATGAACACATAGATTTCTAGCATTCTCATACACCTTTTACTTGTGGGTTATTTCCCATTTACATCTGTCCGGACCTGGTTTTATTAACCATAAATGCACAGTAGTTCCTCGTGTTATTGTTTCTATGTTTGATGCATCTTCACCACTGAAGGGCCTGAGCATGACTTGCATTATTCCTGACTCTCTTTGTAGATAGTTTTGCATCTGAAACCTGGATCATACCTTCTCACTGTTTTACTCACAGATGGAAACACCATGGTTTCTTCAGTGGTCAGATATCTCAGCTGAAACAAGAACCAATTTTGATGTGTTTCTACAGCTGTATGGAGTGTCTGCTAGGTAATTTACCTGTGGAGGAGGTTAGTGATAACTTCTATAGTCTACTCCTCTGAAACATCATGAATCAGTATCTGGAATTGCTATTGATAGAACACCTAGCCTGTACAAATCAAGGAGAATGTCTATGAAGGTTTACTAAATGTGGACCCAATGCTTATTATGGATGAGACACCTGATAGCATGATTAGATCACTGAAAAGCATATAAAACAATTACAGGCCAACAATGTACACTCATATGAAAATACTCATGAGAGAAACTTGACACACTGATTGGTATCTGGATAAAATTAATGAAATGCATATGGATGTTTTGGGTTCTTAGGATACATAGAGTAAATTATAGGATATGGATATTTCCTATCTATTGACAAGAGACTGAAGTCACACAAGATATTATCAGAAAAGCATCACCTTTCACGATAGTCACAAACAGCAAAAAATATCTTGGGGTAACTCTAACCAAGGAAGTGAAGGATCTATTTGACAAGAACTTTAAGTCTCTGAAGAAAGAAATTGAGGAGAATACCAGAAAATGAAAGGATCTCCTTTGCTCTTGGATTGGGAGGATCAACATAGTAAAAATGGCAATTCTACCAAGGGCAATTTATAGATTCAATGCAATCACCATTAAATTCCCATCAAAATTCTTCACAGATATTGAGAGGATATTAATCAACTTTATATGGAAAAACAAAAAACCCAGGATAGCCAAAACAATCTTGTACAATAAAGGATCGTCTGGAGGCATTACCATCCCTGACTTCAAACTCTATTACAGAGCTTCAGTATAGAAAACAGTTTGGTATTGGCATAAAAACAGAGAAGTAGATCAATGGAATAGAGTAGAAGACCCTAATTTTAACCCACAAACCTATGAACACCTGATTTTTGATAAAGGAGCTAAAAGTATTCAATGGAAGAAAGAAAGCATCTTCAACAAATGGTGCTGGCAGAACTGGTTGGCAACCTGTAGAAGAATGAAAATAGATCCATATCTATCGTCATGCACAAAACTCAAGTCCAAATGGATTGAAGACCTCAATATCACTCTGAACACACTGAACCTGATAGAAGAAAAAGTGGAAAGTACTCTAGAGCATTTGGGTACAGGAGATCACTTCCTACGTATATCCCCAGCAGCACAGACATTAAGGACAACATTGAATAAATGGGACCTCCTGAAACTGAGAAGCTTCTGTAAAGCAAAGGACACTGTCACTAAGACAAAAAGGCAACCCACTGACTGGGAGAAGATCTTCACCAACCCTTCAACAAACAAAGGTTTGATCTCAAAAATATATAAAGAACTCAAGAAACTAGACTTTAAAATGTAATTAACCCAATTAAAAAATGGGGCACTGAACTGAACAGAGAATTCTCAACAGAAGAAGTTCAAATGGCCAAAAGACACTTAAGGTTATGCTCAACCTCCTTAGCAATACAGGAAATGCAAATTAAAACAACTTTGAGATACCATCTTACACCTGTCAGAATGGCTAAAATCAAAAACACCAATGATAGCCTTTGCTGGAGAGATTGCGGAGGAAGGGGTACACTCATCCATTGCTGGTGGGAATGCAAACTTGTGCAACCACTTTGGAAATCAGTGTGGCGATTTCTCAGGAAATTTGGGATCAACCCACACCAAGATCCAGTAATACCACTCTTGGGAGTATACCCAAGAGATGCCCTGTCATATGACAAAAGTATTTGTTCAACTATGTTCATAGCATCATTGTTTGTAATAGCCAGAAACTGGAAACAACCTAGATGCCCTTCAATGGAAGAATGGATGAAGAAAGTGTGAAATATATACATATTAGAGTACTACTCAGCTGTAAAAAAACAATGACATCATGAATTTTGCATGCAAATGGATGGAAATAGAAAACACTATCCTGAGTGAGGTATCCCAGACCCAAAAAGAGGAACATGGGATGTACTCACTCATAATTGGTTTCTAGCCATAAATAAAGGACATTGAACATATAATTTGTGATCCTATAGAAGCTAAATAAGAAAATGAACCCAAAGAAAAACGTATAGTCATCCGCCTGGATAGGGGAAGTAGACAAGATTGCCGGGCAAAACCTGGGAACTTGCAGGTGAGGTGGCATGGGGCTAAGGGTAAATGGGGTGAGAAACCTGAGAAGGGGAGGATTGGGGGAGCTTGGAGTAATGGGATGGTTGGGGTATAAGAAGGGTGGATACGGGAGCAGAGAAATATATAGCCTAATTAAGGGAGCCATTTTAGGGTTGGCAAGAGACTTGACTCTAGAGGGGCTCGCAGGTGTCCAGGGAGATGTCCCCAGCTGGTACCTTGAGCAGCTGAGGAGAGGGAACCTGAAATGACCCTATCCTATCCTGATGAATATCTTGCATATTACCTTAGAACCTTCATCTGGCGATGGATCGAGACAGAGACAGAGACCCAATTCGGAGCAATGGACTGAGTTCTTAAGGTCCAGATGAGGAGCAGAAGGAGGGAGAACATGAGCAAGGAAGTCAGGACCACGAGGGGTGCACCCACCCACTGTGACAGTGGAACTGATCTATTGGGAGCTCTCCAAGGCCAGCTGGACTGGGACTGAATAAGCATGGGTTGAAACAGGACTCTCTGAACATGGCGGACAATGAAGGCTGATGAGAAGCCAAGGACAATGGCACTAGGTTTCGATCCTAATACATAAACTGGCTTTGTGGGAGCTTAGCCTGTTTGAATGCTCACCTTCCTGGACCTAGATAGTAGTGGGAGGACCTTGGTCTTCCGGCAGAGCAGGGAATTTGGACTGCTCTTCAGTATTGAGAGGGAGGAGGAATGGAGTGGGGGGAGGGGGAGAAGAGTGGGGATAGGGGAAGGGGAGTGGGGGAAGGGGCAATGTGTGGGAGGAGGGGAGGAAAATGGGAAACGGGGGGCAGGTGGAAATTTTAATTAAAAATGAATAAAAATAAAAAATGAAAATAAATAAAAAAATTTAAAAATGATGCCTTTTTAGCAGAATTTTGGTAAGTTATATTTACCCAGAATTTTGTGCACTTTCTTTAAGTTTTTTTCAATTTTGTGGACTACAGTTTTTCGAAATATAACCTAATGTTTCTCTAGATTTCCTCTAAGTCTGTTATTATGTCCCCATTTTCTTATCTGATTTTTTTAGTTGAGATATTATCTCTCTGTTTTTTGCTTAGTTTGGATAATGATTTGTCTTTTGTGTTGATTTTTCTGAAGAATGAACGATTAGTCTCATTGATTGTTTGTATTGTTTTCTTTGTTTCTATTTTGTTGATTTCAACTCTCAGTTTGATTATTTCCTGCCATCTATTCCTCCTAAGCAAGTTTGCTTTTTTATGTTCTAGGGTTTTCAAATGTTACATTAACTCACTAGTGTGGTATTTTTCCAGCTTCTTTATGCAGGCATTTAGTGCTCTGAACTTTTCTCTTAACACTGCTTTCACTGTGTTCCATCAATTTAGGTATATTGTGTGATCATTTTTATTGAATTTTAGGAAGCCTTTAATTTCTTCCTTGACCCACTAATGATTCAGGAAAGCAGGTTTAATTTTCAGGAGTTTGTGGGTTTTCTGGAATTAATGTTGTCCACAAAATTGGAAAATGTAAAAAAATGACAATTTTTTAGATTTTATAACATATGCCATAATTAAATCAAGATCAGGTGAGCAATTTAAATAGACCTATAAATTACGAAGAAATAGAAGCTGTCATCAAAAACCTTTCAACAAAAAGCCCAGGACCGGGTGACTTTAATCCAGAATTCTACCAGAACTTCCAAGAAGAGCTAATTCCAATACTCTTCAAAGTGTTCCACATGATAGAAACAGAAGGGACATTGCCAAACTTTTATTTATTTTAAGTTTTTGATTTTCATTGAGCTCTACATTTTTCTCTGATCTCCCCCTGCCTCTCCTCTCTTCTTCAACCCTCCCCCAACCTTCCCATGCTCCCAATTTACTCAGAATATTTGTCTTTTTCTACTTACCATGAAGATTAGATCTATGTATGTCCTTTTTAGTGTTCTCATTGTTGTATAAGTACTCTGGGATTGTAATTTGTGGGCTGGTTTTTATGAGGCTACAGTTACCCTAATAACAAACCCACACAAAGGCTCAACCATGAAAGAGAATTACAGAGCAATCTCACTCATGAACATCCATGCAAAAATTCTCAATAAAATACTGGCAAACCGAATCCAATAACACATCAAAAAGTCATCCACCATAATTAATTAGGCTTCATCCCAGCGATGCAGGGCTGGTTCAACATATGAAAATCTATCAATGTAATCCATCATATAAATGAACTGAAAGAAAAAAACATATGATCAGTTAATTACATGCTGAAATGCATTTGACAAAATCCAGCGCTTGAAATTCTTCTGTTGAGAATTCTGTTTAGATCTGTACCCCAATTTTTAAATGAAGTATTTGGAATTTTGGTGTCTAATTTCTTTACTTCTTTATATATTTTGGAGATCAGTCTCATGGATGATATAAGACTGGTGAAGATGATTTCCCGTTCAATAGACTGCATTTTTATTTTATTGAATGTATCTTTGTTTTATAGAAGCTTCTCTGTTGTTGAGGTTTCTGTCCTGCCCAGTCCCCCAACCCAGTTCCCACAATAATTAAATCCCAAAGAAATCACACAGAGGTCTACATGAGTTATAAACTTATTGGCCCATTATCTCAGGCTTCTTATTAACTCTTATAACTTATATTAACCCATTACTAGTCATTATTCTTACCTGTGTTAGCCATGTGGCTCAGTCACTTTTTCAGTAGGGCAGTCACATCTTGCCTCTTCTGAGATAAGGTCAGGACTGCAGAGAAATGGGCTTCCTCCTTCCCAGAATTCTCCTGTTCTCACTGACCCACCACTACTTCCTGTCTGTGTTGTCCTGCCTATATTTCCTTCCTGGCTACTGGCCAATCAGCATTTATTTAAAATATAATTGACAGAATACAGACCATTTTCCCATACCACTTCCCCCTCTGTTTTTTAAACAAAGGAAAATATCCATAGTCCAATTTTGGGAAATGTGGGCTTAGTTTGCCAGGTTATTTTCTGCTGGTTGGAGGCACTGATAAACTTATAGGGACCTAAAAAATTAGAAGTATGATCAAGTTCTGACTGGAGTATCCTATGAGGCTTGATAATCTCAGGCAGCAGTCTTGAATCTGTTCTGGATGTAGAACTGAGACATCTGGGCCATCTGTTCCTACCTGAGATTTCTCAGGGGGTCACCCTTGATCAAACCTAATTTTTCTTTACTCAGAATGAATCCACGGCCTCTCATTTCCTGTGGAAAGAAAAGCAAATCATCTTCTACAAATTAACATACCTTCTACAAATTAACAATTTTGAAGTCAAGTATTTTCAAAATACCTATCTTGGATTAATTCAGCAGCATTTATAAGCAAATATCTTTTAGAAGCTGGTGTTCCTTCCTCAGCATTCAAAGAATTCAAAGAGAGCATAATAACATAAAGTATCCAGACTCTATGTGTATTTTTCATCTTTACATGATTTTATTTTAGCTTCTATTTCTTTTATTTTTAATTTTCAATTTTTGTCTTTTTGAGAAAGGATTTCTCTGTGTATCTTTGACCTGGAATTCACTCTGTAGACCAGGCTATCCTTGAACACTCAGAGATCTGCCTGCCTTTGCCTCCCAAGTTCTGGGATTAAAAGTGTTTGCCACCACATCCAGAACTTGCAGAGGTCTGCCTGTCTCTATCTCCCAAGTGTTGGGATTAAAGGTGTGTACCACCATTCCCAACTACACTCTTTTTTTCTCTTAAGGACTTTAACCTTTTTCCTTTCTCTCACAAGCAGAGTATATTTTTAACGTACTGCAAAAATTTAGAGTTTTTTTCATCTTTGAATCTACTTTAACTGTATCTCTCTCTTTTTTTCTGACTATGTGAGTCTTTAATTTGCTAATAAATATGGAGAGGATTAAAGCTATGGCTTTGATAGTTAGATCCAGGCCATTCCTTAGTTTTCTGAGATTCTAGGCTCATGGCAGAGGTACCGGCCAGAGTAATGTTTATTGCCACAACTCTACAGCATTTCCAGAGGCCCCTGACAGAAAGAAAGCTACAACAGTCTGCTCACAAACCACACTCAAATGCTCTGTACCTGAATCTCCTGCCTGAAAGAGTCAAAGTTTGTGCTGACAGGACAGCCCAGAAAGCTGGCATTTTAAAATGGTGCAGAAATTTTCCTGCTATGGCTGAAAACCAAAAAGCATACAGTCAGATTTTTCATCAACACCATTTAAGTGTTTTGTGGCATGACCTCTAAAAAGGACTGCAAACAGCATTTCTCAGCCTCAGGAAGTTCCATTTATTTATTGTTGCTCTAAGTGACCGTGCTACTGGTGCTATATTTAAGAAGTGGTCTCCTGTATCCAAGCAATGAAGGATACTTCCCACTTTCTCTCTGATCAGGTTCAATGTGGATGGATTTTTGTTGTGGTCTTTAATCCATTTGGACTTGAGTTTGTGCATAGGAATAGGTATGGATCTATTTTCATTCTTCTACACTGACATTGCCAAACTGTTTCTATGAAGCTACAGTTACATGGATACCAAAATGACACAAAGACTCAACCAAGAAATAGAATTAAAGACCAAACTCCCTCATGAACATTAATGTAAAAATACACAAAATTGTACTGGAAAATCGGATCCACATCAAAAAATCATTCACCATGATCAAATTACCTTCATTCCAGAGATGCAGGGATGGTTTAACATATAAAAATCTATCAATGTAATCTACTATATAAATAAACTGAAAAAAAATAGGTGAAGAAAAAGCATTTGACAAAAATTCAACACCGCTTTATGATAATGGTCTTGGCAATATCAGAGATACTACAAGGAACATATCTAAACACAATAAAAACAATATGCTATGAGCCAACAGTCAACATCAAATTAAATGAAGAGAAACTCAGATTAATTCCACAAAAACCCAGATCAAGACTGGAACAAATCATTTCTGTTCAACTTAGTTCGTAAAGTTCTAATTAGAGCAATAAGACAACAAAAGGAGATCAAGAGGATGCAAATTGGAAAAAAAAACTGAAAATGCAAATTTCAGGAAAGAGGGGGATGAGCAACCAGGGCTACTTATGACAAGATCAGGCTTCTAAAATTCCCAGCTTGTATCCTACTACTCTTCCCCTAGCTATCTGTGCAGCCCAGCGTGTTGCCAAAGGAGCAGATCCCACACCCTATGGAATTCACAACATGACACTCAGCTCCATCCCTAATGATAAGACAGTAAGAAGTTTAATTACTACTCTGAAAAGCAATTAATGATCATATGTATAAATGCCTAAAGATGTAAAATTACATTTCATCGAAAAGTTGAAAACATCCAAAACCCGTCTGTTCTTGTTTTATGGAAGCCAAATTAGACTATGAAAGTGGCTTTGTTAGTGCACATTTTGTTGTTTTGTTTTTACTGGCCTAATTCATATCATAGCTTATTCTCAGTCATTTCAGCAACACTTTCATTCCCTTAGATTTAAGAGACATTTATATCACAATGTATTGCCATAATCATATTGTCCTACTTTAGTTTATTAAAAATTATTCATGTCAATGGAGGTGGTCACAGGTAAACAGCAGGTCAAGGTATAGCGTACTCTGGAGCAAGGCTCCAGAACAATCTTGTATGCAATCTCAGTCTCAGGGCAGCTTCCTGCTCCTCCAGGGTTTCTGACACACTCAGGATGTGGTTTCAACACTGTGCCTTGCACAGTAATAGACTGCAGAGCCCTCAGATGTCAGGCTGCTGAGCTCCATGTAGGCTGTGCTGGAGGATGTGTCTGCAGTCAGTTTGGCCTTGCCCTGGAACTTCTGATTGTATTCAGTATTACCATTTCTAGGATAAATAACTCCAATCCACTCCAGGCTCTCTCCTGGCTTCTGCTTCATCCAGTCAATACTGTAATCAGGGAAGGTGTAGCCAGAAGCCTTGCAGGACAGCTTCACTGAGGACCCAGGTTTTCTAAGCTCAGGACCAGACTGCTTCAGTTGTACCTGAGAGTGGACACCTGTGAAGAAAAAGGCATAGTGTATATCACTGTCACCTCAGTCTCTGTTCCTTCTTCAGGATTGGAACTGGAAAGCTCCTTTACCTGTAGTTACAGACACAAGGAAGAGAATGGTCCAGGTCCATCCCATATTGAAGTCCTGTGTGCTCAGTGACTGATAAGAGGTCACTGGTCGGTCATATGTTGTTCTGGAGTATGAACATCCCTGTATTTACCATAATAGACACAAGTTATTTGCATATTCATGAGCAGGGAAATTGTTAGATAAGAGCCCAGTCCAGGAGGAGGAGTAGGACTTAGAGGAGACCTGTGAAAGGCAAAAGAATGTTGAAGGCCAAATCCTAATCCTGTCTGAAGAAATGTATAAAATACTCCTTCTGTGAGCCCTCTGCAAATGCTGAGGATGTAAATAGGCACATAACGTCTCAATAAATTTCAAGCCTGAGACAGTTGCTCCTCTTCGTGTAAAGCTTATCAGTCTGATTTATAGATAATGTTTTTAATAATAAAGATAGTTATGAGAAATTTAAATCTGCTTAGTTTAAAATGATTGATACAATTAATATTTGTCTTTCAAACTGAATATAAACTAAGAAATTCATCAAAATGAACAAAAGTAACTGTACTTTAGCAACATTTGCACAACAATGATTATTGCAGCAACATCACAAAAACTAAATTATAGAAATAATGTATCTTGCAACAGAGGATTTTATTAAGAATACATATTTATATAAGCAACATGTATATATAAATAAGACCTCCAGAAAATATGGAACTTACATCACTTATAAAAAAATGGATACAACTTTTGATAAATATATTAAGACCATCTCAGAAACACAGACATAAAATGAGACTCTTATTAGTAGTTTATGTGAAATTCTCTAGCAGAATCAAGGAAAAGAAGGAGGGGAAAAATTAAGGGTAGAAATTATTGGGGAAATATACACAGTGTACAAAATATACATGTATGAACATTCGAACATATATAAAAATGTTTTTACATTTAATAATTAATAATCTTTGAAAATTTATTCCATGTATAAAATATTGTATGGTCATATCTACATCCACTATGCCTTACTGATTCCTCTTGGAATCTTCCAATAAGACTCTCTCCCAACTTCATGACCTCTTTTTTATTATTAACTAATAACCCAGTGAGTACAATCAGTGGTATCTAGACACACATAGGTGCAGTCATTGACTAGTACATAGGAATCCTCCAGAAAAACTCCCACAGACAATTGATTATATTTTTCTCATCAATAATTAAATGACAATAGATCTTTGGAGTGCTTTGTGTCCTCAAGAGTTTCTATCCATCCATGTAAAAAATGTAAAATTTGTTACGCCTTCTTCATTACTAAGAAGAGTGCACACAGGCATCAACGTGTATGTGTTATCCTTAGAGAAAAATTTATGGAATTCAATTGTTGTGTACTACTCTCATGTGGTCCAAGTAGTCAAACTGATATTGATAAGCTTGGCAGTAGACTCCTTTACCTCTTCAGGTACTTTATAAGATCTCACAAAACAATATTAACTCAATGGTATTTATAGACATATTTTCTCTTATATCACATTGTGCATTTTTGTCTTACTTGTCTTTTGCCTATGTAACATGATTATATAGGGTTTTGTATGTGCTTGTGTGAAAGAGTATGTATTGTTTTATATCACTTTTGTTTTAACCTGTTTTTAAAATATTTTTTGTCTATTTGGTTTTCTTTTTCCTACAAAAAGATAAACAGGTTATAGAGTTGAGTAGGGAAGGACAAAGGAAATATCTGGGAAGAATAGGTAGAAGGGAATCAGTCAACAGAACATATTGCAATAAATTTTTCAAAATATCCGTAAAGAGCAAATAAAAACTGAATAAAATGAACAAGAAAATATAAAATCATTAAAAAGTTTAACAAAAAATCTTCACTGTGTTTGAGCAAGGAAACATCACTTGTCAATCACAACAGTTGTAGGTCAGCTATTGTACTAAAGAAAGGAAACCACAAAGGATACAGAGCTCCTTTCAAACCAACCTCATTTCTCTACTGGGAATAACTGACTCTTTTCTGCCCCCTAATGGTCCTGTGCTCCCATGCACTTTGGTTTCTTGTGAGTTACACTGAAGTTGCACTGTCTCCCTTGAACAGTAACACATCCCTAAAACTTCAGCCCTCACGGAGATCAATCGTAGGGAGAAATCATTCTTATTTACCTGGAGATGCAGACTGGAAGTTTCAGAGATTGATTTTAAGATGTCCTATACAATCATCAATGCTCTTCTCAATGGCAAGCTCCTCCCTGATGACAGTTGCTGTAACAGTTCCCACTTTTAGTAAGGTAATAACAGAAGAGAAAAAAAGCCTTGACTACCTTCATTAGACTCTACCTGGGACAGAGCACCTGATGTCAGAGAATCACAATGAATCTTAAGCTCATATGCAGCCCCCCCACAGATCCACTTATGAATTCCTAAGGTATGCACATAAAGTGACCAACAGAAAGAAGAAAACCCATTGTTGTACTCACAGAAAAGTTAACCATTCCAGAAAAAATACTCAAATTAAGAAGGAAGAAAAAGGGAATGAAATAAATGTTGTGACTCAGTCTGTTTCCCAAACTACATTTAAAGGAATGAGGGGACACAGGGGATATCCTTGACAAAGATATTCATGGGTGATGGGTATCTGTGCTAACACAGATTTATCTTTCTATGTCTACCATTCCAAGTCCAGAATCCTCTTAGCCTTAGAAAGGGCATGTGTTAATTGGACTTCTTTGAAGCTGAACATTTCCATGGAAGAGGAATGAAATTGGAATATGTCCCCAGGAATAATACTGCCAATAGCACTATGTAGGTATATATGTGTTTAATTTAAAGGTCTGAAGTAAAGCTGCAATCTTAAAGAAATACATACTAAATAAATTCAGGATATTCATGTATATTTTGTTCTAATGTCATGTCTTGAATCAAATACAGCTAATGTTCTGAGACCAGACTGATGTATGTCTTCTCTTCTATCACTCATCAGATTTGATATGTTGTTTTGTGTTTTGTTAGTTCACAGGTCAACACCCTCTTCTCACTGTAAAAAAAAAAATATTATCCCTACAATTTATGCAGACATCCTCCTCTTACAATATAATCCATACACAAAAAATCTGAGCTTTATGATAATATGAATAGATACTGTGAGCTTATTCTCCTGAAGTAAAGCAATGTTAGGACTGTATTTGGTACAGATTTTGTGCAATGAGTTTGAAAGTGAACAGGAAGTTTCCTTGAATACATCATCTATTGATTTCTAGATTTCCCCATTTTCCCTTTATTCTGTGGACTATTTTCCATTCTTTTATGACTGGACCATGTTTTTATTAACCCCTAGCAGTTCCTTATGTAATTGTTCCATATTTTATTCTTCAAAACACCACTTAACAACCTGAGTACCACTTTCACAGTTCCTTATGACCTCCACAAGGATGTTTGTTTCTGGCTTCCTGATCACATGTCCTCATTCTGATTCCCTCACAGAATGATTGACCAGGATTTCCTCAGTGGTCAGATATCTAAGATTCAGAAAGATCCAATTTAGAGATATTTCTGGACATTTATGGAGTGTTCACTATGTACGAATGTTGTAGTGTGGAGCAGCAGGCTGTGTCCCGCTACCCGGCTAGCTTTACACCGAAATAACAACATACAAATTGTATTCTTTTAAACACTGCTTGGCCCATTAGCTCTAGCCTCTTACTAACTAATTCTCACATCTTGATCAACCCATTTCTAATAATCTGTGTAGCACCACGAGGTGGTAGCTTACCAGGAACAATCTTAACCTGCATCCATCTCAGAGAGGAGAGCTATAGCATCTGCCTGAAGAGGAGAGGCACGGCATCTGGCTCACTGCCTTCTTCCTCCCAGAATTTAGTTCTCTTTTCCCCACCTACCTAATTTTCTGTCCTATCAAAGGGCCAAGGCAATTTCTTTATTAACCAATGAAATTAACACATAGACAGATGACTCTCCTTCATCATAATGTTGCATAGAATTTTGAAACAAACCTCTGTAACCCATTCCTCTGGGAAAATGCCATGAATCAATGATGCTAATTACTAAACAGTCTTTAGCAAAAAGCAAGGATGACTGTAACACCCATATATCCCTAAGACCATAGGAGATGGTCTTGTGTCATTGTGTTCACTGTTCTGTAACACACTGTGATTACAGGACAGGGTACTGAGACTGGGGAAGACTATGAATGTGGAGTCAATGATCACTGCTTAATCTTAGAACCTATTCCTAAAAACTCAATAAATGTAAACTGGTGTGATGAATAATTCTTTAAATGAATGCTGAACAGTAACTTTCTTCATCTCCTAGGAATTAGACATTGATGTGAAATGTGATCAAACATTTCTACTTAAATGTATTGACTCAATTATGGAAAACACATGCTGATGTTGATATCAACGTGAAAATGTTTGGATCGAGTTCACTAATTAAAAACTCTTGCTTACTGAATCTTGTAAACAGGATGACAAAAAACTTTATGTAATAGAATTAATGCTTATTCTATTGTTCTTTTCCTTGGTACTTAAACATAAATATTGTGAAAGTCTTCAGGTTAATCTTTCCTGTCCTCTCAGACCTAAGGCGGCTCTTCCTGATACTTCAGGGTTTCTGACACAACTCATAAATGTATTGTGACACTGTTCTTAAGACAGTAATATAGGGCAAAGTACTCAGGTGTCAGGTTGCTGAGCTACACATCAATGGTCTTGAGTATTTTGTTGTATTCAGTATGGTTCTATTCTGAAACTTTTATCCATAGTTTATTGGGCAAATGCTTTGGAGTATCCATCAAAGCCTTTCAAGCTCAGGTCGAGGTACTCCCTCCACCAGTTCATATAGGAAATGAGGAAGCTATCTGTGTCAAAATCCTTTAAGGAAAACTTTATTGTATCTCCAGGACTCCTCAGCCTAACTCCAGACAGCTGAATTTAATCAGGACTGTATAAGTAACAATGAGAGGTCATTTTCCCAGGTACTGATTTTGGGGAGTTGAAAGTCAGAACTTGAAGCAATTATAGTCTGTTCATATGGCCTACCACTCAAGGCTCAAGGTCAAGCTAATTAATTATTCTTGTTAAGTCTTAAATTCCAATGCCATTTTCTGTCCGGGAACCCTCACCAACTTAGAGCTACATGCATGGGTCTGGGTGACATGGCTGGCATAAAAGGAACTGCATGACTTCTTATGGGCTATAAGACTGGATCAGACACTGAAAATATGACAAGAGTTTTGTGTCAAGAGTTTTGGATATGAGAGAACAGCATTGAATAGCAGCAGAGTTACAGAGACAGAGATGATTGAGCTATTTGATAGCTCCTGTAGAGTGTGAGTGAAGTGTGTGTATGTTCTGACTGACAGATGAAGAAATGTAAAATAAGTGTGAGAGAGCAAGTGAGTGAGAGTAAGTGAATAAATAGAATGTAAATAAAGTAGAAATATATGTGTGAGTGTGAGTGATGGAGAGAGCTGTGTGAAAGGGCTAGTGCTATGTAGTGGAGCTGTGCCCAGGAATTGCATAAAGTGCTGAATTGTATGTGGGAGAGATATATAAATGTGATTTTCAGCTGCATGGAGATTTGGAACTTGTGGAATCAAGAAAAATGAAGCTGTATAGAAAAAAAGATGTAGAGGAGAAATGTATATAAAAAAGATGTGTATCCAAGTAAAAAGAGATACAGATACATATAGAAATATGTAACTGTGCAGGAAAGAATTTTTCATGTAAAGAGAGTTATTTGGCTATGTTTAGAATGTAGCTGTTTAGAGACAGAGATTTTCAGAGAGCATTTTTAAGATGAAGTAAAAAAGAAAGTTACCAAAAAGAAAGCATGAACTTCTTCCTTTATTCCTTAGGTTACCTGAAGAAAGTGTGTGTTTCCATATTTTCTCCTCCAATAAAAAAGACTAGTCCTTGCTGCATTTTGGATTTTTTATATACCTTTATGTTGATTGGGGGCTAACCCTCCAAGTCAATTTTATTCTAACCCTAGTGACAATAGCACAGTTATTTCTGCTCCTAAATATGACAAACTGTGTTTATGAGGTCACTTGTTGGTTCCCTGATACTAAGACCTGAAATAATCACTCAGAAACTATATAGTTTAAAACTTTGCTTGGCCAATAACTCTAGCATATTCCTAGCAAGCTCTTACATATTAAATTAATCCATTTCTATTATTTTATATTTTACCATGAGGCTTGTGGCCTATCATAAGATTTCAGTTAACAGCTTGTGTCTGTCCCCTCTAGCTGCTATATGGTGTCTCACTGAATCTGCCATCTTTCTCACAGCATTCAGTTTAGTTTTCCCCATCAAACTCTATTCTACTCTGTCCAGCCCAAGAAAGACTCTTTATTAAGGAATGGTATTCACAGAATACAGATGGGAATTCCACATCACCTCTCCTTTTCTGTCTAAATGAAAAAGAAGGTTTTAATTTTAGCATAGTAAAACTATATAACAAAACAGGTATCAAGTAAGAATTATATTTACAATATCTATATCTACTTAATCTCTGATTATAAAAAAGGAAAACTGCAACTATCTATTTTTCAAATCCATCAAAGACTCCAGAAGGATATCATATTACCTAAGTAAACAGGAAGTGCTTTTTAAGCAACATATAAAACTCTAGAACTGACAGAGACATCTCACTGACTGAACAGTCACCCAAAATTCTTTTGGAAAGTATGCTATTGTCATTTCAGTCTCTGACTTCTGACTCAAGCCTGGATCTAGGAATTCACTTAACTATAGCTGCTGTTACCAGATAGATAATGATTCAACCACAGTTCATGCTGAGAACATCTGTCTCGGGGATAGTGAACAAGAGAGTACAAATGTGGTGCTGTGGAGTAGAACAACACTACATATACAAACATAATCTCTGCAATTTGCACATCAAAGAGGAAGGACATTCTTTAGATCAAAACAGTAATCTGATTGAGACAGACCAGGAAAAATTTCTCTGTGTTAGTCAGTGGATGGTGAGTTCCACGTTCTAAATCTGTCTGGGGAAATGAATTCTCAGTTCGATACAGGCACCTGTGCAGAAAGAGCTCTTCCATATCACTGAGAACAATGTTAATACAGCCAGACTTGTTGATGTAACTCACACATCAATAGTTCTTGAGCCATCTGCACCTCATCAGAGTCAACCATAAAGGTGATGCTGAGATGTTCATTGAACATCCTGCCCCCATCAGACACTAGGACACCAATAGTCTCTGTGCACACCTTTCTTATTGATTTATTTTTTAAAACACTCTTTTCTCATTTTGTATACCAATCCTAGTTCTTTCCCCTTCTCTCCTCCTGTTTCCCTCAACTTACATCTGTCCCATTCCTCATCCACTCCTCAGAGAGTGTAAGGCTTCCTATAGGTAATCAACAAAGTCTGGCATATCATTTTGAGTCAGGATCAAGGCCTTCCCCCAAATCTAGGCTGAGCAAGTTATGTCTTTCATATCAGCTTATGCTTTCATTTTCTTCTTACTAATTGGTGAATCTACAGTGTCACCTGCAAATTTGAAGAACCCACTAATATAAGTTTGCCTATGTGGTCACAGTGCTGCAACTATGGCTCTCACGTCTGTCTTTATTGTCTAAGGTGATACTGAGTAGATGTTTCAATGATGTATGGTGAGCTGTGCATTTGTTGATTTTTAGATATCTGTGAAACCCATTCTTTAGTGTTGTTAACTGATCTATGGTGACTACAAGTACTCAACCAGGCAAAAATCCAAACATTCTGTAGAATAAAGATAGCCACAAAGTATCCAGTGACCTGTGAAAACTAATGATCCACAGATCTATGTTCTGTAAAGGCTTAAGAGAATGGGGCAGGAAGTGAGCTCATACTCGATAGCTCTCCTCTCTGGGGAAGACACGATGAAGCTCCGACCCAGTATGGACGTAGGCTAGAATCTTCCTAAACTACTCCCAAGGCATACAACAGACATTTCATCTTTCAAAATTTCCCTGAAGGGCTACCACTCTCCAGTCTGGCTGGAAGAACTGATCTGCCCAGGCAATTACTCTTGTATGAAACTTTGAAGTTCAACTTTAAAAACAAAAAATAAAGAGAACGGGGCAGTTTTCAGAGTCTGGGAAGTAAGTAAATATGGGACAAAAGAATAATGTCTGATCTCAGAACCTACCTGAATTAACATGTATATACATTGATTTGATTCATGATTTTTGTGAAAAGTAATTCAATAATACTCTTGACCATCTTAGAAAAATTATACTTGTGTGGTAGTGCATATTGATATGTATCTCATATTTAAAGACTGGAACTTATTCTAGACCATAAAGTCAGAGTTAACTCAACACTAGAGAGGATATGTGACATCTAACACTATAAAAATATTTTTGTTTAACCAGATGTTAATATTTGGACTTACTCATCACATTAATATTTTATTTGATTAAAAGCTACTTCAAAAAGTCCCACCTTCTTAGAATCCAGACATTTATATTGTAATGCATAATCCCAGTTTTCAGTTTTTAGTATATCCTTAAGGAAGAAATGTAGTAATAGAGGTGGTTAGTGGTAAACATATTGCGAAGGCATGGTGTGTACTAGGGCATTCTAAATCAGCATCACTTTAATTACAGTTGTAAGTTTGAAAGGTCTGTAAAGCCCCTGTGAAATTGTGTAAAGTGATAAAGGGATACTCAGGATAACTATTTATTGAAAGTCTTCAAGCCAATATTCTCTGTCATTTCAGTCCAAGGGCAACTTCCTGCTTATCCAGGGTTTCTGACACACTCAGGATGTGGTTTCAACACTGTGTCTTGCACAGTAATAGACTGCAGAGTCCTCAGATGTCAGGCTGATGGTTTATAATGGCTTAAAATGAAGTTGCACAATCTGGTTGAAACTTCATTGCTCACAGAGCTCAGCTTAGAAATAATAGCAATTGTTTATCTGGAAAAGTTGACTGCATGTTTCATTGATGGACTTTAAGTTGTGCCTATGTAAATATCAATGTCCTGTCAATGCCAGGTTTCTCTCTGGTAGCAGCTGGATTCAGCCCTGACAGTACCCAAGTGAATGCAGGTGACACAAAAAGGACAGGGTATTTGTTGCCTTCATCAGGCTAAACCTGGGGCAGAGCACTAGCGATCAGAAGCACAATGTGTCTTTATATTAGATGCAGCCCCTCATGCATCAATGAATGAAATCCTGGCACACTCAAATACAGGAGTAAGCTGAAAGGTGAGGGAACACTGCGATAATCACATTAGAAAAATGTATTCACATTGAGAAGGAGATAGAAATCAAGGGAAAGCTTTCTGAACTGAAACAGAAGAGGGGTGAATGATGGGACAGTGAGGAGATGTGGGAGGCAACAAGAAGAAAGGAGGGAGTGTAAATTGTACTCTGGATGTAAAAATAATTGCAAAAAAAATTATTATTTTTAAACAATGTACTTGCAATCAAATGAATACATACAGAAAAATTTGAACTATCATATCAAATTATGCCTTATCTTGATAGTGGAGGGATATTTGATATGTGTGTGTCAACAAATGAATTGAGCCAAATAAATGGAATTAAAGGCAGAAAAAAAAGAATTCAAGGCAACAATGGCTGTGACTTAATCTGTTTCTCATTCCATATTTTGATGCAATTAAAGAAATTAGTGGGGAAAGGAAATCACTTTGCAAAAGACTCTCATGTGTAGAGGAATCTTACACAGCCTATTCTCTCTCTGCCTGCAATTTAAAGCCCAGTGACATTTTATTCCTGGACAGAACACTTGTTAATAAAGCTTTCAAGGAGATAAATGTTTTCACCAATGAAGGATATCTTCAGAAAATATTCCCACAAATGTGAGAAGTCAATAGCTCTATGCAAGAGTTTGTATGCATGTTTTTGAATATGTGAAGTGTAGTTAACTATATTAAAACAAAAATATGAGCCACAGAAATTATATTATATTACTTTGTACTACAATATCAGAATTTTTTTATAAGCACTTAATATTGCAGGGATAAAAGCAGCAGATGTATGAATTCTCTTCTATTACTGGTCAGAATTGATATGGTGTCTTATGGATTGTTAGTACACAGCAAAACACCCTAAAGGCAACACCTGATACTCATTGTAGAGGGTCTGATCTCCCTAAAATTTAGAGTTCTGTATGAGCTTATCTCAGCTTTTCACCATATCTGTTTTCTGGGAAATGTATACAATGGAACACTTCCTTCTCTAGTATGAGGGTACACTAATGGCTATCATGGGTGGCAGTGGAAAAGAGTTCTCCCTGCCAAAGGAGAATGGAATTACATAAACATACTCCTCTCAACATAAAAGTCCACAGACAAATGGCTAGACCATGTGAGATTGTGATGAAATGATATGAACTTCTTATTCTACAGTAAACTAATGTAGGATCAATATGGCTGAGATATGGCATTGTCTATGAACATGAGAAGAAAATTTCCTTGTATACATGCAGACATTGGTTTCTAACATTTCTCATTCACTCTTTACTCTGGATTTCATTTTGTCTTTATCCTCTGGCTGGGTCTTGTTTTCACTGATCACAAGAAACCAGCTATTTTTTCCTATAAGTGTAATATAGTTGACCTTACTGAACACAAATTAAGGGTCTAAGCACAATTTAACTATTACTGAGCTCTCTTTGAGAGATGAATAAGTCGGGAGCCTGACTTATATCTCCTCACTCTGATTCACTCACAGATTTTTATAACTTGGTTTCCTCAGTAGTCTGATACCTCAGCTGTAGGATCAAACATATTAGCTATGTTTCAGGAGGTCTCCGAGATGCTCACCCTGCACATTAGCTCCATGAAAGTCACAAATGAACTCTACAGTCCATTTTTCTGGGAAAATATTATACATCAGTATTGATGGATCAGACAGATTAGAATATTAAGGAGTGTATTTGTGATGGTTTATTGGACTTGGACCCGTAATTCAGCTCATATGGATCAAATGACTGGGCACAAAATTAAATAAGTGACAAGCATGAAAAAGTAAATCTAAGTCACAAATATGTAATTCTATGTGAAAATTCATGATAAAGAGCTGTTACATTGATAAGCATCTGCAAAAAGCAAATGTCTCTTCAATAATCAGTATTTTCTTCCTATTCATTCCATAATAATTATTAGCTGGGAAGGCTAAAGCCTCCTGCACTACGTATGAAATGTCAAGGCTCTTCCAGCAGAATTCCTCAGTAGGCATCTGAATAGTCCTTGAGTTATAGTATTGTAGCCATATTGACAACTGTCCTCATTATACTTCAATAATCTATTTGGTTCTTATTTAAGAAGGCTAAAAATCTTCCACATGTTGATCAACCACCACAGCAATTGGAGAAAGAAAATAGGAGTGTGCTTTGGAAACTCACTCTTCCTTCATGCATTCTTTTTAACTAAGCATACAGTAGTATGCTTGATTCTAGCTTAGAACTGGAGAAGAAACTTTACAGTTGCCAAAAGGCATTTCTAAGATGATAGCATTAATCAGTCCAAAGAACATAGATTTCTCATGTATGTGAACTCTGTGCTATAGGAACATGCAAAACCAGTCACTGTTAACATCTATACTCTTCAACGTCAAAACCCTGGAGATCACAACTGCACATATTGTGGTGGCGCAAATGAATGCAGACAGATTATATAGATATATACAGCTTTAATAAGGAAATAAACTTACAGGACCACAGGTTCCCGCGGAGCACTGGAAAAGCAGAGCAAAAGAAAAGGGCTGCTGGGCTCACGCCCGGCAGATTTATCCGTAAACATTAGCCCGAAGCGAACACGCCCCCAATGGGTGGGGCTATGTCCCTACATCTCCCCCTTTTGTCTAAATAAGATAGAACCAAACCAAATACAACTATATACAATAAACAAATAATAAATATAACAAACAACATTGAGAACAAAACTTTTGCTAAACATTCTGTCTCAAGGAGTCTAAATAACATAGAGAGTAACTACAATTATATAATCTTCAACTCCGTCAAAGATCTGAGAAGGGAATAAATATTACTTAACAATCGAGAGATATCCAAAATGTGCAACAATTGACAGAGACAACTGACTACCTGGACAATCACCCAAAGTCTCGTTAGCAATGTTGAGTCAACCAACTTTGGCTAAGGCCTAACATATCTGGCATACCATTATTAAAGGCAAGGAACTTTCTTAGGACTATCCTACCCTGTCTTGGCAAGATAAGACAATCCTGTTTCATCCACTTAGGGATATTCTGTATCTTTGTCAGAAGTTGAGGTATGGGCTTTTCTAATTGTCCTGACGAGTCACGTTCTCTGTAGTAACTGGAAATGACTGAACCATGTTTGCCATGGGGGCCTGTGAGGCCCCCCCTCTCACGTTTCCCGTCTGTATCAGGTTGCCTTGTCTATCTCTTGTAGACCTGCACTCATTCGTCCAGTGTCTGCCCTTTCCACATCTTCTACATAAACCTGAAGGCTGAGTCCTCCTATTTCTGTTATTTCTAGAAGATGCATTATTATTATTTCTGAAAATCCGTTGTCTACAATTCCTTTTCATATGACCCATTTTGCCACAATTAAAACATTTGGTATTCTGATGTCTCCTTTTACCATTGGAAATTGCTTCTTCTACCCATGCTTCAGTGCCATAGTCAAATGTATCAACATCTAGTGTATGCAAGACCCATTCTTCTAATGGCGCTGATCTGAGCTTTAAAGGTCCCAAAATCCTTTTGCATTCCACATTTGCATTTTCATAAGCCAAAGTCTCGATCATTATACGTCTTGCTTCTGGGTCAGATATCCCTATTTGTACAGCTTTAGTTATTCTTTGTAAAAAGTCACTAACTCTGTGACTTTGTTTAACTCTGACAAATGATTCCATCCTCTGTCCTGGGTCTTGCACCCTGTCCCAAGCCCTTAAGGCTGCTGTAGTACACACGGAGAGTATGTTTTCATCCAAATTAGCTTGTTCCTGAGGCTCAGAAAATAGCCCCTCTCTCAAAATTTGATCTATGGAAATCTCAATTCCCTTTGCTCTTTCCTGCTGTTCTAAAAGTCTAGCCTCTTGCCTGAATAAGCATTTCCATTTCAATTGCGTTCCACTCTCAAGGACAGCAGAGCTCAGTTGAAACCAGTCATTGGGCGTGACTTTATTCGTGGTGGCCCAAGACCTTAGCATCTCTTTAACAAAAGAGGCATTCATTCCAAAAGTCATTACAGCCTGTTTAATTTCTTTGAGATCATTCATACGGACAGGTTCCCATGTATCTTCCTTGATGACCCTAGGGTTTCTGGAACCAACCACTTTCTCTGTTGTTACAACTGGAAAGGCAGGTAGAACTGTAGGTAGAGCTTTGTGGGAATTGTCCCGGAGGGATTTACCCACAGATTTAGTTAAAATATGCCTTTCTACCTCTTGCTCTTCTTCCTCAGAATTTAGAAATTCCTCAATCTTTTCAATTCTATTCACCATTGCCTTCTTTAATGTCTGAATCTCCTGTCCAGAATTATGTTCTAAAGCCTTCATTGAGGATTCTAAAGTATGAAGTTTGTCCATTAGAGATAACGTCTCATCTTTGGACATAATTTTTATAGCATATACCGTGCCTTCTTGTATAGATAATCTTTCTGTCAATCTGTCATAAGCTTTAGACAAAATTCGATTGTCACATTCAGCAGTTTTGATTCTCTCAGTTAATGTTTCAGTTCCTACTGAAAGGGACTGTAGCTTACGATCCAAATCAGCTGTTCCTTCTTCCATAGTAATGAATTTCTCCTTAATATCAGCCGTTAATGCTTCAGTTCCTACTGAAAGGGACTGAAGCTTACGACTCAAATCAGCTGTTCCTTCTTCCATAGTAATGAATTTCTCCTTAACATCAGCCTGTACCTCTTCTAAATTTTTTTCAGTTTGTCGAGTTGTGTTAAACAAAGATCTGTTTTCTGCCTGGAGAACTTCAAACTGATTTTTGAGAAGATTGTTGTCATTCTCAATTGTTTTTAAGCGTTCAACCTCGTCTCGTAAAGACTTTATCATATTTCTATTATCAAACCATACAGTACCAAGGAAAACTACGAATCCCAGAAAGATCCATATCTGTGGGCTGACAGACACTTCTTGTAAAATCTCCCAAATGGTACAACTGAAAAGGCTGTTAAAGTCTTGAATGGTAATGTTTTCAGACATTTTTCTTATTTATAAAAGAAAATTATGTACCTGTAATGAAGTTTTCCTGCCAGTGGTGGCTAAAGAAATGCACCTGAGTCCACGTGGTCTAAGTCAGAGCCAGTCTGAAACAATTAACTCAAAACAAAAATTATTGTACTGCCTGTTAAGGGAAGGGGTTGGCGGGTTTTTTTTTCAAAACCACAGCTGCTTCCCTTAAATCAGGCAGTGAGGGTTTAATGATATTTAAGATGCCAATGTTATGAAGTGTAAAGGGAAATGAATAGGAGTCTTTTCAAAAGAGAAAATTCAAGCTGGCAAGATAGCTCAGTGGATAAGGGTGCATGCTGCCAAGACTAACAACCTGAATTCCATTCCCAAAACCTACATGATAGAGAGAACTGACACATACTGTCCTCTGATCACACGTGTCATGGCATGCACATACATATACATATGAATGAATAAATGATATTTTTAAGCCTCAAGATTAATAAAATTATAATTATCTGCAAATAAATTAATTAAAATCATTGAAGATGAAAAAAAAAAGAAGCAGGGAGCTATTAACTGCTCTGTGGGGGGTCGCTGCTCTGCGACTGTAGTGGCCTGGAGTGGGGGAAGGGAAAGCGAGCAGGGAGCAAGCTGTAAATCGCCTTCCTGAGCTCAGGCAACTAGCCAGGAAAGGTGGAGCTTGCGCCCCCCCTGTGCCGGGTCGGGGGCAAAATAGCCCGACGTTGGGACGCCAAATGTGGTGGCGCAAATGAATGCAGACAGATTATATAGATATATACAGCTTTAATAAGGAAATAGACTTACAGGACCACAGGTTCCCGCGGAGCACCGGAAAAGCGGAGCAAAAGTAAAGGGCTGCTGGGCTCACGCCCCGCAGATTTATCCGTAAACATTATCCCGAGGCGAACACGCCCCCAATGGGTGGGGCTATGTCCCTACACACATATCTCTGTGCTATTTGTTGTTAAGAAATTTACTCAAACTAAGCAGTCCTCAGCAAAGCACCAAGAATACCTGTGACACCCATGTATCCCAAACACTGTAGGAGATCATCTTGTGTCACTGTGTGTCAGTATTCTATAACAGGCTTGGGATTATAGGGCAGGCTATTGGAACAGAGGTAGACTGTAAATTCAGAATCAGTGATTAATGATTATTAACCTACCCCTCACATCTATCTCATTAATATTATCTGTGTTTCTGAATTAGTCTTGATAATAGTAAACCAACAGACTTGTTGTCATCATCTAGGAATGTTAATTCTATAAGTGATCAGATATTTCTGCTCCAAGTACTGATTTTCATAGACAAGTGTGTCCACATTGACATAAACATGAGACAATGTGTACCAACTTTACTAGTTTAAAGCTAACTGCTCCATGAACCTTGTTTTCAGGGTTACTAGAAAATTCTTTATGCAATGAGAATTAAATTTTAGTCTAGCTCTTCCTTACCTCTATATTCAAGCATAAGTTTTGAACTTCAAGTTATTATATTCTGTCTTCTCAGCCTCAAGGCAGCTTCCTCTTCTTTTAGAGTCTCTGACACACCTCAGATGTGTACTGTGTCTCTGTGTCTTACACAGTAAAAACGTCAGAGTCCTCATCATTTGGGCTGCTGAGCACAATGTAGCATCTATTGGACATTTTGTCTGTATCCAGTGTGACTCTATCCTGGTACTTTTGTCCATAGTTTATTCTACCAATGCTTAGGAATACACCCACTTCATTCTAGCCCATATCCAGTCTTCTGCCTCACACAGCAGAGAAGTTATCTGAGTCAAAATCCTTGCAGGAGTCATTTCCTACACTTCCAGGACTCCTCAGTTCAGCCCCAGACAGTTCTACTAGAACCTTACCTTACAGTTGTGTCACTTCAGTCTCTGGCTCCCTACTCAGGCTGGGTTCTAGGAATGCACTTATCTATAGGTGCTGCCACCAGGTAGAGGATGATCCAGCTTTATTCCATGCCTAGAACCTGGGTACAGTGACAGTGAACAGGAGAGTTCATTCATGAGGTACTGTAGCATGTGGGGACATCACTGTATTTATAAACATTATCTATGTAATTTACATATGAATGATGAAGGGTATTATATACATTGAAACAGAAATCTGGTACTGAAAAGGTAAATGTTTTCTGTGTTACTCAGTGGTGTAGCTGTGATGGATTATTAAAAATGTTTCAGGATCCCTGGCAGCAGCAGGCAGTATGCAGGAGGTCCCAAGAGCAGTCAGTCCCAGGCAGGGATATCTTCAGGAGACACATGGTGGTTGGAAAGAGACAAGGACATGGATAGACATGCCATGCAGAGTGAGATTGGATATTTAATGAGGGGGTTATGGAGGGGGAAGGGAGAAGGGGAGGAGAGCAGAGAGAGAGACAGAGAGGAGAGAGACAGAAGGGGAGAAGTGGGGAGAGACAGAAGCTGCCTCTTCTAGAGGGAGATGGAAAAGAGAGAGAACTCAGGCCGGAAGCTGAAGATCAACCTGTCTCAGTAAATGAGGGAGAGAGTGGGCATGGCTTGTCTCTTAAAGAGACAGAACAATCATTCCAATAATGAGTTACAAGTAATAAACTGGTCTGTAGGAATGCATTCTCAGTCCATGTAGGCAACTTTTTAGACAGAGTCCCTTCATTCCATTAAGAACCATATTATTACAACTATGTTTGTTAAGTTGACTGACATATCAGGGGTTCATGGCCATCTGGTCCTCTTTTGAGTCAATCAAAGCAGTGATGCCCTTATGGGCATTGATTATCTTGCCTCCATGAGGTTTTGGCACAGAACACTGGAGAGTGCAGTTGTCCATTCCACACCAGTGATCAGCAGAACTATGCACATCTGGTGTTGTCAGCTGGGTAATCCTAGGATAATTTCCCCAAAAGTGTTTCCATGGTCCTGATGCAGGAATATCCTTAACCTGTACTAATAAGTGTTGAACAACCTAGTTTCTTTTTAGTGGCAATAGGATTATAATTTGGTTCATATATACGCATTTGACCTTTCATATTTATTTTATTAAACAAAAAGTTCAGAAGTGTGTATCACAAACATCTCACATTTCAAATACAACACAATCTCTGGACATAATGCTGTTGGCAATAAAATCCACAAAGGCTGTTAGAATTCCTTCAGTTCACAACATCGTTATCAGATTCTGATACCATTTGCTTCTTAGGAATTGGTAGAACAACAGTGTTAGTTCTTGATTTGAAGAATGCACTAATTATAAGTTTCCCTATGCCTTCTCCAAGGAATGCTATTTCTAAGCTTCCTCAGGACAGTTCTGACTATACTATACCATGCTTTAGGAAGATATTCTTATCTACTTGAAGTCTTCCTTACACTTTGAGTGTTGTGACACACATTAAGAAGCAGTTTCTTTATGAGGTTATGGAACATTTTTGAAACTTATGTCCCTTTACTTACTTAGGAACAAGATAATCAAAACAAAGTCAGTCTGAAAATGTCAGCAAGATTTTGGTTAGCTGTGGGAGTTGGCTACACTTCAGGTTACAAGCCTCTTTCTCTATACCCTCAGATATTTGTATGGCGTATGCTACAACAAAGTTAGATTAGCTGAAGTTTCCTCTGTCCTACAGAGAGACTTAGATGTGCAAAAAAGATTTATAGAGATGATAAAAGTATTCTATAAAGTTATAAATTGTATTATGCCTGAATTTGATTAATAACTGTGGCAGCTTTTGCCTGAGGATTTTTCTTTCCCACTCTGATTATTAGGAGTTCATAATACACTGATTGGGACATGGCACCCTGCCTGGAATGCGTTAAAGATTGTTTTTATCAAATATCCTTCTAGTAACAAATGTAACCAGCCTGAGAACAACTTGTCATATGCCTCTAGGTTCTTAAATTTTTGGTTAGTAGGTTAATGAGTAAAAGTGATAATAGAGTTATCTGATATAATGATGTCAAAACTTAAGGAAAAAATACTGGAAGTGATAACTCTGTCCTGTCATAGTTTATTAATGATGACTAAAAGATGGGCAAAAGGAAAGGAAACACATGTCCAAAACAAAAGAAATTATGTGATCTATGCTTTAAAACAACATGAATATATCCATACTTACTAAACTCTGTGTAAAATAAAGAAGCTCTCTGGTATCCAGTCTGTCAGAATACGAGAGTCTCTCAAATATCATGGAGTGACTCACTTCTTTCCTAACTATCTCATTACATCCACTGTGGGGACCTGTCCACCATCAGGGATGGCTCCTGGCAACTGGTGCCCAAATCATGTAACTGAAGAAATAAACTACTTGTTGTAAGGTGTGACTTCATCCAAAGAGTTTTACAGGGTCTTTGGATGAGAAATAGACCAGGAACTATATGGGGGTGAAAAGTTAAGAAATAAAATAAGTCATGGTCCACAAAAAATAAAAGGAAGATTCTATATAGATATAAAACTTATAAGTAATATGGGCCATAATGGGTCTAAATAAAAAGACTCGGTATAGATATAATGCAACATACCATACAGAAAAAAGTTATTGAAATTCTTTTTCACTGGCCTCAGAGAGTTAAGTTTTGTCCCTCTTGTCTGCCCCAGCAAATTAAGTTGCACCCCTCCAGATAAAAATGTCTTGTGCTGCTGGAGTTTGGACCTCCAGGCAGTGATACCTGCTGAATCATGAACTGGGATATTGAAAGGATAAACAAGAAGAGTGTCCAGAGTAGAGCAGCAGCTCTTATTGGATGTTGTTCAAGACAGAGGCATCTCCTTGGTATTTTCCAAGCAGAAAAGACAACCCCCTAATCATATCCATAGCTAGGACCTCACTAAAGATACTGCAGACTCTTGGATATAAGAAAAGGCTGGGTAAGAAGAGTGAGAAGTTAGAATGGTAAAAATGAGATGGACTAACACCTATGAGATACAAATGTATATTGATATTCTTTAAAGTGTACCCATAAAGAAAGGAAGAAGAAAGAAAGAAAGAACGAAAGAAAGAAAGAAAGAAAGGAAGGAAGGAAGGAAGGAAGGAAGGAAGGAAGGAAGGAAGGAAGGAAGAAAGAAAGATGGATGGAGGGAGGAAGGAAGGAAAGGAAGAAAGAAAATGATATTAATATTCAAGAACACATTTTTGTCAAAATTTTTGTGAAATAAACTAGTCCTTGGTTTTCAGACAATAGAGATTAAGACGTATAAGCTTAAGAAAAGCAGTTTAAAAGTTATAAGCTGTTGTTAAACTAAACATGATCCTGAAAATATGTTTATTCAATTGGTTTCTTTGTGTGAAGTTATTAAGCAAACTCTGTCTACAGAAGCAGAGATAGATCTCCCTGACAATGTTTCTAAAGAAACTTTTCCTATTAAGAGGTATATAAGTGTTAAGACTTCTGTTTCTGTAGAACCCCCTTCTAAGCCTCCTTTACTAAAGTATGGAGATTTAATTGTCCTCTTAAACAATGATTTGGAAACATCTGAAGAATCTTCTAAGGAGCTTTTACATCCCCATGATGTCTCTGATTTAGAAAAAAACTGCAAAATACAATAATAAAGATTGGCCTTTACCTTATAATATATCATGTATTCCTATTATAAAATAAGGGGGAGTCCTAAACATCATAATTCAGGACTCTTTGCATGTCTGTCACTGCCCTTGGAGCAGGTATTTGGAGACCCTCTTTTAAGATACTTTCTTCTTAAGTTCTAAAAGGTGATTCCTCCACCCTTGTTTTAATTCCAACACTTGAGATAATTCTAGTTACTTATTTCTCTTTCCTTTTCCTCTATGTAAGTGCCACTATGGAGCTACCTGTTTGTTTATTTCTGCTAGAAAAGTCACACTAATTTGTCAGGAAGCTACCTTTAACCCTACCTAGCCCCCATCACATGGAGAGGGAAGTCTCTCCTATGTATATTGGGATATTTCTACCTGAGAAGTTTGTCAGTCTGTTTGGGGACTCCTGGATTGTAACACCTGTTACCAAGACACTTGCCCTTTCTGCTTCCTTATAATTCCACTTAGCTCCCTACTTTAACTTCCTTGACTCACTAAAAGCTCTCTAAATCTGCCAGGAATCAAACATAAATTTGTAAATTTACAAAGACAACTAACTTATAAGCTGTTAAGAATGGATTTACTTAAATTGTGAGTTATTGAAGATATAGGAACAAAGGTGATTAAGCATGCTAAGAAATGTAAACACTTCCTTACTTAGCCCCTTGGCATTTAAAATGTTTAAGTTTCCCACTACATACAAAACTGTACTGTTCCTCTAGCTTGTTGCTAAGGCTCAGTTCAAACAATGTATACTTTTGGGTCTCTTTCATTTTAATTAATAAATTGACCACTAAGATTTTGTTTCAAATTATAACTTGTTTACTGACTGTAACTTTAAATAAAAAAAAAACAACTTACTGAGGCTTCAGCTGCTTTCACAGTTTTCTTCATAATTAAAACTTAGGCTACTGCCCTCACTTCCTTTGGCTAATGCCGGATCTAAAAACAATTTTCATTGCTACCAGATTCCAAAAAAATAAAATAAACCCACCAAACAGGTTTCAAAATAACTTTTTACTATTCCATCATTTAAAAGAACTCACTCCACAATGACTACTTCATTAATCAGTCAACTATGTTTCCTGATAAATAGCTGGTTATAAAAAGTATAAAATTTAAAGCTTAAACTATAAGGATAAAAGAATACTATAACATATAAAAAGATACTTTAAAATATAAGCACAAATTTATATAAGTTCTGAGGATATAAAACCTTAAGTTATGATATGTAGGTCAAGGTAAATGAATGACAAGTTATACAAGGTATAATTTAGGTCTAAAGTTATGACAACATATATAAATGATAATGAAAGTAACTAAAATCCTTAACACATTTTTATAAAAATTCTTAATAGATATTTCAAAATTGAAAAAAAGAAATTTATTGGCAGAAATGTGAAATCATTTATGATGTTGAGGTGTTCATCTATATACAAGGAGGCAGACCAAATAGGAAATGAGTTCAAGGAGCAAATTTTAATTTACCTAGGATTGCAAAGTTTCTAACACATTGGCCTAGGAAACTCACATTCACCATAAGGCATTCTCAGCATGAATGATACTTTCCATATCAGTCACAAAGCATCATATTTGTCCATGCAGGGACTGACACCTAGAGGAACCTAAGTAGTGACTCTTTAGTAAAGAGACATCTTAATAATGTTAATCCAAGGGAATTTCCCTAGTGCCTGGTCCCATCCTGGTTAAGGTTGCTCACTTTATCCAAATCCAAGAGCTCTTCAGAAGTAGGCTGAGCCCCCATGTAGCCCATGGGCTGTGGTAGGTGATGGGATGTCAGTACAGGTTTCTTTTCTGTGACAGACTTGCATCTAGAATTGGGAAGGATGTGAAAATGGGGTCAAGGATTAACTGTAAATTTCCAAACTCTTTTTCAATTCTGCCATTAACATAAACTGGTTCTTTAAATAAATTATGTGAAATGAAAATGGCAGAGGAAATCAGCTGTACAACAGGAAGTATATTTAGAATACATTTCTTTCAGATTTTTCTTTCATTTTTTTCTCTTGTTGAAATAAATTTTTCCACACAATATATTCTGATTACATGTTCCTTTACCCTACTCCTCCTAGTTCCTCCCCGACTCTCTTCATAGCCACAGCCAAAATCTATCTATCTCTCAAAACACAAGGAGGATTCTATGGATTAATAGGAAAAAGATTTTAAGGTAATGACAAAGGGAAGAAATGGGAATAGGACAAAACAGCCAAACATGAAAAAGTGGAAATTAAAAAATACAAGAAAGGGCCAGACCGGCATGCAGACGCGGCAGAGAGGCCAGACCGGCGGTGGAGAGACTGGAGCGCAGACACAGCAGAGAGGCAAGACCGGTGCTCAGACACTGCGGATGCAAGATGGTCCAAGCATGAAACAGTGAAGTCCACACTGAGAGCAGATCGCCCCACAACAATTAAATCAAGTAGGTTTTTTGGGGACCAGCCTGCAGAGTTGTAGGCCTTTTATTGGTGAGGTCCCCTGGCAAACAGAGAGCCTAGTTCTGTCCCTGAAGACCCTGCTGAGTGGGGTGGCCCGCGGCAGGACCCAAGAAACAGAGCGGGGGCATTTCCCGACCCCCTTGACTCCCCGGTCAGTCTGCGAGGGTTGCTCTCCTCTGATGGGGCTGCTCCTCTTCTGCTACAACCTCTCTCTCCCTGGCCCAACCCAACTTGCACCCAGGGACCTCCTTCCTTCTCCCTCACTTCCGGGGTTACGGGATCACCCAGTTCAGCCTGTTTGGGATCTGGGTTGGGTATATGGGGCAGAGGGCAGCAGAAGTTTCTTTGTTTTGGTGGCTGACCTGCAGAGTGGTAGGCCTTTTGTTGGCAAGGTACCTGGTGAATGAGGAGCCTGGTCCTGTTCATGAAGACCCTTCTGAGTGGTGAGAGGGATCTTGACCCGTGGCAGGAGCCAGGAAATGGAGCGAGGGCATTTTATAAGCGGGGGGGGGGGGAGGGCTGGCCAGCAGGGAAACCTGATCCTGTTTTAAAAGACCCATTAGATAGCATCTATAGGAGGAGATGGGCAGGCACCAAGGCAAGAATTCACCCAACAATATGAAAAACAACATGAAAACACCAGAACCCAATGATCTTACAACAGAAGGATTTGAAGACCCTAACACAGAAGAAGTGGAAAAAATCGACTTTATGAAAGCAATAGAGTCCCTTAAACAACATGTAAAAAATGCCCTTATAGAAATGGATGAGAAGTATAACAAAAAGTTTGAAGAAATTAGTAAATACGTAAATGACACCCTGGGGAACCAAGAAAAAAACGACCAAGTAGGTAATGGAAACAGTTCAAGAATTGAAAACTGAAATGGAAGCAAGGAAGAAAACACAAACTGAGGACCAGCTGGATATGGAAAATCTGGGTCAACGAGCAGAGACTACAGAAACAAGCATAATCAATAGAATACAATAGATAGAAGAAAGAATCTCAGATTCTGAGGACACCATAGAGAAAATAAACACACTGACCAAAGTAAACAGCAAAGCCAACAAACTCTCATCACAAAACATTCAGGAAATATGGGACACAACAAAAAGACCAAACCTAAGAATAATAGGGATAGAAGAAGGAGAAGAGTCACAGCTCAGAGGCCCAGAAAATATTTTTAACAAAATTATGGAAGAAAACATTCCCAACATAAAGAAAGATATTCCTTTGAATATTCAAGAAGCATACAGAACACCAAATATGCTGGATCAAAAAAACATCCCCTATCCATATAATAATCAAAACACAAAATATACAGATTAAAGAAAGAATATTAAGAGCTGCAAAGGAAAAAGGTCAAGTAACCTATAAAGATAAACCGATCAGACTTACACCTGATTTCTCTATGGAAACCATGAAAGCCCGATGGTCCTGGATAGAGGTACTGAAGAAACTAAGAGACCATGGATGCAAGCCCAAACTACTATACCCAGCCAAGCTATCATTCACTATCAATGGGAAAAACAAGCATTCCATTATAAGAACAAATTTAAACAACATGTAGCCACGAATCCAGCCCTACAGAAAGTAAGAGAAGGAAAATCACAACCCAAGGAATCCAACATTGCCAACACTGCATACAATAAGTCAGGCATCTAGTGACCCTTCACCAGCACTACTCAAAGAAGGGAGACACACCAACTCTACTACCTAAAAAAATAAGAATAACCGGAGTAAACAACCACTGGTCAATAATATCACTTAATATTAATGGTCTCAATTCGCCTATAAAAAGGCACAGGCTAAGATTAAGAGATTGGATACGAAAACAGGATCCAACATTCTGCAGTTTACAAGAAACACATCTCAACCACAAAGACAGGCACCTACTCAGAGTAAAGTGTTGGGAAAATGTTTTTCAAGCAAATGGTCCTAAGAAAAAAGTAGGTGTGGTCATACTAATTTCTAAAAAATCTGACTTCAAACTAAAATCAATCAGAAGAGATCGAGAGGGACACCTTATACTCATAGCAGGAACAATTCATCAGGATGAAGTCTCAATCTTGAATATCTATGCCCCTAATATAAAAGCACCCACTTATGTAAAGAAATATTACTAGAACTCAAGGTAGACATCAAACCACACACACTAGTAGTAGGAGACTTCAACACAACTCTCTCACCAATGGACAGATCAATAAGACAGAAACCTAATAGAGAATTAAGATAATTATTGGAGGTAATGAAGCAAATGGACTTAACAGACATCTATAGAACATTCCACCCAAATAGGAAAGAAAATACCCTCTTCTCTGCAGCTCATGGAACCTTCTGAAAAATTGACCACATACTCGGTATCAAAGGAAACCTCCAAAGACACAAAAAAAATCCGTGTCCACCTTTGTCTTATCAGATCACCACGGATTAAAGTTAGAAGGCAACAACAATGATACCCCCAGAAAGCCAAAAAACTCATGGAAACTGTATTGTCAACTACTGAACCACACCTGGGTCAAGGAAGAAATTAAGAAAGAAATTAAAGTCTTCCTTGAACTTTATGAAAATAAAGAGACAACATACTCAAACCTATGGGACACAATGAAAGCAGTGCTAAGAGAAAAGTCCATAGCACTAAGTGCCCAATTAAAGAAAACGGAGAAAGTATACATTGGGGACTTAACAGCACACCTGAAAGCTCTGGAAAAAAAGAAACAGATGCACCCAGGAGGAGTAGAAGACTGGAAATAATCAAGCTGAGGATGGAAATCAACAAATTAGAAACACAGAAAACAGTCCAAATCATCAATGAAACAAAAAATTGGTTCTTGGAGAAAATCAACAAGATCGACAAACCCCTATCCAAACTAATTAAACGACAGAGAGAAAACATGCAAATAAATAAGATCAGAAATGAAAAGGGGGACATAATCACAGACACAGAGGAAATTCAGAGAATCATTAGATCTTACTACAAAAACCTGTATGCCACAAAACTGGAAAATGCAAAAGAAATGGACAATTTTTAGATAAGTAGCATATACCAAAATTAAACTAAGACCAGGTAAACGATCTAAATAGACCTGTTAGTCACAAAGAATTAGAAACTGTTATCAAAAATCTTCCTTCCAGGAGAGGATGAGGGGAATTTGGGGAAACGGGATGATTGGGGAAGGTTGGATAGGGGAGCAGGGAAACTCATATCTTAGTTAAGGGAGCCACCTAAGGGTTGACAAGAGACTTGAACTTGGGGTGGCTACCAGATGCCCAGGGCAATGTCCCCAGTTAGTTCCTTGGGCAACTGACAATAGGGAACCTGAAATGAACCTATCCTATAGCCATACTGATGAATATCTTGCATATCACCATAGAACCTTCAACTAGCAATGGATGGAGATAGAGACAGAGACCCACATTGGAGAACTGGACTGAGCTCCCAAGGTCCTAATGAGGAGCAGAAGGAGGGAGAACATGAACAAGGAAGTCAGGACCACGAGGGGTGCACCCACCCACTGAGACAGTGGGGCTGATCTATTGGGAGCTCACCAAGGTCAGCTGGACTAGGACTGAAAAAGCATGGGATAAAACCGGACTCTCTGAACATGGAGGACAATGAGAGCTGACGAGAGGCCAAGGACAATGGCACGGGGTTTTGATCCTACTTCATGTTCTGGCTTTGTGGGAGCCTAGACAGTTTGGATGTTCACCTTCCTAGACCTGGATGGGGGGGAGGACCTTGGACCATCCACAGGGCAGGGAACCCTGACTGCTCCTGGGACTCGAGAGGGAGGAGAAGAGGAGTGGGGAGAGGGGGAGAGGGGTGGGAGGAGGGGGAGGGAAATGGGAGGCGGGGAGGAGGCGGAAAATTTTTTTTCAATAAAAATAAATAAAACTTTTGTTATAGAAAAAAAAATCTCCCTTCCAAATAAAGCCCAGGACCAGATGGTTTCAGTGCAGAATTCTACCAGAACTTCCAAGAAGAGCTAATACCTATACTCCTTAAGTATTTAACAATATAGAAACAGAAGAGTCATTGCCAAATTCCTTTTATGAAGCTACAGTTACCCTGATACCAAAACCACACAAAGACCCAAGCAAGAAAGGGAATTACACGCCTATCTCACTAATGAACATTGACACAAAAATTCTCAATAAAATACTGGCAAACAGAATCCAAGAACACATTAGAAAAATTATCCATTATGATCAAGTAGGCTTCATCCCGGAGATTCAGGGCTGGTTCAACATACGCAAATCTATCAATGTAATCCACCATATAAATAAACTGAAAGAAAAAAAAACATGATCATTTCATTAGATGCTGAAAAAGCATTTGACCAAATTCAATACCCCTTTATGAAAAAGGTCTTGGAAAGATTAGGGATACAAGGGTCATACTTAAATAAAATAAAAGTTATTTACAGCAAGTCGACAGCTAGCATTAAATTAAACGGAGAACAACTCAAAGCCATCCCACTAAAATCAGGAACACGACAAGGCTGTCCACTCTCTCCATACCTCTTCAATATTGTGCTTGAAGTTCTAGCAATAGCAATAAGACAACATAAGAGGATCAAGGGGATTCATATTGGAAAGGAAGATGTTAAGCTTTCGTTATTTGCAGATGATATGATAGTATACATAAGCGACCTCAAAAACTCTACCAAAGAGCTCATACAGCTGATAAATACATTTAGGAATGTGGCAGGTTACAAAATCAACTCCAAATAATCAGTTGACTTCCTATACACTAAGGATAAAAAAGCAGAGAGGTAAATCAGAGAAGCATCACCTTTCATGACAGCCACAAACAGCATAAAATATCTTGGGGTAACTCTAACCATGGAAGTGAAAGATCTATTTGACAAGAACTTTAAGTCTTTGAAGAAAGAAATTCAAGAGGACACCAGAAAATGGAAGGCTCTCCCTTGCTCTTGGATTGGATCAACCTAGTAAAAATGGCAATTCTACCAAAAGCAATCTGTAGATTCAATGCAATCCCCAACAAAATCCCATCAAAATTCTTCACAGATCTGGAGAAGACAATAATCAACTTTATATGGAAAAACAAAAAACCCAGGATAGCCAAAACAATCTTTTACAATAAAGGATCATCTGAAAGCATTACCATCACTGACTTCAAACTCTATTACAGAGCTACAGTATTAAAAACAGCTTTGTATTAGCATAATAACAGAGAAGTCGACCCATGGAATCGAATAGAAGACCCGGACTTTAACCCACAAACCTATGAACACCTGATTTTTGATAAAGGAGATAAAAGTATACAATGGAAAAAAGAGAGCATCTTCAACAAATGGTGCTGAAATAATGGGATGTCAATCTGTAGAAGAATGAAAATAGATCCATATCTATCACCATGTATAAAACTCAAGTCCAAATGGATTAAAGACCTCAATATCAGTCCGAACACACAGAACCTGATAGAAGAGAAAATGGGAAGTACTCTACAACATATGGGCACAGGAGACCACTTCCTACGTATAACCCCAGCAGCACAGACATTAAGGACAAAATTGAATAAATGGGACTTCCTGAAACTGAGAAGCTTCTGTAAAGCAGAGGACACTGTCACTAAGACAAAAAGGCAACCCACTAACTGGGAGAAGATCTTCAACAACCCCTCAACTGACAAACGTCTGATCTCAAAAATATATAAAAACTCAAGAAACTAGACTGTAAAATGCTGATCAACCCAATTATAAAATGGGGCACTGAGCTGAACAGAGAATTCTCAAAAGAAGAAGTTCAAATGGCCAAAAGACACTTAAGGTCATGCTCAACTTCCTTAGTGATCAGGGCAATGCAAATCAAGACAACTTTATGATACTATCTTATACCTGTTAGAATGGCTAAAATCAAAAACACCAATGATAGCCTTTGCTGGAGAGGTTGCAGAGTAAGGGGTACACTCATCCATTGCTGGTGGGAATGCAAACTTGTGCAACAACTATGGAAAGCAGTGTGGCGATTTCTCAGGAAATTGGGATCAACCTACCCCAGGACCCAGCAATACCACTCTTGGGAATATACCCAAGAGATGCCCTATCATACTACAAAAGCATTTGTTCAACTATGTTCATAGCAGCATTGTTTGTAATAGCCAGAACCTGGAAACAACCTAGATGCCCTTCAATTGAAGAATGGATGAAGAAAGTATGGAATATATACATATTAGAGTACTACTCAGCAGTAAAAAACAATGACTTCTTGAATTTTGCATGCAAATGGGTGGAAATAGAAAATTCCCTGCTCTGCAGGAAGATCAAGGTCCTCCCACTTCTATCAAGGTCCAGGAAGGTGAGGATCCAAACAGGCTGGGCTCCCACAAAGCCAGTTCATGTATTAGGATCGAAACCTAGTGCCATTGTCCTTGGCTTCTCATCAGCCTTCATTGTCCGCCATGTTCAGATAGTCCAGTTTCAACCCATGTTTATTCAGTCCCAGTCCAGCTGGCCTTGGTGGGCTCCCAATAGATCAGTTCCACTGTCACAGTGGGTGGGTGCACCCCGCGTGGTACTGACATCATTGCTCATGTTCTCCCTCCTTCTGCTCCTCATTTGGACCTTAAGAGCTCAGTCGTTGCTCCCAAGTGGGTCTCTGTCTCTATCTCGATCCATCGCCAGATGAAGGTTCTTTTTTTTTTATTCTTTTTTAATTAAAATTTCCATCTTCTCCCCATTTCCCATTTCCCTCCCCTCCTCCCAAATATTGCCCCCTCCCCCCAGTCCCCTCCCCCTATCCCCACTCCTCTTCTCCTCCCCCAACACCATTCCCCCTCCCTCTCGATACTGAAGAGCAGTCCAAATTCTCTGCCCTGCGTGAAGACGAAGGTCTTCTAACTATGTCCAGGAAGGTGAGCGTCTAAACAGTCTAAGCACCCACAAAGCCAGTTCATGTATTAGGATCGAAACCTAGTGCCATTGTCCTTGGCTTCTCATCAGCCTTCATTGTCCGCCATGCTCAGAGAGTCCAGTTTCAACCCATGCTTATTCAGACCCAGACCAGCTGGCCTTGGTGGGCTCACAATAAATCAGTTCCACTGTCATAGTGGGTGGGTGCATCCCTCGTGGTCCTGGTTTCCTTGCTCATGTTCTCCCTCCTTCTGCTCCTCATTTGGACCTTAAGAGCTCAGACCATTGCTCCAAACTGAGACTCTGTCTCTACCTCGATCCATCGCCAGATGAAGGTTCTAAGGTGATATGCAAGATATTCATCAGTATAGGATAGGGTCATTTCAGGTTCCCTCTCCTTAGTTGCCCAAGGTACCAGCTGGGGACATCTCCCTGGACACCTGCTAACCCCTCTAGAGTCAAGTTTCTTGCCAACCCTACGATGGCTCTCTTAGTTAGGATATATACTTCGCTGCTCCCGTATCCTCCCTTCCTATATCCCAACCATTCTAATCCCCGTGAGCTCCTCCCATCATCCCCTTCTCATGTTTCTCATCCCATTTCCCCTTTGCCCCTTGCCACCTCACCCGCAAGTTCCCAGTTTTTGCCTGGCAATCTTGTCTACTTCCCCTATCCAGGAGGATAACTATATGTTTTTCTTTGGGGTCACTTTCTTATTTAACTTCTCTAGGATCACAAATTATATTTTCAGTGTCCTTTATTTATGGCTAGAAACCAATTATGTGTGAGTACATCCCATGTTCCTCTTTTTGAGTCTGGGATACCTTACTCAGGATAATGTTTTCTATTTCCATCCATTTGCATGCAAAATTCATGATGCCATTGTTTTTTACCGCTGAGTATTACTCTAATATGTATATATTCCACACTTTCTTCATCCATTCTTCCATTGAAGGGCATCTAGGTTGTTTCCAGGTTCTGGCTATTACAAATAATGCTGCTATGGAAATAGTTGAACAGATACTTTTGTCATATGATAGGGCATTTCTTGGGTATATTCCCAAGAGTGATATTACTGGATCTTGGGTATGGTTGATCCCAAATTTCCTGAGAAATCGCCACACTGATTTCTGAAGTGACTGCACAAGTTTGCATTCCCACCAGCAATGGATGGGTGTGCCCCTTCCTTCACAAGCTCACCAGCAAAGGCTATCATTGGTGTTTTTGATTTTAGCCATTGTTACAGGTGTAAGATGGTATCCCAAAGTTGTTTTAATTTGCATTTCCCTTATTGCTAAGGAGGCTGAGCATGACCTTAAGTGTCTTTTGGCCATTTGAATTTCTTCTGCTGAGAATTCTCTGTTCAGTTCAGTGCCCCATTTTTTTTAATTGGGTTAATTAGCATTTTAAAGTCTACTTTCTTGAATTCTTTATATATTTTGGAGATCACCTTTGTCTGTTGCAGGGTTGGTGAAGATCTTCTCCCAGTCAGTGGGTTGCCTTGTCGTCTTAGTGACAGTGTCCTTTGCTTTACAGAGCTTCTCAGTTTCAGGATATCCCATTTATTCAATGTTGTCCTTAATGTCTGTGCTACTGGGGATATATGTAGTAAGTGATCTCCTGTGCCCATATACTGTTCAGTACTTCCCACTTTTTCATCTATCAGATTCAGTGTGTTCAGACTGATATTGAGTTCTTTAACCCATTTTGAGTTTTGTGGATGGCGATAAATATGGATCTATTTTCATTCTTCTACAGGTTGACAACTAATTCTGTCAGCACCATTTGTTGAAGATGCGTTCTTTCTTCCATTGAATACTTTTAGCTCCTTTATCAAAAATCAGGTGTTCATAGGTTCGTTGGATAAAATCAGGGTCTTCTACTCGATTCCATTTGATCGACTTCTCTGTTTTTATGCCAGCTCCAAGCTGTTTTCAACACTGAAGCTCTGTAATAGAGTTTGATGTCGGGGATGGTAATGCCTACAGAGGATCCTTTATTGTATAAGATTGTTTTGACTATCCTGGGTTTTTTGTTTTTCCATATAAAGTTGATTAATGTCCTCTCAAGATCTGTGAAGAATTTTGATGGGATTTTAATGGGGATTGCATTGAAGCCATAAATTGCCTTTGGTAGAATTGCCACTTTTACTATGTTGATCCTCCCAATCCAAGAGCAAGGGAGATCCTTCCATTTTCTGGTATCCTCCTCAATTTCTTTCTTCAAAGACTTAAAGTTCTTGTCAAATAGTTCCTTCACTTCATTGGTTAAAATTGCCCCAAGATATTTTATGCTATTTGTGGCTATCGTGAAGGGTGATGCTTCTCTGATATCCCTCTCTGCTTCCTTATCCTTTGTGTATAGGAGGGCAACTGATTTTTTGGAGTTGATCTTGTATCCTGCCACGCTACTAAAGGTGTTTATCAGCTGTATTAGTTCTTTGCTGGAGTTTTTGGGATCGCTTATGTACACTATCATATCATCTGTAAATAATGAAAGTTTAACTTCTTCCTTTCCAATTTGAATGCCTTTGATCCCCTTATATTGTCTTATTGCTATCGCTAGAACTTTGAGCACTATATTGAAGAAGTATGGAGAGAGTGGACAGCCTTGTTGTGTTCCTGATTTTAGTGGGATGGCTTTGAGTTTCTCTCCATTTAATTTGATATTAGCTGTTGGCTTGCTATAAATAGCTTTTATTATAGTTAAGTTTGACCCTTGTATCCCTAATCTCTCTAAGAACTTTATCATAAAGGGATGTTGAATTTTGTCAAATGCTTTTTCAGCATCTAATGAAATGATCATATGTTTTTTTCTTTCAGTTTATTTATATGATGGATTACATTGATAGTTTTTCATATGTTGAACCAGCCCTGCAGACTGGGATGAAGCCTGCTTGATCATAATGGATAATTTTTCTTCCTGAGTGAGATTGGCCTGTAGTTCTCTTTCATGGTTGGGTCTTTCTGTGGTTTTGGTATTAGAGTAACTGTAGCTTCATAAAAGGAATTTGGCAATGACTTCTCTGTTTCTATATTGTGAAATACATTAAGGAGTATAGGTATTAGGTCTTCTTGGAAGTTCTGGTAGAATTCTGCATTGAAGCCATCTGGACCTGGAATTTTTTTGATAGGGAGGTTTTTTTATAACAACTTCTAATTCTTTGTGACTAACAGGTATATTTAGATGTATATTTAGATTGTTTACCTGGTCCTGGTTTAACTTTGGTATATGGAACTTATCTTAAAAAGTGGCCATTTCTTTTACATTTTCCAATTTCGTGGCATACAGGCTTTTGTAGTAAGATCTAATGATTCTCTGAATTTCCTCTGTATCTGTGGTTATGTCTCCCTTTTCATTACTGATCTTTCTAATTTGCGTGTTTTCTCTCCACCATTTGATTAGTTTGGATAGGGGTTTATCAATTTTGTTGATTTTCTCCAAGAACCAGCTTTTTGTTTCAGTGATTCTTTGGATTGTTTTATGTGTTTCCATTTTGTTGATTTCAGTCGTCAGTTTGATTATTTCCAGTCTTCTACTCCTCCTAGGTGAGTCTGCTTCTTTTTTTCTAGAGCTTTCAGGTGGGCTGTTAAGTCTCCAATGTGTGCTTTCTCTGTTTTCCTTAAGTGGGCACTTAGTGCTATGAACTTTCCTCTTAGCACTGCTTTCATAGTGTCCTATAGGTTTGAGTATGTTGAGTCTTTGTTTTCATTGAATTCAAGAAAGACTTTAATTTCTTTCTTTATTTCTTCCTTGATCCAGGTGTGGTTCAGTAGATGACTGTCCAGTTTACATGTGTTTGTAGGCTTTCTGGGGGTAGCATTGTTGTTATTCTAACTTTAATCCATGGTTATCTGATAAGACACAGGTGGTTACTAATATTTCTTTGTAACTGTGGAAGTTTGCTTTGTTACCGAGTATGTGGTCAATTTTCAAGAAGGTTCCATGAGCTGCAGAGAAGAAGGTATATTCTTTCCTATTTGGGTGGAATGTTCTATAGATGTCTGTTAAGTCCATTTGATTCATTATCTCCCTTAATCCTCTTATTTCTCTGTTAGGTTTCTGTCTGATTGATCTGTCCATTGGTGAGAGAGTGGTGTTGAAATCTCCTACTATTTGTGTGTGTGGTTTGATGACTGCCTTGAATTTTAGTAATGTTTCTTTTACATAAATGGGTGCTTTTATATTAGGAGCATAGATATTCAGGATTGAGACTTTGTCCTGATGAATTGTTCTTGTTATGATTAAAAAATATCCATCTCCACCTCTTCTGATTGATTTTAGTTTGAAGTCAGCTTTGTTAGAAATTAATATGGCCACACCTGCTTGTTTCTTAGGTCCGTTTGTTTCTTGTAAACAGCAGAATATTGGATCCTGTTTTGTTTTTTTTTTTCTTTATTTTTTTTTCTTGCTGATTTTTTATTAATTAATTAATTTAATTATTAAAGATTTCTGCCTCTTCCCCGCCACCACCTCCCATTCCCTCCCCCTCCCCCATTCAAGTCTTCCTTCCTCCTCAGCCCAAAGAGCAAGCAGGTTTCTCTGCCCTGTGGGAGGTCCAAGGACCACCCACCTCCATCCAGGTCTATTAAGGTGAGCATCCAAACTACCTGGGCTCCCACAAAGCCATTACGTGCAATAGGATCAAGAACCCATTGCCATTGTTCTTCAGTTCTCAGTAGTCCTCATTGTCCGTTATGTTCAGTGAGACCGGTTTTGTCCCATGTTTTTTCAGTCCCCGGCCAGCTGGCCTTGGTGAGTTCCCGATAGAACATCCCCATTGCCTCAGTGTGTGGGTGCACCCCTCGCAGTCCTGAGTTCCTTGCTCGTGCTCACTCTGCTTCTGCTCCTCCTTTGGATCGTGAGACTTCAGTCCAGTGCTCCAATGTTGGTCTCTGTCTCTGTCTTCTTTCATCGCCTGATGAAGGTTAATATTCAGGGGGATGCTTATATGTTTTTCTTTGGGTTCACCTTCTTATTTAGCTTCTCTAGAGTCACGAATTATAGTCTCAATGTCCTTTATTTATGGCTAGAAACCAAATATGAGTGAGTACATCCCATGTTCCTCTTTTTGGGTCTGGCTTACCTCACTCAGGATAGTGTTTTCAATTTCCGTCCATTTGTATGCAAAATTCAAGAAGTCATTGTTTTTTACTGCTGAGTAATACTCTAATATGTATATATTCCATACTTTCTTCATCCATTCTTCCATTGAAGGACATCTAGGTTGTTTCCAGGTTCTGGCTATTACAAACAATGCTGCTATGACCATAGTTGAGCATATACTTTTGTTGTATGTTTGGGCATCTCTTGGGTATATTCCCAATAGTGGTATTGCTGGGTCAAGAGGTAGGTTGAACCCGACTTTCCTGAGAAACCGCCACACTGCTTTCCAAAGTGGTTGCACAAGTTTGCATTCCCACCAGCAATGGATGAGAGTGCCCCTTTCTCCACAACCTCTCCAGCAGAGGCTATCATTGGTGTTTTTGATTTTAGCCATTCTGACCGGTGTAAGATGGTATCTTAATGTTGTCTTGATTTGCATTTCCCTGATTGCTAAGGAAGTTGAGCATGATCTTAAGTGTCTTTGGCCATTTGAACTTCTTCTGTTGAAAAGTCTCTGTTCAGCTCAGTGCCCCATTTTATAATTGGATTGATTAACCTTTTACGGTCTAATTTCTTGAGTTCTTTGTATATTTTGGATATCAGACCTTTGTCAGTTGTGGGGTTGGTGAAGATCTTCTCCCAATCAGTGGGTTGCCTTTCTGTCTTAGTGACAGTGTCCTTTGCTTTACAGAAGCTTCTCAGTCTCAGGAGGTCCCATTTATTCAATGATGTCCTTAGTGTTTGTGCTGCTGGGGTTATACGTAGGAAGTGTTCTCCTGTGCCCATGTGTTGTAGAGTACTTCCCACTTTCTCTTCTATCAGGTTCAGTGTGTTTGGACTGATATTGAGGTCTTTAATCCATTTGGACTTGAGTTTTGTGCATGGTGATATATATGGATCTATTTTCATTCTTCTACAGATTGACTTCCAGTTTTGCCAGCACAATTTGTTGAAGATGCTCTCTTTTTTCCATTGTATACTTTTAGCTCCTTTATCGAAAATCAGGTGTTCATAGGTTTGTGGGCTAAAGTCCGGGTCTTCTATTCTATTCCATTGGTCGACTTCTCTGTTTTTATGCCAGTATCAAGCCGTTTTCAGTACTGTAGCTCTGTAATAGAGTTTGAAGTCAGGGATGGTAATGCCTCCAGACAATCCTTTATTGTATAAGATTGTTTTGGCTATCCTGGGTTTTTTGTTTTTCCATATAAAGTTGATTATTGTCTTCTCCAGATCTGTGAAGAATTTTGATGGGATTTTGATGGGGATTGCATTGAATCTATAGATTGCTTTTGGTAGAATTGCCATTTTTACTATGTTGATCCTCCCAATCCAAGAGCAAGGGAGGTCCTTCCATTTTCTGGTGTCCTCTTCAATTTCTTTCTTCAAAGACTTAAAGTTCTTGCCAAATAGATCTTTCACTTCCTTGGTCAGAGTTACCCCAAGGTATTTTATGCTATTTGTGGCTATCGTGAAAGGTGATGCTTCTCTGATTTCCCTCTCTGCTTCCTTATCCTTAGTGTATAGGAAGGCAACTGATTTTTTGGAGTTGATTTTGTATCCTGCCACATTACCAAAGGTGTTTATCAGCTGTAGGAGTTCTTTGGTAGAGTTTTTGGGGTCGCTTATGTATACTATCATATCATCTGCAAATAACGAAAGCTTAACTTCTTCCTTTCCAATATGGATCCCCTTGATCCCCTTATGTTGTCTTATTGCTATTGCTAGAACTTCAAGCACTATATTGAAGAGGTATGGAGAGAGTGGACATCCTTGTCGTGTTCCTGATTTTAGTGGGATGGCTTTGAGTTTTTCTCCATTTAATTTAATGTTAGCTGTCAGCTTGCTGTAAATAGCTTTTATTATATTTAGGTATGCCCCTTGTATCCCTAATCTCTCCAAGACCTTTATCATAAAGGAGTGTTGAATTTTGTCGAATGCTTTTTCAGCATCTAATGAAATGATCATATGGTTTTTTTTCTTTCAGTTTATTTATATGGTTGATTACATTGATAGATTTGCGTATGTTGAACCAGCCCTGCATCTCTGGGATGAAGCCTACTTGATCATAATGGATAACTTTTCTAATGTGTTCTTGGATTCGGTTTGCCAGTATTTTATTGAGAATTTTTGCGTCGATGTTCATGAGTGAGATAGGCCTGTAATTCTCTTTCTTGGTTGGGTCTTTGTGTGGTTTTGGTATCAGGGTAACTGTAGCTTCGTAAAAGGAATTTGGCAATGACTCTTCTGTTTCTATATTGTGAAATATATTAAGAAGTATAGGTATTAGCTTTTCTTGGAAGTTCTGGTAGAATTCTGCATTGAAACCATCTGGCCCTGGGCTTTTTTTGGAAGGGAGATTTTTGATAACTGTTTCTAATTCTTCGCGACTAACAGGACTATTTAGATCGTTCACCTGGTCTTGGTTTAGGTTTGGTATATGGTACTTATCTAAAAAAGTGTCCATTTCTTTTGCATTTTCCAGTTTTGTGGCATACAGGCTTTTGTAGTAAGATCTAATGATTCTCTGAATTTCCTCTGTGTCTGTGGTTATGTCCCCCTTTTCATTTCTGATCTTATTTATTTGCGTGTTCTCTCTCTGTCATTTAATTAGTTTGGATAGGGGTTTGTCAATCTTGTTGATTTTCTCCAAGAACCAACTTTTTGTTTCATTGATTCTTTGGACTGTTTTCTGTGTTTCTATTTTGTTGATTTCTGCCCTCAGTTTGATTATTTCCAGTCTTCTACTCCTCCTGGGCGCGTCTGCTTCTTTTTTTTCTAGAGCTTTCAGGTGTGCTGTTAAGTCCCCAATGTATGCTTTCTCCGTTTTCTTTACGTGGGCACTTAGTGCTATGAACTTTCCTCTTAGCACTGCTTTCATCATGTCCCATAGGTTTGAGTATGTTGTCTCTTTGTTTTCATTAAATTCAAGGAAGACTTTAATTTCTTTCTTAATTTCTTCCTTGACCCAGGTGTGGTTCAGTAGTTGACTGTTCAGTTTCCATGAGTTTGTCAGCTTTCTGGGGGTAGCTTTGTTGGTGGCTTCTAACTTTAATCCGTGGTGATCTGATAAGACACAGGTGGACACTGATATTTTTTTGTATCTGTGGAGGTTTACTTTGTTTCCAAGTATGTGGTCAATTTTCGAGAAGGTTCCATGAGCTGCAGAGAAGAACGTGTATTCTTTCCTATTTGGGTGGAGTGTTCTATAGATGTCTGTTAAGTCCATTTGATTCATTACCTCCAACAATTCTCTTAATTCTCTATTAGTTTTCTGTCTGATTGACCTGTCCATTGGTGAGAGAGGTGTGTTGAAGTCTCCTACTACTAGTGTGTGTGATTTGATGTCTGCCTTGAGTTTTAGCAATATTTCTTTTACATAAGTGGGTACTTTTATATTAGGGGCATAGATATTCAGGATTGAGACTTCATCCTGCTGAATCGTTCCTGTTATGAGTATAAAGTGTCCCTGTCGATCTCTTCTGATTGATTTTAGTTTGAAGTCAGTTTTGCTAGAAATTAGTATGGCCACACCTGCTTTTTTCTTAGGACCATTTGCTTGAAAAACCTTTTCCCAACCCTTTACTCTGAGTAGATGCCTGTCTTTGTGGTTGAGATGAGTTTCTTGCAAACAGCAGACTGTTGGATCCTGTTTTCGTATCCAATCTCTTAGCCTGTGCCTTTTTATTGGTAAATTGAGACCATTAATATTAAGTGATATTAATGACCAGTGGTTGTTAACTCCGGTTATTCTTACTGCTTTTGGTAGAAGAGTTTGTGTGTCTCCCTTCTTTGAGTTGTGCTGTTGAAGGGTCGCTAGATGCCTGGGTTATTGTAGGCAGTGTTGGCAATGTTGGATTCCTTGGGTTGTGATTTTCCTTCTATTACTTTCTGTAGGGCTGGATTTGTGGCAACGTATTGTTTAAATTTGTTCTTATCCTGGAATGTCTTGTTTTCTCCATTGATAGTGAACGATAGCTTGGCTGGGTATAGTAGTTTGGGTTTGCATCCATGGTCTCTTAGTTTCTGTAGTACCTCTATCCAGGACCTTCTGGCTTTCATGGTTTCCATAGAGAAGTCAGGTGTAAGTCTGATCGGTTTACCTTTATAAGTTACTTGGCCTTTTTCCTTTGCAGCTCTTAATATTCTTTCTTTAATCTGTATATTTTGTGTTTTGATTATTATATGGCGAGGGGACGTTTTTTTTTGATCCAGTCTGTTTGGTGTTCTGTATGCTTCTTGAATATTCAAAGGAATATCTTTCTTTATGTTGGGGAAGTTTTCTTCCATAATTTTGTTAAAAATGTTTTCTGGACCTTTGAGCTGTGCCTCTTCTCCTTCTTCTATCCCTATTATTCTTAGGTTTGGTCTTTTTATTGTGTCCCATATTTCCTGAATGTTTTGTGATGAGAATTTGTTGGTTTTGGTGTTTTCTTTGATCAGTCCGTTTATTTTCTCTATGTTGTCTTCAGAATCTGAGATTCTTTCTTCTATCTCTTGTATTCTATTGATTATGCTTGTTTCTGTAGTCTCTGCTCGTTGACCTATATTTGCCATATCCAGCTGGTCCTCAGTTTGTGTTTTCTTCCTTGCTTCCATTTCAGTTTTCAATTCTTGGACTGTTTCCATTACCTGTTTGATCGTTTTTTCTTGGCTTCCCAGGGTATCATTTACGTATTTACTCATTTCTTCAAACTTTTTGTTATACTTCTCATCCATTTCTATGAGGGCGTTTTTTACATGTTGTTTAAGGGACTCTATTGCTTTCAAAAAGTCAGTTTTTTCCTCTTCTCCTGTGATAGGGTGTTCAAGTCCTTGTGTTGTAAGATCATTGGGTTCTGGTGTTTTCATGTTGTTTTTCAGATTGTTGGTGAATTCTTGCCTTGGCGCCTGCCCATCTCCTCTTACCGATGCTATCTATTGGGTTTGATTTAATTGTAGCGGGGCAATCTGTTCTCAGTGCACGCTTCACTGTTTCTTGCCCGCACTATCCTGCATCCAGTGCCTCCGCCGCCCGGGCCTGCCTGCCGGTGCCTCCGCCGCCCGGAACTGTCTGTGCGCCGGTGCTTCCGCAACCTAGGCCTGCCTGCGCGCCGGTGCTTCCGCCGCCTAGGCCTGCCTGCCGGGCCTGAGTGTCGGTGCCTCCGCCACCCGGGCCTGCCTGCACACCGGTGCCTCTGCCGCCCGGAGTTGCCTGCGTGCTGGTGCCTCCGCCGCCCGGGCCTGTCTGTGCGCCGGTGCTTCCGCTGCCTAGGCCTGCCTGCCGGGCCTGACTGCCGGTTCCTCCGCCACCCGGGCCTGCCTGCACGCCGGTGCCTCTGCCGCCCGGACTTGCCTGCGTGCTGGTGCCTCCGCTGCCCGGGCCTGCCTCTGGATCCTGTTTTTGTATCTAATCTCTTAGCCTGTGCCTCTTTATAGGTGAGTTGAGTCCATTGATATTAAGTGATATTAATGACCAGTGGTTGTTAACTCCGGTCATTTTTTTTTCTTTCTTTCTTTCTTTCTTTCTTTCTTTCTTTCTTTCTTTCTTTTTTTGTAGTAGAGTTTGTGTTTTTCCCTTCTTCAAGTTGTGTTGGTGAAGGGTCATTAGATGTCTGAGTTATTGTGGGCATTGTTGGACTCCTTGGGTTGTGATTTTCCTTCAATTACTTTCTGTAAGGCTGGATTTGAGGCTATGTATTGTTTAAATTTGTTTTTATCCTGGAAAATTTTGTTTTCTCCATTTATAGTTAAAAAAAGCTTGTCTGGGTAGAGTAGTCTGGGCTTGCATCCATGGTTTCTTAGTTTCTGTAGTACATCTATCCAGGACCTTCTCAGTTTCATGGTTTCCATAGAGAAGTCAGGTGTAAGTCTGATATGTTTACCTTTATAAGTAACTTGACCTTTTTCCTTTGCAGCTCTTAATATTCTTTCTTTATTCTGTATGTTTTGTGTTTTGATTATTATATGGCGATGAGATTTTTTATTTTGATCCAATTTATTCGGTGTTCTGTATGCTTCTTTTACCTTCAAAGGAATGTCTTTCTTAAGGTTTGGAAAGTTTTCTTCCGTAATTTAATAAATATATTTTCTGGACCATTGAGCTGTACTTCTTCCCCCTCTTCTATCCCTATTATTCTTAAGTTTGGTCTTTTTAGTGTGTCCCAGATTTCCTGAATGTTTTTGATGAGAATTTGTTGGTTTTGCTGTTTTCTTTGATCAGTGTGTTTATTTTCTCTATTGTATCTTCAGTGTCTGAGATTCTTTCTTCTATCTCTTGTAATCTGTTGGTAGTACTTGTCTCTGTAGTTCCTGTTCGTTTATCCAAATTTTCCATCTCCATCCTTCCCTCGGTTTGTGTTTTCTTCATTACTTCCATTTCATTCTTCAAGTCTTGAACTGTTTCCCTTACCTGCTTGATTGCTTTTTCTTGTTTCTCTTGGTTTTCTTGGGTATCTTTGAGAGATTTATTCATTTCCTCTACCTTTTTGTTTGTAATCTCTAATTGATTATGGCAGTTTTTCACCTTCTGTTTAAGGTCCTCTATTATTTTCATATAATTCACTTTTGAGTTGAATTCTTCTATTTCTTCTGGAGTAGGGTGTACAATTCTTCTTATTTCGAGATTCCTGGATTCTGGTGATATCACGTTGACTTTCAGGTTGTTGGAGGAATTCTTGCATTGGCGCCTGCCCATCTCTTCCTTCAAATGGAGCCAGGAGAGGCCTGGTGTCTTGGTCCAGTCTTTGCTGTGACAAACTCCCTGGGTGTATCTCCTCAGTGTAGGAGCAGGAACTGTTCCCTTCCAGATGGACTCCTCAACACCAAAACATGGATGCCTGGTAGTCCAATGACCCGCGGGGACAAAAGGGCGAATGTGGGGGTAGGGCGGAGTCGAGTAGAACACAGGAGACCCTACAGCACAAGCTGAAGGTGCCTGCACTCCCTTCGGGGGTTCTTGAGGCCTGCCCAGTAGGCAGGCAGAGCAGAGGGAAGGGGGTTTGTGTTCTCTTCCGGGACAGTCCATCCCTGGATAGCACACTTTCACCCGTCCAGATGGAACTCCCCAGCACCTAAACAGGGATGCCTGGTAGCCCAATGAGCCAGGGGCAAAAGGAAGAATGTGGCAGGCAGGGCGGGGTCCAGAAGAGCACAGCAGACCCTGCAGCCCCAGCCACAGGGGCCCACGCTCCCTGAGACCTCCCTGGTAGTCAGGCACTCACTGCTCTGGATGGGTAGCCATAGTGTAGGTGCAGGAAGCTGTTCTTCAACAAAGGACCTTGCAGACAAGGCATGCTTGGGGGGGGCATGTGTAGGAAAGAAAGCCCTGCAGCAGGAGCTGGGGGAGGGAGGCTTGTGCTCTCTTCCGGGACAGTCTGCCCCTGGATAGCACACACTCACCACTCTAGATGGAACTCCTGTGCAATATAACTTAACAGAGAATTTTTACTGTACAAAATTTGGAGTCCTGTCACAGGAACAACCTCACAAGTATTATGTGGTCACTATAATTATTTGAGGTTATTACTGTTTCCTGTTATTGTGGACAGGAAACCTTAGAGTCTCAGAGAACTTCATCACTCTCTAGATGTTTCCCTCATTTACTGCATTTCCTCTCCTGGTGTATATTTTGTTTAAAACACCCCTGATAGTCATGAAAATCCTCAAATGAATTTGTTTCTGAGCACACAGGAAACCTGCTCACTGTGTCTGCTGCACAGTAATGCAAGGCTATGTCTTCACTGGTAAGGCAGCCCAGCATCAGGGTGAACTGGTTCTTGATATCTATTGACATTTCAGGGACAACTGCACATGGTCAACCTGACTTTATCCCTTTTTATCTCAGGTCAGGCAGGGTCTCCCTGAAGGTCAACAGCCAGGAGGAGGATGCCATCTCTGGAGAGTCAGGTGGTTTTTGTGATCTAATTAATTTAATCAGAACTCTAAGTAACCATGGGAGTTAAATTATTTGATGGAGCCTCACGGTTTCCTTTTGTTCCTGATTGAAACAGAGTCCCAAGTTCTCCCAAGTGCTGTGTACTCTGACTAGCCTTGACCTGCTAATCTTCCTTGCCTAAACCTTCTGAGTCCTGGGATTTTTGGCTTCTGCTCAATAAGGCAGACTATCAAAAGAAATGATACCTTATTTTATTTTACTTTTAAAGTCATTTTGCGTTTGTAAATTCCTGTTTCCTTCCAAATTTATCAGTAAACCTTGTTCATGTCTGAAAATTTTGGAGGCCAGAAGTGGGTGTTGGACACCATGGAAGAAAAGTTACAGAGAGTTATGAGCTGCTATGTGGGTGCTTGGCACTGGAAACATGTTCTCAGAATGAGCAGCCAATTCTCCAGGATCCTGTGTTACTACTTAAATTAAGGTTCTAAGGAAGTACAAGCCTTTGTACAAATCATTACTTCTGATTTCTTCCAAGAGAGAAAAAGTATGGTTTAATTTGATTTTATTTAAAAGTGATTTATTCCACAATTATCATTTTCACTTTTATTGAAAATAGATATTTTTCATATAATATATCCTACTTATGATTTCCCCCTTTGTCTCTTCATCCAAGTTCCCACCCATACTTAGGTATGAAATTCTCATTAAATTCAATAGGTCACAAATAAAAAGAGTCACAAAGTGAAACATGCTGATGAAAAGAATGTCTTTTACAAGAGAGGGACAGAAAGAGAGAGAATCAAGGTGACTAAAGTTAATTACATTTATTTATAAAACTGTCAAATAAAAATTGAAAACTAGAGGAAAACAATAATTTGCTGGCATAAAAAAATCTCAGATCTTCTCTGGGTTTGAGGTTTACACCTATAAAGACTGAATCAGGTTAGATGTAAAATTATCTTGGAATTTAGTCACTGGGCCAAGATTGTCTGTGGGCTCCTGTCTGAATTCCAAGGACTGAAACAGGGAATCCCACTGGTGGGCTATCTCTCATCAGAACAAATTCTCCAGATTCCTTCAGGATTCCTCAGGGTCTAATTCATGGGGCCACGAGAATGTGCAACGTGCGACAACTGGTGTTCAGCAGGTTGACCCACCAGATATATGATTCCCTGTGGGCAACCCCACCTGAAATGGCCATGTGGTCACTAGTTGTGGAACAGTTTCTCCTGTCTGTAGTTTCTCTCATGAGCTACTTCATTTCTTTCCCAAGAACAGCTGTGCGGTTCATTCTGTGACCCTTTGGCAGTGGGTTTTACATTATTCGGGCACACATATAGCTGTGAGTGGTCAATATGATGAATTCTGTTTAGACTGTATAACTTTGATGAATAGACACAATACTGGGATATTTTGCATTACTCAGACTAACATAGGTTCTCAGTCACAAAGATGGCCTTTTACACATACAGCAGCTTTGGACTTCAGAGCAGATTCAAAGCAGTTTAGTGACACCTGGAGGCAAATATTAGAATGCCCTAGAGACAAAAAAAAATATAGTGGTCATTTTCCTAGGTGTTCTTTGTTGCTAATTCAAGGTAAGATCTTGAAGCAGCTTTAGTCTGCGTGTGCTCCCTACCACTCAAGGTCAAACTAATTCATGGTTATTGTTAAGTCTTAAGTTTAAATGCTATTTTCTGTCTACAGCAGCTTTGGACTTCAGAGCAGATTCAAAGCAGTTTAGTGACACCTGGAGGCAAATATTAGAATGCCCTAGAGACAAAAAAAAATAGTGGTCATTTTCCTAGGTGTTCTTTGTTGCTAATTCAAGGTAAGATCTTGAAGCAGCTTTAGTCTGCATGTGCTCCCGACCACTCAAGGTCAAACTAATTCATGGTTATTGTTAAGTCTTAAGTTTAAATGCTATTTTCTGTCTGAGAAACCTCACCAACTTAGAGCAACAAGCATGGCTCATTGTGACATCACTGGCCTAAGAGAAACTACATAGCTTATCATAGGGTATGAGAATTGGTCAGGCCCTGAAAATGTGACAATATTCTCTAGAGCTTGGGCAATGAAATAGCAGCATTGAGGAGCAGCAGTGACAGTATAGAGACAGACAGGGATGATTGTGTGGAGCTATGTGAGAGCTGCTGCAGAATGTGAGTGAAGAGAGTGTGTGCTGAGTGAGAGATGAAGATAAAAGATGTGTGAGAGAGTAAACTAGTGATACTGAGTGAATAAAGAGAGCTGAATAATGTAGAACTGTGTGTCTGTGTGTGTGTGTGAACAAATGTGTGAGAGAGAGCTGTGTAAAAGAACTGCTGCTACATATAGGAGCTGTGCCTAGGAGCTGTGTAAAGTGCTGAATTGTGTGATAGAGGTAAATGAGATGTTTAGCTGTGTTTATATTTGTCACTGTGTGGAGGCAAGGAAAATGAAGCTATATAGAAAAGAGATATAGAAGAGAAATGTATATAAAAGAAAGATGTGTAGCCAAGTGAAAAAGATGTATTTGAATGTAGAAATATGTAACTGTGCAGGAGAGAGATCTTTGTGAGTAGAGAGATATGTTGTTGTATCTTATGAAAGTAGCTGTGTAGAGACAGATTTTCAGTTATTAATTTTAGAGAAGAAGTAAAAGAGAAAGTTACCACCAGAAAAGCATTCACTTCTTCCTTTTTTCTTAGGTTACCTGCAAAAAGTTTGTTTTCTTATTTTCCCCTCAGATAAAAAAGTCTAGCCCCCAATGCACTGTAGATTCTTTACATTCCCTGGTGCTGTTGGTTTTTAAAGGAAACTGATATATTAGGGAGAAGCTCAAGGTCCCAAAGGAAATGCACCCTTCCTTAGTCACTATCTGCACCTGCCCCTGGGCTGACTCTGAGTTCCTGTGTGCCACCTGCTCGAAATGAGCTCCAAAGTTGTTCATGAGCACAATTCAGGGAGTGTTGTGTGCCTGACTGTGATGTCCCTCAATGTGCTCATCACAGTAATATTTATCTGTCACTTCCTCTAACAAAAAAAGTTTACCTTGACGACAACTCTTCCTTAGATATGTTTCTAGAGGTAAATATGAAGTTGCCATTACCACACAGTAAGCCATCCCTTCACTCTAGATGAGGGACTGAACACTGAGTTTCATGTATAGTAGTCAGAAATAGAATTATCTAATTGATCAGAGAAACAGAAGACATAAAGTTGAAATGCAGCAATAGAGAGAAGCCTATCACTTCTTAGATTTATACGTGCAGTCCTCAAGAATATGAGAGGGCCTTGGAAATCTCAGAGTGCCTATCTGTGACAGAGCCTGAATTCCCTTCCACTTAGTTCCATATAAATTACTGACACTTTTCCTGTCAAGGGTCCACCCTATCCTCAGTATGAGGGAAAAGTTTATCTGAGGTTCCTGAGCTTAGCCAGGAGCTGATCTTGGTAACCATAGAGAATCACTCTTACTCTCACTGACAGGTTCTACATTCTCTTCAGGTGAGACATAATATACTTGTCTTAAGAAAGGCAATCACAACATGATGCTTTATATTTTTAGAGATATGATCAATTTCTAGAGTCTAAATTGTAAAGAGGATCCTCAGAAAACCATCAGATGGTTAGGGTGCCCATATAAGAAAGAAAATTTATACATGCCCCTACGTTTTTCTTTCTGTGTCTGGGTTACCTCACTGAAAATAATGTTTCCTAGCTCCATCCATTTTCCTGCAAAATTCAGGCTGTCATTATTTTTTTCTGCTGTGTAGTACTCCATTGTGTAAATGTACCATATTTTCCTTATCCATTATTTGGCTTAGAGGCACTTAGGTTGTTTAGAGTTTCTGGCTATGGCAAACAAAGCTGCTATGAACATAGTTTAGCACATGTCCTTGTGGCACGATTTAGCACCCTTTGGATATATATCCTAAAGTGGTATTATAGGGTTACAAGGAAGGTTGTTTTCTAATTTTCTGAGAAATCACCACACTGACATCCAAAGGGGTTGTACCAGTTTGCAATCCTACCAACAATGCAGAAGTGTTTCCATTTCCCCACAATCTCTCCAGCATAAGCTGTAATCAGTGTATTTGATTTTGGTCATTCTTACAGGTGTAACATGGAATCCCAGAGTTGTTTTGATTTGCATTTCTCTGATGACTAAGGATGTTGAACATTTTCTTAAGTGTCTTTTAGCCATTTTACATTCCTATGCTGAGAGTTCTTTGTTTAGGTCTGTACCCCATTTCTTATTGGATTATGTGATTTTTTTGGTGTCCAATTTCTTGAGTTCTTTGTATATTTTGGAGATCAGACCTCTGTCTGATGTGGGGTTAGTGAACATCTTTTCCCATTGTGTAGGCTGTAGTTTTGTCTTGTTGACCATGTCCCTTGCTTTACTGAAGCTTTACAGAAGCTTTTCAGTTTTAGGGAGTCCCTTTCATTAATTGTTTCTCTCCATGTCTGTGCTGCTGGGGTTATATTTAGGAAGTAGTTCTCTGTGCCAATACATTCAAGTGTATTTTCCAATTTCTCTTCTGTAAGATTCAGTGTGGCTGGCTTTATATTGAGGCCTTTTATCCATAAGGACTTGAGTTTTGTGCATGGTGATAGTTATGGGTCTGTTTTCATTCTTCTACATGTTGATATTCAATTATGCCAGCACCACTTGTTAAATATGCTTTCTGTTTTCCATTTGATATTTTTTGCTTCTTTATCAAAGAACAGTGTTTGAAGATATGTGGATTGATATCCATGTCTTCCATTCGGCTCCATTGGTCTCCTGTCTGGTCTTATGCCAATACCAGGCTCTTTTCAGTACTGTAGCTCTGTAGTAGTGTTTGAAGTCAGGGATTGTGATGCTTCCAGAAGGTCTTTTATTGTACAGGATTGTTTCATTTTGGGTATCCTGGGTTTTTCTTTTCTATATGAGGTTGAGTACCATTCTTTTGAGGTCTTTGAAGAACTTTGCTGAGATTTTGAAGCACATTGCCTTGAATCTGTAGAATGCTTTCTTTTTTTTTTTTTTTACTATGTTAATTCTGCCTACCCAAGAGCATGTTATATCTTTCCACTTTCTGGTGTCTTCTTCAATTTCGTTCTTCAAAGATTTAAAGATTTTGTCATACAAGTCTTCCACTTATTTGGTTAGAGTTACTCTGAGATATTTTATGCTATCTGTGGCTAATGTGAAGGATGTTGATTCTCTGTTTTCTTCCCCAGCCAATTTATCATCTGTGTACAAGAGGGCTACTGATTTTCTTGAGTTAATCTTGTATCCTGTTACACTGGTGAAAGTGTTTATGAGTTGTAGAAGTTCCTTGGTAGAATTTTTGCGATTACTTATGTAAACTATCATGACATCAGCAAACAGAGTTTGACATTTTTTTTTTCCAATTCGTATCTCCTTGATCTCCTTTTGGTTTCTTATTGCTCTCCTAGGACCTAAAGAACTATATTGACTAGATACGGAGTGAGGGAATAACCTTGTCTTGTTCCTGATTTCATTAGAATTGCTCGAGTTTCTCTCCATTTAGTTTGATTTTGGCTGTTGGCTTGCTATATATTGCCTTAAATTATGTTTAGGTATGTTCCTTGTATCCCTGCTCTCTTCAAGACCTTTATCATGAAGGGATGTTGTATTTTGTCAAAAGCTTTTTCAGCATCAAATGAGTTGATCATGTGGTTTTTATTTTTCAGCCTGTTTATATGGTAGATTAGGTTGACAGATTTTGGTATGTTGAACAATCTTGCATCTCTAGGATGAAGCCCACTTAAACATGGTGGATGACAGTTCTGATGTGTTTTTGAATTCAATTTGTTAGTATTTTATTTAGTATTTTTGCATCCATGGTCATGAGTGAGATTGGTCTGTAATTCTCTTTCATAGTAATGTCTCTCTGTGGTTTGGGTATTAGGGTAATTGTAGCCTCATAAAATGTGTTTGGCAATGTTCCTTCTGTTTCTATTGTGTGGAATAATTTGAGGAGCATTGGTATTAGTTCTTTTTTTGAAAGTCCTATAGAATTCTCAGCTGAAACCATCTGATCCTGGGGTTTATTTTTTGGCTGGGAGACTTTTTTTTTTTTTCGAGACAGGGTTTCTCTGTGGTTTTGGGGGCCTGTCCTGGAACTAGCTCTTGTAGACCAGGCTGGTCTCGAACTCACAGACATCGGCCTGCCTCTGCCTCCAGAGTGCTGGGATTAAAGGCGTGCGCCACCACCGCCCGACTGGCTGGGAGCCTTTTGATTGCTGTTTCTATTTCTTCAGCAGCTATAGGTCTGTTTAATTTGCATATCTTGTCTTGATTTAATTTTGGTAAGTGATATTTATTCAGAATGTTGTCATTTCCTTTAAGTTTTCAAATTTGTAAAGCACATATTTCCAAAATATGACCTGATGATCCTCTGGATTTCCTCTGTATCTGTTGTTATGTTCCCCTTTTCAATTTTGATTTTGTTAATTTGGATATTCTCTCTCTGCCTTTTCGTTACTTTGGATAAAGGTTTGTCTATTTTGTTGATTTTCTCGAAGTACCAACTCTTTGTCTCATTGATTCTTTTATTTTTTTCTTTGTTTCTATTTTGTTAATTTCAGCGTTCAATTTTGTTATTTCCTGCCATCTAGTTCTCTTAGGTGAGTTAGCTTCTTTTTGTTTAAAGATTTTTCAAATGTTCTGTTAATTTCCTCGTGTGGGATTTTTCCAGCTTCTTTACGTAGGTGTTTAATCCTATCAACTTGCCTCTTGACACTGCTTTTATTGTTTCCCATAAATTTGGGTATGTTGTGTGGTCATTTTCATTTGTAATAGCCAGAACATAGAAACAATCTTGATCGTCCTCACCCGAATAATTTATAAAGAAAATATGGTACACTCATGCAGTAAATACTACTCAGAGGTAAAAATAAAAATGACATCTTGAAATTTGCATAAAAATGGACAGAAGTGGGAGAAAACATCCTGAGTGAGGAAAACTGGACCCAAAAAGATGAACACAGAATGTACTCACACATAAGTGCATAGGAGTTGTAAGGCAAAGAATAATGAGCCTGTAATTCATGACCCCAAAGAAGTTAGGTTACAAAGAGAATACTAAGAGAAACGTACATAGACTACCCTTAGAAGGGGAAGTAGACAGGATCTTCTGAGAAAATGGGGAGTGTGTGTGGAGGGGAGAAGGGCTTTTGTGGGAAGGATTTACTCCTGCCTTAATGCAATGTGCTAGACTTCATTGATTCCCCATGTGAAGCCTTACCCTCTCTGAGGAATGAATGGGAGTGGAAAGAAGGAGAGCGTGGGTGGAGGGAACAGGAAGAGAAGAAGAAGTGGTATATAGGAATGGTATGTAAAATGAGAAAAAATAGCTTTTTAAAAAAAATAAATACATTTCGATGTCAAAAATGTTTTAGAGAGATGATTTGAGGGTCATTTCTCTATAGAAATAACAGATGTTATGACAAATATGTATGAAAGGATACTCTTGGCATGACAAGCCCTTATGAGAACAATTCTCACCACCCCAGTTTAGCCTATTAATTTAGTAATGGATGTATGGTTGCCTGTCCACTGCTTCTCATATTCAAAGCATTAACACCTTAAAAACAATATTCTTATCAGTTTATCAGACAAGGTAATTTCTAAACAATGGCCCAACAGCTTGCCTGCCTTTAGGTGTTTAACAATAAAAGTAGTCAAGCTGCTATAAGAACGTGGAATAAAGTTCTTGATATTAATACTCCCAAAACATCTTTCCCACTATAGAAAAAACCTACGGATCCTTTTATGAATTTGTAAGTCATTTACAAGTAGCTATAGAGCAGCGCATTGATAATAAAAAAAAACCTGCTTCTGCCTTGTCTCTTTCATCTGCTATTCAAATACAAATTTTATCTCTACAAAGATTTATTGTGTAGTTGCTAATGCCTCTCCTACTATTGTTTACTTTATACAAGCATGCCAAAACGATGGTACAGAGGAATGAAAAGGTCAGATGCTGGCAGTTTCCTTGTGGCTTCCTTTATATTTCAAATGTGAAGGGAAATAAAAATTCTCAAAAATAATATAAACAAAAACTTGACAATCAGCCCAATATAGTAAACCTTCCTCTAACGTACCTGCACAATGTAAAATGAAATTTCACTGATCCAGTCAGTGTCAATCTAGATGTGGTGACAAAGACAAGCCAATTTCAAAAAGCAAGCAAATGAGCAACCAGGGCTGCTAATGAACAGGACTGGGCCTCTTATATTCCCAGGTTGGAATCCCATTGCTGTGCCCTCAATGCTATCTATGGAGAAGCCCAGTTTGTTGCCAAAATAGCAGATTCTATACCTTCTAGAATCCACAGCTTGACACTCAGCTCTATCCTTAATCCTAAAAGACTAAGAAATTTGATTGCTACTGCCAATAGCAATTCATGACCACAACGTATCAATAACTAAAGACATACAATTTGATTTCATAGAACATCTTTAAGAGCCTAAACCAACATCTATAGTGACCCCTTCCAACAAACTGCCCTTGCTTCTTTGTAGGAAATCAAACTGTACTATGAAAGGGGCTTTTGTTTGCCCAAACGCTGTTGATTTGTGTTATACTGACGTGATGATAGCTTTTTTCCCAGCTACTCCAACAACAATTCCAGTCCCTAAGATTTAAAAGATATTTGTATCAGAATGTATTGCTAAAGTTTTTCCTATTTGCTTTATAAGAAAGAATCATGTCAATGGAGGTGGTAACTGGTAAACATCTGGTCCAGTTATGGCCTGCTATGAGGCATCCTGAATCAGCATCACTTCCTTTCCAAGAGTCCTTTTGAAAGGGTGACAAAGACCCTAAAGACTGATTAGAGAGACAAAGGGACAATCCTAGTGATTATTTTTCAGCAAGTCTCCAGGCTAATATTTTCTGTCATCTCAGACTCAGGGCCATTTCCTGCTTCTCCAGGGTTTCTGACACACTCAGGATGTGGTTGCAACCCTGTGTCTTGCACAGTTACAGACTGCAGAGTCCTCAGATGTCAGATTTCTGAGCTCCATGTAGGCCATGTTGAAGGATGTGTCTGCAGTCAGTGTGGCCTTGCCCTGGAATCTGAGCATATTTAGTTTCACCATTTTCTGGATCAATTTCTCCAATCCACTCCAGTCCCTGTCCAGGCTTCTGCTTCATCCAGTACATAAAGTAGCTAGTATAGGTGTATCCTGAAGCCTTGCAAGACATCTTCACTGAAGCCCCAGGCCTCACCAGCTCAGTCCCAGACTGTACCAGCTGAATCTGTGAGTTCACACCTGCAGAGAGAAAGGCAGAGTGGATGCCATTGTCACCTGAGAGTGTGGAAATCTGTATTTAGGGAGAGTGTTACCTGTAACTGCTGCCAATAGGAAGAGGACAATATAGCTCCATCCCATGGTGAGGACCTTGTTTGTTCAGTGACTGTGGAGAGGACAGTTACCATATGATGTTATGGTGTGTGTGCGTCCCTGTATTTACCACCATAAGCTCAAGTGATTTGCTTATTCATGAGCAGGGACTTCTTAGCTAAGTACCTAGTCCTGTTGGAGAAAAAGGAGGTACAGGGCACCTGGGTCAGGTAGCAAGATGTTGAGGTTCAAATCCTAATCCTTTCTGGGGAAATGATCTCATACTTCTTCCCTGAGAACTGTGCAGACCTTCTGTAAATAACATCAGGGCCTAAGATCTCAATTGATTCAGGCCTGAAACAGTTACTCGCCTTGACACAAGGATATCAGATTGATTTATCAGGTGATTGTGATTATGAAGATGATGACTATTAGTAATTGCAAAACCTGCTAAATTTGCAGAATTTGTAGACTCCTTTCAGATATGTACAATTTATATTTGCCTTTGCACCTTGTTAAATATAAAATAAATAAAAACTGACATAAATGATCAAAAGGTAACATACCATAGAAACATTTGTATATCAAAGTTTATTGCATCACTTTCTCTAATAAATGAATTATAGAAACAAATAATAATTGTAAACAGATGATTACAGCAAGAAAATGTGTTTATATTTGCAATACAACAGAAATATTTTATCTAAAGGGAATAAAGAAATGGCATCACTCTCAGGAAATTCAATGCAACTATAGATAGCTATATTACTTAAAGACCCACTTAGAAATGTAGATATTATAAGAGTGTTTCATTATTAGTTTTTAGATTTGTGACAAAACATTTACATATGCTAATACATAAAAATGTTTAAAAGAAACTGTCTAGCATAATAAGTGGAAAAACAGGTGGGTCAAGAAATAAGGTGTCCTTCAATGGAAGAATGGATGAAGAAAGTGTGGAATATATACACATTTGATGGCAGTGGGTCTTGTATTAATCTGTTGCTTTCATTGGTTAATTAATAAAAAAACTGCCTAGGCCCATTTGATAGGCCAACCCTTAGATGGGTGGAGTAAACAGAACAAAATGCTGGGAGAAAGAAGCCAAGTCAGTGAGTCGCCATGATTCTCCCGCCAGACACAGACGCAGGTTGACATCTCCCTGTTAAGCCACCTCGTGATGCTACACAAAATATTAAAACTGGGTTAGATCAATATGTAAGAGCTAGCCAATAAGAGGCTAAAACTAATGGGTCAGACAGTGTTTAAAAGAATACAGTTTCCATGTAATTATTTTGGGTAAAGCTAGTAGTACGGGCGGCCAAGTGGCGGGACGCAGCCCTGCAGCTAATATTTCAACAGAGTGGCGCATGATTCTCCCACTCCAGACAGACGCAGGTTAAGATCTTTCCTGGTAAGCCAGCTCGTGGTACTACACAAAATATTAAAAATGGGTTAGATTAATATGTAAGAACTAGTCAATAAGAGGCTGGAACTAATGGGCCAGGCAGTGATTAAAAGAATACAGTTTCTGTTTAATTATTTTGGGTAAAGCCATGTGGGCAGCCGGGTGCCGGGGACGCAGCCCCGCCGCTCCATATTACAACACACATTAGAGTACTAATCTGCGGTAAAAAAACAATGACTTCTCAAATTTTGCATGCAAATGGATGGAAATAGAAAATACTATCCTGAGTGAGGTAACCCAGACCCAAAAAGAAGATCATGGGATGTACTCACTCATAATTGGTTTCTAGCCATGGATAGGGGGCCACTGAGTCTATAATTTGTGGTCCTAAAGAAGCTAAACAAGAGGGCAAACCCAAGGAAAAACATATAGTTATCCTCCTGGCTATGGGAAATAGACAAGATTTCAGGGCAAAAAATTGGAATCTTGGGGGTGGGGGGGAATGGGGGTAAGGGGAGATGGAGAGAGAAAAGTGTGAAGGAGAGGATGAGGGGAACTTGGGGAAACGGGATGATTGGGGATATAGGAAGGTTGGATAGGGGAGCAGGGAAACTCATATCTTAGTTAAGGGAGCCACCTAAGGGTTGGCAAGAGACTTGAACTTGGAGTGGCTACCAGATGCCCAGGGCAATGTCCCCAGCTAGTTCCTTGGGCACCTGAGGATAGGGAACCTGAAATGAACCTATCCTATAGCCATACTGATGAATATCTTGCATATCACCATAGAACCTTCAACTAGCAATGGATGGAGATAGAGACAGAGTCCCACACTGGAGCACCGGACTGAGCTCCCAAGGTCCTAATGAGGAGCAGAAGGAGGGAAAACATGAACAACGAAGTCAGGACCACAAGGGGTGCACCCACCCACTGAGACAGTGGGGCCCATCTATTGGGAGCTCACCAAGGCCAGTTGGACTGTGACTGAAAAAGCATGGGATAAAACCGGACTCTCTGAAGATGGCGGACAATGAGAGCTGACGAGAGGCCAAGGACAATGGCACGGGGTTTTGATCCTACTTCAGGTTCTGGCTTTGTGGGAGCCTAGACAGTTTGGATGTTCACCTTCCCATACCTGGATGGAGAGGGGAGGACCTTGGACTTTCCACAGGGCAGGGAACTCTGACTGCTCCTGGGACTGGAGAGGGAGGAGAAGAGGAGTGGGGGGAGGGGGAGAGGGGCGGGAGGATGGGGAGGGAAATGGGAGGCGGGGAGGAGGCGGAAAATTTTTTTTTCAATAAAACAAAATAAAATTAAATTAAAAAAAGAAAGAAAGAAAAGCGTAGAGATTTTCAGGAAATATACACAGTCTACAGTATCATTTTGAGTGAAAATTCTATACATATATTAAAATAGTTACAGTGTTCAAAATGACTTTGCTTATTCTTAATTATTAATGTATGCTATGTATTATGATCAAATCTACCACAAATATGTCCCTCTGGCTCAACTTGAGTCCTTAATTAATCTCTTTCCCATATTCCTGACCTCTTTTCTTCATTAACACAGTTGAGTCCAAAAAGCGTTATATGCACACATAGAGGTGAGGTCATTCACAAGTACATAAAGAACCTACAGAACCCATACAAAGAAAAGTGATTATATTTTCCTCTTCATTCTTGAAAAGCAAACAGACTTCCACATGTGTTTGGGCATTCATGAGTTCCTCTACATCATGTTGTAATATTTTAAAATATTATTGCAGTTTATTTAATGATGAGAGCAGTGCACATATGCACAAAGGTTGATACATTTACCCCTGGGGCAATGTAAGAAATTAAATTTATGTATTCTACAATGTGGTTGCAAGCAATCAAATTAGTATTGTCAAGACTGCCAGTAGACACCTTTACATGCTCAGCAATTTCACAGGCTCTCAGTCTGTCTTTGTGTATGGCTGGATTTGTTCATGTCTTATGCTGGACACTATAGTGACTGTTAGCTCATATGTGCAATGGTCAAGTCAAGTAGTAACATTAGAATTCCATGACTTTCTGCCCTATATTCTGGATCTTACATTCTTTCCAGTGACTCTTTGTGATAATCATTGTGCTTTAGGAGGGAGGTTAAACGACTCATCTGAGAGTGTGTACTCAAACATTCATTTTCAGCACTTTGATTAGTCATGAATGTCTGCATTAATCATGAAACTCAGCACAGAAGAAATTCTGGGATCATGGCTGAAAGCAGCATTGACTTATTGGAAAGAGATATTGATATATGTAAGACACTTTGACAATATGGACATTAGTGATACAAGTAAAATCTACTAGGTAAGTAATATGTCATCTCCAGTCATGGGTATTTTTTAACATGTTTACCAAGAATGAATACTTTCCTATGAATCTGACCAAAAATCCAAGTAGAAAATAGTTGATTATTACAAAACTACTAGACACTAGTGGATACATCTTAGCTGAAGTCTGATATTGTAGATTATGAGGTCTGCTACTTGTAAGATTATTGATGCCTTTTCTCTCCCTTCAGGCTGTTAGCACATTTCTGCACTAGAAAACTTACCAATAAGGGAGAATTTCCTGTTCAGTTCAACGTTGGTTTCTCTATGCCCTACAACTAAAGTCCTCAACTCATAGTGAAATCTAGATGGAATCAACTTTGTTGTTTTCTTTGTATGTGAGAATGATTATAAATAATAAAACAAAGTAGAGCAAAATCAGGCATGAGCTGGGGAAAAAATGTTTACAGGTTGATGTAAGAATAAATCATTGTAGTTAAATGATTGAATTTGTGCTCAGATTTGGTGTGATTTTAAGATCTGTTAATACAGTATTGTTATCAAAAATTATATTTTAAAGAAAATTGTATGAAAACTAGTGATATATAGATAAATTTGTCATTCAGTTATTAGCATTGCTCCTGTGGTTTTCCTGATCATGTTCCGTGGATTTAAGAGATGAGATGCTTCCAAAAATATGAGTTAGACAGCTCATGAATGAGATTTGTAGACCATGATGTCTGCTACTGAATAAGATCCTTGATGTCTTTTCTCTCCTTTCCGGCTGCCTAGCTCCTTGCTACACAAGAAAAATTACCCAGTAGGAAGAATTTTCTGTTTATTACAAAGTTGTGTTCTAATTAACTAATGAGTATTTGAACACACATAGCTGTGTGCGTGAACTGTTCTGCTCCCAGAAACCATCAGTTATTAATGAACACCTCTGTATGGGCACAAGGCAGCTCTCTATGATTTAATAATCAGGGAGGATCCAGATTTGTTGAAAGCACTATGAGGTATTGCCAATGTCTTTATTTGTCTACATTAGCTCAATAGTTACACCTTGTTTGTGAGAAAGAATTTAAAATATGAATAAATCTTAAGAGCTACAAGCTGTACATAACTCCAAGGAAAGAGTGTCTTCCAGACACTACAGGACTGATGCACATATGAAGTCACAGAGACTGGAAAGCATGCCGAGTCTGCACAGAGAAGATCCTAATGGGGTACCAATGTTCAGAGTAGAACAAGGACACAGACTTTCATCCCCTAACCTACAAGTTCTATAACTGATACTTCCTTGCAATGGAAATGTTTGTTTTCTCTGTTGAAGTATTATTGGGTGTACTCACTTCATTCAGGACTGGACACAAGTTCAGTAGGAGATGGCTAACACAGAATAAATGCAGTATTTTACAGATATTTTCTCTGATTTCACATTGTACATTATTTCTTCATTCTTACTCAACTTTTACCTATATAACATTTCTTCATTTTGAGTGCTGTTATGGGTTATATGTATCTAAGTTCCTGTTTTTATTCTTACATAAATGCTTTTTATTTTAGTTTTTCTTTTTTCACTGTTTGCTTTCTACAGAGAGAAGGAGAGGATGTGAAATTGGGGGTGATTCAGTAATCAGAATATATTGTACATTTTTTTTAAAAAACTGTATAAAGTAAATAAAACTGAATAAAATTTTAAAAGAATATACAAACCCGTGTGGAGTTTGACAAGGAAACTATTATGTATGACCATGGAAACATCATATGTCAGTCACAGCTGGTGCAGGTCAGTTAACAAATTTTAAGAAAGGAAACCACAGAGGATGAAGAATTCCCTCCACACTTCCTCCCATCTCTCTAATGGGGATTCTTAGCTTCTTTGTGCCCCCTGCTGGTCCTTTGCTGCATTTTATGTTGATATGTCATGGCTTACACTGAAGTTACACAGTATGGTTTAATTTGTAACTTAGGCATTAAATACAGGGTTCAGCTGCATATGTAAATGGCTTTTGATTAACCTGGAAATGCTGAATAGATGTTTCAGAAATTGATGTTATGTTATGCCTATATAATTATAGTCTTGAATTTAGTTCATGTTTCCACCTGTTTCCAGACATAAGAGCCAACAGAACAAGAGGCACCAATGTGGTACCTATAGATCAGTTAGCAACTTCAGAAAAATATATTAAGAAGGATGTATAAATATAGTGAATGTGTTGGTAGTTATCTCAAGGACTACCCTTAACACATCTCCTGCAAATATCCTTCCCTTGATGACACACATAGTAATTAGGCAAGTGCTCTAGAAATTTTGATAGGGTTGTGATTCTACTAATTTAACTGTATGATAGAAGCTTGCATCTTAATGCAAATTATTGTATCTCCCCAGACAACCCAGTTCTCCATATTGCCATATCCTGGAATAACTTTGAGCTTTTTCATCAAAAGCAGTCTCCCAGAGGGCTGTCTCCATTCTTCTTTAAGGTCACTTAAACAGCTTCCTTTCAACACTTCTTCCCCTTTGTCCTCAAGGCCTCTTAGATAACAGACAAGGATGCATAAGAGAACACTCAGAGAATGTACACCATGACTCAGTCTGTTTAACAAGCTGCAGTTTTGACAGGGCTCATAAGTATGGTTCCATTCTACCTTTATTCAGTTATGATCAACAGTTCAAATACCAGATATAGATAATATCCAGACCAGGTATTTCAGGTATGAAAAAGTAGACCTGGTTGTACAATATCTGGCATAGAATGTGTTAGTAAAGCTTTTTAGGAGATGAATGTTTTCTCTGATGAAAAATGTTTTGGAATGTGCTCCCAAAATGAGATAAGCTAACAGCAATATATAAGTTTTTACAAGTATATATAATTAAATATCAGAAATAGACATTCACAGAATTAAACAGAAATGTGTGGTATCGAAAGTGGGCTATTCACATATGTTTTGCTCTAACATCAGGATCACAAATCATATGGACCTAATATTCCAGGATAGAGGAAACTGGGACCAGTCAATGTATGGCTTCTCTTCAATCACAAGTCAGTGTTTATATGATGTCCTCTGGGTGTCAGAACACTGAGAAACACCCTGAGGACAAGATTCTCTTTTCATGTAGAGGAGCAGTTATCCCTACAATGCAGGGTACTGCAGAAGGTGGTGATGCGACCCTTTGATTTCAGCCTCTCTACTCTCCTGGGTAATATGCATGATGGTGTGCTTCATAGCCCAGTATCATGGGAAGCTAATGGCTATCATGAGTATGAATGTGAAGGAATTTTGTCTGATTGAGCAAAATGATTTACAAAGATATTTTTCTTTCATCTCTGGATTCATGCACTAAAGCCTTGACACAGTGACTTCGTAAAAAGATGGCATAAGGTTTTTCCTAAGTTAAACTAATGTGAGGATCACAATACAGGCTGAGTTGCAGCAATGTGCGTTGAGCTGGCCAAAGGTTTCCTTAAAACACATGCACACATTGATATCTAGCATTCTCACTCACACATTACTGTGGGGATTTTTTCAGGCTTCTCTGCCTGGGATCACTTTCACTGATCAGAATGCTCATGAGTTTCCTTTGTGACTGTGCTAGTATTGATGCTTGTAATCATTGTTGAAAGGCCTGGGCACCATTTGCACTATTCGTGAGACTCTTTCTGAAGGGGGTTGTATCTGGAACCTAGTTCTGATCTCCTCTCTCTGATTCACTCACAAATGGATACACCATGAATTCCTCAGTGGTCAGATACCTCAGGTGCAAGACAAAAAGTTTGTATATGTCTCTAGAGAGCTGTACAATGTTCTCCATCAACAGTTATAAACAAGATCTTTAGGTTATTCATCTTGGAACAATTATTAATTTCATGAAACAGCATCAGCAAGAACAAGAAAGTCCTTGTCTTTTTCAAATAGTGATATCTTGAACCTTCTCAACTGAAGAATTATGATCCAATTCACTTCTGTTCATGGAGAATCACTCACTTTGCACTGTTTTATAATAGATTAAATAATTGCACATTATTGCACAGGAGAGTGCAATATGATATGAATGAGTAAACACTGATCCATGTCAGTTCTAGGTGACTCTTAGAAGCTGAAACAATTTTGAACTTATTATTTAAACAGGCCTGTGTTTCCAAGAATGGATAATGAGTGCAACTTGAGTTAGAGAAAATGAAAATGGACCAATAGTAGGAAGAGTCTGAATCTTAGAGATTTGTACCTGACCTTAAATCTTGTCCTGATAATGTCATGTAAGCCAATGAGAAATAAGTGAATGGAAAGTGAATTATAATCTTTGATATCAGTGGCAAATATATATTTGACAGTTTCTATGCTTGAGAATGTCTGGAAAGGAGCACTTTTCTATAGTGACTCTGTACATGTTGTTATAAAACATCTGAGCAGTAAAACATTTAGAAATCTTCTTAGATTCTACTGGGTTATAAGAGATGGAATCAACAGTGCAGTAAGAAACTGACCAGAAATTGGAAACTATCCAATTAGCTTGTTCATGTGCATGCCAGGGACATTAATAAACATGTTTAGTCTGTACACAATATCCTCATTTATTGAAAAATTCAATACACAATTTTTGAGGGAGATTTTAATGTGTTTCATTTGAATTTTTAGTGAAAAAATTATTTTAAGCAATACACTCTGAGCATACTTATTCTTTTTTTTATTATTTTTTTATTAATTAATTTATTTAATTATTAAAGATTTCTGCCTCTTCGCCGCCACCACCTCCCATTCCCTCCCCCTCCCCAAATCAAGTCTTCCTTCCTCCTCAGCCCAAAGAGCAAGCAGGTTTCCCTGCCCTGTGGGAGGTCCAAGGACCACCCACCTCCATCCAGGTCTATTAAGGTGAGCATCCAAACTACCTGGGCTCCCACAAAGCCATTACGTGCAATAGGATCAAGCCATTGTTCTTCAGTTCTCAGTAGTCCTCATTGTCCATTATGTTCAGCGAGACCGGTTTTGTCCCATGCTTTTTCAGTCCCCGGCCAGCTGGCCTTGGTGAGTTCCCGATAGAACATCCCCATTGCCTCAGTGTGTGGGTGCACCCCTCGCAGTCCTGAGTTCCTTGCTCGTGCTCACTCTCCTTCTGTTCCTCCTTTGGATCGTGAACTTCAGTCCAGTGCTCCAATGTTGGTCTCTGTCTCTGTCTTCTTTCATCGCCTGATGAAGGTTAATATTCAGGGGGATGCTTATATGTTTTTCTTGGGTTCACCTTCTTATTTAGCTTCTCTAGAATCACGAATTATAGTCTCAATGTCCTTTATTTATGGCTAGAAACCAAATATGAGTGAGTACATCCCATGTTCCTCTTTTTGGGTCTGGCTTACCTCACTCAGGATAGTGTTTTCAATTTCCGTCCATTTGTATGCAAAATTCAAGAAGTCATTGTTTTTTACTACTGAGTAGTACTCTAATATGTATATATTCCATACTTTCTTCATCCATTCTTCCATTGAAGGGCATCTAGGTTGTTTCCAGGTTCTGGCTATTACAAACAATGCTGCTATAAACATAGTTGAGCATATACTTTTGTTGTATGTTTGGGCATCTCTTGGGTATATTCCCAATAGTGGTATTGCTGGGTCGAGAGGTAGGTTGAACCCGACTTTCCTGAGAAACCGCCACACTGCTTTCCAAAGTGGTTGCACAAGTTTGCATTCCCACCAGCAATGGATGAGAGTGCCCCTTTCTCCACAACCTCTCCAGCAGAGGCTATCATTGGTGTTTTTGACCAAAAGCAATCTATAGATTCAACGCAATCCCCATCAAAATCCCATCAAAATTTTTCACAGATCTGGAGAAGACAATAATCAACTTTATATGGAAAAACAAAAAACCCAGGATAGCCAAAACAATCTTATACAATAAAGGATCGTCTGGAGGCATTACCTTCCCTGACTTCAAACTCTATTACAGAGCTACAGTACTGAAAACGGCTTGGTACTGGCATAAAAACAGAGAAGTCGACCAATGGAATAGAATAGAAGACCCTGACTTTAGCCCACAAACCTATGAACACCTGATTTTCGATAAAGGAGCTAAAAGTATACAATGGAAAAAAGAGAGCATCTTTAACAAATTGTGCTGGCAAAACTGGAAGTCAATATGTAGAAGAATGAAAATAGATCCATATCTATCACCATGCACAAAACTCAAGTCCAAATGGATTAAAGACCTCAATATCAGTCCAAACACACTGAACCTGATAGAAGAGAAAGTGGGAAGTACTCTACAACTCCTGGGCACAGGAGAACACTTCCTACGTACAACACCAGCAGCACAGACATTAAGGGCATCATTGAATAAATGGGACCTCCTGAGACTGAGAAGCTTCTGTAAAGCAAAGGACACTGTCACTAAGACAGAAAGGCAACCCACTGACTGGGAGAAGATCTTCACCAACCCCGCAACTGACAAAGGTCTGATATCCAAAATATACAAAGAACTCAAGAAATTAGACCTTAAAAGGTTAATCAATCCAATTATAAAATGGGGCACTGAGCTGAACAGAGACATTTCAACAGAAGAAGTTCAAATGGCCAAAAGACACTGTAGGGACATAGCCCCACCCATTGGGGGCATGTTCGCCTCGGGCTAATGTTTACGGATAAATCTGCCGGATGTGAGCCCAGCAGCCCCTTTTTTTCTTTTGCTCCGCTTTTCCGGTACACCTCGGGAACCTGTGGTCCTGTAAGTTTATTTCCTTATTAAAGCTGTATATATCTATATAATCTGACTACATTCATTTGCTCCGCCACATTTGGCGTCCCAACGTCGGGCTATTTTGCCCCAGACCCGGCACAGGGGGGGCGCAAGCTCCACCTTTCCTGGCTAGTTGCCTGAGCTCAGGAAGGCGATTTACAGCGCGCTCCCTGCTCGCTTTCCCTTCCCCCACTCCAGGCCACTACAGTCGCAGAGCAGCGACCCCCCACAGAGTAGTTAATAGCTCCCTGCTCCTTCCAAACCCTCACTGCCTGATTTAAGGGAAGCACCTACGGTTTTGAAGTAAAAGCCACCAACCCCTTCCCTTAACAGGCAGTACAATAATTTTTGTTTTGAGTTAATTGTTTCAGACCGGCTCTGGCTTAGACCACATGGACTCAGGTGCATTTCTTTAGCCACCACTGGCAGGAAAACTTCATTACAGGTACATAATTTTCTTTTATAAATAAGAAAAATGTCTGAAAACATTACCATTCAAGACTTTAACAGCCTTTTCAGTTGTACCATGTGGGAGATTTTACAAGAAGTGTCTGTCAGCCCACAGATATGGATCATTCTGGGATTCGTAGTTTTCCTTGGTACTGTATGGTTTGATAATAGAAATATGATAAAGTCTTTACGAGACGAGGTTGAACGCTTAAAAACAATTGAGAATGACAACAATCTTCTCAAAAATCAGTTTGAAGTTCTCCAGGCAGAGAACAGATCTTTGTTTAACACAACTCGACAAACTGAAAAAAATTTAGAAGAGGTACAGGCTGATGTTAAGGAGAAATTCATTACTGTGGAAGAAGGAACAGCTGATTTGGATCGTAAGCTTCAGTCCCTTTCAGTAGGAACAGAAACATTAACTGGGAGAATCAAAACTGCTGTATGTGACAATCGGATTTTGTCTAAAGCTTATGACAGATTGACAGAAAGATTATCTACACAAGAAGGCACGGTATATGCTATAAAAATTATGTCCAAAGATGAGACATTATCTCTAAGGGACAAACTTCATACTTTAGAATCCTCAATGAAGGCTTTAGAACATAATTCTGGACAGGAGATTCAGGCATTAAAGAAGGCAATGGTGAATAGAATTGAAAAGATTGAGGAATTTCTAAATTCTGAGGAAGAAGAGCAAGAGGTAGAAAGGCATATTTTAACTAAATCTGTGGGTAAATCCCTCCGGGACAATTCCCACAAAGCTCTACCTACAGTTCTACCTGCCTTTCCAGTTGTAACAACTGAGAAAGTAGTTGGTTCCAGAAACCCTAGGGTCATCAAGGAAGATACATGGGAACCCGTCGGTATGAATGATCTCAAAGAAATTAAACAGGCTGTAATGACTTTTGGAATGAATGCCTCTTTTGTTAAAGAGATGCTAAGATCTTGGGCTACCACGAATAAAGTCACGCCCAATGACTGGTTTCAACTGAGCTCTGCTGTCCTTGAGAGTGGAACGCAATTGAAATGGAAATGCTTATTCAGGCAAGAGGCTAGACTTTTAGAACAGCAGGAAAGAGCAAAGGGAATTGAGATTTCCATAGATCAAATTTTGGGAGAGGGGCTATTTTCTGAGCCTCAGGAACAAGCTAATTTGGATGAAAACATACTCTCTGTGTGTACTACAGCAGCCTTAAGGGCTTGGGACAGGGTGCAAGACCCAGGACAGAGGATGGAATCATTTGTCAGAGTTAAACAGGGTCAGAGAGAACCCTTTAGTGACTTTTTACAAAGAATAACTAAAGCTGTACAAATAGGGATATCTGACCCAGAAGCAAGACGTATAATGATCGAGACTTTGGCTTATGAAAATGCAAATGTGGAATGCAAAAGGATTTTGGGTCCTTTAAAGCTCAGATCAGTGCCATTAGAAGAATGGGTCTTGCATACACTAGATGTTGATACATTTGACTATGGCACTGAAGCATGGGTAGAAGAAGCAATTTCCAATGGTAAAAGGAGACATCAGAATACCAAATGTTTTAATTGTGGCAAAATGGGTCATATGAAAAGGAATTGTAGACAACGGATTTTCAGGAATAATAATAATGCATCTTCTAGAAATAACAGAAATAGGAGGACTCAGCCTTCAGGTTTATGTAGAAGATGTGGAAAGGGCAGACACTGGACAAATGAGTGCAGGTCTACAAGAGATAGACAAGGCAACCTGATACAGACGGGAAACGTGAGAGGGGGGGCCTCACAGGCCCCCATGGCAAACATGGTTCAGTCATTTCCAGTTACTACAGAGAACGTGACTCGTCAGGACAATTAGAAAGCCTCATGCCTACTGTTACAAGCAATAATGATCAGAAAGATGAGTTCCGTGTGTTTTGGCAAACTTCTATAAATGACCAAAGACCAAAGCTGAGAGTGTGTGTAAATGGCATTTTTATTACTGGCCTGCTGGACACAGGTGCGGATGTAAGTATCATTACCCCAGAATCTTGGCATCCATATTGGCCTCTTCAGAATGTAAATGTTCAGCTCCTGGGAATTGGAACCCTATCTCGAGTAAGGCAGAGCACGAGATGGGTTGAATGTATAGGTCCAGAGGGACAAATAGGAAAATTAAGGCCATATGTAGCCAATATTGCAATGAATTTATGGGGTCGTGACCTATTACAACAATGGAATACCCAAATTAACATCCCTGCTACTTCTAGAGCCTATATTTCTGGGGATAATATTAAAAGATATTACAAACGGAGAAAACCGGCCATTCGGGCTGTACAAGAACAAGCAATTGATGTCCCTTCAGAGATACCAACAGCCTTGCCTTTAAAATGGTTGACTGAGAAACCAATATGGACAAAGCAATGGCCTTTAGCTGAGGAAAAGTTACAGGCTTTAGAACAGTTGGTACAAGAGCAATTAGATGCTGGACATATAGAAGAATCTACCAGCCCTTGGAATTCTCCTGTATTTGTGGTTAAGAAAAAATCAGGTAAATGGAGAATGGTGACAGATCTCAGGGCTATCAACAAGGTTATTCAACCTATGGTCCCTCTGCAATCTGGAATTCCTTTGCCCTCTTTATTGCCAAAAGGATGGCCTCTCATAGTTATTGATTTAAAGGATTGTTTTTTCACTATACCTTTACAAAAAGAAGATAGAGAAAAATTTGCCTTCACAGTGCCTACTTATAATAATTCTCAACCTTCGAGGAGGTACCACTGGACCGTCCTCCCCCAGGGTATGTTAAATAGCCCCTCCCTGTGCCAATATTTTGTGAATCAACCATTGCAAATAATACGCAAGAAATTTCCCAAATCGATAGTATATCATTACATGGATGACATTTTGTTATCCGATTCAAACATGGATACCTTGAACAGACTGTTTGAAGAAATAAAAATACTTTTACCAAAATGGGGATTGCAAATTGCTCCTGAAAAGATTCAGAAGGGAGATTCTGTTAATTATTTAGGTTATAAAATAGGTTTACAAAAAATTAAGACACAAAAGGCACAAATTCGGAGAGATCGCCTACGGACTCTTAATGACTTTCAAAGACTATTAGGGGACATTTCCAGTCTACGGCCAGCTATTGGGATAACACCTGATCTAATAATTCATTTGAACAAAACCTTGGATGGTGACAAAGATTTAAACAGTCCCAGAGAATTAACAGCTGAAGCAGAAAAGGAACTGACGATGATTGAGGAAAAATTACAACAGGCACATGTGGATAGGGTAAATCCAGAGCTCGACTGTATTCTCGTCATACTACCATCAAAAATTTCCCCTACAGGAATTTTAATGCAGAGAGATGATATTATCTTGGAATGGATCTTTTTACCACATAAACCAAGTAAGAAACTGAAAACTTATGTAGAAAAAGTCTCTGAGTTAATTATAAAAGGCAAGTTGAGACTTCGTCAACTAGCAGGCATAGACCCAGCAGAAATTATAGTGCCTTTCACTGCTGATGAACTAAAGAAATTATGGGAAGATAATGAACCATGGCAAAGAGCTTGTGCTAATTTCTTGGGAGACATTAATAACAACTATCCAAAAAGCAAGAGGCTTAACTTCATAAAGAGAACTTCTTGGATCCTTCCTCGAATCGTCCGTGATACTCCAATAACTGGAGCCCGTACGTTCTATACTGATGCCAATAAATCAGGGAAGGCAGGTTACAAATCAGAAGACTTGGGTAAGGTGGAACAAAGTCCTTATGATTCTGTCCAGAAGGCAGAATTATATGCCATTCTTATGGTGCTAAGGGATTTTAAAGAACCTATTAATATAGTTACTGATTCACAATATGCAGAAAGAGTTATTTTACATATTGAAACTGCTGAATTTATACCTGATGATACAGAACTAACCTCTTTGTTTATCCAGGTGCAAGATTTGATTAGGAACAGGCTTTGCCCTATGTACATAACACACATCCAATCCCATACGGGTCTGCCAGGTCCTCTAGCACAAGGTAATGCAGAAATTGATCAATTATTGATTGGTAGTGTGCTACAAGCCTCTGAATTTCATAAAAAACATCATGTTAATAGCAAAGGTTTGAAAAAAGAGTTTTCTATTACATGGCAACAAGCTAGGGAGATTGTAAAGAAATGCCCTACTTACTCTTTCTATAACCAAACGCCACTGCCTGCAGGGGCTAATCCAAAGGGCACCCAAAGGAATGAAATCTGGCAGATGGATGTGTTCCACTTTGCAGAATTTGGCAAATTAAAATATGTTCATCACACCATTGACACGTATTCAGGCTTTCAGTGGGCAACGGCTTTAAGTTCAGAAAAAGCTGATTCAGTTATCACTCATTTATTAGAAGTCATGGCTATTATGGGTATACCTACACAAATAAAGACAGATAATGGTCCTGCTTATGTCTCTAGAAAAATGAAACGGTTTTTTGATTATTACAATATCAAGCATGTTACAGGTATACCATACAATCCTACAGGTCAAGCAGTCATAGAAAGATCAAATCGAACTATAAAGGATATGTTGAACAAACAGAAAGGGGTGGAAAACACCCCCAGAAATAGGTTACATAATGCTTTGTTAACCTTGAATTTCCTCAACGCTAATGAGAAGGGAACATCGGCTGCAGAAAGACATTGGATAATGGAAAAGTCTACTGAACTAAATCAACCAGTTTATTTCAAGGATGTGCTGACCTCACAATGGAAGCCAGGAGATGTGCTGCGTTGGGGAAGGGGATTTGCTCTTGTCTCCACAGGTGAGGAAAAATTGTGGATTCCAACAAAATTGATAAAGGTTCGTTTTGATGAAGAGAAGCCAGTTGGGAAAGATAAATAACAATTCAATCACATGGATGGCAATCATACTGATGGTAAGTAATACAGATAGTTTGGGGGTAGGGTTCTCTTCTTATCTCCACAGGAAAATATCCATCTTCAAAGAATTTAAGGTACCCCTACTATTTAATTACTGATGGAGGGACTTGTTCTGTAAGTATTAATTTATATATATATATATATATATATATATATATATATATATATATGTCTTAAACTTTCTTTGCTTTTCCTCATATCTGTGTCTTTCTTTATATGTCAGTATATGTCCTTGTTGTTAATGTTTAAATTTCCCATAACAAGCAACAAATTTTCCTACAGTAATCTTTGAAGTTTCCAGGATGAAGATGGGGCCCCACAACATCAACTCCATCTGGTTTTTATGACGTCATGATTTTTTTTTTAAAGCGCTAATATTAGACCTGTTTTTTGGTACCAACTACAAGAGACAATTTCGAATGGTGCACATTTTTGACAACACTCTGGTCGGACCTTCTCAAAACGCTCTGAGACTAGTTACAATTTTCTTAGGTCAAAGGTTAATTTGGAAATTTTACCATCATTTGCTTTCACAGGACCCCCTAAGAAGAACGTCGCCCCCATGTCAGCTAGAAGCAATCTTAGAGGACGGCATCCCCTCTCCCAACAGAGTTTGCCCTCAGGGTTGGGGACATCTTTTAATGGTTGGTTTAGGGTTGAGGGGATGGGGTGATTTTTTTTTTGAAAAAAAAAAAAAGGAAGAAGGGGGTAACTGGTTTTTTGGGATGATTGGTATTTGTGAATTACTGTCTATAGAAAATTGTACTGGTACTGTTTCTTGTATATTGATATGTTGAATATTGAATATGAGTGTTCCTACCTCTATTTTTGTATGAGTATGCTTATAACTTTGTCCATATTGTATTGATACATCTACCATATTACATTGTACATTTCTACCTCTGATACTACGACATTGTTTACAGTTGAAGATCATTGTCTTCATATATTGCACAGTTGTTTATTCTTTTAGTCTTCAAAGTTAGATAGGTATTGAGAATTATATGTTGGTCATATTTATTTTTAAGTTTATCAGGTCTTTTAGTTACATAGAGATTATATTTAGTATAGATAATATGATCTTCAGCCTCTTCGAAGAGCTGTAGAAAATGGCCTTTAATCTAACCTAAAATTTCTATGCTAAAGAGACACAATTACTCCTGGCAACACCACTCTACTCCCGAGAGAACGTTGAGCACCAAAGACACTCCACTGGAAGCTTGTCTTCTTGGCAGAACTGGCCTTTGGGTTAAGAAAAGCCCATACCTCAACTTCTGACAAAGATACAGAATATCCCTAAGTGGATGAAACAGGATTGTCTTATCTTGCCAAGACAGGGTAGGATAGTCCTAAGAAAGTTCCTTGCCTTTAATAATGGTATGCCAGTTATGTTAGGCCTTAGCCAAAGTTGGTTGACTCAACATTGCAAACGAGACTTTGGGTGATTGCCCAGGTAGTCAGTTGTCTCTGTCAATTGTTGCACATTTTGGATATCTCTCGATTGTTAAGTAATCTTTATTCCCTTCTCAGATCTTTGAAGGAGTTGAAGATTATATAATTGTAGTTACTCTCTGTTATTTAGACTCCTTGAGATAGAATGTTTAGCAAAAGTTTTGTTCTCAATATTGTTTGTTATATTTATTATTTGTTATTATTGTATATAGTTGTATTTGGTTTGGTTCTATCTTATTTAGACAAAAGGGGGAGATGTAGGGACATAGCCCCACCCATTGGGGGCGTGTTCGCCTCGGGCTAATGTTTACGGATAAATCTGCCGGGCGTGAGCCCAGCAGCCCCTTTTTTTCTTTTGCTCCGCTTTTCCGGTACACCGCGGGAACCTGTGGTCCTGTAAGTTTATTTCCTTATTAAAGCTGTATATATCTATATAATCTGTCTACATTCATTTGCTCCGCCACAAGACACTTAAGATTGTGCTCAACTTCCTTAGCAATCAGGGAAATGCAAATCAAGACAACATTAAGATACCATCTTACACCGGTCAGAATGGCTAAAATCAAAAACACCAATGATAGCCTCTGCTGGAGAGGTTGTGGAGAAAGGGGCACTCTCATCCATTGCTGGTGAGCATACTTATTCTTTTTCTGAACAACTTATAGGTCCTCCTCACCTCTCTATTAACTGAATTGCACAGCCTTTATTTCTTTCAATCTTTAATAAACAACCCCATCTCTCTTTGTCTCTCTTAATGTTTATCTCTGTCTCTCTCTCACACATACAGATTCATTAAAACACAAAAACAAATGACCAAAATATATAAACAAAATACCAGCAAGACAAGAAAATGCCTGAATAAATTTATGTTGTTAAAGAAACATCTACAAAAATACCTCTGTATGATTTATTGGTGTTTTATCAGACCTACTGGGAAGTATGTTTAATTGAGCCAGTAAAATTCCCCTGAAGTGCACGAATTTTTCTTTGCATGTTCATACTAATTGCAGATAGTTTCTTCATTAGGATTGGTAGTCCTGTTTATTTCCCCTCTTTGCAGTAGAATTTCATGTTGTTTGAACATGTACAAGTTCTGTATCTACTTCCACAGTCTAGTGAGTTCATATGTGTATCAATCCTATTGTGTCTGGAAGAGACAGTTTCCATCAACTCATTCAATACCTCTGGCTCTTAAAGTCTTTCTAGCTCTTGTTCTACATTTGTCCTTGGGTCCTGAGGATGACGTTTGTTTTAAGACAACACATTTATAACTGAGTGGTCCAATATTGCTCATGCTCTATAGATTGTCCATTTGAGATTCTCTATGTTATTTCCCATATTCTGAAAGAAGAAGCTACACTAATGATACTTGTGTGAAGCACAGATTAATATGCATATACAGACATATCATTGAGAATTATTTTATTGTTCTATTCCTTTAGTACATTTTTCCTGAATATTCTTACTGCTGCAACCTTTTAATATACTTCCTCATGTTGTAGTAACACCATAAACATAAAATTATTTTGTTGCTATTATGTAACTGTAATTTTCCACTATGAATCAATGTAAATATCAGACTTGAAAGGTACCTGATATGAACTCTGTGAAAGAGTTCTTTGACCCTTGTGAAAGGGTTGTTCAATTCCCAAAGAGGTCATACCCCACAAGTGGAAAACCATGGCTTTCACATAATATTGGGTTTCCCATAAGCAAATTCAATACAAGTTCTAGAATGTTCTAGTAGTTTCAAGCATGGTTTACATTCATGAACCTATCGAAGAATGGCTGATTACTCACCCAATATTTGTGCCACTAATGAATACACAAGCATAACTAACAGGCAGATCAGAATTGTGGGTCATAGTTTGTTGTTATGTTTATTATTACACTTCTCCTCTGAGAGCCTACGAAGTACCTTCTACGCTTTTGAGTCAGTAGATAAGACCTCCAGTAAGATACCAACTCAAATTCTCCATGTCCTATGACATATATAAGTGTTGTCTTTAACAATAGGGTTTTACCATCAGATTGTGAAAGAGCAACCAATAGCCTTGGCGATAGCCTGAGTTATTTTGTGATTTATATGATGCCACTTTGGCCAATGACTAAATTTATGAATGTTTGTCTAGTAATTCCAATTTTCCAAATATCCAGTAGTTTACTGAAGGTTGTAATAATTTGGAATCTGCCCTTTGGGGGATTTGAGGCCAAAGACTAAGTGCAAAAACATCTCTAAACTACCTGGGTTAGGAACAAGAAACCCTTACTACTTAAAAAAACTGATGGAGACCAGCTTCAAAAAAGTTAGCTCTTACCAGGGTAGGGACAAGAAGATTAGAAAAGTCAGTAATGAGTATGAATACATGCATGAAAATAATAAAATAGAAGCATAGGATAGTATCAGAAGGGAGATCCAGTGAACACTGAAATGTGCCTGCATTTAATTTTTCATAGACTTTTATAACCCAATACAACAGGGGGAGGAAGACAAAAAGCTGCTTTAACATGATACTAAAGACAACTGGAACAGTTTTTTGCTGCAATATTATAACATCAAGTCATTAGCACAATGTTGTTTAGGCAGTGAACTCACCCTAGACCAAGAAGCCTGAAGACAGATATTCCCAAGGTGAAAACTCCAATTTTAAAATGAGGAGCCGAGGTATGCTTGAAAATCCTGATCATTGGTCAGGGTGGAGTGGATTTATCTATATGGACCATCTTGATGTCAAAAGGACCAAGTAACCAAACCCTCAGTGAGGATGTACATTTGCACTAATCAACAATTTTGGACAAGCAAAAACTCTCTGACTTTCAGACAAGGTGGAACTAGGTTCACATATTTGGGCCTCAACAAAAATCTTAGCAACAGATTCTCATTTCTGAATAATTTTTTAAAAGGGACTTCATTTGTGTATCAGGAAGCCAGGGCTCTGAAACAAATAGTGTAGAGGAATCCACAGAGGCTAACAGGAAAACTGGGTCCACTCTCAAACCCCTAAATTGTAGGAGGAAGGCATAGCGCTGAGAAGCAGATGGACTAATGTGCTGCTGTCCGCTGAGGCTGTGTCAATGTGCTCTCTGTGCACAGTAGTATGTAGCAGTATCTGCAGAATACACACTAGGGATCTTGAGGAATACATGGTTATTGGTGTCTTTGAAGATTGTGAGCTGGCTCTTCAGGGGTGTGTTGTAAAACTTAGTATCATCCCACCAAATGATTGCAAACCACTCCAAACCCTTACCTGGCGGCTGATAGATCCAACCCACACCTATACCAGAAGTGCTCAGTGAAATCCCCAAGAAAGAACAGGTCAGTATGAGATCCTGAGAGAGCCCAGGGTCAGATTCCTTCTGCATAACCTGGGACAGGATAACTGTGGTGAATGGAAAGTAGAAGATAAGGTTGGAATAGGTGATAACATAGAAGTTTGCCCTTAGTGTGTCTTGGTACTGGCATGCAGAGTAAATCAGCAGCAGGAATGAAGAAGGAAGTCTGTCCATGGCTGCGCACCAGTGAGTACCCAGACCCAGCTTTGGCTTTTCAACCCAGGATTGGGTGGATTCAAGAGAAACTTACATTCCATGCCAGGTACTAGGTACTGGCTTTGATGAAGGACTTAAGTTTTAGGATTCAGGGTGAGCCTGTCTGTGAGGGGAGGCACAGAAGAACTCACAGGAGTTTACCTTTTTCCCCAAAGAAAGTATCCCACCTGGCAGAGACAGGCCTTCAGTATACAACACATCTGATGAGTACTGTGTGAATGCAGCTGGAAAGAGTTGGTGCCCTTGCAGGCTGGCAGCTATGCAGTCTATAATTGCATTGGAGAGAGTGATATTTCATTGAATACTAATCTGTTAATTTCCTGCCTCGTGTATTTGAGTCTTTTATTTATTCAATATTAGTATCTTCATCTTTTTACTGCCCTCTGATTCTTTAAAAACAGCACGAATTATATGCTCAATGTCCTTTATGGCTAGAAACCGATTATGAGTGAGTACATCCCATGTTCCTCTTTTTGGGTCTGGGATACCTCACTCAGGATAGTGTTTTCTATTTCCATCCATTTGCATGCAAAATTCGAGAAGTCATTGTTTTTTACCGCTGAGTAGTACTCTAATATGTATATATTCCACACTTTCTTCATCCATTCCTCCATTGAAGGGCATCTAGGTTGTTTCCAGGTTTTGGCTATTACAAACAATGCTGCTATGAACATAGTTGAACAGATACTTTTGTCATTTGATGGGGCATCTCTTGGGTATATTCCCAATAGTGGTATTACTGGGTCTTGGGGTAGGTTGATCCCAAATTTCCTGAGAAATCGCCACACTGATTTCCAAAGTGGTTGCACAAGTTTGCATTCCCACCAGCAATGAATGAGTGTGCCCCTTTCTCCACAACCTCTCCAGCAAAGGCTATCATTGCTGTTTTTGATTTTAACCATTCTGACAGGTGTAAGATGGTATCTCAAAGTTGTTTTAATTTGCATTTCCCTTATCGCTAAGGAGGTTGAGCATGACCTTAAGTGTCTTTTGGCCATTTGAATTTCTTCTGTTGAGAATTCTCTGTTCAGATCAGTGCCCCATTTTTTTATTGGGTTCATTAGTATTTTAAAGTCTAGTTTCTTGAGTTCTTTATATATTTTGGAGATCAGACCCTTGTCTGTTGCAGGGTTGGTGAACGAACAAAAACATAAACTGTTGGTGGAGACAGGAGAGTGCTTTATGAAGACAATACTTTAATTCAAACAGTATTGTAAATTCAATGGAGGTTTAAGTTATCTCTAACAGAGAATAGGCCAACAGGATTCCTGCCTACTGTGACATATAAAGATTATGACATAGATATTCAGTACATAGCATTCATATTTCAAGGCAAGTTATGTTTGTTACATGAACACTCCAAACTATCCCTCTACACTAAAGAGATTTCTTACTGAATCAACCCCTTGAGATTATCAAGTACCACAGGATTCCGTGTTGCTTGCTATTGGCCCAGGTATCCAAACCTAATCACTTTATAGACAAGAGTGGCTTCAATATCCAGAGGAACATGAAGGATGATGGTGAGTCAGAATAGGCCAGTGTCTTAAAAGCCTGAGACTGTAGGTCAGGGTACTGTTGTTGAAAAGGCAGTAACTTAAGATCAAATTGATATGAATAATCTCAAACTTATCATAACTGGCATGTATACACACAGGGTAAATAAATCAGTTCTATGAAAAGTAATTTAATAATATTTATGTCAACTTACAAGATTTGCACTTATGTGGTAGTAGATTATGATGTAAATATCTCTTCAATTCTGAGAAACTGAAATTCTGCTGCACAACACAGGTAGAATTTAAAAAACAGACATTCAAGATTGTGAGAGGAGTTTTGGTTTGGTCAGATGCTGTTTATGTGAACTTTACTGATAAAATTCATATTATACATTATTCAAAGCTACTCCAAAAAGTTCAGGTCTCTTCGAATCCAGAGAAAATTCTGTCATATGCAGTAACACGGTTTTCCCTTATTTAGTGTTTTATTACAGAGAAACATGTAAATTGGGGGTCAATTAGCATCATTTTTTTATAGAGGAGGAAGCAGAAAAATAGACACTCAGGAAGATTATTTCTGTATAAATCTTCAGACTAATCATCTCTGTCATCTCAGTGCCAGGGCAGCTTCCTCCTCCTTCAGGGTTTCTGACACACCCAGGATGTGGTTGCAACACTGTGCCTTGCACAGTAATAGACTGCAGAGTCTTCAGAAGTCAGGCTGCTGAGCTCCATGTAGGCTGTGTTGGAGGATGTGTCTGCAGTCAGTGTGGCCTTGCCCTGGAACTTCTGATTGTAGTTAGTATTACCAATTGCAGGAATAATGCTTCCAATCCACTCCAGTTCCTGACCAGGACTCTGCTTCACCCAGTAAATATAACTATATGTGATATCATCTGAGTCCCTGCAGGACAATTTTACAGAGGTCCCAGGCCTCACAAGCTCAGGCCCAGACTGCTGCAGCTGAGAGTCGGCACCTGTAGAGAAAAAACAGTTTAGATGTATTTGTCACCTCAGTCCCTGTTCCCTCTTCAGATTTGGAACTGGAATGCCCCTTTGCCTGTAGTTAGTGGCAAGAGGAAGAGAGTGATCCAGCTCCACTCCATGGTAAGGACCTGTGTGCTCAGTGACTGTGGAGAAGACACTGACATATGTTGTTCTGGGTGTGGACATCTCTGTATTTACCGCCATAGACTCATGTGATTTGTATATTCATGAGCAGTGTAACTCTTAGATAAGGTCCTAGTACAGCTTTAGATGAAAGAGGTTGGGGACGTTGGGTCAGGCAGCTCATGCTAAAGTCCAAGTTCTAATCTTCTCTGAGTAAATGAAACCCATACTATATCCCCAAGCCTTGTGCAGATCGGTGGATGTAACTCTCAATTTACAAAGAAACTTCAGCCACAGACAATTGTTTCTCTGTGATAAAAGTTTTACAGTTAGTAGTTGTGAAAAAAAAATTCAAAACTTGTAAATTTTGAGAACTTTTAGTCATTTCTCATATACAAAAATTGGCAAGTGTTTCTCCAGAAGATTGCTTTCAAAAACACTTATACAAATGATCAAAAGTGTAAATATCTCAGAAAATTTTGCACACAAATGTTATTGCAGCATTGTCTACAGTTGATAAATTATATTAACAAACTACTTGTCTTGAAAAAAATGACTGTATTAAAACATGATATATATGCTATAAAACATAATTTATTCATCAGTAATGTATAAAAAACATATCACTTTGAGGAAAATGATTGCAATTGGTGATGACATTATTAAGAAATTTAAGACCCTCTCAGAAACAGATATTGCCTGAATCCTATTTGTAGTCCTTAGATATCTTATAGTTAGAAATAATTTTGAATGCACATATATAAGGACATAGAACTGAAAATGCTCAATGGACTAAAAATGGCAAATGGATATGGAGGGGCAAGAAAATCATAGGTTGACTTTATACGGTAAATACATACAGTGGACATTATACACCTATATGAAAATTCTAAACATACGGAATATTGCTATTTCAGAATGATCTTGTTCATTCCTTGCAATTTTCGTTTATGAATGCAATACATTTTGATCATATTCTCACACACTATGTCCCTCTTGCTCCCCTTATGATCTTTCAAAACAAAAGGTTTTTCTTCTAATATATTCATCTCTTTGGTTTAATTAATGAATAACTTTGGAAGTCTAATAAGTGCTGTCTGTATGGATATGGTGTGTGTTATCCACTAGCTCATAAGTAACTGCCAAGTGTGAACACTTCTAAGAAAAGAAAACTTCCTATGAATTCTACCAATGTTAACATCTCCTCAGCTGGCAGTGATCCATGGGGAGTTCCTCCCCCACCTGTATTGTAGTCTTTTAAGATATATTTTGTTTAGTAGGGGGAGGGGGCATGGCACACATGTGCCAAGGAACTTAGAAGACAACTTATGGAGTTCAGTTCTCTTCTTCTAAGAGATGGCTTTCAGAAATCAAACTAATATTGTCAGTTAGATCAAGAGACACATTTTCCTGCTGAAGCTTTCCACAGGCTTTCATGCTGTAATTTTAACTGATTTGATTTTGTGCAGGACTTAGGCTGTTAACAACAGTTGCTAAGAGGTCCTTTGTGCAATGACAACAGTGTACATGTTAATCACTGTAGATAGAATTCCATGACATTCAACCTCATTCTCTGAACCTTACATTCTTTTCTCTGTTTCATGATGATCCTTCATTTGTAGGAAGGAGGAGATGGATACAGAGAATTCACTGTGGCTGAGTACTCAGTCATTCATTCTCTGCACTTTGACCAGTCATGAATGTCTACAGGGATCATTACACACTGCACACAGATGCTTCCATGATCAAGACTGAAACCAGCACTAATTTATCATATATAAACAGATATATTTATAGGCAGTTAGACAACATAACCATTAGCAATACAACCAGGGTCTACTTGGGCTATGTCTTTCCTAGTCGTGATTATTCGAGCGTGTTTACTAGGGATGGTGGCTTTCCCATGGAGCAGGTTACAAGTCCAATTAGAAAGCAGTTATTCAGAGTGTAACAAGAACCACTAGTTGGTACCTCTTACCTGGAGGCTAATAAAGTAGACTGCAAGATCTGTGTACTGTGTGAGATTATTGATGTCTTTCTCTCCCTGAAGGTTTCCCAGCACCTTTCTGCATTAGAAAACATAACAAGTAGTGAGAATTTCTTGTTTAGTTCAAGATAGGATTCTCTATGGGCTGCAACCAAAGTCCTTAGTTCACTTATGAAATTCAGATTAAAACAACCCCAATGATACATTATTTCCTCAATAAGAATTACTGTAAACAAAAAAATAAAAGACAACAAATGCAGGCATGCATGTGGGGAAAGAGGAATCTATATTCACATGTTGATATGAGTGTAAACTTGTGTAATAACTTTAGAAATAAGGTTGCTGTTAGCTAAAACAGTCCTGTACAATAAAAGAATTTCTAGAGGTATCACCATTCCTGATTTCAATCAGTACTGTAGAGAAAAGTGACAAAAATTTTATTGTATTGACATAAAACAGACAGGTTGATCAATGGAATTGAACTGAAGGCCCAGAAGTAAATCCACCAACCTATGGACACTTCATTTTTGAGAATGAAGAAAAAAATTATACAATGGAAACAAGAAAGCATCTTCAACAAATTGTGGTCTAAATAGATGTCAGGATGTAGAAGAGTGCAAATAGGTCCATATCTATCACCATGACCAAAACTCAGGGCAAAGTAGATAAAAGTTCTCAACATAAAACCAGATAAACTGAACCTGATAGAAGAGAAAGTGGGGAATAGCTTTGCACACACTGGCACAGGAGAAAATTTTTTGAACAGAGCATCACAGGCAATAAGATCACCAATTAACAAATAGCACCTGATGAAACTACGAAGCTTTTGTAAGACAAAAGAAACTATCAAAATAATTAAATGGCAGTTTACAGAGTGGTAAAGATCTTTACCTACCCCACAAATATATAAAGAACTCAAGACTAGACACAAAAATAAATAATTCCAGGTTCTGGCTATGACAAATAATGTTGCTATAAACATAAACCCCTTGACAAAGAATGGATAAGGAAAACGTGGTACAATTTCAGAATAGAGTACTACCCAGCAGAAAAAAATAACTACATCTTGAATTTTGCAGGAAAATGGATGGAGATAGAAAACATCATTTTGAGTGAATTAGCCCAGACACAGAAAGGCAATTATCACATATACTCAGTCATAAGTAGTTTTTAATCATAAAGCTAAGAAAACCAGCCCACAAATCACAATTCCCAGAGAACCTAGACAAGAATGGGGACCCTAAGAGAGTGATGCATAGACTTAATCTACATGGGATGTAGAAAAAGACAAGATCTCCTGAGAAAATTGGAAGCATGGGGACCTTGGGGGAGAGTTGAAAGTGAGGGAGAAGCAGAGAGGGGATCATAGAAAAATATAGAGCTCAAAAAAATTAATAAAAAAGAAAAAAATTCAATATAAAAAATGGGGAATAAGCCATGCAGTGGTGACGCACGCCTTTAATCCCAGCACTCGGGAGGCAGAGGCAGGCGGATCTCTGGGAGTTCGAGACCAGCCTGGTCTACAAGAGCTATTTCCGGGACAGGCACCAAAGCTACAGAGAAACCCTGTCTCAAAAAACCAAAAAAAAAATGGGGAATAGATCTAAAGACAAAAACTTCAACAGACGAATCTCAAATGTTGGGGAAGCATTCTAAGAAGTTTTCAACATTGTTAGACACTGAGGCTGGTACTCAGAGGTCCCCAATATAAAATGACTCTGAGGTTCCATCTTACACCTATAACATTAAAATCACAGGAACACATTTAACTGAAGAGGATATAGAGCAAGAAAAACTCTCTTCCACTGATGATGGAAGTGCAAACTGTGCAGCCACTTTGGAAATCAATATGTCAGTTTCTCAAAAATGGGAAACCTCTACCTCAACATCTACCTATACCAAACTCGGGCATATACCCAAAGAACACTCCACACTATCATAAAGATACTTGCTCAACTGTGTCCACTGCAGCATAATAGACAGAAACTGGAAATAAACTAGATGGCACTCAAACAAAGAATGGATAAAGAAATTGTGACACATTTACACAATATAGGAATACTCAGCTATTAAAAAATGACACCATGAAATTTGCAGACAAATGGATAGAACTAGAAAACTTCATCCTGAATGAGGTAACCCAGACCTTAAAATACAAGCATGGTAAGTACTCATTGTAAGTAGATATTATCTGTAAAGAAAAGTCATGCTACAATCCATATACCCAGGTAGTCAAAGTAACAAGGAGAGTTCAAGGGGTAGCATATGAATCTCCCTAATTTGGGGAAATAGAATAGACATCATGGTTGAAGGTGAGGCTTAAGTGGGACAGGAACAGAAGGGGTCAAGTGTAGGGAGGATGGAGAGAGAGTACTGGGAGAGACAACTGGATTGGGGAGGCATCTCAGGCACAAGATAGACACCTATCACAATAGAAATTCCATGGAATCTATGATTGTGACCCTAACAATGGAAGATACAGAATCTGAACTGACAACCTTCAATAACCAGGTAAGACTTTCAGTGGAGGGTCTGGGATAACCAGCCATCTGTAAAACCTCCAGCCTACAATTTGTCCTGGCTACAAGGTATGCTAGTGTATAGGTGTCAGGGATATTGTGGGGGTAATCAAGCAATAACTGGTCCAGCTTGCGACCCATGCCATGCAAGTGAACCCACTTTTGACAATGCTTGGAGGACCATGATCCAGAGGATGGATAGCTCAGAGACCTAGGATAAAGCCACACATGACTGTGAAAAAATAATGAAATGATTACTAAAAATATTCTGCTATACTCATAGATTGGTGCCTAGCCCAATTGTCATCAGAGAGGCTTCATAAAACAATTAATGGAAACAAATGAAGAGACTCACAGTCAAACATTAGGCAGATATGGGGAATCCTGTACAAGACAGGAAGTAAGAATTGTAGATGCCAGAGGTGTCAGGATCATCACACGAAAAACCCAAAGAATCAATGTAAGCTTATAAGGGCTCACAGAGTCTTAACTGAAAAGCAGAGAGCCTGCATTGAGCTGACCTAGACCCTCTGTATATGCTACAGTTATACATCTTGATATTCTTTTAGGATTCTTGAAAGTGGGATGGCATCTGTCTCTCACACTTTTGTTGGCTTTTGGGACCCTTTTACTCATATTGAGTTGCCTCACCAACTTGATATGCCATGTGAATATGGGAACTTGGGAAAATGTAGGTAGAGATTGAAAGTAGTGGAAGGAAGGAAAACAGCAGTATGATTTAATGCTGATGGCTATCAGGGATGATAATAGAAAAGTACTTGCCTGATTAAGCAGTTGAGATTCACAGAGACATCCTATTCTCATAAGGGAATTTATTCACAAATCTGGATTCTGTAATATTGTGGAGAAATGATGAGGTGGACAAATTGAGTATCACAATAGGTAACAGGCTGAGGTATCAGTTCTGTAGTTTTGGGACAATAGCCCCCAAAATATTTCCCATGATCATGAGGCCCACATATTCTTAATCCATAATAATGAGTGGTTCATGACTTAGTTTCCTATTAAGTGATAATAGGCAAATTCAAATTTTACTCATAATTTGACATCATGTATTGATTGTATTAAAAAAATCTCAAGTACTGTAGCGCAGGGATATCACATTTCAACTACTCCACTGTCTCTGTATGTAATGTTGTTGGCAATGGAATCCACAGAAGAAATCAGCAAGTGTACAACTTCCTTATCAGCTTCTGCTATTTTATTTCTCAGACATTGGTGTATGAATCTACAGTGCCACCTGCCGGTTTGGAGAATCAGCTGATACAAGTTTGTGTATGAGCTCACACAGTGCCAAAACTATAACTCTCACAACTGTCTTCAGTGTCCTAAGGTGATGTTGTGTAGATGATTCAAGGATGAATTTTGAACTGCACATAGCTGTTTTCCACACCTCCATGATTCCCAGTCTTTTCTTTGGGTGTTATGAGATCTATCTGGAGCAGTCACCAAGGATGATGAAGTTGATAGCCAGCTCAACTAATGGAGGGAATCTACAAGCACTCCACCTGGCTAAAATCCAGACACACTATACAGCAGAGGTGACCAGCAGATATCCAATAGCCTATGAGAGTTGATGTTGTATCAGTATAGGTTCATGTTCTATTAAGAATTGAGACTGTAGGACAGGTTTCTGAGAACATGAAGGAAGTAAAACACGGGAACAGGGAATAATGTATGGTCTCAGAACCTACCTCAATTAGCAAGTGCATATATTTATTGGCTTAATGATTTCTGTGGAAAGGGCTTTAGTAATACCAACTTGCAGGATTACACTTATGTGACTGTGCATTCGTATCCATATTTTACATTATAAGACACTGGATTCTGCTCGACCACAAAGCCAGACTTAACTATACACCTGAGGTTAAGTAACATTTAAGAGCATGAAAATATTTTTGTTTAGCCAGACATTATTTATTTATCTCTTACCTGCCAAATTCATACTTTCATTTATTGAAAGCTACCCTAATAAAGGGCCCAGTCTTTAATAATCCAGAAGTATTTTGGTCATAAAACATAATCATATTTTTCAGTTTTTATTATTTTATTAAGGAACATACTTGTAAATGGAGATAGTCACTGGTGAAGAGACTGTCACAGTATGATGGACATGAGGGTTTCTTCAATCAGAGTCATATTATTTATGTTTGTAATATGAAAAAAAGAAAAACTAGAGTACTGTGAGGAGAAGTCAGAAAATGGACACTCAGATGATTATTTACCAGCAAGTCTCCAGTCTAATATTCTCGGTCATCTTGGTCCCAGAATTGCTTCCTACTCCTCCAGGGTTTCTGACATACTCAGGATGTGGTTGCAACACTGTATCTTTCACAGTAATAGATTGCAGAGTCCTCAGATGTCAGGCTGCTGAGTTCCATGCAGGCTGTGCTGGAGGATGTATCTGCAGTCAGTGTGGCCTTGCCCTGGAACTTCTGATTGAAGTCAGTTCCACCATTTCCAGGATAAATATGTCCCAGTGCACTCCAGGCCCCATCCAGGCCTTTGCTTCATCCAGTTAATATAGTAGCTGGTAAAGGTGCAGTCTGAAGCCTTGCAGGACAACTTCACTGAGGCCCCAGGCCTTACCAGCTCAGCCCCAGACTGCTGCAGCTGGACTAAGGAATGGTCACCTGTGGAGACAAAGGCAGAGTGTCCCTGTCACCTGAGTGTATGGACCCTCCTCAAGTCTGGAACTGGAGATCCCCTTATTTGCAGCTGTTGCCACTACCAAGAGAATAATCCAGCTCCATTCCATGGTTAGGTCCTGTGATCTCAATGACAGTGGAGAGTACACTGATCATGTGTTGTTCTAGGGTGTGGACATCCCTGTATTTACCACCATATATAAACATGTTTTGCATATTTAAGAGAGGGTACTTCTTAGGTAAAGACCTCATTCATCTTGAGAAAAAAGATTTAGAGGAACTTGAGTCAGGCAGCAGGATGATAAGGTACAAAGTCCTAATCCTGTCTGAGAAAATGCATCCCATACTATTTCCTCAAGTGTTGACCATACCTTGTGGATGTAACATTATGACCTATGATCTCAATTCACAAGGATACTTCAAACAGACACAGTTCTTCCCCTGGGTGGAAAAAAACTACAGATTGGCTATGGTGCTAAAAATTTTAAAACTCCTTAATTACAGGAATTTTTATTTTTCTTTCATATACATGAAGTGAATAAATGCATTTCCAGCAGTTTGCATGCTAAAAAATGCTTACCCAAATGACCAAAATTGAAAACATCTCAGAAATACTTGCACACAAATATTACTACAATATTATCTATAATAAATCATTTCTACAAATGATTGCATCAAGAATACATGTTACATATACAATATATCAGAAGTAATTCATCAGAAAAGTATTAGGAACTTAGATCACTTTTAGGAAAATAATGTAATTGGTGAGAACATTATTAAGTAAATCAAGAGCATCTCAGAAACAGATGTTTTATAAGATTCTCATTTGTATTCTTTAGATTTATCATAGCGAGAAATGATTATGTCTGCACATATGTAATTATATAGAACTGAAAGTGTTTAATGGAATAAAAGTGGCAAATTAGAATGAGAGGAGGAAGAAAAGGATAAATGATAGATGGAGTCTATGGGTAAATATCTTCAGTGCACATTGCATCCCCCAGTATGTCTCTCTTGCCCTACTTATGACCTCTCTCCAAACATATTGATCTCTTTAGATTTATTAATGACTAATTAATTAAGTCTAATTAGGTTAATTAGTGATATACACATGGATAGGGTGGGGGTTATCCACTAGCTTAGTAACCTCTAAATGGCCCACCTCTAATGTATGTGATACCCACTTCCTAAGCAGTATTTCTATCCCAACACCTCCTCATTTTGGAGTGCTCCATGGGGAGTCCTGTCTTGTAAACTTTTGAAACACATTTCATTTAATAGTGGTGGCAGGGCACACATGAACCAGGGCCTGTGTGAAAACTGTATCAGGCAGTTTATGTACTTCAGTTCTCTTCTTCTAAGATGTGGCTCTCAGAAATCAAACTCATATTGTCGGGTTTGTCAAGAGGCACTTTTACCTGCTCAGCCTTTTCAGACATTATCATCCTGTAATTTTGACTGGCATAATTTTGTGAAGGTCTTGTTCTGGTAACTACAGCAGCTAAGAGTTCATTTAAGCAATGAGAATATATTAATCCTTGTAGATAAAATTTCATGTTTTTCAAACTCATCCTCTGAATCATTTTTTTTTAATTGAAAAAAAAAATTTCCGCCGCCTCCCAGCCTCCCATTTCCCTACCCATCCTCACCCTTCTATCTCCCTCCCCCCACTCCTCTCCGCCTCCCTCTCCAGTCCAAAAAGCAGTCAGGGTTCCCTGCCCTGTGGAAAGTCCAAGGTCCTCCCCCCTCCATCCAGGTGTAGGAAGGTGAGCATCCAAACTGGCTAGGCTCCCGCAAAGACAGAACATGAAGTAGGATCAAAACCCAGTGCCATTGTCCTTGGCTTCTCATCAGTCCTCATTGTCCGCCATGTTCAGAGAGGCCGGTTTTATCTCATTCTTTTTGAGTCCCAGTCCAGCTGGTCTTGGTGAGCTCCCAATAGATCAGCTCCACTGTCTCAGTGGGTGGGTGCACCGCTGTCAGTCCTGACTTCCTTTCTCATGTTCTCCCTCCTTCTGCTCCTCATTTGGCCCTTGGGAGTTCATTCCAGTGCTCCAATGTGGGTCTCTGTCTCTATCTCCATCCGTCGCCAGATGAAGATTCTATGGTGATATGCAAGATATTCATCAGTATGGCTATAAGATAGGGCCATTTCAGGTTCCCTATCCTCAGCTGCCCAATGAACTAACTGGGGACATCCCCCTGTGCACCTGGAAGCCCCTCTAGGTTCCAGTCTCTTGCCAACCCTAAGATGGCTCCCTTAATTAAGATATATGCTTCCCTGCTCCTATAACCATCCTTTCTTTATCCCAACGATCCCAATTACCCAAGTTGCCCCCATCCTCCCCTTCTCACTTTTTTCTCCCCAACTCCCCTTACCCCTATCCCACCCCAACACCAAGATCCCTATTTTTTGCCCGGCAATCTTGTCTACTTCCCATATCCAGGAGGATAACTATATGTTTTTCTTTGGGTTCACCTTCTCATTTAGCTTCTTTAGGATTACAAATTAAAGACTCAATGACCTATATTTATGGCTAGAAAACAAAATTTTCCAGGATAAAAACAAATTTAAACAATACATAGCCACAAATCCAGCCTTACAGAAAGTAATAGAAGGAAAATTACTAACCAAGGAGTCCAACAATGACCACAATATCTCAGACAACTAGAGACCCTTCACCAGCGCAACACAAAGAAGGGGAACACACAAAATTTACAACTTGAAAAATGACCGGAGTTAACAACCACTGGTCATTAATATCACTTAATGTCAATGGACTCAACTCTCCTATAAAAAGGCACAGACTAAGAGATTGGATACGAAAACAGGATCCAACATTTTGCTGTTTACAAGAAACACACCTCAACCACAAAGACAGGCACCTACTCAGAGTAAAGGGTTGGGATAAGGCTTATCAAGTAAATGGACCTAAGAAACAAGCAGGGGTGGCCATACTAATTTCTAACAAAGTTGACTTCAAACTTAAATCAATCAGGAGAGATGGAGAGGGACATTTTCTACTCATAACAGGAACAATTCATCAGGATGAAGTCTCAATCCTGAATATCAATGCCCCTAATATAAAAGCACCCACGTACGTAAAAGAAACATTGTTAAAACTCAAGGCAGCCATCAAACCGCACACATTAATAGTAGGAGACTTAATACTAAAAGTATACAATGGAAGAAAGAAAGCATCTTCAACAAATGGTGCTGGCACAATTGGATGTCAACCTGTAGAAGAATGAAAATAGACCCATATCTATCACCATGCACAAAACTCAAGTCCAAATGGATCAAAGACCTCAATATCAATCTGAACACACTGAACCTGATAGAAGAGAAAATGGGAAGTACCCTACAACATATGGGCACAGGAGATCGCTTCTTATGTATTACCCCAGCAGCACAGACACTAAGGGCAACATTGAATAAATGGGACCTCCTGAAACTGAGAAGCTTCTGTAAAGCAAAGGACACTGTCATTAAGACAAAAAGGCAGCCTACTGACTGGGAGAAGATTTTCACCAACCCCGCAACAGACAAAGGTCTGATCTCCAAAATATATAAAGAACTCAAGAAACTAGACTTTAAAAGGATAATTAACCCAATTAAAAAATGGGGCACTGAACTGAACAGAGAATTCTCATCAGAAGAAGTTAAAATGGCCAAAAGATACTTAAGGTCATGCTCAACCTCCTTAGCGATCAGAGAAATGCAAATCAAAACAACTTTGAGATATCATCTTACACCTGTCAGAATGGCTAAAATCAAAAACACCAAGGATAGCCTTTGCTGGAGAGGTTGTGGAGAAAGGGGTACCCTCATCCATTGCTGGTGGGACTGCAAACTTGTGCAACCACTTTGGAAATCAGTGTGGCGGTTTCTCAGAAAAATTGGGATCAACCTACCCCTGGACCCAGCAATAGCACTCTTGGGAATATACCCAAGAGATGCCCTAGCATATGACAAAAGCATTTGTCCAACTATGTTCATAGCAGCATTATTTGTAATAGCCAGAACCTGGAAGCAACCTAGATGCCCTTCAATAGAAGAATGGATGAAGAAAGTGTGGAATATATATACATTAGAGTACTACTCTGCGGTAAAAAACAATGACTTCTCGAATTTTGCATGCAAATGGATGGAAATAGAAAATACGATCCTGAGTGAGGTAACCCAGACCCAAAAAGAAGATCATGGGATGTACTCACTCATAATTGGTTTCTCGCCATGGATAGGGGCCACTGAGTCTATAATTTGTGATCCTAAAGAAGCTAAACAAGAGGGTAAACCCAAGGAAAAGCATATAGATATCCTCCCAGCTATGGGAAATAGACAAGATTGATTGGCAAAAAATGGGAATCTTGGGGGGTGGGGTGGGATGGGGATGAGGGGAGATGGGGAGAGAAAAGTGTGAAGGAGAGGATGAGGGGAACTGGGGGAATCGGGGTGATTGAGGGTAAAGGAAGGTTGGATGGGGGAGCAGGGAAACTCATACCTTAGTTAAGGGAGCCACCTAAGGGTTGGCAAGAGACTTGAACCTGGAATGGCTACCAGAAGCCCAGGGCAATGTCCCCAGTTAGTTCATTGGGGCACCTGAGGATAGGGAACCTGAAATGAACCTATCCTATAATCATACTGATGAATATCTTGCATATCACCATAGAACCTTCATCTAGCGATGGATGGAGATAGAGCCAGAGACCCACACTGGAGCACCGGACTGAGCTCCCAAGGTTATAATGAGGAGCAGAAGGAGAGAGAACATGAACAAGGAAGTCAGGACCATGAGGGGTGCACCCAACCACTGAGACAGGGGGGCCGATCTATTGGGAGCTCACCAAGGCCAGCTGGACTGCTACTGAAAAAAACATGGGATAAAACCGGACTCTCTTAATGTGGTGGACAATGAGAGCTGACGAGAGGCCAAGGAGAATGGCACAGGAACTTTCATCTGGCGATGGATCGAGAGAGAGACAGAGACCCAATTTGGATCAACCGTCTGAGCTCTTAAGGTCCAAATGAGGAGCAGAAGGAGGGAGAACATGAGCAAGGAAATCAGGACCACGAGGGGTGCACCCACCCTCTGTGACAGTGGAACTGATCTATTGGGAGCTCTCCAAGGCCAGCTGGACTGGGCCTGAATAAGCATGGGTTGAAACTGGACTCTCTGAACAAGGCGGACAATGAAGGCTGATGAGAAGCCAAGGACAATGGCACTAGGTTTCGATCCTAATACATGAACTGGCTTTGTGGGAGCGTAGCCTGTTTGGATGCTCACCTTCCTGGACCTAGATAGAAGTGGGAGGACCTTGGTCTTCATGTAGAGCAGGGAATTTGGACTGCTCTTCAGTATCGAGAGGGAGGGGGAGTGTACTAGGGGGAGGAGAAGTGGAGTGGGGATAGGGGGAGGAGAGCGGGGGGAGGGGGCAATATGTGGGAGGAGGGGGAGGGAAATGGGAAACGGGGAGCAGTTGGAAATTTTAAGTAAAAAAGAATAAAAAAAAAAAGATTATGCATCCAGGCAGTGAGTCTTGATAGCTACTTTACACTGTATTATTTTACTGGGTGATACTTTTAATCATAATCCTAGTAGCAGATATAAACTGTTTGTAGATGAAGTAATTTATCCAAGTCTGTATGGATGAGAAGTAGCAGGATCAACATTTCAACATGTCAATGAAACAGGTCATTAATCACTACTATGTACTGTAAGGTCTAATAAAGGAACAACAGAAAAAAAAAGATATATGCTTCCCTGCTCCTATAACCATCCTTTCTTTATCCCAACGATCCCAATTCCCCAAGTTGCCCCCATCCTCCCATTCTCACTCTTTTCTCCCCATCTCCCCTTAACCCATCCCACCCCAACACCAAGATCCCAATTTTTTGCCAGGCAATCTTGTCTACTTCCTATATCCCGGAGGATAACTATATGTTTTTCTTTGGGTTCACCTTCTCATTTAGCTTCTTTAGGATCACAAATTAAAGACTCAATGACCTTTATTTATGGCTAGAAACCAATTATGGGTGAATACATCCCATGTTCATCCTTTTGGGTCTGGGTTACCTCACTCAGGATAGTGTTTTCTATTTCCATCCATTTGCATGCAAAATTTGAGAAGTCATTGTTTTTCACCGCTGAATAGTACTCTAATATGTATATATTCCACACTTTCTTCATCCATTCTTCTATTGAAAAACATCTAGGTTGTTTCCATGTTCTGGCTATTACAAATAATGCTCCTATGAACATAGTTGAACAAATGGTTCTGTAATATGATAGGGAATCTCTCAGGTATATTCCCAAGAACGGTATTGCTGGGTCCTGGGGTAGGTTGATCCCGAATACCCTGAAAATCGTCACACAGATTTCCAAAGTGGTTGCACAAGTTTGCATTCCCACCAGCAATGGATGAGGGTACCCCTTCCTCCACAACCGCTCCAGCAAAGGCTATCATTGGTGTTTTTGATTTTAGCCATTCTGACAGGTGTAAGGTGTTATCTAAAAGTTGTTTTAATTTGCATTTCCCTGATCACTAAGGAGGTTGAGCATGACCTTAAGTGTCTTTTGGCCATTTGAACTTCTTCTGTTGAGAATTCTCTGTTCAGCTCAGAGCCCCATTTTTTAATTGGGTTAATTATCCTTTTAAAGTCTAGTTTCTTGAGTTCTTTATATATTTTGGAGATCAGACCTTTGTCGGTTGAGGGGTTGGTGAAGATCTTCTCCCAGTCAGTGCGTTGCCTTTTTGTCTTAGTGACAGTGTCCTTTGCTTTACAGAAGCTTCTCAGTTTCAGTAGGTCCCATTTATTCAATGTTTCCCTTAATGTCTGTGCTGCTGGGGTTATACATAGGAAGCGATCTCCTGTGCCCATTGTTGTAGTGTACTTCCCACTTTCTCTTCTGTCAGGTTCAGCGTGTTCAGATTGATATTGAGGTCTTTGATCCATTTGGACTTGAGTTTTGTGCATGGTGATAGATATGGGTCTATTTTCGTTCTTCAACAGGTTGACATCCAGTTGTGCCAGCACCATTTGTTGAAGACGCTTTCTTTCTTCTGTTGTATACTTTTAACTCCTTTATCAAAAATGAAGTGTTCATAGGTTTGTGGGTTAAAGTCCGGGTCTTCTATACGATTTCATTTGTTGACTTCTCTGTTTTTATGCCAATACCACACTGTTTTAATTACTGTAGCTCTGTAATAGAGTTTGAAGTCAGGGATGGTAATGCCTCCAGAAGTTCCTTTATTGTATAAGATTGTTTTGGCTATCCTGGTATTTTTGTTTTTCCATATAAAGTTGATTATTGTCCTCTCAAGATCTGTGAAGAATTTTGATGGGACCTTGATGGGGATTGCATTGAATCTATAAATTGCCTTTGGTAGAATTGCCATTTTTACTATGTTGATCCTCCCAATCCAAGAGCAAGGGAGATCCTTCCATTTTCTGGTATCCTCTTCAATTTCTTTTTTCAATGCCTTAAAGTTCTGGTGAAATAGATCTTTCACTTCCATGGTTAGAGTTACCCCAAGATATTTTATGCTGTTTGTGGCTATCGTGAAAGGTGATGCTTCTCTGATTTCCCTCTCTGCTTCCATATCCTTTGTGTATAGGAGGGCGACTGAATTTTTGGAGTTGATCTTGTATCCTGCCTCATTACTAAAGGTGTTTAATTAACTGTAGAAGTTCTTTGGTGTTTTGGGGGTTGCTTATATACACTATCATATCATCTGCAAATAACAAAAGTTTAACTTCTTCCTTTCCAATTCGAATACCCTTGATCCCCTTATGTTGTCTTATTGCTATTGCTAGAACTTCAAGCACTATATTGAAGAGGTATGGCGAGAGTGGACAGCCTTGTCATGTTCCTGATTGTAGTGGGATGGCTTTGAGTTTTTCTCAGTTTAATTTAATGATATCTGTCATCTTGCTGTAAATAGCTTTTATTATATTTAGGTATGACCCTTGTATCCCTAATCTCTCCACGACTTTTATCATAAAGCGATGTTGAATTTTGTCAAATGCTTTTTCAGCATCTAATGAAACGATCATTTGGTTTTTTTTTCTTTCAGTTTGTTTATATGATGGATTACATTGATAGATTTTCATATGTTGAACCAGGCCTGCATCTTTGGGATGATGCCTACTTTATCATAATGGATAATTTTTCTAATGTGTTCTTGGATTCAGTTTGCCTGTATTTCATTGAGGATTTTTGCGTCGATGTTCATGAGTGAGATTGGCCTCTAATTCTCTTTCTTGGTTGAGTCTCTGTGTGGTTTTGGTATCAGAGTAACTGTAGCTTCATAAAAGGAATTTGGCAATGACTTCTCTGTTTCTATATTGTGAAATACATTAAGGAGTATAGGTATTAGGTCTTCTTCGAAGTTCTGGTAGAGTTCTGCATTGAAGCCCTCTGGACCGGACCTTTTGTGGTAGGGAGGTTTTTGATAACAGCTTCTAATTCTTTGTGACTAACAGGTCTATTTAGATTGTTCACCTGGTCCTGGTTTAACTTTGGTATATGGTAATTATCTAAAAAAGTGTTCATTTCTTTTAGATTTTCCAGTTTTGTGGCATATAGGCCTTTGTAGTAAGATCTTACGATTCTCTTTATTTCCTCTTTGTCTGTGGTTATGTCCCCCTTTTTCATTTCTGATCTTATTAATTTGCATATTCTCTCTCTGTCGTTTTATTAGTTTGACTAGGGGTTTATCAATCTTCTTGATTTTCTCAAGGTTTCAGCTTTTTGTTTCATTGATTCTTCGGATTGTTTTCTGTGTTTCTATTTTGTTGATTTTAGCCCTCAGTTTGATTATTTCCAGTCTTCTACTCCTCCTAGGTGAGTCTGCTTCCTTTTTTTCTAGAGCTTTCAGGTGGGCTGTTAAGTATCCAATGTGTGTTTTCTTCGTTTTCTTTAAGTGGGCAATTAGTGCTATGAACTTTCCTCTTAGCACTGCTTTCATAGTGTCCCATAGGTTTGAGTATGTTGAGTCTTGGTTTATTTCTTGAGTCTTTCTTTATTTCTTCCTTGACCCAGGTGTGGTTCAGTAGTTGACTGTTGAGTTTCCATGAGTTTGTAGGCTTTCTGGGGGTAGCATTGTTGCTGATTTTAATGGTTAATGATATTTTTTGGTAACTGTGCAAGTTTGCTTTGTTACCGAGTATGTGGTCAATTTTCGAGAAGGTTCCATGAGCTGCAGAGAAGAAGGTATATTCTTGCCTATTTGGGTGGATTGTTCTGTAGATGTCTGTTTAAGTCCATTTGATTCATTACCTCCATTTAGTCTCTTATTTCTCTGTTAGGTTTCTGTCTGATTAATCAGTCCATTGGTGAGAGAGAAGAATTGAAGTCTCCTACTATTAGTGTGTGTGGTTTGATGGCTGCCTTGAGTTTTAGTAATGTTTCTTTTATGTACGTGGGTGCTTTTATATTAGGGGCATTGATATTCAGGATTGAGACTTCATCCTGATGAATTGTTCCTGTTATGAGTATAAAATGTCCCTCTCCATCTCTTCTTATTGATTTAAGTTTGAAGTCAACTTTGTTAGAAATTAGTATGGCCACTTCTGCTTGTTTCTTAGGTCCATGTGCTTGATAAGCCTTTTCCCAGCCCTTTACTCTGAGTAGGTGCCTGTCTTTGTGGTTGAGGTGTGTTTCTTGTAAATAGCAGAATGTTGGATCCTGTTTTCGTATCCAATCTCTTTGCCTGTGCCTTTTTATAAGTGAGTTGAGTCCATTGACATTAAGTGATATTAATGACAAGTGGTTGTTAACTCCAGCCACTTTTTTAGTAGTAGAGTTTGTGTGTTTTCCGTCTTTGAAATATGCTGGTGAAGGGTCTCTAGATGTCTGAGTTATTGTGGTCATTGTTGGATTCCTTGGTTTGTGATTTTCCTTCTGTTACTTTCTGTAAGACTGGATTTGTGGCTACGTATTTTTTAAATTTGTTATTATCTTGGAATTTCTTGTTTTCTTCATTATAGTGAATGAAAACTTGGCTGGGTAGAGTAGTCTGGGCTTGCATCCATGGTCTCTTAGTTTCTGCAGTACCTCTATCCAGGACCTTCTAGCTTTCATGATTTCCATAGAGAAGTCAGCTGTAAACATGATAGATTTACCTTTATAAAGAACTTGGCCTTTTTCCTTTGCAGCTCTTAATATTCTTTCTTTATTCTGTATGATTTGCGTTTTGATTATTATATGGCTAGAGGATGGATTTTTTTTTGATCCAGCCTATTCAGTGTTCTGTATGCTTCTTGATCTTTCATAGGTATATTTTTCTTTAGGTTGGGAAAGTTTTTTTCTTTAATTTTATTCAATTTATTTTCTGGACCATTGAGCTGCACTTCTTCTCCTTCTTCTACTACTATTATTCTTAGGTTTGGTCTTTTTATTGTGTCCCGGATTTCCTGAATGTTTTGTGATGCGAGTTTGTTGGCCTTGCTGTTTTCTTTGATCAGTGCGTTTATTTTCTCTATGGTATCTTCAGAATCTGAGATTCTTTCTTCTGTCTCTTGTATTCTGTTGGTTATGCTTGTTTCTGTAGTCTCTATTCATTTACCTAGATTTTCCATGTCCAGCCAGCCCTCTGTTTGTGTTTTCTTCCTTCCCTCCATTTCAGTTTTCAAGTCTTGAACTCTTTCCATTATCTGTTTGATTGTTTTTCCTTGGTTTCCTAGGGTATCATTCACTGATTTATTCAATTCTTCAAACTTTCTGGTATACTTCTCATTGATTTCTATAAGGGAATTTTTTACATCCTGTTTAAGGGCATCTATCACTTTCATAAAGTCAGTTTTTTCTACTACTTCTTGATTAAGGTGTTCATGTCCTCCTGTTGTGAGGTCGATGGGTTCTGGTGGTTCCATATTGTTTTTCAGATTGTTGGGTGAATTCTTGCATTGATGCCTGCCCATCTCTTCCTCCAAATGCTCCCCTATGGATCTTCTTTTACAGGATCAGGTCTCCTTGCCCACTGATGTACCTTCCCAGTGATGGCACTCCCCAGTGATGGCTATCCATTGCTTAGATCAGATCTCCATGCTGGTTGGGTAGCTGGTAAAGAAAGCACCTACCTTTCTTCTGCCTCCCTCCCCTCTTCGGGCACATAACATCACCCAGCTCAACTTGCTTGAGCGCTGGGGCCGAATCATGAGGGCAACCAGGGCAACCTGGCGGGCGGGAGTTCCTTTGTCTCAATAACCTGCCTGCAGCAAGCAAGGTAGGTGCTTTGTTTACTAGCTACCCAACCAGCATGGATATCTGATCTCGTTACCAGGAGAGCCATCACCAGGGTGAGTGACTTCCTCTGAATCTTAAATTCTTTCTTTTCCCAGTTTAATGACAGTCCTTAATTTCTGGGCAGACTGTGATATCAAGGATGATGTCAGTAACTTTTCTATAGCTCACTACACAGTCACACATTTTCAGCAATTTGACCAGTTGTGAATGTCTGCATTGAACATCACACATGACATAGAAACTTCTTTGATCAAGACTGAGAGCAACATTAATTTATATAAACATCAGTTTATACAGTTTAGTATATAGATTTGGTTTAAACCTAAGTATTTATTAGGTAGTTTGACAATATGACCATTAACAGTACAACAGGGATCTATTGGGGCCATGTCATTCCTACTAAAGGGATTTTAAGCATGTTTTCATGGGAGCAAGTATTTCCTTTGGAAAAGGTCACAGAAACAATTAGAAAACAGGTGGTCACCATATAAAAGTCAGGCACTGGTGGGTACATCCTGCCTGATAAGAAATATTGTAGGCAACAAAGCCTGGCACTGTATAATATCATTGATGCCTTTTCTCTCACAGCAGACTACATAGAACCACCTGTACAAGAAAATCATGCCAGAAGAAAGAATTTTCTCTTAAGTTCAAAGATGGTTTCTCCATGTACTCCGAAACATCCTTACCTATTAAGAAAATGCAGATTAAAATAATTTTAAGCTTTCATTTTACCCCAGTTAGAATAACCACAGTGAAGAACACAAATACAGGCATGGATATGGGGAAGGGTAATCTTTATTTGTTTATGATGGGAATATAAACTAGTACAATTTCTTGGGAAATTATTGTGGAGATTTCTTCAACAAATAAGAAATAGAACTGTGATATAGACCAGCTATATCCCCTCTAAACTTATACTCAAATAGCTCTACATATTATTACAGAGGTACTTTCAAGATGCTGTCTGAGATGATCAAGTCTCACGGTCAGGATTTGATCATAACACTACATTTTCTTTAGGTCCCCATAAGATTACCAGTGCCTCTAACAAGCAGGAAGTATTTGAAAAACTATGGTCACATTCCCAAATAATAGACAATGGATGTTCTTGCTTAAAAAAAAAAAAAAAAAAAAAAAAAAAAAAAAGAGGGGGAAGTGGCCCGGGAGAATGGTCTGTATTCTGTCAATCATATTTTAAACAAATGCTGATTGACCAGTATCCAGCCAGAATGTATAGGCAGGACAACCAGTAAGGAGATTGAGGAAGGTTAATGAGAAGAAAAGAATTTGGGGAAGAAGGAAGTCCCTGTGCAGTCCTGCCCAGACACTAAAGAAGGAAGATGTAATCTCTCCTGCTGAAAAAGGTACTGGGCCATGTGGCTAACATATACTATAATAATGGGATAATGTAAGTTATAAGAGTTAATATGAAGCATAAACTAGTGGACCAATCAGTTTTTATAACCTAATGTAGATCTCTGTGTGATTTCTTTGGGATTTAATGATTGCAACAACTGGGCAAGACAGAAAACTCTGACAACAGGGAAGTGGTGTGGGACCATGGTCTGTATTCTGTTAATTATATTTTAAATAAACACTTATTAGTCAAGCCAGGCAGGAAGTACAGGCAGGACAACCAGACAGGAAGTAGAGGCGGGTCAAGGACAACAGGAGAATTCAGAGAAGAGGACACAGTTGTGAGCCTGACACAGAGGAAGCAAGACGTGACTGCCCCACTGAAAAATGTAATGAACCATGTGGTTAGCCTAGACAATAATAATGGGCTAATATATGTTATAAGAGTTAATAAGAAACATAAGCTAATTGGGCCAGGTTTTTTTTTTTTTTTTTTTTTTTGGTAATGTAGACCTCTGTGTGATTTTCTTTGGGACTGTATGATTGTGGGAACTGGGCAGGACAGAAAACTTCAGACAACAACTTAGTGTTCAACGTCATTCTACCTTTATATGGATTTATATGACTGTTCTTCCATATAATAACACAGAATATGATTGGGATCAAATTCGGGCATATTTATAGGGTAGTTGAAATAATTCTGCTTTATTTATGGACATAGATTCCTCCCTTCACCAGAAAATTCTCTGACATGCTCACTCCATGTACAAAATATGTCTGTCATTGCCTCCTTCATTACCTAAGGTGATATTGAGTATATATTTAAAGAATGAATAGTAAGCTGCATCTTAGTTGATTTGCAGATCTCCATGAAAACCATTATTTTCTTTGGTGTTGTTTGATAACGCTGTAGCAGTGAACACTGAAGATAAAGTGAGGTGATAGACAAGCACAACTGATTGATGATGTTTACAAGTATTCAACCATCCAAAACTCCAAACACACTGTAGGACAAAGGAGACCACCAGGTTGATATCAAATGGCCTGTGAGAGGTAATGATGTATAAATATTGTTCTATGTTCTATAAAGGTTTGAAACTGTGGGGCAGGTTTCTGAGACTGGGAGGGAAGTAAATATGGGACCAGGGAATAATGTATAATCTCAGAACCTACCTCAATTAACATGTATGTACATTGATTTGACTAATGGTTTTAGTGAAAAGTAATTTAATCATACTTGACCAATTTACAGGAATTATATTCCTGCATAGTGCATTTTGACACATATCTAGCACTCTAAGAGACTGGAACTTATGCAGGACTACACAGCCAGAGTTAACTATAAACCTGAAGTCATGTAACATTTAAGACTCTGAAGGACTTTTGTTTTCCCAGCAGTTATTATTTGGACTTTACTGTTAAAAGTCATATTTAAGTTTATTAAAAACTCCCTTCAAAATGCCCCATTCTCTTAGAATTCAGAGATGGAGTTTTTATCATAATCATTGTTTTCACATTTTATTATTTTATTAATGAAGAAACATTTCAACGAATGTGGTCATTGGTGAAAAGATTGTGAAGGTATGATATTCAGTAAATCGGCATCCCTTCCTTCACAGATATAATTTTGAAAATTTGTTGCAAAAGAAGTGAGAGACAAAACAACATTCAGAATAATTGTTTTTGTGAATGTTTTAAAGCTTGTCTTCTCTGTTATGTCAATCCCAGGGCAGCTTCCCGCTCTTATAGGGTTTCTGACACACTCAGGATGTGGTTATAACACTGTGTCTTGTACAGTAGTAGACAGCAGAGTCCTCAGGTGTCAGGCTGCTGAGCTCCATGTAGGCTGTGCTGGAGGATGTGTCTGCAGTCAGTTTGGCCTTGCCCTGGAACTTCTGATTGTAAGCAGTACCACCATTTTCAGGATTAATAGCTCCAATCCACTCCAGGACCTGTCCAGGACTCTTCTTCACCCAGTGCATTTCATAGTTACTGAAAGTATAGCCTGAAGCCTTGCACGACAATTTCACTGAGGTCCCAGGTTTCCCCAGTTCAGGCCCTGACTGGTACAGCTGTACTTGGGAGTGGACACCTGTGAAGAAAAACACAGAGTAGATTGTCAGAGACATTGTCACCTCAGTCCCTGTCTTCTCCTCAGGTTTGGAATTAGAAATCATTTACCTGTAGTTACTAACACAAGGACGAGAATGGTACAGCTCCATCCCATAGTGTGGGCCTTGTGTGCTCAGTGAATATGGAGAAGACACTGATCATATGTTGTTGTTGAGTGTGGACATTCCTGTATTTACCATAATAGAGAAAAGTAATTTGCATATTCAAGAACAGGGGACTTCTTAAATAAGCACCTAATCCAGTTTAAGAAGGTGGTGGAGGACACTTGAGTCAAGCAAGAGGATGATGAAATTCAAGTCCTAATTCTGTCTGAGGAATTGCATCTCACACCATTCCCTCAGCTCTGCAGATGCTGTGGGTGTAACAACAGGACCTAAGCTTTCAATAGATTTCTGGCCTCAGGCATTTTCTCCACTTTGTGACAAGGTTTTCTGACAGATTTACAGAGAGATTTTGATGATATTGGTGGAGACTGGAAATTTCAAAACTTTCTAAATTTTGAGAAATTATACCCTAATTTTGGAGATATATATTATATTTACATAACAGAAGTTTTCACACAAAATCTCACTGAAATGACCTAAATAAACATACCTCAGAAATATTTGCACATTGATGTTTAATGCAGCACTATCTACCAAAACTTACAGAACTAAACTTCATGTCTGTTAGCGGAAGATTGCACCAAGAAGACATTGCTGTATGTGTGACACAACAGGACTAGGTCATCTGAAGAATAAGGAACTTATATCACCTTTAGGAAATCAATGTAACTGGAGATAAGTGGATTAATTAAAATTATGTATGAATTACAGATACTATATGAAACTCTAAGTAGTTTTTATATATTGAATAAGTATACAGAACTATTTGTACAAATATCTAACAACTTAGAAATGAAAATGTCTAGCAGAATATGGCAAAAACAGGAATATCTAGAAAATGAAGGGTAGGAGTTGTGGGGGAAATACGCACAGTGTAAAATGGACAAGTATAAAAATTCTAAACATATATAAAATTGTTATCTTAATTTTTCAAAATAATTGTGATTATTGTATAAATTTTTATTGATATATAAAATATATTGTCATCATGTCTATCGCCAACTATGTTCCCCTGACCTCTTTGGGAACCTTCCAAAGAAAATCTTTTTTTTGTTTCATAACAGCAGAGTAAGTACAAACTGTGCTATCTATACACATATAGGTGTGTTATTCCAAAGTGAAGAAAGTGAAGAAGGAACCCCTAGAGACCTTCCCAAAAGTGATTATACTTTTCTCATCAGTTATCCAATACCAATAGACACAAAACTTGGTGTTGGCCCACAGAGTCCCTTCTCATCATGTTGCAACATTTATTTAAATTTTTAATCCTTTTCTTATAAAGTACATCAAAATCAAAGTTTCTCCTTACTCTTCTCTCTCACTCATACTTCTGCTCTCCAGCAGATGCATCCTGCTCTGTCTTCCCTCAGAAAAAAATGTATACATTCCAGGAACATCCATAAAATACGGCATAGCAACCTAAAATATAACCAGGCAAATACCATACCATCATCCTGGAAGAATCAACCCAGTAGGAAGAAAAGTGTCCAACAAGTAGGACAAAGAATCAGACAGACCACATTTCCAGTGTTAGTAATCCCCAAACCATGCCAAGATATTCATTCATAAAAGGTATGCTGAGGACTTAAGACAGCCCTACGCCATCCCTGATTTCCACAAACACCCATGAGTCCTCATTAGTTGATTATGTGGACAGTGATCTCATGGTGTCTATGGGACCTCTGGATTTTACTGTTTTTCCTCCTACTCCTTAGTAGGACTCCATGAATTCCACATACTATTTGGTTCTAGGACTATGAATCTGCTCCCATCAGTTGCTGGATGCAGTCTCCTTGGTCTCAATGATGAAGATTCTGCTAGGTTCCAGTCACAACACACTCTCTAGGCAGTACAAGCTAACTGTAGGTTTTGCCGCTGGTTTGGTGTCCTGTCATCTCCACTTTAGACCTTGCATGGTCACATAAGGTATTCTATTCAGGAAAACTGGTACAATGGAAAATCTATGCAATCTATGGAGTTAATCCTGTCAAAGAATCCTAGTAATAGGAGAAACAGAGCCTGAGCTGGCCATTTTTTTTCTTTATTTAATTATTTTTTTTAATTAAAATTTCTGCCTTCTCCCCTTTTCCCATTTCTCTCTCCCTGGGACTGAATAAACATGTGATGAAACCAGACTCTGAACATGGCAGACAATGAAGGATGATGAGAAGCGAAGGACAATGGCACTAGGTTTCGATCCTAATACATGGACTGGCTTTATGGGAGCCTAGCCTGTTTGGATGCTCACCTTCCTGGACCTAGATATAAGTGGGAGGACCTTGGACTTCCCACAGGGCAGGGAAACTGGACTGCTCTTCAGTCTCCAGAGGAAGGGGGAATGGAGTGGGGGGAGGGGGAGAGGAGTAGGGCTAGCTTGCTATATTTTAATATTTTTTTAAAAATTGTACACTGTATTCATTGGTGACAGCAAGGCATAAACAATCCAAGATGCATATAAGAACCTTGGAGGACAGTTTATGAAATTCAGTTCTCATTTCTACCAAGTAGATACAAAACAATCCAAATAATATTGCCAAGCTTACAAGTAGACATCTTTACTTACTCAGTTACTTAACAGACTCTCATGCTGTAATGTTGACTTGCTTGATTTGTTGAGATCTTGTGCTGATAACTGTAGATTCTGAGAGTTGATATGTATAGTAGCTATGTGAGGTCCTGAGGACAACATTTTATGGCTACCACCCCATATTGGGGTTCTTAAATTTGATCCCATCTTTTTTGTTTAGGTCCCTGAGTTTTGGGTGCAAAGTAGATACAGATGACTCACCTGTGGATGAGCACTTAGTCTTTCATTCTTAGCACTTTGACAAGGTATAAGTGTCTACATGAAGAAGTTCTTGTGATCATGGCTAAGAGCAGGACTAATCTATTGGTTGTAAAATAAATATTTATCTTTCAATTTGACAACATGACTATTAGTAATAAAACTTGGGTAGGGTCTACTGGGGCCTATGTCATTCCAAGCCATGGGCTTTTGAACATGTTTACCTGGGATATATACTTACAATAAATCAATCAATAAATATAACTAGAAAAAAGTTGATCACCACATAACTCTCAGGCACTAGTGGGTATATCTAACTAGAAGGCTGTTATTGAAGGCTACAAGATCTGTAACTTTATATGCTCATTGATGTCTTTTCTCCCAATGCAGACCTTCCTATATTAGGAAAGGAAGCTGAAGGGAGAATTTCTCAATCAATTTCTGGTTGGTTTCACTATAATGTGCAATAATAGGGTCCTTAGCTTACAGTGAAATGCAGATTATAACAACTTTAACGCTCTATTTTTACCTCAGTTAGAACAACTATGAATAATAAAATAAATGATAACAAATGCATGCTTGGATTTGGAGAAAGGGTGATCCTCATACACTGTTGATGACAGTGTACATTAGTGTCCTGACTTTGGAAATTCCATCAAAAATAATCAAAAAAACTATTTTCTGCTCTAACTTTATCTCTCCAAGTATATATCCAAGACTATACATCTTACAATAAAGATACTTGCACATCAATATTTATTGTTACTCTATTCACAGCAGATAGGAAATGGAATCAACCTAGATTCCCAACAAAGGACAGGTAGATAACGAAAGCTGGTCACATAAACAATGGGCTATTACTCAGTAGTAAAACAAAAATCAGGAACTTTATAAGTAAGTGGTTGAAACTGGAAAGAATATGCTGAGTGAGGTCACCCAGGTCCATGAAGATTAATGCTTTATGTTCTCACTTATATGTGATTCCACTGTTTGAATACTTGCTTTTTAGGTTTAATTTGTAGGAGTCAAGTGACTAGAAATGGGTCATTAGGGCCTGAGGAACTAAGGGACAAGGTATAATAAATCAGGGATGAAAGGAAACCAGAGGGGAACCCTGGAGAAAGAAAGTCTCAAGCATAAAGAGGCACATGGGAATTGAGAAAACAGAAATTGGTATAAGGCAATCCAAAATTAGGAGTGATAAGAAAACTATGTATAAATATACATTCTTGCAGCGGAAGGAAAAAGTAAAGATTTCGATAACATGGAGTGTGTGTTGCATGACAAAATGAAACGAGATTGCTTATAGTACAGTTAAGTATACTAAGGATTAAAGAGAAACATGACTTACCTTTGTTGTTCCTCTAACAAAACATGGGAAAAATAAACAGTATAGAGTTGCCTTGTTCCAAATTTCCAGTTTTCTCTGGTTGACAATAATTTTGTGTGTAGGTAATAATGTGATGAGAGAGCATTTACATCAAAACTAATGAATTAAAGAAAACTGTAGGCAAGCCTTGTTATATCTAGATAAGTCTTGTAGTTTAGCTGTTAGTGCTATTGCAGTGGTCTGTTCTCATCATGATCTATGGTTATCTGGGTTATTGTAGGAAGCTAAGTAGAAAGCATGAGGATGAGCTTTGAATTTCTTTTGACCTGTGAGCCTTCAACAGAGGTACCTGCCTGGGTGAACGGTGCAGTTTTCCAAAGACATGAGTTATCAATTGAACATCTGAATGCCAAGTTAGAATAACTCTCTATGAGTTAATAGTCAGTGAGGCCTGACAGGTCTAAAATCAGTATGAGGTATGGCAATTGTCTTTACTTGACCAGAATAAGTTAATAGTTCGTCTTTATTACTGGGGACAATAAAAACTCAAGAGATTGTAGGAGCAAGAGAGATAGGTATCTTAAGGAAAATATCTTTTCCAACATGAACCTAAAGAGATTATGAAAGCTCAAAGAATGCCTGCAAAGATTCGATACCTATGGGTTTTCAGTGATGAGAGAAAGACAGACAGGCACAGGCTCTCAACCCAAAGCAAGTAATTTCAGCAGTTGATGCTTGCAACAAAAGAATTAGTTTTCTATAATGGAGTCTTATTGAGTCTTATTGGTTATATTAATGACACTTAACGTTAGGTCTATGTCCAGGATTAAATGGCCAACACAAAATGGTCTCAATTGTATGTTTGGAGATTATTTCTATCATATCATTTTTTACTGCATTTCTTTTCATCTAATATGTTTTGCTTAGTACTATGTTTCCAGGTTTGAATAGTTTAACATTTTTTACTTCAATTTGATGTGGTTTACTTTAGTTTTGCTCTCTCTCTCTCTCTCTCTCTCTCTCTCTCTCTCTCTCTCTCTCTCTGTGCATATGTGTGTGTTTGTGTGGGTGTGTTTCTGTGATCTGTGTATTTTTTGCTTCTTTTAATCCTATTTTAAAATTTGTTTTTTTGCTTATGTGTTTGTTTTCTGGAAAGACAAAGAGCTGGATGGTGGGGAGGTGGGAAGGATCTAGAAAAAGTTAGAAGGTGGAAATCAGTAATTATGATAAATTGCATTAAAATTTATTTTAAAAATATATAAATGGTAAATGAAAACTGAATAAAATAAACAAGAAAATTTAAACCTCTGAAAATTATAATTAATAATATTTACTCTTCTTAAGCATGGAAACATCACATGCCAGTCACAAGAAGAACAGATCAGTTAGTAGTTTTTAAAAAGGACACCACAGAGAATACAGAGTAACCTCCACTTAAACCTCATCTTTTTACTAGGGATTTTTGGTACCATTGTGCCCCCTTCTGGTTCTGAGATTGCCTGCAGGTATGTTTGTCAAGGCTTACACAGAAGTGGCATTGTCTGCCATGAGCACCAGCATCCCTGCAACTTCAGTGCTCACAGTGCTCAGCTGCTGGGAGAAATGACTCTGGTTCTTAGGCGATGACTGGATATTTGAGAAATGGGTTTTAAATTATGCCTATATGATCATCAATGTCTCTCTCAATGCCAGGCTCTTCTTGAATGGATCCAGTTCTAGCAATTCCTTCTTTTAAAACATAAAATAAGGATAGACCTGTGTATTTGCAGCTTTCATCTTGTTACAACTCGGGGAGAGCAACTGAAATCAGAGAAGCTCAGTGAATCTTGAGATCAGCTGTATTCCCCCAGGTGTTCATGTATGGATTCCTGAAACACTCAGATACAGGAGTCAAAAGAAAGAGGAGGCACAACTTTGGCACTCACAGACCAGGTAAAATTCAATAAAAATACTTTCACATTGAAGAGAAATATGTCAAGCGAATTTCAAATGTAACCCAATATATTTACCACAATGTATTTGCATGTATTTAAGGGAATGAAATGGGAGAGAAGATCCTTTGACGAGGGTCCTTGTGTGTGGAGAGTATGTCTCTTTAGAAAGTTTTATCTCTCTCTCTGTGTCCACCACTCCGAATTCAGGATTCTTTTATTCTTGGACTTCAATGTTTTAAGTAAATATTTACAGGAGTTGAATATTTTCACAAGGAAGGATGAATTTGGAAGGTGCTTCCAGGAATGAGAAAATCCAAGAGTACACAGTATTTTTTCAACATGCCTGTTTAAATTTCTGAAGTGTGACTACAAATATCAACACAAAAATTCATGCTACAGAAAGCCAAGCTACTCACATATTTTTTGTTCTAACTTCAGGACCATGTATCATTTGTGCCTAATATTGCAGGAGAAAAGCAGCTTGAACCAATCAGTTGTATGGTTTCTCTATCGCTGACCATAATTGGTATGATGTCATTGGGTCTTTCAGTTCATAGGGCAGCACCCTCAGGGCAACATCTCATTATAAATGAACAGTTCTCTGTGCAGTTCAGGATGCTGAATGGACTTAAGTTGACATTTCTTCTTCTGTTCTTGTCAGAGTGGTGTTTATGAGTCTTCACCTCATAGTCTAATTTGGTGGGATGCTGACTGCTATCATGTGTGACAATGTACAGGAGTCTTTACTTGCTTAATCCATATGGCTTCACAGAGATGTCCTCCTCATATAATAAAATATATTCACAAAATTCTGGGCCCTGAAATTGTTGAGAGATGGCACGAGAGTCTGCTCCTAAGGTAAACAATGTGAGTACTGCAGCATGTGCTGATATGAAGCAATGTCTGTGGAACTGTGAGACTTTTCCAAAAATACATGAACAATTGGATTCTAGCATTTTAATCCACCTTTTACTTGTGGCTTGTTTCCCAATTCACATCTATCTGGGGCCTGGTTTTATTAACCATAAATGCACAGTAGTTCCTTGTGTTATTGTTTCTATGTTTGATGCATCTTCACCACTGAAAGGCCTGAGCACTACTTACACTATTCCTGAGTCTCTTTGCAGATAGGTTTGCATCTGAAACCTGGATCATACCTTCTCACTCTCTTTCACTCACATATGGAAACACCATGGTTTCCTCAGTGGTCAGATATCACAGCTGAAACAAGAACCAATTTAGATGTGTCTCTGCTGCTGGCTAGAGTGTCTGCTACATAATTTACCTGTGGAGGAGGTTAGAGTTAAAATCTATAGTCACCTTCTCTCGGACATCACGAATCAGTATCTGGAATTACTACGGATAGAACACCTAGACTGTACAAAACAAGGAGAATGTCTGTGAAGGTTTATTAAATGGGGACCCAATACTTTTTATGAATGGGACACCTGATGACACAATTAGATTACTGAAAAGCATATAAAGCAATAACAGAACTCCAATGTGTAATCATATGAGAATACTCATGAGAAAGATGTGACACATTGATTGGCATTTGGAAAAATTTAATAAAATGCATATGAATCTTTAGGGTTCTAAGGAAACATAGAGTCAATAATAGGATATGGATATTTCCTATGTATTGACAAGAGACTTGAGTCAGAGAAGACATTATATGCTTTGAGCATGTGAGGCATAAGTGTTGCAAAAAGGACACGATATAATTAAAAGATTCATCAAGTAAGAAGGAACCATACATTTATCACTGAAAGTGAACTCTGTTCTAAAATCCCAGAGAGTAAGTATTCTAGAAATGCAACTGTCATCAGAGAAGGGAAACACAAAAAGTTATATATGTACTCTGGTGTCATGAGAAGTCATAAGTAGTAATAGCATGTCTCAGCTACTCACAAATTTATTCCTATGTACCAAACAATCATTATCACCTCAGAAGCCTGACATCTCTTGCATGTAATATAAGAAGCTATGGTCCTTCTAGCAGAGTTGTAAAGCAGCTATGTAGTTGGACCTTCAGTTAAAGGCTTGCAGCCATGTTAGATGCTGTACTCTTTGTACTTGCAGAATCTATTCACTTCTGAATTAGAATGATCAAAATTTTTCTACATATTGATCAATCCATATGTTGCAGTTGGAGGAAAGTAGTAGTGTGCTTTAGTAACTCCCTGGTATTTTAAGCATTATTTCTTATTTTCAATTTTTATATAAATTTGCTTATTTCACATCCTGGCCAGTTTCCTGCTTCCTTCTCTCTTCCCAGTCCTTCCTAAACACATTTCTCTGTTCCACTCCTCATTATTTCTTTTGAGGAAAGGACAGGTATCCCATGAGTATCAACAAAATGTGGCTTATCAGGTTACACTAAGATTAATCACCTCCCATGTACTTTGACTGAGCAAGGAGACACAGTATGACAAGTAGGTTCCCAAAGCCAGTAAAAGAGTTTTAGACATTTCCTGTCCCCACTGTTAGGTATACAAGAAGAAGACAAAGATACCCAATGCTAACATACATGCAGTGGACCTAGCCCATTCCTTAGCAGGTGTCTCATTACTAGTACAGGCTCTGTGAATCACTATGATCTGAGGTTATCTGATTCTCTGAGTTTTCTTGTTGTGTTCTTGATCCCCTGGCTACTACTATCCTTTCTCCACCTCTTCTGGGAAATACTCAGTGGGTCTGCCTCTTTTTCCATATTGTGATAGATGATGCCTCTCTCAGAACAATTGGACAAGACAACAGTCAATGAGTATAGGAGAATTTTAATGCAGCACCCAGTTGCAAGGTTCTAACTTAGAATTGGAGAAGAATATTCACACTTGCTAAAAGGTATTATTAGGATGAAAACATCTTTTCACAGCATTCAGATTTTTCATGGAGAGGAAATTTGTGATGGAAGAACAAGCAGGACAGGTCACTATTCTCAGGTACACTTCTCAATGACAAGCCCCAGAGATCGCAGATGCCATGTGTCTCCATGTTTCTCCTTGCTTAGATATTTATTCTGAGTATGTATTCCCCAAATGGTAGAACAGGTTATTGTGTCTCTGTGGTTCAATGCAATGCAATATGCTATGAGTACAAGGCAGGGTATTGTGACTTGGGAAGACTATGAGTGTGGAACCTGTGATCAGTGGTTAATCTCTGAACCTACCTCTCAGATCTCATTAATAAAACTGGAATGATGAAATCATTTTTAATATTAATTGAAAAATACTTTTGGACATCTCCTGAGAATTAGACTTTGATTTACTAGGTGATCAAACACTTCTGCTCCAAGATATTGACCCATTTACAGTAGTAACCTGTGATGATACTAATATCAACATGGGGATATGTATCAAATTTAGTAATATGAAGCTTCCTCCTCTCTGAATCTTTTATGAAGTGTCACTAGGAAAATTCTATGCAATAGAATTCATTCTTAGTTCTGTTATTACTTTCCTCAACAGTTAACCACAATTTTGAGCAATTCTTCTTGTTACTCTTCTCTGTTCTCTCAGCAGCAAGGCAGCTTCTTGATCCTTTAGAGTTTCTGACATGCCTCACATGTGTGCTGTGACTCTGTCTTGCACAGTAATAGATAACAGAGTCCATAAGTGTCAGGATGTTGAGCTCCATGTAGATTGTGTTGAACATGGTGTATACATACACTGTGGCTCTGTGCTCAAACTTTTTGTCCATAGATTATTCTACTGGTGTTTGGGAGTATGTTTCCAATCCATTCAAGCCCACATGCTGGTATCTGCCTCACCCAACTTATATTGGAAATGGGGAAGATAAGAGTCAAAATCCTTGCAGGACACCTTTACTTAAGCTCCAGAACCCTTAAATTCAGACACAGATTTCTGTAGATGAGTCTGAGAATGCACTCCTGTGGAGAAGAAAAAGTAGCTGTCACTGTCACTTTTCCCTCATTCTCTCCCTCAGGCCTAAGACTAAAGATTCACTTACCTGTTGCTTCTGCCACCAGGCAGAGCATGAACAGTGCCAGTCAATGTTGAAACCATGTATGCTCAGGGACTAGGGACAAAAGAGTAATAATGTGCTGCTTAGAGATTATGGAGATCCTTTTATTTACAACCAGAACCTCTATTATTTACAACCAGAAACTTTTTTATTTACAAACGGAACTTCTGTAATTTATATACTCCTGAGGGAGGGTATTTTTTAGATCAACAATTGATCATGTTTGAGATAGAAAAGAAAGAAGATTCTCTTTTAGGCAGCAACATGGTGATATCTGAGCCTCAAATCTGTCTAAGGAAATGCGTTCTTTGCTTCTTCCTGCTCCCTTTTCACATAGAGCTCTTCTATCTCACTGCAATCAGTTCATCACATACAACAATATGATTTACCCTATAATGGTTCAAGGGACACATGAATCTCCTTAGGGTCAACAATTAAATGTGATGTGGGAAGGTCCATTGAGATTATCATGGTCCAAAAGACCCTAGCACAGAACATTGGAGACTGCTGTCCATGACAACCGCAGGTCTATGGATACCTATGATATCAACTGAGAAGACTTGGGGCATTTTTTCCCAAAACGTTTCTCAGACTTGTGAGACCCATACAACCTTAATCTATCCTAATAAGTGATTCATGCTTATACAGAGGCAATAGGAATGTAACGTGGCTTTGTTGGGTGAACATATGGGTTCTATTTAACAAAGAATCTCTCTGGTGTCATAGCATGTATATATCACATGTCAGCTACAACATAAGCTCTGAGTGTAATGAAATTGACAATGGAAGCCAGGGTCTATTGAAATCTCAATGCACAACTTCTGGTTTTACTTCTGCTGCCATTTACTCCATAGGGATTGGTGAGTCTACAATAACCCCTTCACATGCATGTGTGCGCCTACGCACGTACACACACACAAACACACACACACACACACACACACGCACACAGATACTCAAGAATCCCATGAGGCCATAATATATACAAAGGGCCTATGTGGTAAAATAAAACAGAAAAACAAATGCAACGCCCTGTTATAGACAAAGCACCACAAAAGATGTAACAAGTTAATCTTATGTTGGGCACCTATTGCTGGGAACATCATTGAGAGTGGTCTGTTTCCCCAGTGAGTTTCCCCCTGAGAAAACTAATTTGTCATTTGCGAGTGGCTATCAAAATTTATAAATGATGAAATATATCTTCATCAAAATATTGGTTCAGTATTGGGAGAAGCATATGCTCACATTATCACCAATGAGAACATTTGGATCTTTGTTTTCAGTTTAAAGCTGCTCACTCTTTGAGTCTTAAAGGCAGATTTACCAGGAAATTTATGAATATAGTGAGAATGAATTAATAACTGAAGTCAGCCAGATCAGGAGCTGGGAATTCACATTAAAAAACACACAGGATGCATAGTTCTCAGACCACACATTAAGCTATCCCTTAACTCCAGATGAGGGACTGAGCTCTGAATTAGGTGCACAACAGTCAGAACTGTAATTTCGCAGTTCAGCAGAGAAACGGAGGATACAATGAAGAAATGTAGTTAGGAAAAGCATTTATTAAAATTTCATTTCCATCACATCTTAGCCTTATATTAGAGTCCTTAAGAAGAGGAGATGGGGGGGAGGGGGCGGCGCGGCAGAGCACATAGCCAAGCGGAGGGGCAGGGCATGGTACAGAGAGCCAAGCAGCTGGGAAAGGCGCGGTGCACACAGCCAAGAGGCTGGGACCTGCGCACAACTCCAAGAGCACATTGCCCCACTACAATTAAATCAAAGAGGTAGGCCTTTTGTTGGCGAGGTCCCTGGCAAACAGGGAGCCGGGTCCAGTTCCTGAAGACTCTTCTGAGTGGTGAGAGGGATCTTGGCCCTTGCCAGGAGCCAGGAAATGGAGCGAGGGCCTTTTGTAAGCCCCTGGCCAGCAGGGAAACCTGATCTGGTTTTAAAAGACCCATTAGATAGCATAGGAGGAGATGGGCAGGCGCAAAGCAAGAATTCACCCAACAATCTGAAAATCAACATGAAAACACCAGAACCGCTTTTGTTTCACTGGCCCGCCTGCACCAACCAAGGTAGGCGCTTTGTTTACGAACTACCCAACCTGCACTGAGATCTGATCTTGGCACCAGGAGAGACAGCAGAGCGGTGAGTTTGTGACCAGCGGCGGTGGAAGCAGCCCTGGACAGGTAACTCTGAAGTTCCTCATCCCCCTCCCTAAACTCCCCGGGCTCCCTGCAGGGGCTCTACCCCCCCATACTGCCTCTCTCTTCTTGTCCCACCCAGCTTGCATCCAGAACCCTTCTTCTTTCTGTCCCCTTTCCTCTTTGGGCACATAACACCATCCAGCTCAGTCTGTCTGGCGCTGGGGGCAAATCCTCAGGGCAAGTAGGCAGGCGAGACTTCCTTTGTTTCACTGGCCCACCTGCACCAACCAAGGTAGGCGCTTTGTTTACGAACTACCCAACCTGCACGGTGATCTGATCTCAGCACCAGGAGAGACAGCAGTGCGGTGAGTTTGTGACCAGTGGCGGCGGAAGCAGCCCTGGAGAGGGAACTCTGAAGTTCCTCATCCCCCTCCCTATACTCCCCGGGCTCCCTGCAGGGGCTCTATACCCCGCATACTGCCTCTCTCTTCTTGTCCCACCCAGCTTGCATCCAGAACCCTTCTTCCTTCTGTCCCCTTTCCTCTTTGGGCACATAACACCATCCAGCTCAGTCTGTCTGGCGCTGGGGGCAAATCCTCAGGGCAAGTAGGCAGAGGAGACTTCCTTTGGTTCACTGGCCTGCCTGCAACAAGCAAGGAGAGACATCACTAGAGCACCAGGAGAGCTATCACTGCAGAGAGCCATCACTGGGAAGGTACATCAGTAGGCAAGGAGACCTGATCCGGTAAAAGAAGATCCATAGGGGAGCATTCGGAGAAAGAGATGGGCAGGCGCCAATGCAAGAATTCACCTAACAATCTGAAAAACTATATGAAACCACCAGAACCCAGCGACCTCCCAACAGGAGGACATGAACACCTTAATCATGAAGAAGTAGATAAAATTGACTTTATGAAAGTGATTGACGCCCTTAAACAACATGTAAAAAATGCCCTTATAGAAATGGATGAGAAGTATAACAGAAAGTTTGAAGAATTGAGTAAATCAGTGAATGATACCTTAGGAAACCAAGGAAAAACAATCAAACAGATAATGGAAACAGTTCAAGACTTAAAAACTGAAATGGAGGCAAAGAAGAAAACACAAACAGAAGGCCAGCTGGACAGGGAAATTCTAGGTAAAGGAATAGAGACTACAGAAGCAAGCATAACCAACAGAATACAAGAGATAGAAGAAAGAATCTCAGATTCTGAAAATACCATAGAGAAAATAAACACGCTGATCAAGGAAAACAGCAAGGCCAACAAATTCTCATCACAAAACATTCAGGAAATATGGGACACAATAAAAAGACCAAACCTAAGAATAATAGGAATAGAAGAAGGAGAAGAAGCGCAGCTCAACGGTCCAGAAAATATATTTAATAAAATTATAGAAGAAAACTTTCCCAACCTAAAGAAAGATATACCTATGAAGGTTCAAGAAGCATACAGAACACCGAATAGGCTGGATCAAAAAAAAACATCCTCTCGCCATATAATAATCAAAACCCAAAGCATACAGAATAAAGAAAGAATAATAAGAGCAGCAAAGGAAAAAGGCCAAGTTACTTAAAAAGGTAAACCTATCAGACTTACACCTGACTTCTCTATGGAAACCATGAAAGCCAGAAGGTCCTGGATAGATGTACTGCAGAAACTAAGAGACCATGGATGCAAGCCCAGACTACTATACCCAGCCAAGCTTTCGTTCACTATAAATGGAGAAAACAAAATTTTCCAGGATAAAAACAAATTTAAACAATACGTAGCCACAAATCCAGCCTTACAGAAAGTAATAGAAGGAAAATCACTAACCAAGGAGTCCAACAATGACCACAATATCTCAGAAAACTAGAGACCCTTCACCAGTGCAACACAAAGAAGGGGAACACACAAAATTTACAACTTGAAAAATGACCGGAGTTAACAACCACTGGTCATTAATATCACTTAATGTCAATGGACTCAACTCTCCTATAAAAGGCACAGACTAAGAGATTGGATACGAAAACAGGATCCAACATTCTGCTGTTTACAAGAAACACACCTCAACCACAAAGACAGGCACCTACTCAGAGTAAAGGGTTGGGATAAGGCTTATCAAGTAAATGGACCTAAGAAACAAGCAGGGGTGGCCATACTAATTTCTAACAAAGTTGACTTCAAACTTAAGGCTTAACAAGTAAATGGACATAAGAAACAAGCAGGGGTGGCCATACTAATTTCTAACAAAGTTGACTTCAAACTTAAATCAATCAGGAGAGATGGAGAGGGACATTTTCTACTCATAACAGGAACAATTCATCAGGATGAAGTCTCAATCCTGAATATCTATGCCCCTAATATAAAAGCACCCACGTACGTAAAAGAAACATTGTTAAAACTCAAGGCAGCCATCAAACCGCACACATTAATAGTAGGAGACTTTAATACTCCTCTCTCACCAATTAGACAGAAACCTAACAGAGAAATAAGAGAATTAATGGAGGTAATGAATCAAATGGACTTAACAGACATCTATAGAATATTCCACCCAAATAGGAAAGAATATACCTTCTTCTCTGCAGCTCATGGAACCTTCTCAAAAATCGACCACATACTCGGTAACAAAGCAAACATCCACAGTTACAAAAAAATATTAATAACCACCTGTATCTTATCAGATCACCATGGATTAAAGCTAGAATTCAGCAACAATGCTACCCCCAGAAAGCCTACAAACTCATGGAAACTGAATAGTCAACTACTGAACCATACCTGGATTAAGGAAGAAATAAAGAAAGAAATTAAAGTCTTCCTTGAAGACAATGAAAATAAAGAAACAACATACGCAAACCTATGGGACACTATGAAAGCAGTCCTGAGAGGAAAGTTCATAGCACTAACTGCCCACTTAAAGAAAACAGAGAAAGCACACATTGGAGACTTAACAGCCCACCTGAAAGCTCTAGAAAAAAAAAAAGCAGACTCACCTAGAAGGGGTAGAAGACTGGAAATAATCAAACTGAGGGATGAAATCAACAAAATAGAAACACAGAAAACAATTGAAAGAATCAATGAATCAAAAAGCTGGTTCCTGGAGAAAATCAACAAGACTGATAAACCCCTATCCAAACTAATCAAACGGCAGAGAGAGAATTTGCAAATTAATAAGATCAGAAATGAAAAGGGGGACATAACCACAGAGGAAATTCAGAGAATCATTAGATCTTACTACAAAAGCCTGTATGCCACAAAACTGGAAAATGTAAAAGAAATGGACGCTTTTTTAGATAAATACCATATTCCAAAGTTAAACCAGGACCAGGTGAACAACCTAAATAGACCTGTTAGTCGTGAAGAATTAGAAGCTGTTATCAAAAACCTCCCTTCCAAAAAAAGTCCAGGACCAGATGGTTTCAATGCGGAATTCTACCAGAACTTCCAAGAAGACCTAATACCTATTCTCCTTAATGTATTTCACAATATAGAAACAGAAGAGTCATTGCCAAATTCCTTTTATGAAGCTACAGTAACTCTGATACCAAAACCACACAAAGACCCAACCAAGAAAGAGAATTACAGGCCAATCTCACTCATGAACATTGACGCAAAAATCCTCAACAAAATTCTGGCAAACCGAATCCAAGAACACATTAGAAAAATTATCCATTATGATCAAGTAGGCTTCATACCAGAGATGCAGGGCTGGTTTAACATACGCAAATCTATCAATGTAATCCATCATATAAATAAACTGAAAGAAAAAAACCATATGATCGTTTCATTAGATGCTGAAAAAGCATTTGACAAAATTCAACATCCCTTTATGATAAAAGTCTTGGAGAGATTAGGGATACAAGGCTCATACCTAAATATAATTAAAGCTATATACAGCAAGCCGACAGCTAATATCAAATTAAATGGAGAGAAACTTAAAGCAATCCCACTAAAATCAGGAACACGCCACTGCTGTCCACTCTCTCCATACCTCTTCAATATAGTTCTCGAAGTTTTAGCAATAGCAATAAGACAACATAAGGGGATAAAGGGGATTCAAATTGGAAAGGAAGAAGTTAAACTTGCATTATTTGCAGATGATATGATAGTGTACATGAGCGACCCCAAAAACTCCTCCAAAGAACTCCTACAGCTGATAAACGCCTTTAGTAATGTGGCAGGATACAAGATCAACTCCAAAAAAATCAGTCGCCCTCTTATACACAAAGGATATGGAAGCAGAGAGAGAAATAAGAGAATCATCACCTTTCACGATAGCCACAAAAAGCATAAAATATCTTGGGGTAACTCTAACCAAGGAAGTGAAAGATCTATTTGACAAAAACTTTAAGGCATTGAAGAAGAAATTGAAGAGGATACCAGAAAATGGAAGGATCTCCCTTGCTCTTGGATTGGGAGAATCAACATAGTAAAAATGGCAATTCTACCAGGGGCAATTTATAGATTCAATGCAATCCCCATTAAAATCCCATCAAAATTCTTCACAGATCTTGAAAGGACAATAATCAACTTTATATGGAGAAACAAAAATCCCAGGATAGCCAAAACAATCTTATATAATAAAGGAACTTCTGGAGGCATTACCATCCCTGACTTCAAACTCTATTACAGAGTTACAGTAATGAAAACAGCATGGTACTGGCATAAAAACAGAGAAGTCGACCAATGGAATCGTATAGAAGACCCGGATTTTAACCCACAAACCTATGAACAACTGATTTTCGATAAAGGAGCTAAAAGTATACAATGGAAGAAAGAAAGCATCTTCAACAAATGGTGCTGGCACAATTGGATGTCAACCTGTAGAAGAATGAAAATAGACCCATATCTATCACCATGCACAAAACTCAAGTCCAAATGGATCAAAGACCTCAATATCAATCTGAACACACTGAACCTGATAGAAGAGAAAATGGGAAGTACCCTACAACATATGGGCACAGGAGATCGCTTCCTATGTATAACCCCAGCAGCACAGACATTAAGGGCAACATTGAATAAATGGGACCTCCTGAAACTGAGAAGCTTCTGTAAAGCAAAGGACACTGTCATTAAGACAAAAAGGCAGCCTACTGACTGGGAGAAGATCTTCACCAACCCCGCAACAGACAAAGGTCTGATCTCCAAAATATATAAAGAACTCAAGAAACTAGACTTTAAAAGATAATTAACCCAATTAAAAAATGGGGCACTGAACTGAACAGAGAATTCTCAACAGAAGAAGTTAAAATGGCCAAAAGATACTTAAGGTCATGCTCAACCTCCTTAGCGATCAGAGAAATGCAAATCAAAACAACTTTGAGATATCTTACACCTGTCAGAATGGCTAAAATCAAAAACACCAAGGATAGCCTTTGCTGGAGAGGTTGTGGAGAAAGGGGTACCCTCATCCATTGCTGGTGGGACTGCAAACTTGTGCAACCACTTTGGAAATCAGTGTGGCGGTTTCTCAGAAAAATTGGGATCAACCTACCCCTGGACCCAGCAATAACACTCTTGGGAATATACCCAAGAGATGCCCTATCATATGACAAAAGCATTTGTACAACTATGTTCATAGCAACATTATTTGTAATAGCCAGAACCTGGAAGCAACCTAGATGCCCTTCAATGGAAGAATGGATGAAGAAAGTGTGGAATATATACACATTAGAGTACTACTCTGCGGTAAAAAACAATGACTTCTCGAATTTTGCATGCAAATGGATGGAAATAGAAAATACGATCCTGAGTGAGGTAACCCAGACCTAAAAAGAAGAACATGGGATGTACTCACTCATAATTGGTCTAGCCATGGATAGAGGCCACTGAGTCTATAATTTCTGATCATAAAGAAGCTAAACAAGAGGGTAAACCCAAGGAAAAACATATAGATATCCTCCCAGCTATGGGAAATAGACATGACTGATGGGCAAAAAATTGGAATCTTGGGGGTGGGGTGGGATGGGGATGAGGGATGATGGGGAGAGAAAAGTGTGAAGGAGAGGATGAGGGGAACTGCGGGAATCGGGATGATTGGGGATAAAGGAAGGTTGGATAGGGGAGCAGGGAAACTCATACCTTAGGTAAGGGAGCCACCTAAGGGTTGGCAAGAGACTTGAACTTGGAATGGCTACCAGATGCCCAGACCAATGTCCCCAGTTAGTTCATTGGGGCACCTGAGGATAGGGAACCTGAAATGAACCTATCCTATAATCATATTGATGAATATCTTGCATATCGCCATAGAACCTTCATCTAGCGATGGATGGAGATAGAGCCAGAGACCCACACTGGAGCACCGGACTGAGCTCCCAAGGTTATAATGAGGAGCAGAAGGAGAGAGAACATGAACAAGGAAGTCAGGACCATGAGGGGTGCACCCAACCACTGAGACAGTGGGGCCGATCTATTGGGAGCTCACCAAGGCCAGCTGGACTGCTACTGAAAAAACATGGGATAAAATCGGACTCTCTGAACGTGGCAGACAATGAGAGCTGACGAGAGGCCAAGGAGAATGGCACAGGAACTTTCATCTGGCGATAGATCGAGAGAGAGACAGAGACCCAAATTGGAGCAACGGTCTGAGCTCTTAAGGTCCAAATGAGGAGCAGAAGGAGGGAGAACATGAGCAAGGAAATCAGGACCACGAGGTGTGCACCCACCCACTGTGACAGTGGAACTGATCTATTGGGAGCCCACCAAGGCCAGCTGGACTGGGACTGAATAAGCATGGGTTGAAACTGGACTCTCTGAACATGGCGGACAATGAAGGCTGATGAGAAGCCAAGGACAATGGCACTAGGTTTCGATCCTAATACATGAACTGGCTTTGTGGGAGCTTAGCCTGTTTGGATGCTCACCTTCCTGGGCCTGGAGGGAAGTGGGAGGACCTTGGTCTTCCTGTAGGGCTTGGAATTTGGACTGCTCTTCAGTATCGAGAGGGAGGGGGAATGGACTGGGGGGAGGAGAAGAGGAGTGGGGATGGGGGAGGGGTGTGGGGGGAGGGGGCAATGTGTGGGAGGAGGGGGAGGGAAATGGGAAATGGGGAGCAGTTGGAAATTTTAATTAAAAAAAAAAAGAAAGAAAGAAAACACCAGAACCCAATGATCTTACAATGGAAGGACGTGAACACACTAACACAGAAGAAATGGAAAAAATTGACTTTATGAAAGCAATAGAGTCCCTTAAACAACGTGTAAAAACACCCTTATAGAAATGGATGAGAAGTATAACAGAAAGTTTGAAGAAATGAGTAAATACGTACATGATTCCCTGGGAAACCAAAAAAAAAAAAAATGATCAAACAGATAATGGAAACAGTTCAAGAATTGAAAACTGAAATGGAAGCAAGGAAGAAAACACAAACTGAGGACCAGCTGGATATGGAAAGTCTATGTCAACAAGCAGAGTCTACAGAAAAAAGCATAATCAAAGGAAAGACTCTCAGATTCTGAGAACACCATAGAGAAAATAAACGCACTGATCAACGAAAACAGCAAAGCCAACAAAGTCTCATCACAAAACATTCAGGAAATATGGGACACAATAAAAAAAACCAAACCTAAGAATAATAGGAATGGAAGAAGGAGAAGAATCAGCTAAAAGGCACAGAAAATATTTTTAACAAAATTATGGAAGAAAACTTTCCCAACATAAAGAAAGATATTCCTTTGAATATTCAAGAAGCATACAGAACACCAAACAGACTGGATCAAAGAAAAACATCTCCTCACCATATAATAATCAAAACACAAAATATACAGGTTAAAGAAAGAATATTAAAAGCTACAAAGGAAAAAGGGCAGATAACTTATAAAGGTAAACCGATCAGACTCACACCTGACTTCTCTATGGAAACCATGAAAGCCAGAAAGTCCTGGATAGAGGTACTACAGAAACTAAGAGACCATGGATGCAAACCCAAACTACTACACCCAGCCAAGCTATCATTCACTATCAATGGAGAAAACAAGACATTCCAGGATAAGAACAAATTTAAACAATACGTAGCCACAAATCCAGTCCTACAGAAAGTAATAGAAGGAAAATCACAACCCAAGAAATCCAACATTGCCAACACTACCTACAATAACTCAGGCATATAGCGACCCTTCACCAGAACATCTCAAAGAAGGGAGACACACAAACTCTACTACCAAAAACAATAAGAAGAACTGGAGTAAACAACCACTGGTCATTAATATCACTTAATATTAATGGTCTCAATTCCTCTATAAAAAGGCACAGGCTAAGAGATTGGATACGAAAACAGGATCCAACATTCTGCTGTTTGCAAGAAACACATCTCAACCACAAAGACAGGCATCTACTTAGAATAAAGGGTTGGGAAAAGGTGTGTCAAGCAAATGGTCCTAAGAAAAATGCAGATGTGGCCATACTAATTTCTAACAAAACTGACTTCAAACTAAAATCAATCAGAAGAGATCGAGATGGACAATTTATACTCATAACAGGAACAATCCATCAGGATGAAGTCTCAATCCTGAATATCTATGCCCCTAATATAAAAGCACCCACTTATGTAAAAGAAATATTACTGGAACTCAAGGTAGACAACAAACCACACACACTAGTAGTAGAAGATTTCAACACACCTCTCTCTCCAAAGGACAGGTCAATCAGACAGAAACCAAACAGAGAATTAAGAGAATTATTGGAAGTACTGAAGCAAATGGACTTAACGGACATCTATAGAACACTCCACCCAAATAGGAAAGATATACCTTCTTCTCTGCAGCTCATGGAGCCTGGTCGAAAATTGACCACACGCTCAGTAACAAAGGAAACATCCACAGATACAAAAAAATATCAGTGTCTGTTGCGGCGCAAATGAATGCGGACAGATTATATAGATATATACAGCTTTAATAAGGAAATAGACTTACAGGACCACAGGTTCCCGCAGAGCACAGTGGAGCAAAAGAAAAGGGCTGCTGGGCTCACACCCTGCAGATTTATCCGTAAACATTAGCCCGAGGCGAACATGCCCCCAATGGGTGGGGCTATATCCCTACATCTCCCCCTTTTGTCTAAATAAGATAGAACTAAACCAAGTACAACTATATACAATAATAACAAATAATAAATATAACAAACAATATTGAGAACAAAACTTTTGCTAAACATTCTATCTCAAGGAGTCTAAATAACATAGAGAGTAACTACAATTATATAATCTTCAACTCCTTCAAAGATCTGAGAAGGGAATAAATATTCCTTAACAATCGAGAGATATCCAAAATGTGCAACAATTGACAGAGACAACTGAATACCTAGGCAATCACCCAAAGTCTCATTTGCAATGTTGAGTCAACCAACTTTGGCTAAGGCCTAACATAACTGGCATACCATTATTAAAGGCAAGGAACTTTCTTAGGACTATCCTACCCTGTCTTGACAACCCTGTTTCATCCACTTCTGGATATTCTGTATCTTTGTCAGAAGTTGAGGTATGGGCTTTTCTTAACCCAAAGGCCAGTTCTGCCAAGAAGACAAGCTCCCAGTGGAGTGTCTTTGGTGCTCAACATTCTCTCGGGAGTAGAGTGGTGTTGCCAGGAGTAATTGTGTCTCTTTGGCACAGAAATGTTAGGTTAGATTAAAGGCCATTTTCTACAGCTCTTCGAAGAGGCTGAAGATCATACTATCTATACTAAATATAATCTCTATGTAACTAAAAGACCTGATTAACTTAAAAATAAATATGACAAACATATAATTCTCAATACCTATCTAACTTTGAAGACTAAGAGAATAAACAACTGTGCAATATATGAAGACAATGATCTTCAACTGTAAACAATGTCATAGTATCAGAGGTAGAAATGTACAATGTAATGTGGTAAATGTATCAATACAATATAGACAAAGTTATAAGCATACTCATACAAAAATAGAGGTAGGAACACTCACATTCAAAATTCAACATATCAATATACAAGAAACAGTACCAGTACAATTTTCTATAAACAGTAATTCACAAATACCAATCATCCCAAAAAACCAGTTACCCCCTTCTTCTTCCTCTTCTTCTTCTTTTTTCTTCCCCAAAATATATCACCCCATCCCCTCAACCCTAAACCAACCACTAAAAGATGTCCCCAACCCTGAGGGCAAACTCTGTTGGGAGAGGGGATATCGTCCTCTAAGATTGCTTCTAGCTGACATGGGGGCGACGTTCTTCTTAGGGGGTCCTGTGAAAGCAAATGATGGTAAAATTCCCAAATTAACCTTTGACCTAAGAAAATTGTAACTAGTCTCAGAGCGTTTTGAGACGGTCCGACCAGAGTGTTGTCAAAACTGTGCACCATTCGAAATTGTCTCTTGTAGTTGGTACCAAAAAACAGGTCTAATATTAGCGCTTTAAAAAAAAAATTCATGACGTCATAAAAACCAAATGGAGTTGATGTCGTGGGGCCCCATCTCCATCCTGGAAACTTCAAAGATTACTGTAGGAAAATTTGTTGCTTGTTATGGGAAATTTAAACATTAACAACAAGGACATATACTGACATATAAAGAAAGACACAGATATGAGGAAAAGCAAAGAAAGTTAAAGACATATATATATATATATATATATAAATTACTACTTACAGAACAAGTCCCTCAATCAGTAATTAAATATTAGGGGTACCTTAAATTCTTTGAAGATGGGTATTTTCCTGTGGAGATAAGAAGAGAACCCTGCCCCCAACCTATCTGTATTACTTACCATCAGTATGATTGCCATCCATGTGATTGAATTGTTATTTATCTTTCCCAACTGGCTTCTCTTCATCAAAACGAACCTTTATCAATTTTGACGGTATCCACAATTTTTCCTCACCTGTGGAGACAAGAGCAAATCCCCTTCCCCAACGCAGCACATCTCCTGGCTTCCATTGTGAGGTCAGCACATCCTTGAAATAAACTGGTTGATTTAGTTCAGTAGACTTTTCCATTATCCAATGTCTTTCTGCAGCCGATGTTCCCTTCTCATTAGCGTTGAGGAAATTCAAGGTTAACAAAGCATTATGTAACCTATTTCTGGGGGTGTTTTCCACCCTTCTGTTTGTTCAACATAACCTTTATAGTTCGATTTGATCTTTCTATGACTGCTTGACCTGTAGGATTGTATGGTATACCTGTAACATGCTTGAAATTGTAATAATCAAAAAACCGTTTCATTTTCCTAGAGACATAAGCAGAACCATTATCTGTCTTTATTTGTGTAGGTATACCCATGATAGCCATGACTTCTAATAAATGAGTGATAACTGAATCAGCTTTTTCTGAACTTAAAGCCGTTGCCCACTGAAAGCCTGAATATGTGTCAATGGTGTGATGAACATATTTTAATTTGCCAAATTCTGCAAAGTGGAACACATCCATCTGCCAGATTTCATTCCTTTGGGTGCCCTTTGGATTAGCCCCTGCAGGCAGTGGCGTTTGGTTATAGAAAGAGCAAGTAGGGCATTTCTTTACAATCTCCCTAGCTTGTTGCCATGTAATAGAAAACTCTTTCTTCAAACCTTTGCTATTAACATGATGTTTTTTATGAAATTCAGAGGCTTGTAGCACACTACCAATCAATAATTGATCAATTTCTGCATTACCTTGTGCTAGAGGACCTGGCAGACCCGTATGGGATCGGATGTGTGTTATGTACACAGGGCAAAGCCTGTTCCTAATCAAATCTTGCACCTGGATAAACAAAGAGGTTAGTTCTGTATCATCAGATATAAATTCAGCAGTTTCAATATGTAAAATAACTCTTTCTGCATATTGTGAATCAGTAACTATATTAATAGGTTCTTTAAAATCCCTTAGCACCATAAGAATGGCATATAATTCTGCCTTCTGGACAGAATCATAAAGACTTTGTTCCACCTTACCCAAGTCTTCTGATTTGTAACCTGCCTTCCCTGATTTATTGGCATCAGTATAGAACGTATGGGCTCCAGTTATTGGAGTATCACGGACGATTCGAGGAAGGATCCAAGAAGTTCTCTTTATGAAGTTAAGCCTCTTGCTTTTTGGATAGTTGTTATTAATGTCTCCCAAGAAATTAGCACAAGCTCTTTGCCATAGTTCATTATCTTCCCATAATTTCTTTAGTTCATCAGCAGTGAAAGGCACTATAATTTCTGCTGGGTCTATGCCTGCTAGTTGACGAAGTCTCAACTTGCCTTTTATAATTAACTCAGAGACTTTTTCCACATAAGTTTTCAGTTTCTTACTTGGTTTATGTGGTAAAAAGATCCATTCCAAGATAATATCATCTCTCTGCATTAAAATTCCTGTAGGGGAAATTTTTGATGGTAGTATGACGAGAATACAGTCGAGCTCTGGATTTACCCTATCCACATGTGCCTGTTGTAATTTTTCCTCAATCATCGTCAGTTCCTTTTCTGCTTCAGCTGTTAATTCTCTGGGACTGTTTAAATCTTTGTCACCATCCAAGGTTTTGTTCAAATGAATTATTAGATCAGGTGTTATCCCAATAGCTGGCCGTAGACTGGAAATGTCCCCTAATAGTCTTTGAAAGTCATTAAGAGTCCGTAGGCGATCTCTCCGAATTTGTGCCTTTTGTGTCTTAATTTTTTGTAAACCTATTTTATAACCTAAATAATTAACAGAATCTCCCTTCTGAATCTTTTCAGGAGCAATTTGCAATCCCCATTTTGGTAAAAGTATTTTTATTTCTTCAAACAGTCTGTTCAAGGTATCCATGTTTGAATCGGATAACAAAATGTCGTCCATGTAATGATATACTATCGATTTGGGAAATTTCTTGCGTATTATTTGCAATGGTTGATTCACAAAATATTGGCACAGGGAGGGTCTTTGGTCATTTATAGAAGTTTGCCAAAACACATGGAACTCATCTTTCTGATCATTATTGCTTGTAACAGTAGGCATGGGGCTTTCTAATTGTCCTGACGAGTCACGTTCTCTGTAGTAACTGGAAATGACTGAACCATGTTTGCCATGGGGGCCTGTGAGGCCCCCCCTCACGTTTCCCGTCTGTATCAGGTTGCCTTGTCTATCTCTACATTCGTCCAATGTCTGCCCTTTCCACATCTTCTACATAAACCTGAAGGCTGAGTCCTCCTATTTCTGTTATTTCTAGAAGATGCATTATTATTATTTCTGAAAATCCATTGTCTACAATTCCTTTTCATATGACCCATTTTGCCACAATTAAAACATTTGGTATTCTGATGTCTCCTTTTACCATTGGAAATTGCTTCTTCTACCCATGCATCAGTGCCATAGTCAAATGTATCAACATCTAGTGTATGCAAGACCCATTCTTCTAATGGCGCTGATCTGAGCTTTAAAGGTCCCAAAATCCTTTTGCATTCCATATTTGCATTTTCATAAGCCAAAGTCTCGATCATTATATGTCTTGCTTCTGGGTCAGATATCCCTATTTGTACAGCTTTAGTTATTTTTTGTAAAAAGTCAGTAAAGGGTTCTCTCTGACCCTGTTTAACTCTGACAAATGATTCCATCCTCTGTCCTGGGCCTTCACCCTGTCCCAAGCCCTTAAGGCTGCTGTAGTACACACGGAGAGTGTTTTTTCACCCAAATTAGCTTGTTCCTGAGGGTCAGAAAATAGCCCCTCTCCCAAAATTTGATCTATGGAAATCTCAATTCCCTTTGCTCTTTCCTGCTGTTCTAAAAGTCTAGCCTCTTGCCTGAATAAGCATTTCCATTTCAATTGCGTTCCACTCTCAAGGACAGCAGAGCTCAGTTGAAACCAGTCCGAGGGCGTGACCTTATTCGTTGTGGCCCAGGATCTTAGCATCTCTTTAACAAAAGAGGCATTCATTCCAAAAGTCATTACAGCCTGTTTAATTTCTTTGAGATCATTCATACGGACAGGTTCCCATGTATCTTCCTTGATGACCCTAGGGTTTCTGGAACCAACTACTTTCTCTGTTGTTACAACTGGAAAGGCAGGTAGAACTGTAGGTAGAGCTTTGTGGGAATTGTCCCGGAGGAATTTACCCACAGATTTAGTTAAAATTTGCCTTTCTACCTCTTGCTCTTCTTCCTCAGAATTTAGAAATTCCTCAAACTTTTCAATTCTATTCACCATTGCCTTCTTTAATGTCTGAATCTCCTGTTCAGAATTATGTTCTAAAGCCTTCATTGAGGATTCTAAAGTATGAAGTTTGTCCATTAGAGATAACGTATCTTTCGACATAATTTTTATAGCATATACCGTGCCTTCTTCTTCTTTTTTTTTTTTTTTTTTTTTTTTTTTTTTTTTTTTTTTTTTTGGTTTTTCGAGACAGGGTTTCTCTGTAGCTTTGGAGCCTGTCCTGGAACTAGCTCTTGTAGACCAGGCTGGCCTCAAACTCCCAGAGATCCACCTGCCTCTGCCTCCCGAGTGCTGGGATTAAAGGCGTGCGCCACCACCGCCCGGCCCGTGCCTTCTTGTATAGACAATCTTTCCATCAATCTGTCATAAGCTTTAGACAAATCCGATTGTCACATTCAGCAGTTTTGATTCTCTCAGTTAATGTTTCAGTTCCTACTGAAAGGGACTGAAGCTTATGATCCAAATCAGCTGTTCCTTCTTCCATAGTAATGAATTTCTCCTTAACATCAGCCTGTACCTCTTCTAAATTTTGTTCAGTTTGTCGGATTGTGTTAAACAAAGATCTGTTTTCTGCCTGGAGAACTTCAAACTGATTTTTGAGAAGATTGTTGTCATTCTCAATTGTTTTTAAGCGTTCAACCTCGTCTCGTAAAGACTTTATCATATTTCTATTATCAAACCATGCAGTACCAAGGAAAACTACGAATCCCAGAAAGATCCATATCTGTGGGCTGACAGACACTTCTTGTAAAATCTCCCACATGGTACAACTGAAAAGGCTGTTAAAGTCTTGAATGGTAATGTTTTCAGACATTTTTCTTATTTATAAAAGAAAATTATGTACCTTTAATGAAGTTTTCCTGCCAGTGGTGGTGAAAGAAATGCACCTGAGTCCACGTGGTCTAAGCCAGAGCCGGTCTGAAACAATTAACTCAAAACAAAAATTATTGTACTGCCTGTTAAGGGAAGGGGTTGGCAGCTATGCTTCAAAACCGCAGGTGCTTCTCTTAAATCATGCAGTGAGGGTTTGGAAGAAGCAGGGAGATATTAACTGCTCTGTGGGGGGGTCGCTGCTCTGCGACTGCAACTGTAGTGGCCTGGAATGGGGGAAGGGAAAGCGAGCAGGGAGCACTCTGTAAATCGCACTTCCTGAGCTCCGGTAACTAGCTGGGAAAGATGGAGCTTGCGCCCCCCCTATGCCGGGTCGGGGGCAAAATAGCCCAATGTTGGGACGCCAAAATGTTGCGGTGCAAATGAATGCGGACAGATTATATAGATATATACAGCTTTAATAAGGAAATAGACTTACAGGACCACAGTTTCCCGAGGAGCACAGCGGAGCAAAAGAAAAGGGCTGCTGGGCTCACACCGGGCAGATTTATCCGTAAACATTATCCCGAGGCGAACACGCCCCCAATGGGTGGGGCTATATCCCTACAAGTGTCCACCTGTGTCTTATCAGATCACCACAGATTAAAGTTAGAGGGCAACAGTAATGCTACCCCCAGAAAACTGACAAACTCATGGAAACTGAATAGTCAACTACAGAACCACAGCTGGGTCAAGGAAGAAATTAAGAATGAAATCAAAATCTTCCTTGAATTTAATGAAAATAAAGAGACAACATACTCAAACCTATGAGACACGATGAAAGCAGTGCTAAGAGGAAAGTTCATAGCACTAAGTTTCCACTTAAAGAAAACGGAGAAAGCATACATTGGGGACTTAACAGCACACCTGAAAGCTCTACAAAAAAAGAAGCAGACATGCCCAGGAGGAGTAGAAGACTGGAAATAATCAAACTGAGGGTGGAAATCAACAAAATAGAAACTCAGAAAACAGTCCAAAGAATCAATGAAACAAAAAGTTGGTTCTTGGAGAAAATCAACAAGATCGACAAACCCCTATCCAAACTAATTAAACAACACAGAGAGAACACACAAATAAATAAGATCAGAAATGAAAAGGGGGACATAACCACAGACACAGAGGAAATCCAGAGAATCATTAGATCTTACTACAAAAGCCTATATGCCACAAAACTGGAAAATGCAAAAGAAATAGACATTCTTTAGATAAATACCATATACCAAAGCTAAACCAAGACCAGGTGAACGATCTAAATAGACCTGTTAGTCACAAAGAACTAGAAACAGTTACCAAAAATCTCCCTTCCAAAAAAAGCCCAGGACAAGATGGTTTCAATGCAGAATTCTACCAGAACTTCCAAGAAGACCTAATACCTATACTCCTTAATGTATTTCACAATATAGAAACAAAAGAGTCATTGCCAAATTCCTTTTGTGAAGCTACAGTTACCCTGATACCAAAACCACACAAAGACCTAACCAAGAAAGAGAATTACAGGCCTATCTCACTCATGAATATGGACGCAAAAATCCTCAATAAAATACTGGCAAACCGAATCCAAGAACACATTAGAAAAATTATCCATTATGATCAAGTAGGCTTCAGCCCAGAGATGAAGGGCTGGTTCAACAAATGCAAATCTATCAATGTAATCCACCATATAATTAAACTGAAAAAAAAAAACCATATGATCATTTCATTAGATGCTGAAAAAGCATTTGACAAAATTCAGCACCCCTTTATGATAAAGGTCTTGGAGAGATTAGGGATACAAGGGTCATACCTAAATATAATAAAAGCTATTTACAGCAAGCTGACAGCTAACATTAAATTAAATGGGGAAAAACTCAAAGTCATCCCACTAAAATCAGGAACACGACAAGGATGTCCACTCTCTCCATACCTCTTCAATATAGTGCTTGAAGTTCTAGCAATAGCAATAAGACTATATAAGGGGATCAAGGGGATTCGTATTGGAAAGGAAGAAGTTAAGCTTTCATTATTTGCAGATGATAAGATAGTGTACATAAGTGACCCCAAAAACTCTACGAAAGAACTCCTACAGGTGATAAACACCTTTAGTAATGTGGCAGGATACAAGATTAACTCCAAAAAATCAGTTGCCGTCCTTAAACTAAGGATAAAGAAGCAGAGAGGGAAATCAGAGAAGCATCATTTTTCACGATAGCCACAAATAGGAAAAAATATCTTGGGGTAACTCTTACCAAGGAAGTGAAAGATCTATTTGAAAAGAACTTTAAGTCTTTGAAGAAAGAAATTGAAGAGGACACCAGAAAATGAAAGGATGACCCTTGCTCTTGGATTGGGAGGATCACCATAGTAAAAATGACAATTCTACCAAAAGCAATCTATAGATTCAATGCAATCCCCATCAAAATCTCAACAAAATTCTTCAAAGACTTTGAGAGAACAATAATCAACTTTATATGGAAAAACAAAATACCCAGTAGAGCCAAAACAATTCTATACAATAAAAGTAATCCCAGAGGCATTACCATCCCTGACTTCAAACTCTATTACAGAGCTACAGTATTGAAAACAGCTTGGTATTGGCATAAAAACAGAGAAGTCGACCAATGGAATCGAATAGAAGACCCTGACTTTAACCCACAAACCTATGAGCACGTGATTTTTGATAAAGGAGCTAAAAGTATTCAATGGAAAAAAGAGCATCATCAACAAATTGTGCTGGCAAAATTGGATGTCAATCTGTAGAAGAATGAAAATAGATCCATACCTATCACCATGCACAAAACTCAAGTCCAAATGGATCAAAGACCTCAATATCAGTCCGAACATACTGAACCTGATAGAAGAGAAAGTGGGAAGTACTCTACAACACATGGGCACAGGAGAACACTTCCTATGTACAACCCCAGCAGCACAGACATTAAGGGCATCATTGAATAAATGGGACCTCCTGAGACTGAGAAGCTTCTGTAAAGCAAAGGACACTGTCACTAAGACAAAAAGGCAACCCACTGACTGGGAGAAGATCTTCACCAACCCTGCAACTGACAAAGGTCTGATCTCCAAAATATATAAAGAACTCAAGAAACTAGACCGTAAAAGGCTAATCAAACCAATTATACAATGGGGCACTGAATTGAAGAGAATTCTCAACAGAAGAAGTTCAAATGGCCAAAAGACACTTAAGGTCATGCTCAACCTCCTTAGTGATCATGGAAATGCAAATCAAGACAACTTTAAGATACCATCTTACACCTGTCAGAATGGCCTAAATCAAAGACACCAATGATAGCCTTTGCTGGAGAGGTTGTGGAGGAAGGGGCACACTAATCCATTACTGGTGGGAATGCAAACTTGTGCAACCACTTTGGAAATCAGTGTGGTGATTTCTCAGGAAATTTGGGATCAACCTACCCCAAGATCCAGTAATACCACTTTTGGGAATATACCCAAGAGTTGCCCTATCATATGACAAAAGTATTTCTTCAACTATGTTCATAGCAGCATTGTTTGTAATAGCCAGAACCTGGAAACAACCTAGATGCCCTTCAAAGGAAGAATGGATGAAGAAAGTATGGAATATATACATATTAGAGTACTACTCAGCAGTAAAAAACAATGACTTCTTGAATTTTGCATGCAAATGGATAGAAATAGAAAACACTATCCTGAGTGAGGTAAGCCAGATCCAAAAAGAGGAACATGGGATGTACTCACTCATAATTGGTTTCTATCCATAAATAAAGGACATTGAGCCTATAATTCATGATCCTAGAGAAACTAAATAAGAAGGTGAACCCAAAGAAAAACATATAGGCATCCTCCTGAATATTAACTTATTCAGACGATGAAAGGAGACAGAGACAGAGACCTACATTGGAGCACGGGACAGAAAGCTCAAGGTCCAAATTAGGAGCAGAAGGAGAGAGAGCATGAGCAAGGAACTCAGGACCGCGAGGGGTGCATGCACGCACTGAGACAATGGGGATACTCTATTGGGAACTCACCAAGGCCAGCTGGCCTGGGTCTGATAAAGCATGGGTTAAAACCAGACTTGCTAAACATAGCAGACAATGAGAACTACTGAGATCTCAAGAAAAATGGCAATGGGTTTTTGGTCCTACTTCACGTACTGGCTTTGTGGGAGCCTAGGCAGTTTGGATGCTCACCTTATAGACCTGGATGGAGGTGGAGGGTCCTTGGAATTCCCACAGGGCAGGGAACCCTGATTGCTCTTCGCGCTGACGAGGGAGGGGGACTTGATTGGGGGAAGGGGAGGAAAATGGGAGATGGTGACGGGGAGGAGGCAGAAATCTTAAATAAATAAATAAATAAATAAATAAATAAATAAATAAATAAAATACTAAAGAAAAAAGAAACCCATTAGCAGATGAATGGGTAATAAAGATGTAGTATATACTCTAAGAAGCTACAAAAAAAAAAAAAGAGGAGAGCAGATTGGAGAACATAATGTTTAATTGTGAATGAACTTGGCCCCTCCTTCCACTTGGCTCCCCTTGAATTACTAACATTGCTCCAGTCAAGGGTCTTTACTACCCGCTGTCTGAGTGAAAAGTCTATCAGAGTTTCCTGAGCTTCCCCTGTAGCTGATCCTGGGGATAACTCTTGGTCTCATAGACTTTTCTGCATGTTGTTGAGTTAGGATTAGATGTCATATTTGTTTTAAGAAAATCAACCAAAGAAGGACTTGCTTATTTTCAAAAGACAGGAACAATTTTTAGAGTATTTAATTGCAGAAAGGATCACAAGAAAACCATCAGATAGAGAGAGCTCCCAGAAAATACAGAAAACTACCAAGCTTCATGTGTGCTGATCGCCCCCTGCTGGTCATGGGTGATAGCAGAGAGGTTTTTGACTGGGCTCTCACACAAGAGTCCTCACTGTGTCCCTTGTACAGTAATACACGGCTGTGTCCTCAGTTCTCAGGTTGTTCATTTGAAGGAAGACCTTGCTTTGGGAATCATCTCTGGAGATGGTGAATCTGTCTTTCACCGAAGCAGCATAATAGCTTACATAATTATTACTTTTAACCCCTATTGCAGACCTTTCCCTGGAGCTTGGCGAACCCAGAACATGGCATAGCTAGTGAAGGTGAATCCAGAGGCTGCACAGGAGAGTTTCAGTGACTCCTTGGGCTGGACCAATCCTCCACCAGACTCAACCAGCTGCACCTCACAATGTATACCTGCAAACAGAGACAACAATGATCAAGAAACTGTCACACATCTACTGTCTCTATCACTCACACATACTCTTGCACTCGGTATCCCTTGTTATCTACCTTTCAAAATGACAACCAAGAAAATTCAGTTCAACCCTAATCCCATGTTGATTGTAATGTTTTCAGTGTTGATCTTCAAATGGGAAGGCAGGGCTAGAGTCCTCTGAGTGACCTGCAGGGTCAGGGCAGAGCTGGTTTTCACAAGCAAAGGAAGGTCATATTTGCATATCTTCTTGCATATCTTATGCTCTGATCTGTGAACCTTTGATTACTTGTGCTAATGTCTGAAAGGAAATGGAGTAGCAAAGTGAGCATTATTTTATTAAAATCTTATTCATATTTCATTTGTAATAAAATTTCACTAATTTATTTTATCTTACTTTCTTTGCATGTTCACCATTTACTACATATCTTACAAATAAATTCATATAAAGTTTTAAAATGAAAATTTCACATTTTATAGTTTTAGGAGAATTAATATTAATCTCAATGAATAGTGAAAGTATGCAGGCTGAAGATGTATTGTCCAATGTGACAGAAGAACATGAGTTGACTGATTAGACATCAAGCTGTATCTGTCAATTCTAGAACTTTGGAAGTTAGTTACAAAGTACTTCCAGTTTACTTAGGTAATATTGTATTCTACTGTGATCTTTCATAGAGTTGAAGACAGATAGTTATAATTTCCCTTAATTTTGATAAAAGATAAGTTAGATATGAAACTTGAGACTCACAAAGAAATATTGTAACTGTAAATCTTGACTTGATATCTCTTTGTCTATGTAATTTTATTACGTTAAAGATAAAACCTTTTTTATTTAGTCAGAAGAAGAGATGATGCGAGATTCTCCTCTGTATGCTATGATTGTGTTTTATTACCATTTGTTAATAAAGAAGTTGCTTCAGTCCATGGCAGGGCAGAATAGAACAAGGAAGGAAAACTAAACTGAATGCAGGGAGAAAGATGTCAGAGTCAGGGAGATACCATGAAACTACCAAAGGAGAAAGATGCAGTAACTTAGTAGTAGGCCACAGCCTCCTGGTGATAAACAGATTAATAGAAATGGCTTAATTTAAATTGTAAGAGCTAGATAGAAAAATACTTGAGTCATCAGCTAAACAATATTGGGATTAATAAAATTTTATTTGTGTCTTGATGGCTGGGAAACAAACGAGCAGTCTCCACTTACAGTCACCCATAATGTTTTTTATCCCTCTCCTTTTCATATTTCTCTCTCCTTAATTTTCTCCTCTTACCATTAGTAGATAAATACCCACCCCCATTTCCCATTCTCCCAGTCATAACACTTGGGTCCTACTATCCACTTCTCTAGGAACTTTCCCCACAGATTCCTGCAAAAATGTTTTTTTCCCTTGATTTCAACAATGTTAGATATCGACATAAACCCCAAATGGCATATACCATTATCAACAGACACAGAAGCTTCTCTAAAATGGGTCGCATATTGGGATGCAAAACAAATCTTACCAAATTAGGAATAATTGAGCCCAGTCAGCACATCCTATCTGTTCAAAATGCAATGAAGATTATCATCTTCAGTGAACAAAGAGCAATTCCAGTTTCAGGGACATTAAACAACTGATTACTGATCAAGAGTAAAAGAAGAAATTGATTAAGAAATTAATTTTTTATTTACTAGTGTCTAATAAAATGAAAACACAGAAAATCTTCTCGGACAGATTGGAAGCCTCAATGGGCAAAATTTCTAGTTTTATGTGTTTAGTTGTTCTCTGTCTGTTTGATTGGTGGATGATGTTCTGACATGAGTCCTTTTCAAATGACCTTGGTTATTGCAAATAACAGAAGTTATTTGACTTCACCTCTCCACAAGTGCATGACTTTTACACACACATAGAGAGGGATAAAAAGACAGAGAGACTGAGGGATGGAGAAGGAGAGAGGGAGACTTTATCCAATGGGACTGGACAGGGCTTTACTATCACTAATGTTGTCCTGTTGCTATCAGCATGCTTTTCTTGAACTATTAAACAATAAAGAACTTCAGATGCATTGGTGGCAGTTGATTTAAGTCCACCATATCAAGCCTATCTCATGGCATTCATCTCCCACCTTAAAGACACAATGAGAAATAGAGGGTTTGTGAATGTTTGAGAGTTACATAATGCAGATGTTTTACCTAGAACACTGATTTCTGCTCTGTTGCATTCGGTGTGAGAACTATACTATGTTGGGAAAATTCTTGAATTATGTCCATTCCTTCTCCAGCAGTCAGTTGCTCTTCACTGACTCATTCTCACAAACACTGATGGATTCCTATCAAAAGAAGACACAGGGTTGGGGGTTGAAAAAGAGAAAACCCTGCAGTCACATCTTCCACAGGTTCATATCAAGTATGAAATCATGTCTAGCAGTAAATCTCAAGCTCTAAGTCATTGCTACAAAACACACAATACAAACATAATGAACAGCTAAATATTTATAGATTCTCAATTGTGCCACAAGGACATGTGCTCAGCTATGTTCATAGCAGCGTTGTTTGTCATAGCCAGGACTAGGAAAGAACCTAAATGCCCCTCAATCAAAGAATGGATAAGAAAAATATGGTACATTTACACAATGAGTACTACAAAGCAGAAAAAAATAATGACAGCTTGAATTTTGCAGGAAAATGGATGGAGGTATAAAACATTATTTTGAGTGAGGTAACCCAGACACAGAAAGACAGTTATCATGTGTACTCACTCATAGCTGGTTATTAAACATAAATCAAAGATAGCCAAGGCCAGGCTACAAACCACAATCCCAGAAAACTTAGACAACAATGCGGACACTAAGAGAGACTTACATAGATATACTCTACATGGGAAGTAGAAAAAGACAAGATCTCCTGAGTAAATTGGGAGCATGGGAACCTTGGGGGAGGATTGAAGAGGGAAGGGAGAGGCAGGGAAGGTAGCAGAGTTAAATGTAGAACTCAATAAATATCAATAAAAAATGAATTCTATGAGGATGCAATTCTGGAGTCCTAGCATGGTGACTCGGGTGTGATTGTATGCCAGTGCCTTGAGAAAGAATAAACTGAACTGTTAGTTATATGGGCGCAAAAAAAAATAAAATAAAATAAAAAATAAAAGCAGAGAAAAAAAATCAAGATACATCGCCATTAACAGTAGCCAAAATAACATAAAATATCTTCGGGTTAAACTAACTAAAGAACTGAAAGACCTGTTCCAAAATAACTTCAAGTCATTGTAAAAGGAAAATAAAGAAGATATCAGAAAATGGAAAGATCTCCCGTGCTCATTAATAGGTAGGACCAACATAATAAAATGGTAATCCCACCAAAAGCAATCTACAGATTCAATGCAATCATCATCAAAATTCTAACACAATTCTTCCCGAATCTTGAAAGAGCAATATTAAAATTAATAAAAAAAAACACTGAAGATATCCAAAACAATTTATACATTAAAGGAACTCCAAGAAACATTATCATCCCTGGCATCAAGCTCTATTATAAAGCAATAGTAATGAAAACAGCTTGGTATTGGCGTAAAAACAGACAGGCTGATCAAGAGAATTGGATCAAAGAACCAGATATTAACCCACACACCAATGAGCCTTGATTTTCAACAAAGAAGCTAAATTATACAATGGAAAAATGAAAGCATCTTCAACAAATGGTGCTGTCATAACTGCATGTCAGCATGTAGAATAATTAAAATAGATCCATATCTATACCATATACTGTACTCAAGTTCAAGTGGACTACAATATAATCCAGCCACACTGAACCTTATAGAAGAGAAAGTGGGAAGTGGCCTTAAACGCATGAGCACAAGAGACCAGTTCCTAAATATAATACCAGTAGCACATACACAGAGTCCAACAATAAATAAATGGCACCTCCTGAAACTGAGAAGATTTTGTACAACAAAGGACATAGACAATAAGACAAATAGGCAGCCTACTGAATGGGAAAAATCTTCATCAACTCCATATCAGACAGAGAACTAATCTCCAAGATATATAAAGAACTCAAGAAACTAGGCATCAAAATACCAAATAAGACAATTAAAAATAGGGTACAGATATAAACAGAGAATTCTCAATAGAAAAATTGGGAATGGCCCAAAGATACTTAAGGAAATGTTCAACATCCTTAGCCATCAGGGAAATGCAAATCAAAATGACTCTGACATACAATCTTACACAAGTTAGAATGGCTAAGATCAAAAACACTAATGACAGCTTATGCTAGAGAGGATATAGAGTGAAAGGAACACACCTCCATTGCTGGTGGTAGTGCAAACATAAACAACCACTTTGGAAATCAGGATGATGATTTCTCAGAAAATTGGGAATCAACCTAACTCAAGACCCAGCAATATCACTATTGGACATATACACAATGGATGTTTAATCACACTATAAGGACATTTGTCCAACTATGTTCACAGCAGCATCATTTGTAATAGCCAGAACATAGAAACAATCTAGATGCCGCACAACCAAAGAATCAATAAGGAAAATGTGGTACATTTATGCAGTAAAGTACTACTCAGAGGTAAAAATAAAAATTACATCATGGAATTTGCATGCAAATGGACAGAAGTGGAAGAAAACATCCTGAGTGAGGTAAACCAGATTCAAAAAATGAACATGGAATGTACTCACTCATAAGTGGATAGGAGTTGTAAAGCAAAGAATAACGAGCCTGTAATTCATGACCCTAGAGAATACTAAGAGAAACATACATAGACTACCCTGAGAAGGGGAAGTAGACCTGATATTCTGAGACAGTTGAGAGTGTGTGTGGAGGGGAGAAGGGCTTTTGTGGGGAGAGAGTTAGTCCTGCCAACAGGCAATGTGCTAGACTTCATTGATTCCCCATGAGAAGCCTTACCCTCTCTGAGGAATGAATGGGAGTGGAATGAGGGAGAAAGTTGGAGGAGGGAGGAGGTGGAGGGGAAGGATTGGTACTGGGAATGGTATGTAAAATGAGAAAAAATGGCTTTAAAAAATAAGTAAATCATTTTTAATATCAAAAAACGTTATAGTGAGATGGTTTGAGGGTCATTTCTCTATAGAAATAAAGATATTATGGCAAATATGTAAGAAAGGATACTCTTGGCCTGACAAGTCCATATGAAAACAATTCTCATCACCCCTCAGTATGGACTATGACTTTAGTAATGGATGGATGGTTGCCTGTCTACTGCTTCTTATATCAAAAGAGTTAATATCTTAACAACAATAATCTTATCATCAGTTTATCAGACAAGGTAATTTATTAACAGCTGCCCAACAGCTTGCTTGCCTTTAGGCAGTTAACAATCAAAGTAGTCAAACTGCTATAAGAACTTGGAATAAAGTTCTTGATATTAATACTCCCAAAATATCTTTCCCACTATAGACAAAACCTACAGATCCTTTTATTACTTTGTAGGTCATCTACAACAAGCTATAGAGCAGCACATTGATAATAAAGAAGCTTCTCCCACCTCACTTTTTATTCTGTTTATTAAAATGCAAATTTTATCTGTACAAAGGTTCATTGTGTAGTTGCTAATTAATGCCTCTCTTAATAATCTTGGTTTTATACAAGCATGCCAAAATGATGGCACAGAGGAATGAAAAGGTCAGTTTCCTTGTGGCTTCCTATATGTTTCAAATGTGGAGGGAAATAAAAATTCTCAAAAATAATACAAACAAAAACTTGACAATCAACCCAGGATACTAAACCTCCCTCTAATATACCTGCAAAATGTGAAATGCAATTTCACTGATCCAGTCAGTGTCAATCTAGATGTGGTGACAAAGATAATCCAATTTCAGGAAGTAAGCAAATGAGCAATCAGGGCTGCTGATGAACAGGACCAGATCTCTTATAGTCCCAGGTTGGATCCCACTGCTCTGCCCCCAATGCTTTCTGAGGAGAAGCCCAGTGTGTTGCCAAAAGAGCAGATTCTATACCCTCAGGATTCCACAGCTTGACACTCAGATCTATCCTTCATTCTAAAACAGTAAGAGGTTTGATTGCTACTGCCAAAGGCAATTCATGACCACAATGTGTCAGTAACTAAAGACATACTTTTTGATTTTATAGGTGAGATTAAAGAACTTAATCCAACATATATAGGGACCCACTTCCAATAAATTGCCATTTTTATATGTAGGAAATCAAACTGGACTATGAAAGGGGCTTTAGTTTGCCCAAATCCTGTTGATTTGTGTTTTACTGACATGATGGTAGCTTATTCCCATCTACTACAGCAACAGTTCCAGTTCCAAAGATTTAAGAGATATTTATATCATAATGTATTGCTACAGTTTGTCCTATTTTGTTTATTAAAAAAATCATGTTAATGGAGGTGGTCACAGGTTAAATCTGGTCTAGTATGGGTAGCTCTGAGGCATCCTCAATCAGCATGACTTCCTTCCCAGAACTTCTTTTGAAAAGATGACAAAGACCCTGATTTGACAGACAAAGGGACATTCCTAGTGATTATTTGTCAGCAATTCTCCAGGCTAATCTCTCTGTCATCTCAGACTCAGGGCAGTTTCCTGCTTCTCCAGGGTTTCTGACACACTCAGGATGTGGTTGCAACACTGTGTCTTGTACACTAATAGACCGCTGAATCTTCAGATGTCAGGCTTCTGAGCTCCATGTAGGCTGTGCTGGAGGATTTGTCTGCAGTCAGTGTGGCCTTTCCCTGGAACTTCTGAGCATATTTAGTTTCACCATTTGCTGGATCAATCCTTCCAATCCACTCCAGTCCCTGCCCAGGCTTCTGCTTCACCCAGTGCATATTGTAGCTAGTGAAGGTGTATCCTGAAGTCTTGCAAGACATCTTCATTGAAGCCCCAGGCCTCACCAGCTGAGCCCCAGACTGTAGCAGCTGGATCTGTGAGTTCACACCTGCAGAGAGAAAGGCAGAGTGGATGCCATTGTCACATGAGAGAGAGGAAATCTGTATTTGGGGAGTGTGTTACCTGTAACTGCTGCCAATAGGAAGAGGACAATATAGCTCCATCCCATGGTGAGGACCTTGTGTGCTCAGTGACTGTGAAGAGGACACTGATCGTATGATGTTATGGTGTGTGCTTCCCTGTAGGATATGATCAATTCCTAGAGTCTAAATTGTAAAGAGGATCCTCAGAAAACCATCAGATGTATAGGGTGCCCATATAAGAAAGAAAATTTATACATGCCCCTACATTTTTCTTTCTGTGTCTGGGTTACCTCACTGAAAATAATGTTTCCTAGCTCCATCCATTTTCCTGCAAAATTCAGGCTGTCATTATTTTTTTCTGTTGTGTAGTACTCCATTGTGTAAATGTATCACATTTTCCTTATCCATTATTTGGCTGAGAGGCATTTAGGTTGTTTACAGTTTCTGGCTATGGCAAACAAAGCTGCTATGAACATAGTTTAGCACATGTCCTTGTGGCACGATTTAGCACCCTTTGGATATATATCCTAAAGTGGTATTATAGGGTTACAAGGAAGGTTGTTTTCTAATTTTCTGAGAAATCACCACACTGACATCCAAAGGGGTTGTACCAGTTTGCAATCCTACCAGCAATGCAGAAGTGTTCCCATTTCCCCACAATCTCTCCAGCATAAGCTGTAATCAGTGTATTTGATTTTGGTCATTCTTACAGGTGTAACATGGAATCCCAGAGTTGTTTTGATTTGCATTTCTCTGATGACTAAGAATGTTGAACATTTTCTTAAGTGTCTTTTAGCCATTTTACATTCCTCTGTTTGAGAGTTCTCTGTTTAGGTCTGTACCCCATTTCTTATTGGATTATGTGATTTTTTTGGTGTCCAATTTCTTGAGTTCTTTATATATTTTGGAGATCAGACCTCTGTCTGATGTGGGGTTAGTGAACAGCTTTTCCCATTGTGTAGGCTGTAGTTTTGTCTTGTTGACCATGTCCCTTGCTTTACTGAAGCTTTACAGAAGCTTTTCAGTTTTAGGGAGTCCCATTCATTAATTGTTTCTCTCCATGTCTGTGCTGCTGGGGTTATATTTAGGAAGTAGTTCTCTGTGCCAATGCATTCAAGTGTATTTTCCACTTTCTCTTCTGTAAGATTCAGTGTGGCTGGCTTTATATTGAGGCCTTTTATTCATAAGGACTTGAGTTTTGTGCATGGTAATAGTTATGGGTCTGTTTTCATTCTTCTACATGTTGATATTCAATTATGCCAGCACCACTTGTTAAATATGCTTTCTGTTTTCCATTTGATATTTTTTGCTTCTTTATCAAAGAACATTGTTTGAAGATATGTGGATTGATATCCATGTCTTCCATTCGGCTCCATTGGTCTTATGCCAATACCAGGCTGTTTTCAGTAATGTAGCTCTGTAGTAGTGTTTGAAGTCAGGGATTGTGATGCTTCCAGAAGGTCTTTTATTGTACAGGATTGTTTCATTTTGGGTATCCTGGGTTTTTCTTTTCTATTTGAGGTCTTTGAAGAACTTTGCTGAGATTTTGAAGCACATTGCCTTGAATCTGTAGAATGCTTTCTTTTTTTTTTTTTTTACTATGTTAATTCTGCCTACCCAAGAGCATGTTATATCTTTCCACTTTCTGGTGTCTTCTTCAATTTCGTTCTTCAAAGATTTAAAGATTTTGTCATACAAGTCTTCCACTTATTTGGTTAGAGTTGCTCTGAGATATTTTATGCTATCGGTGGCTAATGTGAAGGATGTTGATTCTCTGTTTTCTTCCCCAGCCAATTTATCATCTGTGTACAAGAGGGCTACTAATTTTCTTGAGTTAATCTTGTATCCTGTTACACTAGTGAAAGTGTTTATGAGATGTAGAAGTTCCTTGGTAGAATTTTTGCGATTACTTATGTAAACTATCATGACATCAGCAAACAGAGTTTGACATTTTTTTCCAATTTGTATCTCCTTGATCTCATTTTGGTTTCTTATTGCTCTCCTAGGACCTAAAGAACCATATTGACTAGATACGGAGTGAGGGAATAACCTTGTCTTGTTCCTGATTTCATTAGAATTGCTTGAGTTTCTCTCCATTTAGTTTGATTTTGGCTGTTGGCTTGCTATATATTGCCTTAAATTATGTTTAGGTATGTTCCTTGTATCCCTGCTCTCTTCAAGACCTTTATCATGAAGGGATGTTGCATTTTGTCAAAAGCTTTTTCAGCATCAAATGAGTTGATCATGTGGTTTTTATTTTTCAGCCTGTTTATATGGTAGATTAGGTTGACAGATTTTGGTATGTTGAACAATCTTGCATCTCTAGGATGAAGCCCACTTAAACATGGTGGATGACAGTTCTGATGTGTTTTTGAATTCAATTTGTTAGTATTTCATTTGGTATTTTTGCATACATGGTCATGAGTGAGATTGGTCTGTAATTCTCTTTCATAGTAATGTCTCTCTGTGGTTTGGGTATCAGGGTAATTGTAGCCTCATAAAAAGTGTTTGGAAATATTCCTTCTGTTTCTATTGTGTGGAATAATTTGAGGAGCATTGGTATTAGTTCTTTTTTTGAAAGTCCTGTAGAATTTTGAGCTGAAACCATCTGATCCTGAGGTTTATTTTTTGGCTGGGAGACTTTTTTTTGAAACAGGGTTTCTCTGTGGTTTTTGGAGCCTGTCCTGGAACTAGCTCTTGTAGACCAGGCTGGTCTCGAACTCACAGAGATCCGCCTGCCTCTGCCTCCCGAGTGCTGGGATTAAAGGTGTGCGCCACCACCGCCCGGCTGGTTGGGAGACTTTTGATTGCTGTTTCTATTTCTTCAGCAGCTATAGGTCTGTTTACTTTGCATATCTTGTCTTGATTTAATTTTGGTAAGTGATATTTATTCAGAATGTTGTCATTTCCTTTAAGTTTTCAAATTTTGTAAAGCACATATTTCCAAAATATGACCTGATGATCCTCTGGATTTCCTCTGTATCTGTTGTTATGTTCCCCTTTTCAATTCTGATTTTGTTAATTTGGATATTCTCTCTCTGCCTTTTCGTTAGTTTGGATAAAGGTTTGTCTATTTTGTTGATTTTCTCGAAGTACCAACTCTTTGTCTCATTGATTCTTTTATTTTTTTCTTTGTTTCTATTTTGTTAATTTCAGCGTTCAATTTTGTTATTTCCTGCCATCTAGTTCTTTTAGGTGAGTTAGCTTCTTTTTGTTCGAAGATTTTTCAAATGTTCTGTTAATTCTCTCGTGTGGGATTTTTCCAGCTTCTTTACGTAGGTGTTTAATCCTATCAACTTGCCTCTTAACACTGCTTTCATTATGTCCCATAAATTTGGGTATGTTGTGTGGTCATTTTCATTTGTAATAGCCAGAACATAGAAACAATCTTGATGGTCCTCACCCGAATAATTTATAAAGAAAATATGGTACATTCATGCAGTAAATACTACTCAGAGGTAAAAATAAAAATGACATCTTGAAATTTGCATGAAAATGAACAGAAGTGGAAGAAAACATCCTGAGTGAGGAAAACTGAACCCAAAAAGATGAACATGGAATGTACTCACTCTTAAGTGGATAGGAGTTGTAAGGCGAAGAATAACGAGCCTGTAATTCATGACCCCAGAGAAGTTAGGTAACAAAGAGAATACTAAGAGAAACATACATAGACTACCCTGAGAAGGGGAAGTAGACAGGATCTTCTGAGAAAATTGGGAGTGTGTGTTGAGGGGAGAAGGGCTTTTGTGGGGAGGGAGTTAGTCCTCCCTCCAAGCAATGTGCTAGACTTCATTGATTCCCCATGTGAAGCCTTACCCTCTCTGAGGAATGAATGGGAGTGGAAAGAAGGAAAGCGTGGGTGGAGGGAACAGGAAGAGGAGAAGAAGTGGTATATAGGAATGGTATATAAAAAGAGAAAAAATAGCTTTTTTAAAAAAAATAAATACATTTCGATGTCAAAACTGTTTTAGAGAGATGATTTGAGGATCATTTCTCTATAGAAATAATAGATGTTATGACAAATATGTATGAAAGGATACTCTTGGCTTGACAAGGCCATATGAGAACAATTCTCACCCCCCACCCAGTTTAGACTATGAATTTAGTAATGGATGGATGGTTGCCTGTCCACTGCTTCTCATATTCAAAGCATTAACACCTTAAAAACAATATTCTTATCAGTTTATCAGACAAGGTAATTTCTAAACAATGGCCCAACAGCTTGCCTGCCTTTAGGTGTTTAACAATAAAAGTAGTCAAGCTGCTATAAGAACTTGGAATAAAGTTCTTGATATTAATACTCCCAAGACATCTTTCCCACTATAGAAAAAAACCTACAGATCATTTTATGAATTTGTAAGTCATTTACAAGAAGCTATAGAACAGCACATTGATAATAAAAAAAAACTGCTTCTGTCTTGTCTCGTTCATCTGCTATTAAAATACAAATTTTATCTCTGCAAAGATTTATTGTGTAGTTGCTAATGCCTCTGCTACTATTGTTTACTTTATACAAGCATGCCAAAACGATGGCACAGAGGAATGAAAAGGTCAGATTCTGGCAGTTTCCTTGTGGCTTCCTTTATATTTCAAATGTGGAGGGAAATAAAAATTCTCAAAAATAATATAAACAAAAACTTGACAATCAGCCCAGGATAGTAAACCTTCCTCTAACGTACCTGCACAATGTAAAATGCAATTTCACTGATGCAGTCAGTGTCAATCTAGATGTGGAGACAAAGACAAGCCAATTTCAGAAAGCAAGCAAATGAGCAACCAGGGCTGCTGATGAACAGGACCGGGCCTCTTATATTCCCAGGTTGGAATCCCATTGCTGTGCCCCCAATGCTATCTATGGAGAAGCCCAGTTTGTTGCCAAAGTAGCAGATTCTATACCTTCTGGAATCCACAGCTTGACACTCCTAAAATCCTAAAAGACTAAGAAATCCACAGCTTGACACTCCTAAAATCCTAAAAGACTAAGAAATTTGATTGCTACTGCCAATAACAATTCATGACCACAATGTATCAATAACTAAAGACATACAATTTGATTTCATAGAACAGCTTTAAGAACCTAAACCAACATCTATAGTGACCCCTTCCAACAAACCGCCCTTGCTTCTTTGTAGCAAATCAAAGTGTACTATGAAAGGGGCGTTTGTTTGCCCAAACGCTGTTGATTTGTGTTATACTGACCTGATGATAGCTTTTTTCCCAGCTACTCCAACAACAGTTCCAGTCCCTAAGATTAAAAGATATTTATATCAGAATGTATTGCTACAGTTTTTCCTATTTGCTTTATAAGAAAGAATCATGTCAATGGAGGTGGTAACTGGTAAACATCTGGTCCAGTTATGGCCTGCTATGAGGCATCATGAATAAGCATCACTTACTTTCCAAGAGTCCTTTTGAAAGGGTGACAAAGACCCTAAAGGCTGATTAGAAAGACAAAGGGACAATCCTAGTGATTATTTCTCAGCAAGTCTCCAGGCTAATGATCTCTGTCATCTCCGACTCAGGGCAGTTTCCTGCTTCTCCAGGGTTTCTGACACACTCAGGATGTGGTTGCAACACAATGTCTTGCACAGTAATAGACTGCAGAGTCCTCAGATGTATGGCTTCTGAGCTCCATGTAGGCCATGTTGAAGGATGTGTCTGCAGTCAGTGTGGCCTTGCCCTGGAATCTGAGCATATTTAGTTTCACCATTTTCTGGATCAATTTCTCCAATCCACTCCAGTCCCTGACCAGGCTTCTGCTTCATCCAGTGCATAACATAGCTAGTAAAGGTGTATCCTGAAGCTTTGCAAGACATCTTCACTGAAGCCCCAGGCCTCACCAGCTCAGCCCCAGACTGTAGCAGCTGAATCTGTGAGTTCACACCTGCAGAGAGAAAGGCAGAGTGGATGCCATTGTCACCTAAGAGTGTGGAAATATGTATTTAGGGAGAGTGTTACCTGTAACTGCTGCCAATAGGAAGAGGACAATATAGCTGTGAATATGGTGAAGACCTTGTTTGCTCAGTGACTGTGGAGAGGACAGTCATCATATGATGTTATGGTGTGTGTGCGTCCCTGTATTTACCACCATAAGCTCATGTGATTTGCTTATTCATGAGCAGGGACTTCTTAGCTAAGTACCTAGTCCTGTTGGAGAAAAAGGAGGTACAGGGCACCTGGGTCAGGTAGCAAGATGTTGAGGTTCAAATCCTAATCCTTTCTGGGGAAATGATCTCATACTTCTTCCCTGAGAACTGTGCTAACCTTCTATAAATAACATCAGGGCCTAAGATCTCAATTGATTCAGGCCTGAAACAGTTACTCGCCTTGACACAAGGTTATCAGATTGATTTATCATGTGATTGTGATTATGAAGATGATGACTATTAGTAATCGCAAAACCTGCTAAATTTGCAGAATTTGTAGACTCCTTTCAGATATGTACAATTTATATTTGCCTTTGCACCTTGTTAAATACAAAATAAATAAAAACTTACATAAATGATCAAAAGGTAACATACCATAGAAACATTTGTATATCAAAGTTTATTGCATCACTTTCTCTAATAAATGAATTATAGAAACAAATAATAATTGTAAACAGATGATTCCAGCAAGAAAATGTGTTTATATTTGCAATACAACTGAAATATTTATCTAAAGGGAATAAAGAAATGGCATCACTCTCAGGAAATTCAATGCAATTATAGATAGTTATATTACTTAAAGACCCACTTAGAAATGTAGATATTATAAGAGTATTTCATTATTAGTTTTTATATTTGTGACAAAACATTTACATATGCTAATACATAAAAATGTTTAAAAGAAACTGTCTAGCATAATAAGTGGAAAAACAGGTGGGTCAAGAAATAAAAGAGTAGAGATTTTCAGGAAATATACACAGTCTACAGTATCATTTTGAGTGAAAATTCTAAACACATATCTTAGTTAAGGGAGCCACCTAAGGTTTGGCAAGAGACTTGAACCTGGAGTGGCTACCAGGTGCCAGGGCAATGTCCCCAGTTATTTCCTTGGGCAGCTGAGCATAGGGAACCTGAAATGACCCTATCCTATAGCCATACTGATGAATATCTTGCATATCACCATAGAACCTTCATCTAGCGATGGATGGAGATAGAGACAGAGACCCACACTGGAGCACCGGGCTGAGCTCCCAAGGTCCTAATGAGGAGCAGAAGGAGGGAGAACATGAGCAAAGAAGGCAGGACCACGAGGGGTGCACCCACCCACTGAGACAGTGGGTCTGATCTATTGGGAGCTCACCAAGGCCAGCTGGACTGTGACTGAAAAAGCATGGGATAAAACCGGACTCTCTGAACATGGCGGACAATGACAGATGATGAGAGGCCAAGGACAATGGCACGGGGTTTTGATCCTACTTCATGTTCTGGCTTTGTGGGAGCCTAGACAGTTTGAATGTTCACCTTCCTAGACCTGGATGGAGTGGGGTGGACCTTGGACTTTCAACAGGGCAGGGAACCCTGACTGCTCCTGGGAATGGAGAGCGAGGAGAAGAGGAGTGGGGGGGAGGGGGAGAGGGGAAGGAGGAGGGGGAGGGAAATGGGAGGCGGGGAGGAGGCATAAATTTTTTTTTCAATAAAAAATTATATTTTAAAGAAAATTGTATGAAAACTAGTGATATGTAGATAAACTTGTCATTCAGTTATTAGCATTGCTCCTGTGGTTTTTCTGATCATGTTCTGTGGGTATAAGAGATGAGATGCTTCCAAAAATATGAGTTAGACAGCTCATGAATGAGATTTGTAGACCATGATGTCTGCTACTGAATAAGATCCTTGATGACTTTTCTCTCCTTTCTGGCTGCCTAGGTCCTTGCTACACAAGAAAAATTACCCAGTAGGGAGAATTTTCTGTTTATTACAAAGTTTCTAATTAACTAATGAGTATTTGAACACACATATCTGTGGGTGAACTGTTCTGCTCCCAGAAACCATGAGTTATTAATGAACACCTCTGTATGGGCACAAGGCAGCTCTCTATGATTTAATAATCAGGGAGGATCCAGATTTGTTGAAAACAGTATGAGGTATTGCCATCTCTTTATTTGTCTACATTAGCTCAATAGTTAGACCTTGTTTGTGAGAAAGAATTTAAAATATGAATAAATCTTAAGAGCTACAAGCTGTACATAACTCCAAGGAAAGAGTGTCTTCCAGACACTATAGGACTGATGCACATATGAAGTCACAGAGACTGGAAAGCATGCCGAGTCTGCACAGAGTAGATCCTAATGGGGTCCCAATGTTCAGAGTAGAACAAGGACAGACTTTCATCCCCTAACCAAGAAGTTCTATAATTGATACTTCCTTTCAATGGAAATGTTTGTTTTCTCTGTTGATATATTATTGGGAGTACTCACTTCATTCAGGACTGGACACAAGTCCAGTAGGAGATGGCTAACACAGAATAAATGCAGTATTTTACAGATATTTTCTCTGATTTCACATTGTACATTATAACTCAACTTTTACCTATATAACATTTCTTCATTTTGAGTGCTGTTATGGGTTATATGTATCTAAGTTCCTGTTTTTATTCTTACATTAATGCTTTTTATTTTAGTTTTTCTTTTTTCACTGTTTGCTTTCTACAGAGAGAAGGAGAGGATGTGAAATTGGGGGTGATTCAGTAATCAGAATATATTGTACATTTTTTTCAAAAACTGTATAAAGTATATAAAACTGAATAAAATTTTAAAAGAATATACAAACCTGTGTGGAGTTTGACAAGGAAACTATTATGTATGACCATGGAAACATCATATGTCAGTCACAGCTGGTGCAGCTCAGTTAACAGATTTTAAGAAAGGAAACCACAGAGGATGAAGAATCCCCTCCACACTTCCTCCCATCTCTCTAATGGGGATTCTTAGCTTCTTTGTGTCCCCTGCTGGTCCTTTGCTGCATTGCATGTTGATATGTCATGGCTTACACTGAAGTTACACAGTATGGTTTAATTTGTAACTTAGGCATTAAATACAGTGTTCAGCTGCATATGTAAATGGCTTTTGATTAACCTGGAAATGCTGAATAGATGTTTCAGAAATTGATGTTATGTTATGCCTATATAATTATCAGTGTCCCTCTCAAATCTAGGTTTCACCCTGGTGACAGTTGTATGTATCCAGCTCTAGCAATTCCCCCTTGTAAGATGGTGACCACTGGAAAGAGCAGAATATTGTCTGCCCTCATTATTCTGTACCTGGGGGAAAGCACCTGAAGTCAGAGAATCACATAGTCTTGAATTTAGTTCATGTTTCCACCTGTTTCCAGACATAAGAGCCAACAGAACAAGAGGCACCAATGTGGTACCTATAGATCAGTTAGCAACTTCAGAAAAATATATTAAGAAGGATGTATAAATATAGTGAATATGTTGGTAGTTATCTCAAGGACTACCCTTAACACATATCCTGAAAATATCCTTCCCTTGATGACCCACATAGTAATTAGGCAAGTGCTCTAGAAATTTTGATAGGGCTGTGATTCTACTAATTTAACTGTATGATAGAAGCTTGCGTCTTAATGCAAATTATTGTATCTCCCCAGACAACCCAGTTCTCCATATTGCCATATCCTGGAATAACTTTGAGCTTTTTCATCAAAAGCAGTCTCCCAGAGGGCTGTCTCCATTCTTCTTTAAGGTCACTTACACAGCTTCCTTTCATCACTTCTTCCCCTTTGTCCTCAAGGACTGTTAGATAACAGACCAGGATGGATAAGAGGACAATCACAGAATGTATACCATGACTCAGTCTGTTTAACAAGCTGTAGTTTTGACAGGGCTCATAAGTATGGTTCCATTTTACCTTGATTCAGTTATGACCAACAGTTCAAACACGAGATATGGAAAATATCCAGACCAGGTATTTCAGGTATGAAAAAGTAGACCTGGTTGGACCATATCTGGCAGAGAATGTGTTAGTAAAGCTTTTTAGGAGATGAATGTTTTCACTGATGAAAAATATTTTGGAATGTGCTCCCAAAATGAGATAAGCTAACAGCAATATATAAGTTTTTACATGCACATATAATTAAATATCAGAAATAGATATTCACAGAATTAAACAGAAATGTGTGGTATCGAAAGTGAGGCTATTCACATATGTTTTGCTCTAACTTCAGGATCACAAATCATATGGACCTAATATTGAAGAATAGAGGAAACTGGGACCAGTCCAATGCATGACTTTTCTTCAATCACAAGTCAGAATTTATATGATGTCCCCTGGGTGTCAGAACACTGAGAAACACCCTGAGGACAAGATTCTCTTTTCATGTAGAGGAGCAGTTATCCCTACTATCCAGGGTACTGCAGGAGGTGGTAGTGCGACCCTTGGATTTCAGCATCTCTATTCTCCTGGGTAATGTGCATGATGGTGTGCTTCATAGCCCAGTATCATGGGAAGCTAATGGCTATCATGAGTATGAATGTGAAGGAATTTTGGCTGATTGAGTAATATTGATTTACAAAGATATTTTTCTCTCATCACTGGATTCATGCACTAAAGCCTTGACACAGTGACATCGTAAAAAGATGGCATAAGTTTTTTCCTAAGTTAAACTAATGTGAGGATCACAACACAGGCTGAGCTGCAGCAATGTGTGGTGAGCTGGCCAAAGGTTTCCTTAAAATACATGCACACATTGATATCTAGCATTCTCAATCACACTTTACTGTGTGGATTTTCAGGCTTCTCTGCCTGGGATCACTTTCACTGATCAGAATGCTCATAAGTTTCCTTTGTCACTGTGCTAGTATTGATGCTTGTAATCATTGTTGAAGGGCCTGAGCACCATTTGCACTATTCATGAGAGGCTTTCTGAAGGGGATTGTATCTGGAACCTAGTTCTGATCTCCTTTCTCTGATTCACTCACCAATGGATACACCATGATTTCCTCAGTGGTCAGATACCTCAGGTGCAGGACAAAAAGTTTGTATATGTCTCTAGAGAGCTGTACAATGTCCTCCATCAGTTATAAACAAAATCTTTAGTTTATTCATCTTGGAAAAATTATGAATTTCATGAATCAGCATCAGCAAGAACAAGAAAGTTCTTGTCTTTGGCAAATAGTGATATCTTGAACCTTAATAGAGAATGATGATCCAACTTACTTCTGTTCATGGTAAATCACTCACTTTGCACTGCTTTATACAGAGAGTAAATAATTGCACATTATTGCACAGGAGAGTGAGAACATTGATGTGAATGAGGAAACACTGATCCATCTCAGGTCTAGGTGACTCTTAGAAGCTGAAACAATTTTGAGCTTAGTATTTAAACAGGCCTGTGTTTTGAAGAATGGATAATGAGTGCAACTTGAGTTAGAGAAAATGAAACTGGACCAACAGTAGGAAGAGTCTGAATCTTAGAGATTTGCACCCGACCTTAAATCTTGTCCTCATAATGTCATGTAAGAAATGATAAATAAGTGAATGGAAAGTGAATTGTAATCTTTGATATCAGTAGCAAAGGTATATATGACAGTTTCTATGCTTGAGAATGTCTGGAAGGGAGCACTTTTCTATAGTGACTCTGTACATGTTGTTATAAAACATCTGAGCAGTAAAACATTTAGAAATCTTCTTAAATTCTATGGGATTATAAGAGATGGGATCAACAGTGCAGTAAGAAAATGACGAGAAATTGGAAACTATCAAACTAGCTTGTTCATGTGCATGCCAGAGACATTAATAAACATGTTTAGTCTATACACAATATCCTCATTTATTGAAAAATTCAATACACAATTTTGGAGGGAGATTTTAATGTGTTTCATTTGAATTTTTAAGTGAAAATATTATTTTAAGCAATACACTCTGACCAACTTATTCTTTTTCTAAACTACTTATAGATCCTCCTCACCTCTCTATTAACTGAATTGCACAGCCTTTATTTCTTTCAATCTTTAATAAACAACCCCATCTCTTTTTGTCTCTCTTAATGTTTATCTCTGTCTCTCTCTCACACATACAGACTCATTAAAACACAAAAACAAATAACCAAAATATATAAACAAAATACCAGCAAGACAAGAAAATGCCTGAATAAATTTATGTTGTTAAAGAAACATCTACAAAAATACCTCTGTATGATTTATTGGTGTTTTATAAGACCTACTGGGAAGTATGTTTAATTGAGCCAGTAAAATTCCCCTGAAGTGCACTAATTTTTCTTTGCATGTTCATACTAATTGCAGATAGTTTCTTCATTAGGATTGGTAGTCCTGTTTATTTCCCCTCTTTGCAGTAGAATCCCATGTTTGAACAAGTGCAAGTTCTGTATCTACTTCCACAGTCTAGTGAGTTCATATGTGTATCAATCCTATTGTGTCTGGAAGAGACTGTTTCCATCAACTCATTCAACACCGCTGGCTCTTAAAGTCTTTCTAGCTCTTGTTCTACATTTGTCCTTGGGTCCTGAGGATGACGTTTGTTTTAAGACAACACATTTATAACTGAGTGGTCCAATATTGCTCATGCTATATAGATTGTCCATATGAGATTCTCTATGTTATTTCCCACATTCTGAAAGAAGAAGCTACACTAATGATACTTGTGTGAAGCACAGATTAATATGCATATACAGACATATCATTGAGAATTATTTTATTGTTCTATTCCTTTAGTACATTGGCCCTGAACATTCTTACTGCTGCAACCTTTTAAACATACTTCCTCATGTTGTAGTAACACCCTAAACATAAAATTATTTTGTTGCTATTATGTAACTGTAATTTTCCACTATGAATCAATGTAAATATCAGACTTGCAAGGTACCTGATATGAACTCTGTGAAAGAGTTCTTTGACCCTTGTGAAAGGGTTGTTCAATTCCCAAAGTGGTCATACCCCACAAGTGGAAAACCATGGCTTTCACATAATATTGGGTTTCCCATAAGCAAATTCAATACAAGTTCTAGAATGTTCTAGTAGTTTCAAGCATGGTTTACATTCATGGACCAATCAAAGAATGGCTGATTACTCACCCAATATTTGTGCCACTAATGAATACACAAGCATAACTAACAGGCAGATCAGAATTGTGGGTCATAGTTTGTTGTTATGTTTATTATTACACTTCTCCTCTGAGAGCCTACGAAGTACCTTCTACGCTTTTGAGTCAGTAGATAAGACCTCCAGTAAGATACCAACTCAAATTCTCCATGTCCTATGACATATATAAGTGTTGTCTTTAACAATAGGGTTTTACCATCAGATTGTGAAAGAGCAACCATTAGTCTTGGCGATAGCCTGAGTTATTTTGTGATTTATATGATGCCACTTTGGCCAATGATTAAATTTATGAATGTTTGTCTAGTAATTCCAATTTTCCAAATATCCAGTAGTTTACTGAAGGTTGTAATAATTTGGAATCTGCTCTTTGGGGGATTTGAGGCCAAAGACTAAGTGCAAAAACATCTCTAAAGTTCTGGCTTTGTGGGAGCCTAGACAGTTTGGATGTTCAACTTCCTAGATCTGGATGGAGGGGGTAGGACCTTGGACTTTCCACAGGGCAGGGAACCCTGACTGCTCCTGGGACTGGAGAGGGAGGACAAGAGGAGTGGGGGGAGGGGGAGAGGGGAGGGAGGAGGGGGAGGGAAATGGGAGGCGAGGAGGAGGCAGAAATTTTTTTTTTTCAATTAAAAAAAAAATCTCTAAACTACTTCAGTTAGGAACAAGAAACCCTTACTACTTAAAAAAACTGATGGAGACCAGCTTCAGAAAAGTTAGCACTTACCAGGGTAGGGACAAAAAGATTAGAAAAGTCGGTAATGAGTATGAATACATGCATGAAAATAATAAAATAGAAGCATAGGATAGTATCAGAAGGAAGATCCAGTGAACACTGAAATTTGCCTGCATTTAATTTTTCATACTTTTATAACCCAATACAACAGAGGGAGGAAGAAAAAAAGCTGCTTTAACATGATACTAAAGACAACTTGAACAGTTTTTTGCTGCAATATTATAACATCAAGTCATTAGCACTCTGTTGTTTAGGCAGTGAACTCACCCTAGACCAAGTGGCCTGAAGACAAATATTCCCAAGGTGAAAACTCCAATTTTAAAATGAGGAGCTGAGGTATGCTTGAAAATCCTGATCATTGGTCAGGGTGGAGTGGATTTATCTATATGGACCATCTTGATATCAAAAGGACCAAGTAACTACACCCTCAGTGAGGATGTACAGTTGCACTAATCAACAATTTTGGACAAGCAAAAACTCTCTGACTTTCAGACAAGGTGGAACTAGGTTCACAGATTTGGGCCTCAACAAAAATCTTAGCAACAGATTCTCATTTCTGAATAATTTTTAAAAGGGACTTCATTTGTGTATCAGGAAGCCAGGGCTCTGAAACAAATAGTGTAGAGGAATCCACAGAGGCTAGCAGGAAAACTGGGTCCACTCTCAAACCCCTAAATTGTAGGAGGAAGGCATAGCGCTGAGAAGCAGATGGACTAATGTGCTGCTGTCAGCTGAGGCTGTGTCAATGTGCTCTCTGTGCACAGTAGTATGTAGCAGTATCTGCAGAATACACACTAGGGATCTTGAGGAATACATGGTTATTGGTGTCTTTGAAGACTGTGAGCTGGCTCTTCAGGGGTGTGTTGTAAAACTTAGTGTCATCCCACCAAATGATTGCAAACCACTCCAAACCCTTACCTGGCGGCTGATAGATCCAACCCACACCTATACCAGAAGTGCTCAGTGAAATCCCCAAGAAAGAGCAGGTCAGTATGCGATCCTGAGAGAGCTGCAACAGCCCAGGGTCAGATTCCTTCTATGTAACCTGAGACAGGATAACTGTGGTGAATGGAAAGTAGAAGATAAGGTTGGAATAGGTGATAACATAGAAGTTTGCCCTTAGTGTGTCTTGATACTGGTATGCAGAGTAAATCAGCAGCAGGAATGAAGAAGGAAGTCTGTCCATGGCTGTGCACCAGTGAGTACCCAGACCCAGCTTTGGCTTTTCAACCCAGGATTGGCTGGATTCAAGAGAGACTTACATTCCATGCCAGGTAGTAGGAACTGGCTTTGATGAAGAACTTAAGTTTTAGGATTCAGGGTGAGCCAGTCGGTGAGGGGAGGCACAGAAGCCCTCACAGGAGTTTACCTTTTTCCCCAAAGAAAGTATCCCACCTGGTAGAGACAGGCCTTCAGTATACAACACATCTGATGAGTACTGTGTGAATGCAGCTGGAAAGAGTTGGTGCTCTTGCAGGCTGGCAGCCATGCAGTCTATAACTGCATGAGAGAGAGTGATATTTCATTGAATACTAATCTGTTAATTTCCTGCCTCATGTATTTGAGACTTTTATTTATTCAATATTAGTATCTTCATCTTTATACTGCCCTCTGATACTTTAAAAGCAGCACGAACAAAAACATAAACCATAGGCAAATACATGATTAGTTAGCTCATTTCTGAGTCTGCGAGCTACTGGAGGATGGACAGAAGTACAGAAGACACTGAAAGTCACCACACAGGGCCTAGGATTTTATTCACTGGTACTGTGATGTTAAAGCACAATGTAATCTCTTTTTTATTGCCACTATGGATGTTTTAGAATTAAGAGAGAAAATTATTTGCCTAACTTTGAACACCTATTACAGTGACTTTGTGACATGAACATGACTGAAAATATAGAAAAAAACTAGAGTAAAGTGATTTCTTTAAAGAAATCTATGTCAAAAATGATTACCTAATTTTTTAAGAATAAACTATCTTCTTATTTAAATATATAAGATGTGTCTAAACAATGACTTTGCACTTACCACAAAGTTATAGTAACACTGTAAAAAGAAACAAAACCCTCAATGCTGAGAAACAGCTGAGGCACTGAACCCTCATGGAAGGATGGGCAATAAGACCTGCACCTACACTTGGTTCATTTTCCAGGGCATTTACATTTCACAATAACTTTTGATTTATGATTAAATTATGTATATTGAGAAGGAATGTATCTGACAATATCTGCATGAGATTGAAACATCTTCACAAAATGTCCTCATCAAAGGCAGGGAGTAGAATGGATCCACAAGAAAAATAAGAATCCTGGAATTGGTGATAACAGCATCAATAATACCCTTTCCAATTTCTGGTTATTATCTGTAGATTAGCAGTGAGTATTATTGAGTAAGTGTCTCTAGTAGGATGTAGAGTCATTTGAGTATATGCTCCAGTGTGGTATAGCTGGATGCTGGGGTAGGCCTCTTCCAATCTTCCTCTGGAGCAGTCACACTGATTTTACAGTTGCTGTACAGAGTGGGCCTTATTAGGTGTTTAAGTTTGCAATATAAGGGGTTTGGGCACTTCAAAATGGGTCTGCAGCATGCGACAGACCACTACTTGAATCGAGGTCTCACAGTCACTTGACAGATGCCTTACATTATTGAGTCTTGTTCAATTCAGAGGACAGAATCAGAATATTCCCTTGCCAGCTGATCATTAATGCTTTTCTATTGGTGGAGACAAGAGAGTGCTTTATGAAGACATTATTTTAAATTCAAGCAGTATTTTAAATTCAACAGAGGTTTAAATGTCTCTATCATAGAATAGGCCAATAATATTTCTGCCTACAACAACATGTGAATATTATAACATCAATATTCAGTACATAGTATTCATATTTCAAGAGGATTTATGGCAGTTACAGGAACATGCCAAACTAACCCTTTGCACAACAGAGATTTCTTACTGAACCAACCCCTTGATATTATTAAGTATGCATGTTGCATGTAATTGGCCCAGGTATCCCAAATCAATCACTCTATTGAACAAGAGTGACTTCATCATATCCAGAGAAATATGAAGGTTGATAGCATGTCAGAGTAGGTCAGTGTCTGTAAAAGCCTGAGACTGTCAGTCAGGGTACTGGTTCTGGAAAGGTAGTAAACTTAATAAAATATTAATATTAGTAATCTCAATCCTATTCTTAAGTAACAATTATACACACTGGGTAAATAAATCAGTTCTATGAAAAGTAATTTAATCCTATTTTTCTCAACTTACAAGATTTACACTTATGTAGTGGTAAATCATGATGTAAATATTTCTCCCATTCTGAGAAACTGAAATTCTGCTGCACAACACAGGTAAAATTAAGAAACACACATTCATGGTATTTAAGACTGTGAGAGGAGTTTCAGTTTGGTCAGATGCTGTTTATGTGAACTTTACTGGTAAAATTCATATAATACATTATTCAAAGCTACTCCAAAACGTTCAAGTCTGTTCTAATCCAGAGATAATTCTGTTACTATGCATTAACACAGTTTTCCCTTCTTTATTGTTTTATTACAGAGAAACATGTAAATGGGGGTCAATTAGCATCATTTTATTTATTATAGAGAATGAGACAGAAAACAGTCTCTCAGAAAGATTATTTCTGTATAAATCTTCAGGAGAATCGTTTCTGTCATCTCAGTCCCAGGGAAACTTCCTCCTTCTATAGGGTTTCTGACACACCCAGGATGTGGTTGCAACACTGTGTGTTGCACAGTAATAGATCCCAGAGTCTTCAGAAGTCAGGCTTCTGAGCTCCATGTAGGCTGTGTTGGAGGATGTGTCTGCAGTCATTGTGGCCTTGTGCTGAAACTTCTGATTGTAGTTAGTATTACTATTTATAGGAAAAATCTTTCCAATCCACTCCAGGCCCTGACCAGGACTCTGCTTCACCCAGTAAATATAACTATATGTGATACCATCAGAGATCCTGCAGGACAATTTCACTGAGGTCCCAGGCCTCACAAGCTCAGGCCCAGACTGCTGCAGCTGAGAGTGGACACCTGTAGAGAAAAGACAGTTTAGGTGTCATTGTCACCTCTGTTACTGTTCTCTCTTCAGGTTTGGAACTGGAATGCCTCTTTACCTGTAGTTAGTGACAGGAGGAAGAGAGTGATCCAGCTCCAAACCATGATAAGGACCTGTGTGCTCGGTGACTGTGGAGATGACACTGATCATATGTTGTTCTGAGGTGTGGACATCTCTATATTTACCACCATAGACTCATGTGATTTGTATATTCATCAACAGTGTACCTCTTAGATAAGGTCTTAGAACAGCTTTAGAAGAAAGAGGTAGAGGACCTTGGGTCAGGCAGCAGGATGCTAAAGTTCAGTTCTAATCCTGTCTGAGGAAATGAAACCCATACTATATCCCCAAGCCTTGTGCAGACCTGTGTATATAACATCAAGTTATAAGCTCTCAGTTTATAAAAGACTTCAGGCAGAGACAGTTTTTCCTCTTGTTACAAAAAATTTACAGTTAACAGTTGTGAAAAGGATTTAAAACTTGTAAATTATGAGAACTTCTAGTCTTTTTTTCATGTACATGACATTAGCAAGTCTTTCTCCAGAAGACTGCATAATAAAACACACAAATGATCAAAAGTGAAAATGTCTCAGAAATTTTTGCACACAAATGTTATTGCAGCATTGTCTACAGTAGATAAATTATAGAAACAAACTACATGTCTTTGAACAAATGACCGTATCAAGAACTATGGTATATATGCTATAAAACAGAATTTATTCATCAGCAATGTATAAGGAACTTATATCACTTTGAGGAAAATGAATGCAATTGGTGCTGACATTATTAAGTATCTGAGGACCCTCTCAGAAACAGATATTGTCTGAGTCCTATTTGTAGTCATTAGATATTGTATAGTTAGAAATAATTGTGAATGCACATATGTAAGGATGTAGAACTGAAAATGTCCCATGGAATAAAAGTGGCAAATGGATGTGGAAGAGCAAGAAAATGGTAGGTTGATTTTATAAGATAAAGATGTACAGTGGACATTATACACCTATATGAAAATTCTAAGCATATGGAATATTGCTATTCCAGAATAATTTTGTTCATCCCTTGGAATTTTCATTGATGAATGCAATATATTTTGATCAAATTCTCAACGACTATGTCCCTCTTGCTCCCCTTATAATCTTTCAAAACAAAAGGTCTTTCTTCTAACATATTGATCACTTTTGTTTTATTAATGAATAACTCAGTAAATGTAATAAATGCTGTCTGTATGGATATGGTGGGCCTTATCCCCTAGCACATAAGTAACTGCCAAATGGGCACATTTCTGAAAAAAAAAGTGATTCTAACTTCGTATGCATTTTTCCAATGCTAACATCTCCTCAGCTGGCAGTGATTCCTGGGGAGTCCCTCCCCCACCTGTGTTGTAGTCTTTTAAGATATATTTTGTTTAGTAGGAGGGCCACACATGTGCCAAGGAACTTAGAAGACAACTTTTGGTGAACACCAAAAGTCTCTTCTTCTAAGAGGTGGCTTTCAGGATTCAAACTAAAATTGTCAGTTTGGCTAAGAGACACATTTGCCTGCTTAGTCTTTCCACCGGTTTTCATGCTGTAATTTTAACTGTTTTGATTTTGTGCAGGTCGTATGTTGATAAGAACAGCTGCTAAGAGGTTATTTGTGTAATGAGAACATGTCAATCTCTGTAGAGAGAGTTCCATGACTTTCGACCTCATTCTCTGAACCTTACATTCTTTCTTTTCTCTGTTTCATGTTGATCCGTGATGTGGGGGAAGGAAGAGGTTGATAAAGAGGGTTCACTGTGACTGAGGACTCAGTCATTCATTCTCAACACTGTGACCGGTCATGAATGTCTACAATGATCATTACACACTGCATACTGAGTTTTGCACGATCAAGGATAAAAGCAGCACTAATCTATTATATATGAACATATATATTTATAGGCAGTTAGACAACATGATCATTAGCAATACAACTAGGGTCTACTTCGGCTCCTTCCTACTCATGAGTTTTTGAACATTTACCTGGAATGGTGTCTTTCCTGTAGAGCAGTCACTAATCCAATTAGAAGGCAGTAATTCAGCATGTAACAGGAACCACTAATTGGTACCTCTTATTTGGAGGTTGATAGAGTAGAATACAAGGGCTGGTACTGTATAAGATTATTGATGTCTTTCTCTCTCTTCAGGCTTCACAGTGCCTTCCTGTATTAGAAAACATAACCAACAGGGAGAATTTTCTTTTCAGTTCAAGACTGGATTCTCGATGGCCTGCAACCAAAGTACTTAGATCACCAATGAAATTCAAATTAAAACAACTTCAATAATACATTATTGCCTCAATAGAATGACTGTAAGCAAGAAAATAAAAGACAACAAATGCAGGCATGCATGTGGGGAAAGAGTAATCTATAGTCACACGTTGATATGAGTGTAAACTTCTGTAGTGACTTTAGAAATCAGGTTGCTGATAGCTAAAATCATCCTATACAATAAAAGAACATCTGGAGGTATCACCATGCCTGATTTCAACCTGTACTGTAGAGAAAAGTAATAAAAATTTCATTGTATTGACATAAAAACAGACAGGTTGATCAATGGAATTGAACTGAAGGCCCAGAAGTAAATCCACAAACCTATGGACACTTTATTTTTGAGAAGGAAGAAAAAGTTTCAGTGGAAAAAAGAAAGCATCTTCAACAAATGGTGGTCTAAATTGTTGTCAAAATGTAGACGAGTGCAAATAGGTCCATATCTATCACAATGCACAAAACCCAAGGGAGAGTGGATAAAATACCTCAGCAAAAAACCAGATACAATGAACCTGACAGAAGAGAAAGTGGGGAATAACCTTGAACACATTGGCACATCAGAAAGTTTGCTGAACAGAGCATCAATTGCACAGGCAATAAGATCAACAATTAACAAATGGCACCTGATGAAAATAAAAAACTTTTGTAAGGCAAAATAATCAAAAATAAGTAAATGGCAGTTTACAGAGTAGTAAAGATCTTTATCAACCCCACATCAAAGAGAGGGTTAACAATCAAAATATGTAAAGAACTCAAGACCAGACATAAAAAACAAATAATTCTAGATTCTGGCTATGACAAACAATGCTGCTATAAACATAGTTGATCACATGACCTAAATGCCCCTCGATCAAAGAATGGATAAGAAAAATGTGATGCATTTACACAATGGAGTATTACACAGCAGAAAAAAATAATGACATCTTGAATTTTGCAGAAAAAATGGATGGAGCTAGAAAACATCATTTTGAGTAAAGTAACCAAGACCCAGAAAGACAATTATCACATGTACTCACTCAAAAGTAGTTTCAAAACATATAGCAAAGAAAACCAGCTCACAAATCACAATTCCCCAGAGAACCTAGTCCACAATGAGGACCCTAAGAGAGACATTCATGGATCTAATTTACATGGGAAGTAGTAAAAAAAAAGATCTCCTGAGTAAATTGGGACCATGGGGATATTGGGGGAACATTGAGGGAAGAGAAGACGCAGAGAGGGAAGAAGAGAAAAATGTAGAGCTCAATAAATATTATTTAAAAAGAAAAAATCAATATAAAATAGGGTATAGATCTAAACAGCGAATCTTCAATAATGGACTCTCAAATGTTGGGAAAGCATTTTAAGAAGTTTTCAATATTGTTAGCCATCATGAACACTGAGGGGACACTGAGGCTGGCACTCTCAGGTCCCCAATACAAAATAACTTTTAGATTCATTCCATCTTACACATGTCAGAATGAATAACATTAAAATCACAGCAATACATCATCTGTAGAGGATATAGAGCAAGAGAAACTCTCTTCTACTGATGATGGAAGAGCAAACTTGTGCAGTCACTTTGGAAATTAATATGTCAGTTTCTCATAAATTGGGAACTTCTACCTCAAGATCAACATATACAACCTCGAGCATATACCCAAAGGAAACTCCCCCCATGACAATGATACTTGCTCAACTGTGTTCATAACAGTATTATACATAATAGCCAGAAACTGGAAACTAACTAGATGGCCCTCAAACAAAGAGTGGATAAAAAAATTGTGATACATTTGCTCAGCCATTAAAATATGACATCATGAAATAATACAGAGCTATTAAAAATGACATGAAATTTGTGGAAAAATGGATAGAACTAGAAAAATTCATCCTGAGTGAGGTATCCAAGACCTCAAAAGACAAACATGGTAGGTGTTCACTTGTAAGTGGATATTATCTGTAAAGGAGAACCATGCTACAATCCACAGACAATCAAAGAAACAAGGAGAGTTCAAAGGGTAACATATGAATCGCCCTGGGATGGGAAATAGAATAGATATCATGGTTAGAGGTGAAGCTTAAATGAGACAGGAACAGAAGGGGTCACGTGTTGAGAACGGTATGAAGTATTGCCAATGTTCTTATTTGTCTACATTAGCTCAATAGTTAGACCTTGTTTGTGAGAAAGAATTTAAAATATGAATAAATTTTATAGATAAAAGTGGTGAATAACTCCAAAGTAAGAGTGTCTTCCAGACACCACAGGACTGATGCACATATAAAGTCACAGAGACTGGAAAGCATGCCGAGTCTGCACAGATTCGATCTTAATGGGGTCCCAATGGGGAGAGAAGAACAAGGACGCAGGCTTTTATCCCCTAACCAAGAAGTTCTATAATTGATACTTCCTTGAAAAGAAAATGTTTGTTTTCTCTGTTGAAGTATTATTGGGTGTACTTACTTCACTGAGGACTTGACACAAGTCTTGCAGTAGATGGCTAACACAGAATAAATGCAATATTTTACTGATAATTTCTCTGATTTCATATTGTGCATTATTGCTTCAGTCTTAATCAGCTTTTACCTATGTAACATAGTTTCATTTTGAGTGTTGTTCTGGGTTACATGTATGTAAATTCCTGTTTTTATTCTTACATAAATGATTGTTATTTTAATTTTTTATTTTTTTACTCTTTGCTTTCTACAGAGGGAAGGAGAGGGTATGAATTTGGGGAAGAGATTCAGTAATTACAATGTATTGTACATTTTTTTTCTAAAAAATGTATAAAGTAAATAAAACTGAATAAAATTTTAAAAGAATATACAAACCCATGTGGAGTTTGACAAGGAAACTATTATGTATGACTATGGAAACATCATATGTCAGTCAGAGCTGGTGCAGGACAGTTAACAGACTTTAAGAAAGGTAAGACAGAGGATACAGAATCCCCTCCACACTTCACCCCATATCTCGAATGGGAATTCTTAGCTTCATTGTGCCCCTTTGCTCCTTTGCAAGTTGATTTGTCATGTCTTGCACTGAAGTTATAGAGTCTGGTTTAATTTGTAACCTAGGCATTAAATACAGTGTTCAGCTGCATATGTAAATGGCTTTTGATTAACTTGGAGATGCTGAATAGTTGTTTCAGAAATTGATTTTATGCTATGCCTATATAATTATCAATGTCCATCTCAAATCTGGGTTTCACCCTGGTGACAGTTGTATGTATCCAACTCTAGCAATCCTCCCTTATAACATGGAGAGAGCAGAATCTTGGCTGCCTTTATTATTCTATACCTGGGGCAGAACACTTGAAGTCAGAGAATCACACAGTCTTGAGTTTATTTCATGCTGTTTCCAGAAACATAAGACAACAGAACAGGAGGAAACAACTGTTCTATCTATAGATCAGTTAACAACTTTAGAAAAATATATGAAGAAGTAAGGAGAAATCTCGTGAATGTGTTGAAAGACATTGCTGGCTGATCAGATGTTACAGTCTACCATAGCCTAACAGCATTCTGTAAGCTGGGAAACATGGAAGTCTCCCTCCACACAGCAAAAGTTCCCTGCTTTTTACTTAGGCTTATCTTAAAGATGTCTCAAGGTACAGGACTCCTTACTTATCTCAAGGGTTACCCTTAACACATCTCATGGAAATGTTCTTCCTTTGAGGACAGACATAGTAATTAGGCAAGTGCTCTAGAAATTTTGATAGGGCCATGCTTCTACTAACTTAATTGTACGATAGAAGCTTGCAACTTAATGAAAATTATGGTATCTCCCCAGACAACCCAATTCTCCATATTCCCATACTCTGAAATAAAGTTGAGCTTTTTCATCAAAAACAGTTTCCCAGAGTGCTGTTTCCATTCCCGTTAAAGGTCACTTACACAGCTTTCTTTCAACACTTCGCCTCTTTGTTCTCAAGGTCTGTTGGACAACAGGCCAGGAAGGATAAGAGGACACTCACAGATTGTATACCATGCCTCAATCTGTTTCTCATGTTGCACTTTTGACTGGGCTCATAAGTATGGTTCCATTCTACCTTGACTAAGTTATGGTCAACAGTTCAAATACCAGATAAGGCTAATATCTAGACCTGGTAGTTCATGTATGAAAAAGTAGATCTGTTTAGATAATATCTGGCAGAGAGCTGTGGGGAATGGGATGGTTGGGATAATGGAAGGATGGATATGGGAGCAGGGAAGTATATATCTTAATTAAGGGAACCATTTTAGGGTTGGCAAAAGCCTTGACTCTAGAGGGGTTCTCAGGGGTCCAGAGAGATGTACCCAACTAGGTTCTTGGGCAGCTGAGGAGAGAGAACCTGAAATGTCCCGATCCTATAGCCATACTAATGAATATCTTGCATATCACCATAGAAGCTTCATCTAGCGATGGATGGAGATAGAGACAGAGACCCAAATTGGAGCACTGGACTGAGCTCCCAAGGTCCAAATGAGGAACAGAAGGAAGGAGAACATGAGCAAGGAAGTCAAGACCGCGAGGGGGGCACTCACCCAGTGAGACAGTAGGGCTGATCTATTGGGAGTTCACCAAGGACAGCTGGACTGGGATTGAAAATGCATGGGATAGAACCGAACTCTGTGAATATGGTGGACAATAAGGGCTACTGAGAAGCCAAAGACAAGGGCACTGAGTTTTGATCCTACTGCATGTACTGGCTTTGTGGGAGCCTAGCCTGTTTGGATGCACACTTTCCCAGACCTGGAAGGGGGGGAGGACCTTGGACTGCCCACAAGGCAGGAAACCCTGACTGCTTTTTGGACTGGAGAGGGAGGGGGAGGGGAGGGGCATGTGGGGAGTGGGGGGGAGGGAGGCGGGGAGTAGGTAGAAATTTTTAATAAAAAAAATTTTAATAATAAAAAAAGAGAATGTGTTAGTAAAGCTTTTTCGGAGCTGAATGTTTTCACTGATGAAGACTGTTTAGGATTGTTCTCCCATGAATGAGAGAAGCTTTTAGCACTATGTAAGATTTTCTATGCAAGTATGGATAAATGTCAAAAATGGAGCTTAAAAATAAAACAAAAATGTGGCTATAGAAAGTGATGCTATTCACATATGTTTTTCTCTAACTTCAGGATCACAAATCATATGGACATAACATTGCAGATTAGAGGATTCTGGAACCAGTCCAATGCTTGGCTTCTCTTCAATCACAAGTGATTATTTATATGATTTCCTCTGGACTGTCAGAACACTGAGAAATACCTTGAAGACAAGATTCTCTTTTCATGTAGAGGGCCAATTTTCCCTACAATCCAGGGTACTTCAGGAGGTGTTGGTGCTCCTCTTGGATTTCAGCCTCTCTGCTCTCCTGGGTAAAGTGCATGATGGTGTCCTTCATAGCCCAGCATCATGGGATGCTAGTGGCTATTATGAGTGTGAATGTGCATGAAATTTTTGGCTGATTGATCAGTGTGGATTTACAAAGATATTTTCCTCTCATCACTAGGTACATGCACTAAACCCTTGACACAATGATATCATAAAAAGAAGGCATAAGTTTCTTTTTTTCCTAAGTTAAACTAATATGAGGATCACAACACAGGCTGAGCTGTGTGTTGAGCTGGGCAAAGGTTTCCTTAAAATACATGCACACATTGATGTCTAGCATTCTCACTCACACTTTACTGTGTGTATTTTTCCATACTTCTCTGACTGGGCTCACTTTCACTCATCAGAATTCCCAGCAGTTCCTTCTTTCACTGTGCTATAATTGATACTTTGCAACATTGCTGAATGGCCTGCAAACCATTTGCACTATTCATAATACTATTTGCAAAGATGATTTATATGAAACCTAGTTCTGATCTCCGGTCTCTGAGTCACTCAAAGATTGATACAGCATGATTTCTTCATTGGTCATATACCTCAGGTGCAGGACTAAAAGGGTGGATATGTCTCTGTAGAGCTGTACAATGTCCTCCAGCAAAATTTACAGACAAGATCTGCAGGTTATTCATCTCAGAAAATTCATGAATTTCATGAATCAAAATCATTAAGGACAAAAAGTCATTGCCTGTTTCAAACAGTGATATCTTGAACCTTCTCAACTGAAGAATGATGTTCTGTTCATGGTAAATCATTCATTTTACACTGTTTTATAGACAAAGTAAATAATTGCACTTTATTGCACAGGAGAGTGGTAACATTGATATAAATGAGTAAATACTTATGCATCTCAGGACTGGGTGACTCTTAGAGCCGAAACAATTTTGAACTTAGTATTGAAACAGGCCCGTTTTTCCAAGAATAGACAATGAGTGGCATCTTGACTTAGACAAAATAAAAATGAACTAACAATAAAAAGAGTCTGAATCTTAGAGATCTGCACTGGACCATGAATCCTGTCCTGGTGATGTCATGTAAGACAATGAGAAATAAGTGGATGGAAACTGAATTATAATCTTTGATGTCAGTTACAAAGATTTGCTTGACTGTGATTGTGCTTGAGTACATCTGGAAGGGAGCACTTTTCTATAATGATTCTGCCCATGTTGTGATAAAACATCTGAACAGAAAAACATTTAGAAATCTTCATAGATTCTATCAGATTATAAGAGATGAAATCAACAGTGCAGTAGGAAACTGACCAGAAAGTGTTGGGAACTCTCTAACCAGCTTGTTCACATTCATGCCAGAAATATTAATAAATATGTTTAGTCTATACATAATATCCTCATTTATGAAAAAAATCAATACAAAATTTTGAAGGGGGATTCTAGCATGTTTCATTTAAATATTCTTTAGTTATTTTTAAACAATACATTCTGAACATAATTATTCTTTTTCCCAACTATTTATATATCCTCCTCACATTCCTATTAACTGATTTGCCCAGCCTTTCTTTCAGTCTTTAAAAACAACCCCTTCTCTCTTTTTCTCTCTGACTCTCTATCTGTCTCTCTCTCACACACACAGACTCACAAAAACACAAGTATCAGAAACCAAAATATATAAACAAAGATCATCAAGACAAGAAAATGCCCAAATAAATTTATGCAGTTAAAGAAACATCTATAAAAATACCACTTTGTGATTTATTGATATTAGTATAACCTATTGGGAAATGTGTTTAATTCAGCCAGTGAAATTCGCCTGAAGACCACTAAATTTTCTTTGCATGTTCATACCAATTGCAGATAGTTTCTTCTTTAGGATTGGGAGTCCTGTTTCTTTCCCCTCTTGGCAGTAGAATCCCATGTTGTTTGAACATGTGCAAGCCCTGTATCTACTTCCACAATCTAGTGAGTTCATATATACATCAATCCTATTGTGTCTGGAAGAGACTGTTTCCTTGGATTCATTCAACACCTCTGGCTCTTACAGTCTTTTCAGCTTTTCTTCTACTTTAGTCCCTGAGTCCTGAGGAGAATGTTTCTTTAAGACAACTATTTAAAACTGAGTAGTCCAATATGACTCATGCTCTATAGATTGTCCATTTGAGATTCTCGATGTTATTTCCCATATTATGAAAGAAGAAGCAACACTAATGATACTTGTGTGAAGTACAAATTAATATACATATACAGGCATGTCTTTGGGAATTATTTTATTGTCCCATTCCTTTAGCACAGTGGTCCTTAACCTTTCTATTGCTGCAACCCGTTAATTTAGGTTGTCATGATGTAGTGACCCCCTAACCAATAAATTATCGTGTTGCTATTATATAACTGTAAGTTTCACTACAAACCATGATGTAAATATCTACCAGGCAGTGTACCTGATATGTGAACCCTGTTAAAGAGTATGTGACCCCTGTGAAAGGGTTGTTCAATTCTGAAAGAGGTCATACCCCACAGGCTGAAAACCATGGCTTTAGCATGACATTAGTTTTCCCATAAGAAACCTCACTACAATTTCTAGAATATTCTAGTAGTTTCAAATATGGATTACATTCATAGAGTGGTCTTTAAATCTACTCAAGATGGTTGATTACTCCCCCAATATTTGTGCCATTAATGAATACACAAGCATAACTAACGGGCAGATCACCATTGTGGGTCACAGTTTGTTGTTAGGTTTATTATTACACTTCTCTTCTGAGAGCCTGCCAAGTACCTTCTACTGCTATGAACAGTAGTAAGTAGATAAGGCTTCCACTAAGGTGCCAACTCAAATTCTACATGATCAATAAAATATATGTCTTGTCTTTAGCAATAAGGTTTTACCATCAGCTTGTGGAGAGCAACCAATAGCCTTGGCAATATCATCAGTTATTTTGTGATAAACATGAAGCCACTTTGGCCAATGATTCAATTTATGAATGTTTGTTCAGGAATGACAATTTCCAAATATCCAGTAGTTTACGGATGACGAATTTTGCAATAATTTGGAATCTGCTCTTTTGGGGTTTTGAGACCAAACACTGAGTGGAAACACAACCCTAAACCACCTGGGTTAGGAACAAGACACCCTTAATAGTTAAAAAAAAAACTGTTGGAGACAAGCTTCAGCAAAGATACCACTTAACAGGGTAGGGAAATGGATATTAGAACAGTCAGTAATGAGTATCAGTACACACATGAAAATAATAAAAACAGAAGCATAGGATAGTATCAAGAGGGACATCCAGTGAATACTGCAATTTGCCTGCATTTAATATTCCATACAATTGTTTACCCCAATACAACAGGGGGAAGAAGACAAGCAACAGCTTTAACATGATACAAAGGACATTATTTGCTTCAATACATTAAGACATCATATTATTAGCACTCTACTGTATAGGCAGTGGACCCACCTTAGACCAACTATCCTGAAGGCAAAAACTCCCAAGGTGAAAACTCCTATTTCAAAGTAAGGAGCAGAGGTATGCTTAAAAATCCTGATCATTAGTCAGGGTGGAGTGAAAATACCTATTGGGCCATCTTAATGTCAAGAGGACCAAAAAACCACATCCTAGGTCAGGATGTGCAGTCACACTTGTCAACAATTTTGGAAAAACAAAAACTCTCTGACTTTCAGACAAGGTGGAAATAGGTTCATATTTTTGGGCTGCAAAAAAACTCTTAGCAACAGATTTTTATTCCTGAATAATTTTTAATAGGGACTTTATTTGTGTATCAGGAATCCAGGGCTCTGAAACAAAGAGTGTAGAGGAATTCCCAGAGGTTCGCAGAAAAACTGTGTCTGCTCCCAAACCCATAAACTGTAAGATGAAGGCATAGTGCTGAGAAGCAGCCAGAACTATTGTCTAGCTGACAAATGAGGCTCTGTCAATGTACTCTCTGTACACAGAAGTGTATAGCAGTATCTGCAGTACACACTCTGGCAATCTTGAGGAATACCCTGTTGTTGGTGTCCTTGGAGACTGTGAGCCAGCTCTTCAGGGGTGTGTTGTAGAACTTAGTATCATTCCACAAGATTTTTGCAAGCCACTCCAAAACCTTTCCTGAGGGCTGATGGATCCAACTCACACCTATACCAGAAGTTCTCAGTGAAATAAATACCAGAGAAAGAGCAGGTCAGTAAGTGATCCTGGAAGGACTGCAACAACCCAGGGCCAGGTTCCTTTAGGGTAACCTGAGACAGGACAACTGTGGAGAAAGGAAAGCAGATGATAAGGTTGGAATAGGTGATAATATAGAAGTTTGACACTTTTGCTCCTTGACACTCACATGCAGGTAAATCAGCAGCAGGAATGAAGAAGGAATTCTGTCCATGGCTGTACACCAGTGAGCACCCAGACCCAGCTTAGCTTTTCCACACAAAGTTGGGTGAATCCAGAAGAGACTTGCATTCCATGCCAGGTCCTGGCTTTGATGAAGGACTTAAGTTTTAGGATTCTAGTCAAGCCCGTCTGTGAGGGGAGGCACAGAAGCCCTCACAGGAGTTCACCTTTTTCCCCAAAGAAAGTAGCCCACCTGGTACAGACAGGCCTTTGGTAAACAACACATCTGATGAGTGCTGTGTGAATGCAGCAGAAAAGAGTAGGTGACCTTGTAGGCTGGCAGCTATTCAGTCTATAATTGCATGGAAGAGAGTGATAGTTCGTTGAATACTATTCTGTTAATTTCCTGGATCATGTATTTGTAATTTCTATTTATTCAATATCAGTACCTTCATCTTTATGCTGCACTCAGATTCTTTAAAAACAGCACCAACAGAAAACATAAACTGTAGGCAAAGACATGATTAGTTAGTTCATTTCTCTCAGACCCCAAGCAGGAGTCTGAGGAGGGCCAGAGTGACAGAAGATCTTGAAAGTCACCACAAAGGGCCTAAAGATGTATCTAAACCATGAGTTTGCACTTACCACAAAGGTATAGTAACACTGTATAAAGAAACCAAACCCTCAATCTGAGAAAAAGCTGAGGCACTGAACCCTCATGGAAGGACGCACAATAAGACCTGCACCTACACTTGATCATTTTCCAGGGCATTTCAATGTCACAATGACTTTTCAATTATGATTAAATTTTATATCTTGAAATAGGAATGTGTCTGACATTATCTCCATGAAATTCAAACATCATTATAAATGTCCTCATCAAAGGCAGGGAGGAGAATGGTTCCACACAAAAAAATGATCCTGGAATGGATAACAGGAGCAATGAGGTTCTTTCCAATTTCTGGCTATTATCTGTAGATTAGCAGTGAACATTATTGAGTAAGTGTCTTTAGTAGAATGTAGAGTCATTTGGACACATGCTCTAGAGTGGTATGGCTGGATGCTGGGGTAGGTCCATTCCAATCTTCCTCTGGAGCAGTCATACAAATTCCACAGTGGCTGTACAGAATGGGGAGTATAAAGTGTTTAAGTTAGCAGTTAGTTAGTTAAGTTAGTTTGGGGCACTTCAAAATGGCTCTGCAGCATGCAAAAGACAAGTGCTTGAATTAAGGTCTTACAGTCACTTGACTGATGCCTTAAAATTTTTGAGACTTAATCAATTCAGAGGAAAAAAAATGGAAGATTCCCTTGCCTGCTGACCATTAATACTTTCCTGTTGGTGGAGACAAGAGAGTGTTTTATGAAGACAGTATTTTAATTCAAACAGTATTGTAAATTCAACAGAGGTTTAAGTGATCTCTAACACAGAATAGGCCAACAGAATTCATGCCTACCTTGACATATAAGGATTATGACATCAATATTCAGTACATAGCATTCATATTTCGAGGGGGCTTATGTTTGTTACAGGAACATGCCAAACTATCCCTCTACACTACAGAGATTTCTTATTGATTCAACCCCTTGAGATTATCAAGGATGACAGGATTCCGTGTTGCTTGTTATTGGCCCAGGTATCCAAACCCAATCACTCTATAGAACAAGAGTGACTTCAACATTTCCAGAGGAACATGAAGGATGATGGTGTGTCAGAAGAGGCCAGATCTTAAAAGCCTGAGACTGTAGGTCAGGGTGCTGTTGTTGAAAAGGCAGTAACTTAAGATCAGATTGATATGAATAATATCAAACTTATCATAATTGACATGTATACACACAGGGTAATAAATTAGTTCTATGAAAAGTAATTTAATAATATTTTGTCAAATTACAAGATTTACACTTATGTGGTAGTAGATTATGATGTAAATATCTCTTCAGTTCTTAGAAACTGAAATTCTGCTACACAACACAGGTAGAATTTAAAAACACATATTCATGCTACTTAAGACTGTGAGAGGAGTTTTGGTTTGGTCAGATGCTGTTTATGTGAACTTTACTGGTAAAATTCATATTATACATTATTCAAAGCTACTCCAAAAAGTTCAGGTCTCTTTGAATCCAGAGAAAATTCTGTCTATGCAGTAACACAGTTTTCCCTTCTTTAGTGTTTTATTACAGAGAAATATGTGAATGAGGGTCAGGTAGCATCATTTTATTTATAGAAAAGGAAGCAGAAAAACAGACACTCAGAAAGATTATGTCTGTATAAATCTTCAGACTAATCATCTCTGTCATCTCAGTGCCAGGGCAGCTTCTTCCTCCTTCAGGGTTTCTGACACACTCAGGATGTGGTTGCAACACTGTGTCTTGCACAGTAATAGACTGCAGAGTCTTCAGAAGTCAGGCCTCTGAGCTCCATGTAGGCTGTGTTGGAGGATGTGTCTGCAGTCAGTGTGGCCTTGCCCTGGAACTTCTGATTGTAGTTAGTATTACCAAATGCAGGAATAATGCTTCCAATCCACTCCAGGCCCTGACCAGGACTCTGCTTCACCCAGTGAATATTACTATATGTGATACCATCAGAGTCCCTGCAGGACAATTTTACAGAGGTCCCAGGCCTCACAAGCTCAGGCCCAGACTGCTGCAGCTGAGAGTCGATACCTGTAGAGAAAAAACAGTTTAGATGTCATTGTCACCTCAGTCCCTGTTCACTCTTCAGACTTGGAACTGGAATGCCCCTTTACCTGTAGTTAGTGACAGGAGGAAGAGAGTGATCCAGCTCCACTCCATGGTAAGGACCTGTGTGTTCAGTGACTGTGGAGAGGACACTGATCATATGTTGTTCTGGGTGTGGACATCTCTGTATTTACCACTATAGACTCATGTGATTTGTATATTCATGAGCAGTGTACCTCTTAGATAAGGTCCTAGTACAGCTTTAGAAGAAAGAAGTAGGGGACGTTGGGTCAGGCAGCTGCATGGTAAAGTCCAAATTCCAATCTTCTCTGAGTAAATGAAACCCATACTATATCTCCAAGCCTTGTGCAGATCTTTGGAAGTAACACTAAGACATAAACTCTCAATTTACAAAGAAACTTCAGCCACAGACAATTGTTTTCTTGTGGCAAAAGATTTACAGTTAGTAGTTTTGAAAAAGGATTTCAAAACTTGTAAAATTTGAGAATGTTTAGTTTTTTCTCATATACAAAAATTGGCAAGTGTTTCTCCAGAAGACTGCTTACAAAAACACTTACACAAATTATCAAAAGTGTAAATATCTCAGAAAATTTTGCACACAAATGTTATTGCAGCATTGTCTACAGTTGATAAATTATAGAAACAAACTACTTGTCTTTGAAAAAATGACTGTATTAAGAAAACTTGATATATATGCTATAAAACATAATTTATTCATCAGTAATGTATAAAAAACATATAACTCTGAGGAAAATGATTGCAATTGGTGATGACATTATTAAGAAATTTAAGACCCTCTTAGAAACAGATTTTATCTGGATCCTATTTGTAGTCCTTAGGTATCATACAGTTAGAAATAATTGTGAATGCACATATATAAAGACATAGAACTGAAAATGTCCAACGGAATAAAAGTGGCAAATGGATATGGAGGGGCAAGAAAATCATAGGTTGACTTTATAGGGTAAATATGTATAGTGGATATATTACACCTATATGAAAATTCTAAACATACTGAATATTGCTATTTCAGAATGATCTTGTTCATTCCTTGCAATTTTCATTTATGAATGCAATACATTTTGATCATATTCTCACCCACTATGTCCCTCTTGCTCCCATTATGATCTTTCAAAACAAAAGGTCTTTCTTCTAATACATTCATCTCTTTGGTTTAATTAATGAATAACTCTGGAAGTCTAATAAATGCTGTCTGTATGGATATGGCGTGTGTTATCCACTATTTCATAAGTAACTGCCAAGTGTTCACACTTCTAAGAAAAGAAAACTTTCTATGCATTCTTCCAATGCTAACAGCTCCTCAACTGGCAGTGATCCATGGGGAGTTCCTCCCCCACCTGTATTGTAGTCTTTTAAGATATATTTTGTTTAGTAGGGGGAGGGGGCATGGCACAATTTATGGAGTTCAGTTCTCTTCTTCTAAGAGGTGGCTTTAGAAATCAAACTAATATTGTCAATTTGATCAAGAGACACATTTGCCTGCTTAGCCTTTCCACAGGCTTTCATGCTGTAATTTTAACTGATTTGATTTTGTGCAGGACTTGGGCTGTTAACAACAGTTGCTAAGAGGTCCTTTGTGCAATGACAACAGTGTACATGTCAATCACTGTAGATAGAATTCCATGACATTCAACCTCATTCTCTGAACCTTACATTTTTTTCTCTGTTTCATGATGATCCTTCATTTGGAGGAAGGAGGAGATGGATACAGAGGATTCACTGTGGCTGAGTACTCAGTCCTTCATTCTCTGCACTTTGACCAGTCATGAATGTCTACAGTGATCATCACTACACACAGAAGCTTCCATGATCAAGGCTGAAATCAGCACTAATTTATCATATATAAACAGATACATTTATAGGCAGTTAGACAACATAATCATTAGCAATACAACTAGGGTCTACTTGGGCTATGTCTTTCCTAGTCGTGATTATTTGAGCATGTTTACTAGCGATGGTGACTTTCCTATGGAGCAGGTTCCAATTAGAAAGCAGTTATTCAGAGTGTAACAAGAACCACTAGTTGGTACCTCTTACCTAGAGGCTAATAAATTAGACTGCAAGATCTGGTACTGTGTGAGATTATTGATGTCTTTCTCTCCCTGAAAGCTTCCCAGCATCTTTCTGCACTAGAAAAACATAACAAGCAGTGAGAATTTCCTGTTCAGTTCAAGATAGAATTATCTATGGCCTGCAACCAAAGTCCTTAGTTCACTCATGAAATTCAGATTAAAACAACCCCAATGATACATTATTTCCTCAATAAGAGTGATTGTAAACAAGAAAATAAAAGACAACAAATGTAGGCATGCATGTGTGGAAAGAGTAATCTATAGTCACATGTTGATGTAAGTGTAAACTTCTGTAGTGACTTTAGAAATCAGATTGCTGATAGCTAAAACAGTCCTGTACTATAAAAGAACTTCTACAGGTATCACCATTCCTGATTTTAATCTGTACTGTAGAGAAAAGTAACAAAAATTTCATTGTATTGACATAAAAACAAACAGGTTGAACAATGGAATTGAACTGAAGTCCCAGAAGTAAATCAACAAACCCAAGGACACTTGATTTTTGAGAAGGAATAAAAAATTATACAATGGAAACAAGAAAGTATCTTTAACAAATGGTGGTCTAAATAGATGTCAGGATGTAGAAGAGTGCAAATAGGACCATATATATCACCCTGCACAAAACTTAAGGCAAAGTAGATAAAAGTCCTCAATATAAAACCAGATAAACTGAACCTGATAAAAGAGAAAGTGAGGAATAGCTTTGCACACACTGGCACAGAAGAAATTTTTTTGAACAGAGATTCAATTGTACAGGCAATAAGATCACCAATTAACAAATAGCACCTGATGAAACTACAAAGCTTTTGTAAGCAAGACAAAAAAAACCTATCAAAATAACTAAATGGCAGTTTACAGAGTGGTAAAGATTTTTACCTACCCCACAAATATATAAAGAACTCAAGACTAGACACAAAAAGCAAATAATTCCGGATTCTGGCTATGACAAATAATGTTGCTATAAACATAAACCCCTTGACAAAGAATGGATAAGGAAAACGTGGTACAATTTCACAATAGAGTACTACCCAGCAGAAAAAAATAACTACATCTTGAATTTTGCAGGAAAATGGATGGAGATAGAAAACATCATTTTGAGTGAATTAACCCAGACACAGAAAGACAATTATCACATGTACTCACTCATAAGTAGTTTTTAAACATAAAGCAAAGAAAACCAGCCCACAAATCACAATTCCCAGAGAACCTAGACAAGAATGAGGACCCTGAGAGAGTGATACATAGATTTAATCTACATGGGAAGTAGAAAAAGACAAGATCTCCTGAGTAATTGGGAGCATGGGGACCTTGGGGGAAGTTGAAAGTGAGGGAGAAGCAGAGAGGGGAGCATAGAAAAATATAGAGCTCAATAAAAATTAATAAAAAGACAAAAATTCAATATAGAAATGGGGAATAGATCTAAAGACAAAATCTTCAACAGATGAATCTCAAATGTTGGGGAAGCATTCTAAGAAGTTTTCAACATTGTTAGACACTGAGGTTGGTACTCAGAGGTCCCCAATATAAAATGACTCTGAGATTCCATCTTACACCTGTAACATTAAAATCACAGGAACACATTTAACTGAAGAGGATATAGAGCAAGAGAAACTCTCTTCCACTGATGATGGAAGTGCAAACTTGTGCAGCCACTTTGGAAATCAATATGTCAGTTTCTCAAAAATGGGAAACCTCTACCTCAAGATCTACCTATACCAACCTCGGGCATATACCCAAAGAACACTCCACACTATCATAAAGATTCTTGCTCAACTATGTCCATAGCAGCATAATAGCCAGAAACTGGAAACAAACTAGATGGCACTCAAAGAATGGATATAGAAATTGTGACACATTTACACAATATAGGAATACTCAGCTATTAAAAAATGACACCATGAAATTTGCAGACAAATGGATAGAACTAGAAAACTTCATCCTGAATGAGGTAACCCAGACCTTAAAATACAAGCATGGTAAGTACTCATTTGTAAGTAGATATTATCTGTAAAGAATAGTCATGCTAAAGTCCATATACCCAGGTAGGCAAAGTAACAAGGAGAGTTCAAGGGGTAGCATATGAATCTCCCTACTTTGGGGAAATAGAATAGACATCATGGTTGAAGGTGAGGCTTAAGTGGGACAGGAACAGAAGGGGTCAAGTGTAGGGAGGATGGAGAGAGAGTACTGGGAGAGACAACTGGATTGGGGAGGCATCTCAGGGACAAGATAGACACCTATCACAATAGAAATTCCATGGAATCTATCAATGTGACCCTAACAATGGGAGATACAGAATCTGAACTGACAATCTCCAGTAACCAGGTAAGACTTTCAGTGGAGGGTCTGGGATAACCAGCCATCCATAAAATCTCCAGCCTACAATTTGTCCTGGCTACAAGGTATGCTAGTGTATAGGTGGCAGGGATATTGTGGGGGTAATCAAGCAATAACTGGTCCAGCTTGAGACCCATGCCAAGCAAGTGAGCCCACTTTTGACAATGCTTGGAGGACCATGATCCAGAGGATGGATAGCTCAGAGACCTAGGATAAAACCACACCTGACTGTGAAAAAAAATAATGAAATGATCACTAACAATATTCTGCTATACTCAAAGATTGGTGCCTAGCCCAATTGTCATCGGAGAGGCTTCATAAAACAATTAATGGAAATAAATGAAGAGACTCACAGTCAAACATTGGGCAGATTTGGGGAATCCTGTAGAAGACAGGGATGAAGAATTGTAGATGCTAGAGGTGTCAAAACCATCACAAGAAAATCCAAGAATCAACATAAGCTTGTAACGGCTCACAGAGTCTTAACTGAAAAGCAGAGAGCCTGCACTGAGCTGACCTAGACCCTCTGTATATGTTAGAGTTATAACATCTTGGTATTCTTTTAGGATTCTTGAAAGTGGGATGGCATCTGTGTCTCACACTTTTGTTGGCTTTTGGGACCCTTTTACTCATATTGAGTTGCCTCACCAACTTGATATGCCATGTGAATAGGGGAACTTGGGAAATGGTAGGTAGAGATTGGAAGTAGTGGAAGGAAGGAAAACAGCAGTATTATTTAATGCTGATGGCTATAATGGATGATAATAGAGAAGTATTTGCTGGATTAAGCAGTCTAGATTCACAGAGACATTCTCTTCTCATAAGGGAATTCATTTACAAACTTCTGGATTCTGTAATATTGTTGAGAATTGATAAGGTGAACAAATTGAGTATCACAATAGGTAACAGGCTTGTGATTACAGAACAAGGACTATGATGTTAAGTCAGTGATCAATGCTTAAACTCTGAATTCATTCCTCAAAGCACATGAATATGAATTGGATTGGAGAATTAGTATTATTAATAACCCAACAGCAATATTGGTCGTGTCTTAGGAGTTAGACATTTATTTAATATGTAATCAAACATTTCTGTTCCAAAGTGTTGACCCAATTATAGCAGACACATGTGTTGACACTGACAATAGCTGGGGAATATATGGGTCAACTTTACAAATTTAAAACTGACTTTTGCAGGCATGGTGATTATGAAATTTCTTTATTCAATGAGAATTAATTTTAGTCCTATTGTTCCTTTCATCAATAGTTATTCACACATTTTTAATATTTATTTATTTATTATGTATACGATATTCTGTCTGTGTGTATGCATGCAGGCCAGAAGAGGGCACCAGACCCCGTTACAGATGGTTGTGTGCCACCATGTGGTCGCTGGGAATTGAGCTCAGGACCTCTGGAAGAGCAGGCAATGTTGTTAACCTCTGAGGCATCTCTCCAGGCCCATTAACCACAGGTTTTAAGCAAGTCTTTTGGTTACCTGTTCCTGTCCTCTCATCCCAAGACAACCCCCTACTCCTTCAGAGTTTCTGAACCAGCTCAGCTGTAGACATGACATTGTGTCTTACATAGCAATAGATGACAGCCTACTCATATCAGGCTTCTGAGCTCCATGTAGGAAGTATCAGGCACTGTGTCTACTCTGTTCTCAAACTTCTCTCTTTTTTTTTTTTTACATTTTAACAAATTTACTTGGCCCTTCTGCCAGTCATGGATTGAGCTACCTAATCAGGTCACTGGGTTGCAAATGAATGTTATGTTTCCAGAAGCAACAATAAAACAATACATTTGATTAATTAAAGTGAAATTTTTCTGGTTAGACGTTAGTTAGCAGTTTCTGCTTGGTTGGGCCCATGATTCTTTACTATTTACTATCAGACATGTTCAACTTGCACTCCACAGGTCACACATACCATTAGAGAACAGTTATGAAAGTGGCCCAACACATTTGTAGATGGCAATGTCATTGTAATGTCAAGAGCTTGGACACTCCTTTTATGTTAAATTATGTTTTAGTTTGCTTATACAGGCACCCAAGTAGCTCTGCCTGACTCAACTAAATGGTTTCCCAAATAATTATTTTAACAATCCCTCAAAAATACTTTAAAAATATTAACGGACTACATGGTTAGTGTCAGGTTCCAAAAAAACCCAGGACAACTAACTCTGCTGGCTATTGACATACCAAAGCACAGAGCTGGCCTCCAGGCTCTCTCAGTACCTATGGCCCATCTCTGTTCTTCCCATCTCTCCTCCTACCCTAAACCTTTCCAGCCCAGAGACTTCCCTTCTCTTCCCCCAACTTCTATCTTCTATATAACTCTGCCACTGCCATTTCTGCCCCCCCCCCTCTCTCTCTCTCTCTCTCGGCTTACACTTGAACTCTTTGCCCTCTTAGTTCTCTTCTCTTCCTCCTCGCTCTCCCCTGCATCTCTCTCCTCTCATGGCCTGGTTCAGTCTGAACTCTTCTAGATGCCTTGGGTTGTACTCTTTCTCATATCTACACTAAGACTCTTCTCACGCATCCCTAGGAGTATTCATATCATCAAGTTCATTCAGTGAGTTTAAGTCTTACCCAAGGTACATGAAATTTTGCCTTAAAATTTTCTTTTTAAATCTTCCGAAGAAGCACAAAATTTGACTAACAGTTATTGGAAAAATCCATTTACAGTGCCCCACTCCCTGGTTTGGCTAAATAAAAATAAGACACAAGCATGTCATACAGGATAGCATTCCCAGTTCCTTTATTGCACCTTGGCAGAGTGAACTCTCCCATCCCACTGAGAACAATATCATCACATCCATGTTTGTTAATGTGACCCACATGTCAATGGTTCATGAGACATCTGATCCCCCTCAGATTCAACCATAGCAGTAATGCTGTGAAGATGCATTGATCATCCTGCCTCCATCAGACACTAACATGGATCACTGGAGACTGCTGATGTCCTTTCATTACCAGTGGTCTGCAGAACTGTGGACATACCTGAGGTATCAGTTCTGTAGTTTTGGGACAATATCCCCAAAAATATTTCCCATGATCCTAAGGCCCACATATTCTTAATCCATAATAATGAGTGGTTCATGACCTAGTTTCCTATCCAGTGGCAATAGGCAAATTCCAATTTTACTCATAATTTGACCTTATGTATTGATTGTATTAAACAAAGAAGCTCTCAAGTATTGTAGTGCAGGGATCTCACATTTCAACTACTCCACAGTCTCTGAATGTAATGTTGTTTGCAATGGACTCCACAGAGGAAATCAGTCAGTGCACAACTTCCATATCAGCTTCTGCTATTTTATTTCTTAGGCATTGGTGGATGGATCTACAGTGCCACCTGCTGGTTTGGAGAATCAGCTAATACAAGCTTGTGTATGAGCTCACACAGTGCCCAAACTATAACTCTCACATCTGTCTTCAGTGTTCTAAGGTGATGTTGAGTAGATGATTCAAGGATGAATGGTGAACTGCGCATAGCTGTTTCCCACAACTCCATGAAACCCAGTCTCTTCTTTAGGTGTTATGAGATCAATATGAAGCAGTCACCACTGATGATGAAGTTGATAGACAGCTCAACTGATGGAGGGAGTCTACAAGCACTCCACCTGGCCAAAATCCAAACACACTATGCAACAAAGGTGACCAGCAGGAATCTAATGGCCTGTGGGAGTTGATGCTGTATCAGTATAGGTTCATGTTCTATTAAGAATTGAGACTGTAGGACAGGTTTCTGAGAACATAAAGGAAGTAAAACACGGGAACAGGGAATAATGTATGGTCTCAGAACCTACCTCAATCAGCAAGTGCATATATTTATTGGCTTAATGATTTCTGTGGAAAGGGCTTTAGTAATACCAACTTGCAGGATTACACTTATGTGGCTGTGCATTCGTATCCATATTTTACATTATAAGACACTGAATTCTGCTTGACCACAAAGCCAGACTTAACTATACACCTGAGGTTAAGTAACGTTTAAAAGCATGAAAATATTTTTGTTTAGCCAGATATTATTTATTTACCTCTTACCTGTCAAATTCATACTTTCATTTATTGAAAGCTACCCTAATAAAGGGCCCAGTCTTTAATAATCCAGAAGTATTTTGGTCATAAAACATAATTATATTTTTCAGTTTTTATTATTTTATTAAGGAACATACTTGTCAATGGAGATGGTTATTGTTGAAGAAACTGTCACAGTATGATGTACACGAGGGCTTGTTCAGTCAGCATCATATTATTTATGTTTGTAATATGAAAAAAAGAAAAACTAGAGTATTGTGAGGACAAGTCAGAAAATGGACACTCAGATGATTATTTACGAGCAAGTCTCCAGTCTAATATTCTCTGTCATCTTGGTCCCAGAATTGCTTCCTACTCCTCCAGGGTTTCTGACATACTCGGGATGTGGTTGCAACAGTGTCTTTCACAGTAATAGACTGCACACTCCTCAGATGTCAGACTGCTGACCTCCATGTAGGCTATGCTGGAGGATGTGTCTGCAGTCAGTGTGGCCTTGCCCTGGAACTTCTGATTGTAGTCAGTTCCACCATTTCCAGGACAAATATGTCCAGTCCACTCCAGGCCCTGTCCAGGCCTTTGCTTCATCCAGTTAATATAGTAACTGGTAAAGATGCAGTCTGAAGCCTTGCAGGACAACTTCACTGAGGCCCCAGGCCTTACCAGCTCAGCCCCAGACTGCTGTGGCTGGACTTAGGAATGGTCACCTGTGGAGACAAAGGCAGAGTGTCCCTGTCACCTGAGTGTATGGACCCTCCTCAAGTCTGGAACTGGAGATCCCCTTATCTGCAGCTGTTGCCACTACCAAGAGAATAATCTAGCTCCATTCCATGGTTAGGTCCTGTGTTCTCAATGACAGTAGAGAGTACACTGATGATGTGTTGTTCTAAAGTGTGGACATCCCTGTATTTACCACCATAGATAAACATGTTTTGCATATTTAAGAGAGGGTACTTCTTAGGTAAAGACCTCATTCATCTTGAGAAAAAAGATTCAGAGGAACTTGAGTCAGGCAGCAGGATGATAAGGTACAAAGTCCTAATCCTGTCTGAGAAAATGCATCCCATACTATTTCCTCAAGTGTTGACCATACCTTGTGGATGTAACATTATGACCTATGATCTCAATTCACAAGGATACTTCAAACAGACACAGTTCTTGCTCTGGGTGAAAAAAAATTACAGATTGGCTGTGGTGCCAAAAATTTTAAAACTCCTTAATTACAGGAATTTTTAGTTTTCTTTCATATACATGAAGTGATTAAATGCATTTCCAGCAGTTTGCATGCTAAAAAATGCTTACCCAAATGACCAAAACTGAAAACGTCTCAGAAATACTTGCACACAAATATTACTACAATATTATCTATAATAAATCATTTCGACAAATGATTGCATCAAGAATACATGTTATATATACAATATATCAGAATTAATTCATCAGAAAAGTATTAGGAACTTAGATCACTTTTAGGAAAATGAATGCAATTGGTGAGAACATTATTAAGTAAATTAAGACCATCTCAGAAACAGATATTTTATAAGATTCTCATTTGTATTCTTTAGATTTATCATAGTGAGAAATGATTATGTCTGCACACATGTAATGATATAGAACTAAAAGTGTCTAATGGAATAAAAGTGGCAAATTGGAATGAGAGGAGGAAGAAAAGGATAAATGATAGATGGAGTCTATGGGTAAATATCTTCAGTGCACATTGCATCCCCCAGTATGTCTCTCTTGCCCTACTTATGACCTCTCTCCAAACATATTGATCTCTTTAGATTTATTAATGAATAACTAATTAAGTCTAATTAGGTTAATTAGTGATATACACATGGATAGGGTGGGGGTTATCCACTAGCTTAGTAACCTCTAAGTGGCCCACCTCTAATGTATGTGATACCCACTTCCTAAGCAGTATTTCGATCCCAACACCTCCTCATTTTGGAGTGCTCCATGGGGAGTCCTGTCTTGTAAACTTTTGAAATACATTTCATTTAATAATGGTGGCAGGGCACACATGAACCAGGGACTGTGTGAAAAAATGTATCAGGCAACTTATGTACTTCAGTTCTCTTCTTCTAAGATGTGGCTCTCAGAAATCAAACTCATATTGTCGAGTTTGTCAAGAGGCACCTTTACCTGCTCAGCCTTTTCAGACATTATCATGCTGTAATTTTGACTGGCATAATTTTGTGAAGGTCTTGTTCTGGTAACTACAGCAGCTAAGAGTTCATTTAAGCAATGAGAATATACTAATCCTCGTACATAAAATTTCATGTTTTTCAAACTCATCCTCTGAATCTTTTTTTTAATTGAAAAAAAAAATTTCTGCCGCCTCCCAGCCTCCCATTTCCCTACCCATCCTCACCCTTCTATCTCCCTCCCCCAACTCCTCTCCGCCTCCCTCTCCAGTCCAAAGAGCAGTCAGGGTTCCCTGCCCTGGGGAAAGTCCAAGGTCCTCCCCCCTCCATCCAGGTCTAGGAAGGTGAGCATCCAAACTGGCTAGGCTCCCGCAAAGACAGAACATGAAGTAGGATCAAAACCCAGTGCCACCAGCTGGGGACCAAATATTCAAAGGCCTGTGACCATGGGGTGGGGGGCGCATCTCACAAAAAGCCCACAACAGATGATGGCAACAGCTTCTATTTGGTCACTGTGTAGAAGGTGACACAGAACTATGGTCCTTAGAGTCTGCTATAGAGCCTACCTAAGTTAGTGGGTTTCTAAATAACTGCCTGAGCTCACACTGCATACCTGGTCTGGGACTGAATAAGCATGGGTTGAAACTGGACTCTCTGAGCATGGCGGACAATGAAGGCTGATGAGAAGCCAAGGACAATGGCACTAGGTTTCGATCCTAATACATGAACTGGCTTTGTGGGAGCTTAGCCTGTTTAGACGCTCACCTTCCTGGACCTAGATAGAAGACCTTCGTCTTCCCGCAGGGCTGGGAATTTGGACTGCTCTTCAGTATCGTGAGGGAGGGGGAATGGTGTGGGGGGAGGAGAAGAGGAGTGGGGATAGGAGGAGGGGAGTGGGGGAAGGGGGCAATATTTGGAAGGAGGGGAGGGAAATGGGAAACGGGGAACAGGTGGAAATTTTCATTAAAAAAGAATAAAAATAAAAATTAGAAAAAAAAAAAAACCCAGTGCCATTGTCCTTGGCTTCTCATCAGCCCTCATTGTCCGCCATGTTCAGAGAGTCCGGTTTTATCTCATTCTTTTTCAGTCACAATCCAGCTGGTCTTGGTGAGCTCCCAATAGATCAGCTCCACTGTCTCAGTGGGTGGGTGCACCCCTGGCAGTCCTGACTTCCTTTCTCATGTTCTCCCTCCTTCTGCTCCTCATTTGGCCCTTGGGAGTTCATTCTGGTGCTCCAATGTGGGTCTCTGTCTCTATCTCCATCCGTCGCCAGATGAAGATTCTATGGTGATATGCAAGATATTCATCAGTATGGCTATAAGATAGGGCCATTTCAGGTTCCCTATCCTCAGCTGCCCAAGGAACTAACTGGGGACATCCCCCTGTGCACCTGGAAGCCCCTCTAGGTTCCAGTCTCTTGCCAACCCTAAGATGGCTCCCTTAATTAAGATATATGCTTCCTTGCACCCATAACCATCCTTTCTTTATCCCAATGATCCCAATTCCCCAAGTTGTCCCCATCCTCCCCTTCTCAATTTTCTCTCCCCATCTCCCCTTAACCCCATCCCACACCAACACAAAGATCCCAATTTTTTGCCGGGCAATCTTGTCTACTTCCCATATCCAGGAGGATAACTATATGTTTTTCTTTGGGTTCACCTTCTCATTTAGCTTCTTTAGGATCACAAATTAAAGACTCAATGACCTTTATTTATGGCTAGAAAGCAATTATGAGTGAATACATCCCATGTTCATCTTTTCGTGTCTGGGTTACCTCACTCAGGATAGTGTTTTCTATTTCCATCCATTTGCATGCAAAATTCTAGAAGTCATTGTTTTTTACCACTGAGTAGTAATCTAATCTGTATATATTCCACATTTTCTTCATCCATTCTTCCATTGAAGGACATCTAGGTTGTTTCCATGTTCTGGATATTACAAATAATGCTGCTATGAACATAGTTGAACAAATGGTTCTGTAATATGATAGGGAATCTCTTAGGTATATTCCCAAGAGTGGTATTGCTGGGTCCAGGGGTAGGTTGATCCCGAATTTCCTGAAAATCGTCACACAGATTTCCAAAGTGGTTGCACAAGTTTGCATTCCCACCAGCCATGGATGAGGGTACCCCTTCCTCCATAACCTCTCCAGCTTAGGCTATCATTGTTGTTTTTGATTTTACCCATTCTGACAGGTGTAAGATGATATCTCAAAGTTGTTTTAATTTGCATTTCCCTGATCACTAAGGAGGTTGAGCATGACCTTAAGTGTCTTTTGGCCATTTGAACTTCTTCTGTTGAGAATTCTCTGTTCAGCTCAGAGCCCCATTTTTTAATTGGGTTAATTAGCATTTTAAAGTCTAGTTTCTTGAGTTCTTTATATATTTTGGAGATCAGACCTTTGTCGGATGAGGGGTTTGTGAAGATCTTCTCCCAGTCTTTGGGTTGCTTTTTTCTCTTAGTGACAGTGTCTTTGCTTTACAGAAGCTTCTCAGTTTCAGTAGATCCCATTTATTCAATGTTGCCCTTAATGTCTGTGCTGCTGGGGTTATACATAGGAAGTGATCTCCTGTGCCCATATGTTGTAGTGTACTTTCCACTTTCTCTTCTATCAGGTTCAGCGTGTTCAGATTGATATTGAGGTCTTTGATCCATTTGGACTTGAGTTTTGTGCATGGTGATAGATATGGGTCTATTTTCATTCTTCAACAGGTTGACATCCAGTTGTGCCAGCACCATTTGTTGAAGATGCTTTCTTTCTTCCATTGTATACTTTTAGCTCCTTTATCGAAAATGAGGTGTTCATAGGTTTGTGGGTTAAAATCCGGGTCTTCTATACGATTTCATTTGTTGACTTCTTTGTTTTTATGCCAATACCACACTGTTTTAATTACTGTAGCTCTGTAATAGAGTTTGAAGTCAGGCATGGTAATGCCTCCAGAAGTTTCTTTATTGTATAAGATTGTTTTGGCTATCCTGGGTTTTTTGTTTTTCCATATAAAGTTGATTATTGTCCTCTCCATATCTGTGAAGAATTTTGATGGGACCTTGATGGGGATTGCATTGAATCTATAAATTGCCTTTGGTAGAATTGCCATTTTTACTATGTTGATTCTTCCAAACCAAGAGCAAGGGAGATCCTTCCATTTTCTGGTATCCTCTTCAATTTCTTTTTTCAATGCCTTAAATTTCTTGTGAAATAGATCTTTCACTTCCATGGTTAGAGCTACCTCAAGATATTTTATGCTGTTTGTGGCTATCGTGAAAGGTGATGCTTCTCTAATTTCCCTCTCTGCTTCCATATCCTTTGTGTATAGGAGGGCGACTGAATTTTTGGAGTTGAGCTTGTATCCTGCCTCATTACTAAAGGTGTTTATCAGCTGTAGGAGTTCTTTGGTGTTTTGGGGGTCGCTGATATACACTATCATATCATCTGCAAATAACGCAAGTTTAACTTCTTCCTTTCCAATTCGAATACCCTTGATCCCCTTATGTTGTCTTATTGCTATTGGTAGAACTTCAAGCACTATACTGAAGAGGTATGGCATGAGTGGACAGTCTTTTCATGTTCCTGATTGTATGGGATGGCTTTGAGTTTCTCTCCTTTTTGCAGTAAATTGCAATGCTTTTCTATAACAAAATGTTTGGAAATAGCAAGCAGTTTATAAATGTCTAGTTTTTATTTAGTATTTTATTTGAGTTGTTGGAATAATTTTGTGTTAAGATTATGATTTGGATTTATGTATCTGCTGATATAGTATTTTAACAAAAAATAAAAAAGGTGTATACAAAGTTAGAGATGTCTAGTGAAGAATTGTAGTTTAGTAATGTCTTGTCTATATCTGATCATGCTCTATGTTTATTGACAAATATGCTTGCAGAAAACTGAGTAGAGAGCACATTCATGAGTTTTGTACTTTGTTTTAACTTGTTAGTTTTTGAACAGAGGTCCCCCATAAGGGGCAGTGTTTTCCCCACAAACAGGAGATAGTAATTGTATTCCTTAGTACCAGGCACAGGATAATCCCCTAAAACTGATGGGAGACCCCTTACCAGATACTGAAAACACTATGAGGTATTGGTAGGGCTCTTGGTTGACCAGAACAAATCCACAGTTTGGCCTTATTACTGAGAAGAAACTTAATATCTCAATAGATTGTAAGAGCCAGAAGGCTAGATGACTCCAAGAAAAAAGTGTCTTCCAGACATAACAGGATATATTAGTATTCTACAATGGAGTAGCATTCGGCATATTAATCACACTTAAGGTTAGACACATGATCAGCAGGAGAACACAACACAGAATTACCTCAGTATATGTTTTTGTAGATATTTTGTTACATATTTTGTTCATTGATTTTTTTATACTTATTGGTTTTGCATATGTATTGTACTTCCAGAATTGTATTATTATGGGGTTTGTATGTGTATCTCTTGATAGTTTGTTTGTTTTAATACCTTTTAAAGTTCATGTTTTCCTATTTCTTTGCTTTCTACCAAGAGAAAGAAAGAGGGTAGAGCTGGTGCGGGACAATTCTGTATTCTGTCAATTATGTTTTAAATAAATGATGATTGGCCAGTAGCTAGGCAGGAAGTATAGGCGAGACAATCAGACAGGAAGTAGAGGTAGGGCAATGAGAACAGGAGAATTCTGGAAAGCCCATTCCCCAGCTGTCCTGTATAGACACCAAAATAGCAGGATGTGATGACCTGTCCTGCTGAAAAAAGGAACTGAGTCATGGGGTTAACATAGATAAGAATAATGGGTTAATATGAGATATAAGAGCTAATATGAAGCCTGAGATAATGGGCCAATCAGTTTATATGTTATGTAGACCTCTTTGTGATTTTCTTTGGAACATACCAGCTATGGGAACCGGGAAGAACAGAAACCCCAAAAATCAGGCCCTTGTGTTACATAGAGTTGGGAAGGTAAGGCTACAGGCAGGAATCTGTAGAACTTTTTGTGGGGGGAAATCAATGATCAGAATATATTACATGAATTTTTTAAATAAACTATAAAAAGTAAATATAAATAATAAAATAAAAAAGTAACCATAAACCTGTGAAGAGTTAGCAAAGATTCTTTCTGTGCTTGAGCATGGAAATATCAATAGCAGCAGGAATAGGTCAGCTAGGAGACTTCAGGAAAGAAACCACAGAGATATAGAGTCCTCTACACACCAACCACATCTCTGTACTATGCATTCTTGGCTCCACGGTGCCCCCTGTTAGTCCTGAACTCCCCTGAACACTGGTTTGTTAGGGCTTTAACTGAAGTGGCACAGTCTGGATGGTGCAGTAACACAACCCTGAAACTTCATTGTTCACAGTGCTCAGAATCAAGAGTAACAGCAATTGTTAATCTGGAGAGGTTGACTATATGCTTCAGAGTTTGATTTTTAAGGTGTGCCTATATAAATATCAATGTCCTCTCAATTCCGGGTTTATCTCTGGTGGCAGCTGGTTTTAGCCATAACAGTACCCAAGTAAAAGCAGGTGACACAAGAAGAGAGCAGAATATTTCTTGCCTTCATCAGGATACAACTGGGGCAGAGCACCAGAAGTCAGAAGCACAATGTGTGTTAATATCAAATGCAGCCCCTAGTGCATCCATGAATGAATTCCTGCCACACTCAAATACAGGAGTCAGCTGAAAAATGAGGGACCACTGTGATGATCACATTAGAAAAATATATTCACATTGAGAAGGAGATAGAAACCAAGGGAAAGATTTCTGAATTGAAACAGAAGAGGAGTGAATGCGGGTAGAGTGGGGAAATGGGGGAGGCAACAAGAAATGAGGGAAGGGAAACTGTAGTCTGAATGTAAAATCATTGCAAAATGTTCACAATTTTTAAACAAGATACTTGCAAATCAAATACATACATCAAAATATGAACCATTATAGCCAAGTGTGCCTTATCTTGGTAGTGTAGGGATGTTTGATACATGTGTGTCAACAAATCCATTGAGCCAAATAACTGGACTTAAAGACAGATAAAATATCAAGGCAACAATTGCTGCAACTTAATTTGTTTCTCATACCACATTTGCATGCATTTAAAGAAATAAAGGGACAAAGGATATCTCTTTGCAAAGAACCCTCATGTATGGAGGATTCTTACACAGCCTTTACTCTTTCTGTCTGCCATTTCAAGCCCAATGACCTTTTATTCCTGGACAGAGCATATGTTAGTAAAGCTTTCAAAGAGTTAAACATTTCCACCAATGATAGATACCTTTGGAAAATACTCCCACAAATGTGAGAAGGTAATAGCACTTTGCAAGATTTTGTATGCATGTGTTTAAGTATGTGAAGTGTAGTTAGTTAACTATATAAAAACAAAAATATGAGCCACAGATATGATATTTTATTACTTTTTACTACAATTTCAGGTTTTTTCTGTAGCACTTAATATTACAGCGGAAAAACACCAGATGCGTGGATTCTCTCTATCACTAGTTGGGATTGATATGGTGTCCTGTGGATTGTCAGTTCATAACAAAACTCCCTTAAGGCAACACCTGCTAACCATTATAGATGGTCAGATCTCCCAAAATTTAGAGTTCTGTATGAGCTTATCTCATAATTTCTGTTCTTATCTTATCTGTTCTTCTTGGTAATGTGTACAATGGAGCACTTGCTTCTCCAGTATGAGGTCACACTAATGGCTGTCATGGGTGGCAGTGGAAAAGAGTCATTCCAAGCCAAGCAAAATGGAATTACACAGACACACTCCTCTCATCATAGAATCCACTCACAAATGGCTGGACACTGTGAGATTTTGATGAAATGATCTGAACTTCTCATATGTTAAACTAATGTTGGGGTCATAATACATGTGAGATGGTGTAAAATCTGTGAACATGAGAAGGAAATTTCCTTGAATAGATGCAGACATTGGTTTCGAGCATTTCTCATTCCCTCTTAACTCTGGGTTTCATTTTGTCTTTATCCTCTGACAGGGTCTTGTTTTCACTGATAACAAGAAGATAGCTGTTTTATTTATTTATTAAAAATTTCCACCTCCTCCCCTCCTTCCATTTCCCTCCCACTCCCCCAATTCCGCCTCACCCTCCCTCTCCAGTCCTAAGAGTAGTCAGAGTTTCTTACCCTGTGGGAAGTGCAAGGTCCTCCCCCACCCTCCATCCAGGTTTAGGAAGGTGAGGATCCAAACAGACTAGGCTCCCACAAGGCCAGTTCATGCAGTAGAATCAAAACTCAGTGCCAAGTCCTTGGTTTCTCAGTCAGCCCTCATTGTCAGCCACATTCAGATTCCAGTTTGATAAAATGCTCCATCAGTCATAGTCCATCTGGCCTTGGTGAGCTCCCATTAGATCAGTCCCATTGTCTCAGTGGGTGGATGCACCCCTTACGGTCCTGACTTCCTTACTCATGTTCTTTCTCCTTCTGCTCCTCATTTGGACCTTGGGGGCTCAGTCCAGTGCTCCAATGTGGGTCTCTGTCTCTATCTTTATCCATAGCCGGATGGCGGTTCTATGGTGATATGCAAGATATTCATCAGTGTGGCTATAGGATAAGGCCAGTTCAGGCACCTTCTCCTGTGCTGCCCATGGAACTAGTTGGGGAAATCCCCTTGGACACCTGGGAACCCCTCTAGAGCCAAGACTCTAGCCAACCCTAAAATGGCTCCCTTGGTAAGGATAACTTATTCCCTGCTCCCATATCCACCCTTCCTTCATCTCAATTATCCCATTCCCCCAAGCTCTCCCCATCTCTTCTTTCCCCCAATCTACCCCCACCTACTGTTCTCAACTTTGCTTGACGATCTTGTCAATGTCCAATATCCAGGAAGATAACTATATGTTTGTCTTTGGGTTCAACTTCTTATTTAGCTTCTCTAGGATCATGAACTATAGGCTCAATGTCCTTTGTTTATGGGTAGAATCCGCTTATGAGTGAGTACATACCATGTTCCTCTTTTTGGGTCTGGGATACCTCACTCAGGATAGTGTTTTCTATTTCCATCCATTTGCATGCAAAGTTCAAGATGGCATTGTTTTTTACTGCTGAGTAGAACTCTATCATATATATGAGCCACATCTTCTTTATCCACTCTTCTATTGAGGGGCACCTAGGTTGTTTCCAGGTTCTGGCTATTACAAATAATGCTTCTTTGGGCATATCTTGGGTATATTCCAAAGAGTGGAATTGATGGCTCCTGAGGTAGGTTGACTCCCAGTTTCCTGAGAAACCGCCACACTGATTTCCCAAGTGGTTGCACAAGTTTGCATTCCCACCAACAATGGATGAGTGTTCCCCTTACTCCACAACCTCTCCAGCATAGGCTATCATTGGTGTTTTTGATTTTAGCCATTCTGACAGGTGGAAGATGGTATCTCAAAGTTTTTTTTTTTTTGATTTGCATTTCCCTGATTGCTAAGGAGGTTGAGCAAGTCTTTTTCTGTGCTATAGTTGATGTTTCTGAACATAATTTAAGTGCCTAAGCACTATTTCACTGTTCTCGAGTCGTCTTTTTTTATTTATTTTTATTGAGCTCCACATTTTTCTCTACTCTCCTCCCTGCCTATTCCCTCCCCTTCAACCCTCCTTCAAGGTCTCCATGCTCCCAATTTACACAGGAGATCTTGTCTTTTTCTAATTCCCATGTAGATTAGATATATGTCTGTCTTTCTTAGGGTCCTCCTTGTTGTCTAAATTCTCTGGAATTATAATTTGTGGGCTCATTTTCTTTGCTTCATGTTTAAAAACCACTTAAGAAAGAGTACATGTCATAATTGTCTCTCTGTGTCTGTGTTAACTCACTCTAAATAATGTTTCCTAGCTCCATCCATTTTCCTGCAAAATTCAAGATGTCATTATTTTTTCTGCTGTGTAGTACTCCATTGTACATTGTGTAAATGTACCCCATTTTTTCTATCCATTCTTCAGTTGAGAGGCATTTAGGTTATTTCCACGTTCTGGCTATGAAAAACAATACTGCTATGAATAAAGGTGAGCATGTGTCCTTGTGGCACGACTGAAGATCCTTTGGATATATTCTCAAAATGGGTATTACCTCACTCAAAATAATGCTTGCTAGCTCCATCCATTTTTCTCCACAATTTAAGATGTTGTTATTTCTGCTGTGTAGTACTCCATTGTGTAAATGAACCACGTTTTTCCTATACATTTTCAGTCAAGGGGCATTTAGGAAGTTTTTAGGTTCTGGCTATGACAAACAAAGCTGCTATGATCATAGGTGAGTTTGTGTCTTTGTGGCACAATTGACGATCCTTTAGATATATACTCAAAATCGGTATTAATGGGTCTTGAGGAAAGTTGTTTCCTAATTTTTTGGGAAATCACCACACTGACATCCAAAGGGAACATAACGGCTTGCATTCCCATCAGCAATGCAGGACTGTTCCCTTTACCCCACAACCTCTCTAGCATAATTTGTCATCAGTGTTTTTGATCTTGGCGATTCTTACAGGTGTAAGATAGAATCTTTGAGTTGTTTTGAGCCCTCTTGCAGAGATGAATATGTCTGGAACCTGACTCATATCTTCTCACTCTGATTCACTCACAGATTTTTACCACTTGGTTTACTCAGTAGTCTGATACCTCAGCTGTAGAATCATCCATACTAGCTATGTTTCAGGAGGTCTCTGAGATGCTCACCCTGCACATGAGCTCCAGAAAAATCACAGATAAACTCTGCAGTCCATTCCTCTTGGAAAAAAATCATACATCAGTATCTGGAAGTACTATTGATGGATCTGACAGACTGGAAAAAGAAGGAGTGTATTTGTGATCATTTGTTGGACTTGAGCCCATAAGGCAGTTCATATGAATCAAGTGACTAGTGACAAAATTATATCAGTAACAAGCATCAGAAAGTAAATCTAAGTCACAAATATGTAATTATATGTGACAATTCATGAAAAAGAGCTGTCACATTGATGAACATCTACAAAAACAGATTTTTCTCCAATATTCAGCATTTTTTCCTATTTATTCCATGATCATCATTAGCTGTGAAGCCTAAGGCATCCTGCCTGTAGTATGAAATGTCAAGTCTCTTCCAGTAGAATTCCTCAACAGGCATCTGAATAGACCTTGATTTACAGTTATGTAGTCATATTGGCAAGTATCCTCATTAAACTTCAATAATCTATTTGGTTCTTATTTAAGAAGGCCAAAATTCTTCTACATGTTGTCCAATCACTACTTTGCAATTGGAGAAAGAAGATGGGAGTGTGCTTTGAAAATTCACTGCTCCTTCATGCATTCTTCTTAATTAAGCATACAGTAGCATTGATTCTAACTTAGAATTGGAGAAGAGAATTTACAGTTCCCAAAAGGCATTCCTAAGATGATACCATCAATCAATCAAAAGCATTTAGATTTCTCATGGAGGTGAACTCTGTGCTATAGGAACATGCAAAATCAGTCACTGTTATCAACTATACTCTTCAACAACACAATCCTGGAGATCATAGCTGCACATATCTCTGTGCTATTTGTTGTTAAGAAATTTACTCAAACTAAACAGTCCTCAGCAAAGCACCAAGGATACCTGTGACACCCATGTATCCCAAACACTGTAGGAGATCATCTTGTGTCACTGTGTGTCAGTAATCTATAACAGGCTTATGATTGTAGTGCAGGCTCTTGGAACAGAGGTAGACTATGAAGTTGGAGTCAGTAATTAATGATTAATTTATTAACCTACCTTTCAGATCTATCTCATGAATATTAACTGTGTTGCTGGATGAGTTTTGTTAATAGTAAACAGTTTTTTTGTCATCACCTAGGAATTTGATGTTAATTTAATATGTGATCAAATATTTTTGCTCTAAGTACTGACCCAATTTAAATAGACAAGTATGTCCACATTGACATCAACATGAGACTATGTGTGTCAACTTCACTAATTTAAAACTATCTGCTCCATGAACCTTGTATTCAGGGTTACTAGAAATTTCTTTATGCAATGAGAATTAAATTTTAGTCTAGCTGTTCCTTCCCTCTATACCTAACCATAAGTTTTGAACTTCAGGTTATTCCATTTTGTCCTCTCAGCCTCAAGGCAGCTTCCTGAACCTTTGCAATCTCTGGCACACCTCAGATGTGTACTGTGACTCTGGGTCTTACACAGTAAGAAATGTCTGAGTCCTCATATATTGGACTACTGAGTACCATGTAGCATGTGTTGGATATTGTGTCTGTATCCAGTGTGATTCTCTCCTGGTACTTCTGCCCATAGTTTGTTCTACCAATGCTTAGGAATATATACCCAATCCTTTCTAGCACATATCCAGTTTTCTGCCTTACACAGTAGAGAAGTTATCTGAGTCAAAATCGGTGCAGGATACCTTTGCTGCCCTTCCCAGACTCCTCATTTCAGCCCTAGACAGCTCTACTGGAACCTGGACCTTACAGTTGTTGTAACGCTGCTTTTGTCACTTCAGTCTCTGGCTCCCTACTCAGGCTGGGCTCTAGGAATGCACTTACCTATAGCTTCTGCGACCAGGTACAGGATGATCCAGCTTCATTACAGGCCTAGTACCTGGGTACTCAGGGAGAGTGAACAGGAGCATGCATTCATGTGATACTGTAGGGTATAGGGACATCACTGTATTTACAAACATTATCTCTGTAATTTATACATGAATGAGGAAGGATATTATTTAGATCAAAACAGGAATCTGTCTGATACAGACAGAAAAGTTAAAGGTTTTCTGTATTACTCAGTGGGGTGGTGAGTTCCAAGTCCTAAACCTGTGTGGAGGAATGCATTCCTAGTCCATATTGACCATTGTGCAGACAGAGTTCTTTTATCCCATTGAGAATCATATTGTTACGCCCATGTTTGTTAATGTGACTCACATATCAGTGGTTCATGACCATCTGATCTTCCTCTGAGTCAACCACAGCAGTAATGCCCTGAAGGTGCTTTGATCATCTTGCCCCCATGAGATATTGGCACAGAACTCTGGAGAGTGCACTTGTCCATTCCAAACCAGTAATCAGCAGAACTATGCACATCAGGTGTTGTCAGCTGGGTAATCCTGGGTCAGTTTCCCCAAAAGAGTTTCCATGGTCCTGATGCAGAAATATTATTAACCTGTACTAAGTGGTTCAAAACTTAGTTTCCTATTTATCAGCAATAGGATTCTGATTTGGCTCATATACTCCCATTTGACCTTCTGTATTGATTTTATTAAACAAAAAGTTTGGAAGTATTGTATCATAAAGATCTCACTTTTCAAATACAACAGTCTATGGATATAATGATGTTGGCAATGAAATCCAGATTCTGCTGGAATTCCTTCAGTTCACAACTTCCTTATCAGATTCTGGAACCATTTGTTTCTTAAGGATTGATGGACCAAGATTGCCAGTGTTTGATTTGAGGAATCCATTAATATCCATTAATGTAAGTTTGTCTATGCTTTCTTCAAGGAATGTTATTCTAAGCTTCCTTAGGGCAGTTCTGACCCTGTTTTAGGGAGATATTCTTATCTACTTGAAGGTCTTCTTTACAACTTCAGTGTTGTAACACACATAAAGAAGCCATTTCTTTATGATTTTCTAAGACATTTTTGAAACATTTTTCCCTATACTTACTCTGGAACAAGATAATCAAAACAAAGTCAGTTTGAAAAGGTCAACAAGATTTGGTGGGCTATAGGAGTTGGCCACATTTCAGATGACAAGCCTTTTCCCACTCTACACTCAGGCAATTGCATGGCATGTACTACAACAAAGTTAGATTAGCTGAAGTTACCTCTTTCCTACACAGAGTCTTAGATGGGCAAAATGATGTAGAAAGATGATGAATCTATTCTATAGTGATATAAAATATAGACATTGTATTATGCCAGAATTTGAATAATAACTGTCGCAGCTTTTGCCTGAGGATTTTTCTTGGGTACTCTGACCATAAAGAGTTAATAATACACTGATTGTGGCATGGGAGCCTGTCTGGAATGGCTTGAAAATTGTTTGGTCAAATGTCCTTATAGAAACAGAATTAACCATCCTGAGAACAACTTGCCACATGTCTCTAGGTTCTAAAAATTTTGGTTACGGGGTTAATTAATGAGTAAAAATGATAAAAGAGTTATCTGATATAATGATGTCAAAACTTGAGGAAAATGATTGGAAATGATAACTCTATCCTGTAATAGTTTATTAATGATGACTTAAAGATGATCAAAAGGAACTGAAACGCGTGTTAAAAAACAAAAAAAAATATGATGTGCTCTATGTTTTGAAACAACATGAATATATCCCTACTTACTAAACTCTGTATCAATAAAGAAGTGCTCTGGTATCCAGTCTATCAGAATAAAAGATTATTTCAGCCATCATGGCCTGACTCACTTCCTTCCTCACCAATCCTTGTATACTCTGCAGGACCTGTCTACCATCAGTGATGGTTCCCAGCAACTGGTGCCCAGATCATGTAACTGCAGAAATAATTTACTTGCTGTGAGTTTGGTTTAACAAGGCCCCTGAATGAGAAATAGACCAGGAACTAGAGGGGAGTGAAAAGTTAAGAAATAAAATAAGTCATGGTCCACAAAAAGGTAAAAGAAGATCTATATAGATATAAATCTTATAAATATTATGGGCCATTGTGAGTCTAAATAAAAAGACTCAGTATAGATATAATACAACATACCCTACAGAAAAAAAAAAAAACGTTATTGAAATACTTTTTCACTGGCCTCAGAGAGTTAAGTTTTATCCCCCTTGTCTGTACCAGCAAATTAAGTTACACCTCCCCCAAGATAAAAGTGTCTAATACTTGTCTACACTGTGAGTTTCATTCAAACCTTGTGCTGCTAGAGGTTGAACCTCCAGGCAGTAGTACTTGCTGAATCATGAATGGGAATATTGGAAGGATTAGCAAAAAGAGTGTCCAGGGTAGAGCAGCAGCTCTTATTGGTTATTGTTCATGACAGAAGCATATCCTGGGTATTTTCCAAGAAGAAGAGACAACCCTCTAATCATAATCATTGCTAGGATCTCACTAAAGGTGCTGCAGTCTCTTGCATATGAGAAAAGGCTGGCTACGAAGAGTGAAAAAAAGTAAGAATGGCAAAAATGAGACAGACTAACTCCTATGAGATACGAATGTATATTGATATTCTTAAAAATGTCCCCATAAAGAAAGGAAGAAGGAAGAAAGAAAGAAGTAAAGAAAGAAACAAAGAAGGAAGGAAGGAAGGAAGGAAGGAAGGAAGGAAGGAAGGAAGAAAAAAAGAAAGAAAGAAAGAAAGAAAGAAAGAAAGAAAGAAAGAAAGAAAGAAAGAAAGAAGAAAGAAAAATGGAGGGATTAAGGAAAGGAAGGAAGAAAATGATATTAATGATCCAGAACACATTTTGTGAAAATTCTTGTGAAATAAACTAGTCCTTGGTTTTCAGACAATGGAAATTAAGACTTAAAAGTCTAAGAAAAGCAGTTTAGAAGATATAAGTTGTTGTTAAACTAAACATGGTCCTGATAATGTGTTTGTTCAAGTGGCTTCTTTTTGTGAACTTATTAAGCAAACTCTGTCTACAAAAGCAGAGATAGGTCTCCCTGACAATGTTTCTAAAGAAATTTTTCCTATTAAGAAGTATGTAACAATTAAGACTCCTGTTCCTGAAGAACCCCCTTTACCAAAGCATGGAGATTTTATTGTTCTGTTCAATAATGATTTGGAAACATCTGATGACACTTCTAAGGAGCCTTTACATCCTCATGAATCCTCTGATTTAGAGAAAAAAACTGCAAAATATCATAATAAAGATTGACTTCCACCTTATATCATCTGTTCTTCTTATAAAATAAGGGGAACTCTTAAACATTGTAGTTCAGGACTCTTACGCATGTCTGTCACTGTCCATGGAACAGTTATTTGGAGACCCTCTTTTAAGTTACTTTCCTGTTAAATTCTAAAAGGTGAATCCCACACCTTTATCTTAATCCCAACACTTGGGATAATTCTACTTACTCATTTCTCTTTCCCCTTCAGAGGTAAGTGTCACTATGGAGCTACCTCTTTGTTTATTTCTACTAGAAAAATCACACCAGTGTGTCAGGAAGCTACCTTTAGCCCTACCTGGCTCCCATTACATGGAGAGGGAAGGCTCTCCTCTGTAAATTGGGATATTTCTATCTGAGAAGTCAGTCAGTCTGTTTGGAGACTCCCAGATTGAATCTCTTGTTACCAAGACACTTGCCCTCTCTGCTCCCTCATAATTCCACTCATCTTCCCACTTTAAATTTCTTGCCTCCCCTAAAAGCTTTCTAAATCTAACATAGATCAAACATAAAGTTGTAAATTTTCAAAGACAACTAACTTATATTGTTAAGAATGAATTTAATTAAATTGTAAGTTATTGAAGATTTAGAAGAGAAGTTGACTAAGCATGATAACTAGTGTAAAAAAATAATTTCTTACTTAGTCTTTGACCTTTAAAATGTTTAAGTTTCCCATTATAGACTAAACTACCATGCCTCTTGCTTGTTGCCAAGCCTCAGTTGAAACAATGAATTCTTTTGGGTTCCATTCATTTTAATTGATACATGGATCATTAAGATTATGTCTCAAATTATAGTTTGTTGAAGACTGTTACTTTAAATAAAAGAAACAATTTTCAGAGGCTTCAGCTGCCTTCTCAGTTTTCTATATAGGTAAAAATTAAGCCACTGACCTCGCTTTCTGTGGCTAATGTCATGGCTAACAGCAATTTGTATTGTTACTAAATTCCAAAAAATTAAACTCACCAAACAAGTTCAAAATAACTTTTTATTTTTTCTTTGTTTAAAGGAACTCACTCTTCAATGACTACTTCATTAACTAACCACCTAAGTCTCCTGATGGATAAAAAGCCATAAAATTTAAACTTAAACTATAAGGATAAAAATAATAAGGGAAATAAAAAGATATTTTAAGATATATAATCATAAATTTATATAATGTCTGAGGACATAAGAGCTTAAATTATGATATGTAGATCAAGAAAAATAAATTATACAAAAATAGAGTCTAATTTTTGTCTAAAGTTATGACAACATATATTAAGGTCAAAATGAGAAAGATTAAATAAGACATGAAGGTTTCAATTTGGGTGAAGTTTTAAGGTTTAAAGTGTGGGGATATGTGAAGGCTTAGATAAAAAATGTTTTGGAAACAAAGCAAATAACTTAGGACATGTGAAATGCAAGTTATTTACATAGATAAAAGCAAGTTATGAAGATCTGAGAATGAGGTTTAAGTAATGATACAAAAGTGATTTGAGCTAGGTAAACAAAAAACATGGTCCAGATTTTTTTCAATTGCTATTATGCTGTTATACTGGGACTCTAACAGTTATTAATTTTGACAGTAAGTAACAAAACTGATAAACTACTATTCTGATTCTGACAAAATACTACCACTATTATTACAGCCACAAATAATAAAAATATTATAAAGTTTTTGTTTCTTTATGAAGACTCTTTTTTTTTCTTTTATTTATTTTTTATTCTTTTTTAATTAAAATTTCCACCTGCTCCCCGTTTCCCATTTCCCTCCCCTCCTCCCAAATATTGCCCCCTCCCCCCACTCCCCTCCCCCTATCCCCACTCCTCTTCTCCTCCCCCCACACCATTCCCCCTCCCTCTCGATACTGAAGAGCAGTCCAAATTCTCAGGCTTCTAAAGATCAACTTGTTCACCAACACCCACATGTGAAAAACTTAAGAAAAGTCTCATCAAGCTATGATTTGTTTCCCACCAGCCTATTTTCTTAATGGGACACCTCTCTCTACTCTCCCCCCTCTCTTGAAAATATGGTTTCTCATCTATCATGACTTTTTTTTCTGAACAACTTAACTTTATTTCTGTCTATAGCCTCTCTGATCCAACAGGTTTCAAATCAACCACAGACACCTCCAGTAAATCCAGCATCAAATTTAGCAGTTTCCTCAGAATCTATGTCCTGGTCCAGCCTCACAGACAACACATTCCTAGTCTCAGATGGTCCTACAGAGAGTGAACAATGAACAATGAGAGAAATATCCTGCACTTACTGGAATTGGCCAACATTGTAGCCTTTGGGGTTCCCACCTACGATGCCCCAATTTTAGCATGAAGTAGGTATTATATTGTACTTTGTCTTTCATTTATTATCATCAAAAAGTCAAAACAATTAATTTCCTAACTTGGGGCATATGACTAATGAGCCTGTCTAACATGCGCTATAAAAGAATTACTAATGTTCTTAGTAGGCCTATATGACTTAATTCTGCTTTAATTTGGGAATTACTATATTCATTACTACTATAAGAACTGTTCTATATACCTCACTACAACAGGTTCATACTACAGAGCATGTTTATTGGCTCTCAAAATATGTTATCCAAAAATTGCTAAAAATATAGAACACAGGGTCCTTCAGGAGCATACCAATGCTTTGAAGGAAGCTGTTTTTTTTTTCAGGAAATCAGTTGAACAAAATTAATCTTAGACTTAGTGTTCAGTGTTATTCTACCTTTAAATTGATTTGTGTGACTTCTCTACCATACAATGACACAGAATATGACTGGGGTCAAGTTCAGGCACATTTATAGAGTAGTTGGAATAATTCTGCTTTATCTATGGACATAGATTCCTCCATTCACCATGAAATTTCTGACAGGCTCACTCTGTGCACAAAATATGGCTGTCTCGTCTTCCTTCATTATCTAAGTTGATATTGACTAGATGTTTCAAGAATGAATAGTAAGCTGCACCTCAGTTGACTTTCCGATCTTCATGAAACCCACTCTTTTCTTTGGTGTTGTTGGATATAGCTGTAGCAGTGAATTCTGGTGATGAAGTGAGTTGGTAGACAGCATAATTGACTGATTGTGTTCACAAGAACTCAACCATTCAAAAATTCAAACAGACTGTAGAACAAAGGTGACCAAAGTTTGACATCCAATGGCCTGTGAGATGTAATGATGTACCAGTATAGTTCTATATTCTATAAATTTTGAGACTATGGGGCAGGTTTAAGAGACTGGGCAGTAAATATGAGACCAGGGAATAATGTATGATCTCAGAACCTATCTCAATTAACATGTATATACATTGATTTGATTAATGATTTTTGTGAAATGTAATTTAATCATACTTGACCAACTTACAGAAATTATATTCATATGCAGTGCATTTGGACACATGTCTAACATTCTAAGAGACTTGAACTTCTGGAGGAACACACAGCCAGAGTTAACTATAAACCTGAAGTCATGTAACATACAAGACTCTGAAGGACTTTTATTTTCCCACCAGTCATCATTTGGACTTTACTATTAAATATAATATTTGAGTTTATTAAAAACTACCTTCAAAATGTCCCATTCTCTTAGAATCCAGAGATGGATACTTTTTTATCATACTTCATAATCACAGTTTTTACTTTTTATTATTTTATTAATGAAGAAACATTTCAATGAATGTAGTCATTGGTGAAGAGATTGTAAAGGTATGGCGTACACTAGTCATCCTAAATCAGCATCCTTTCATTCAGAGAAATAATTTTGAAAAGTTGGTACAAAAAATGAGAGACAAAACAACATTCAGAATGATTGTTTTTGTGAATGTCTTAAGGCTCATCTTCTTTGTCATGTTAGTCCCAGGGCAGCTTCCTGCTCCTCCAGGGTTTTTGACACACTCAGGATGTGGTTATAACACTGTGTCTTGCACAGAAATAGACTGCAGAGTCTTCAGATGTCAGGCTGCTGAGGTTCCTGTAGACTGTGCTGGAGGATTTGTCTGCAGTCAGTGTGGCCTTGCCCTGGAACTTCTCATTGTAGTTAGTACCACCACTATTAGGATTAATATGTCCAATCCACTCTAGGCCATGTTCAGGCCTCTGCTTCACCCAGTGCATAAAGTTGTTAGTGAAAGTATAGCCTGAAGCCTTGCAGGACAATTTCACTGAGGTCCCAGATCTCCCCAGTTCAGGCCCTGACTGATGTAGATGTACCTGGGAGTGGACACCTGTGAAGAAAAACACAGAGCAGATTGTCAGAGACATTGTCACCTCTTTCTCTGTCTTCTCCTCAGGTTTGGAATTAGAAATTCCTTACCTGTCATTACTGATACAAGGAAGAGAATTACAGAACTCCATCCCATAGTGTGGGCCTTGTCTGCTCAGTGACTGTGGAGAAGACACTGATCATATGTTGTTGTCAGATGTGGACATTCCTGTATTTAACATAATAGATTCAGGCAATTTGCATATTTAAGAACAGGGGACTTCTTAAATAAGTATCAAATCCACTTTGAGAAGTTGGTGGAGAACACTTGAGTCAAGCAACAGGATGATGAAGGTCAAGCCCTAATCCTCTCTGGAGAAATGCATCTCATACCATTCCCTCAGATCTGCAGAAGATTGAGTATAACAAAAGGACCCAAGCACTCAATAGATTCTGGCCTGAGGCAGTTGCTCCACTTTGTAACAAGGTTGTCTTTTTGATTTACAGAAGGTGGTTGTGATGATAATGGTGGTAACTGAAAATTTCAAAACTTGCTGAATTTTGAGAAACTACAGCCTAAATTCAGATAAATATAGTTAATATTTGCCATACCAGAAGGTTTCATACAAAAACTCACTGAAATGACCTAAAGAAATATATCTCAGAAATATTTGCACATTGATGTTTAATGAGCACGATCTGTCATATCTTATGAAAATAAACGTTGTGACTTTCAGCAGATGATTGCAGCAATAAGACCTCACTATATGTGTGACACAACAGGATTAGGTTATCTAAAAGTATAAGGAACTTATATCACCTTTAGGGAAATCAGTGTAACTGGAGATAACTGTATTAATTAAAATTTTGTCTGAAATACAGATACTATATGAAACTCTAAGTAGTTTTTATATATTGAATATGTACACAGAAGTATTTATGCAAATAATTAACAACTTAGAAATGAAACTGTCTAGCAGAATATAACAAAACAGGAATATCAAGAAAACGAAGGGTAGGAATTATGGGGGAAATATCCACAGTTTAAAATGGACAGGTATGAAAATTCTAAACATATATAAAATTATTACTTTCATTATACTTTTATCATCAGTGACCTAATACCAATAGATCTAAAGCTTGGTGTTGGCCCACGAAGAAATAAGAATTTTTCTTAAAATTTGTAATTTTTTTCTCATAAAGTACATCCCAACCAAAATTTCTTCTTACTCTTCTCTCTCACTCATACTTCTGCTCTCCCCCAGATGCATCCTGTTCTGTCTTCCCCAGAAAAAAAGCAGATATTCCAGGTACATCCATAAAATATGGCATACCAAGCTAAAGTAAGACCAGACAAATACCCTACCATTAGCTTGGATGAATCAACTCAGGATGAAGAAAAGTGTCCACCAAGTAGAGCAAAAAATCAGACAGACCCTGTGTCCAGTGTTAGCAGTCCCAAAAACATGCCAGCTATTTAGCCATAACAGGTATGCTGAAAAACTAAGGCAGCCCTATGGAATCCCTGATTTCCACGAACAGACATGAGTCCTTATTAGTTAATTACATTGACCATGATCTCCTGGTGTCTTTGGGCCCTCTGGTTTTTACAATCTTTTCTCTCACTCCTAAGTAGACTTCATAAATTCTAGAAATATTTAGCTCTAAGACAATGTATGCATCAGTTGCTGAATGGAGTCTCCTTGGTCTCAGTGACGATGGTTTTGCTAGGTTCCAGTCACAGAACACTCTGCAGGCAGGACAAGCTAACTGTATGTCAGTGGTTTTGTAGCTGGTTTGGAGTCCTAACACCTCCACTTTAGAACTTGCATGGTTACAGAAGGCATTCTGTTCAGGAAAACTGGTACAATAGAACATCTATGCAATCTATGAAGCTAATCCTATCAAAGATTTCTAGTAATGGAGGATACAGAGCCTGAACTGGCCATTTTTTTAAAAAAAATGTTATATTATGTTCAATGGTGAAATTAAGGCTCAAATAAACCAAGATACCTCTAAGAACCTTGGAAGACAGCTTATGAAATTCAATTCTCATTTCTACCAAGTAGATACAAAGAAAGCAATTCAGACAATATTGCCAAGATTACAAGTAGACATCTTTGCTCAGTTACTTCACATACTCTCATGCTGTAACATTGACTTGCTTGATTGGTTGAGATCTTGTGCTGGTAACTGTAGATGCTGAGAATTCATTTGTATATTAGCTATGTCAGGTCTTGAAGACATTTCATGGCTACTAACCCCACATTATGGTTCTTTAATTTGATCTCATTTTTCATTTGAAAATCCCTAAGTTTTGGGTACGAAGTAGGTACTAAGGGCTCAGCTGTGGATGGGCACTCAGACTTCCATTCTTAGCACTTTGACCAGGTATGAATGTCTACTTTAATTACTACCCAGAGCACACAGAAGTTCTTGTGATCATGGCTTAGAGCAGGACTAATCTATTGGTTGTAAAAATAAATATTTATATTGCAATTTGATGACATGACAATTATCAAGAAACTTGTTAAGGGTCTACTAGGGCCTATGTCATCCTAAGCCATGGGCTTTTGAATGTGTTTACCTGGGATAAATATTTAAAATGAAACAATCAATGAACATAATTAGAATAAAGTTGATCACCACATAACTCTCAGGCACTAGTGGATATATCTTACTGCAAAGCTGTTATTGAAGACTACAAGATCTGCTACTTTACATGCTCATTGATGTCCTTTCTCCCAATGCAGACCTTCCTACATTAGGAAAGGAAGCTGAAGGGAGAATTTCCCATTCAATTTCTGGTTGATTTCTTTATGGTGTACAATAATACAGTCCTTAGCTCACAGTGAAATGCAGTTCATAACAAATTTAACATTCTATTTTTACCTCAGTTAGAATGACTTTGAACAAGAAAATAAATAATAACAAATGCACACTTGGTTGTGGAGAAATGGTGACCCTCATGCACTGTTGATGACAGTATACTCTAGTTCCTTACATTGTAAATTTCATCAGATTACTAAATAAAACTCTTCTGTGCTCTAGGTTTATTCCTTCAAGTATATACTCAAGAGATTCTACATCTTACTGTAAAGAAACTAGCACATCAATATTTATTGTTACTCTATTAACAGCAGTTGGAAAATGTAATCAGCCTAAATTTCCAATCAAGGACAAATAGATAATGAAAGCTGGGGCACATAAACAATGGGATATTACTCAGTAGTAAAACAAGAATCATAGACTATGTAAGTAAGTCGTTGAAACTGAAAAAATATTCTGATTGAGGTCACACGGTTCCATGAAGATAAATGTTCTCACTTATATTTGATTCCATGATATGAATACTTGATTTCTGTGTTTAATTTGTAGGAGTCAAGTGACTAGAAATGGGTCATTAGGGCCTAAGGAATTAAGGGAGATGGCATAATAAAACAGGGACAAAAGAAAACCAGAGGGGGACCCTGGAGAAAGAAAGTCTCAAGCATGAAGTGGCACTTGAGAATCGAGAAATCAGGAATTGGTGTAAAGCAAACCAAAATTATGGGTGATAAGAAAACTATGTGTAAATATAGGATCCTGCAGAAGAAGTAAAAAATAAAGATGTAGATAACATGGAGTGTGTGTTGCCCGACAAAATGAAGTTAGATTGCTTATAGTAAAGTTAGGCGTAGTATGGACTAAAGACAAACATAAGAACCTTTTAACCTTTGTTATTTCTATAACAAAACAAGGGGAAACAATAAACAGAAAATAGTTGCCTTGTTCTAAATTTGCACTTTTCTTTGGTTGAAAATATTTTTTGTGTTTAGATAATAATGTGATTAGAGAGCATATATATCAAAACTAAACAATTTTTAAAAAACTCCCGGCAAGCCTTATATTGAGATTAAAATTTTTATTTGTTGAAGATGGGAGCGGAGGGGCTGCTTCCCACCGCCACCCGGCTAACTTTACCCGAAATAATTACATGGAAACTGTATTCTTTTAAACACTGCCTGGCCCATTAGTTCTAGCCTCTTATTGGCTAGCTCTTACATTTTGATCTAACCCATTTTCTAATATTCTGTGTAGCACCACGAGCTGGCTTACCAGGAAAGATCTTAACCTGCATCTGTCTGGAGTGAGAGAATCATGGCGACTCACTGACTCGGCTTCTTTCTCCCAGCATTCTGTTCTGTTCACTCCACCCACCTAAGGGTTGGCCTATCAAATGGGCCTAGGCAGTTTTTTTATTTAACCAATGAAATTAACTCCATCATTTATTTTTTTTATTTTATTTTATTTTTATTAAAAAATTCTGCCTCCTCCCCGCTTCCGCCTCCCATTTCCATCCCCCTCATATTTGAGAATTTCTAGCAGTTTCAGCCATGGGTTACATTCATAAATTGGGTTTTATATCTCATAAAAATGTTTGAACACCCCACAATGTTTGAGCCTCGACTGCACCAGCACATCTCACACACAGATTACCATTATAGGACACAGTTTACTGTTCAGATGATTATTACCATTTTCCTCTGAGAGCCAAGTACCCTTAAACTACTCTGAACAGTACTCAGTAAGGATGAGACCTCAGTAAGGCACCAACTCAAATTCTCCATATTCAATGAGATAGTTGAATGTTTCTTAGCAATAGGGTCTTGCCATTCTTTTGTTGAGAGCAACTGATATCCTGAGATATTTTGTTGTTTCCATGGGTCAACTTTGGCCAATCATTCAATTTATGGATGTTTATCCAGAAATATCACTCTTCCCCATAACCAGTAGTTTACTGAAGTTGAATATTGCAATAATTTGGAATCTGTTTTTCTTTGAACTGGAGGCCAAAGACTGAGTGGAACCACAAATCTAAACCATTTGGGTTAGGGACAACCCTTGATACTTAAAAAACCAAACAGACAAATTCTCATTTCTGAACAATTTTTAAAAGGGACCTAGGTTTGTATAACATAAATCCAGGTCTCTGAAATTCTGAAAAACCTTGGAGATTAGAAGGAAATGTGTACCCATTACCAACAGCCTGAATTGAAGAAGAAAGCCATAGGAATTAGAGCCATCCTGTCCTATTGTATAGCTGTCAACTGAGGCTGTGTCAGTATGTTCTCGATGCATAGTAGTATGTAGTAGTATCTGCAGTTTACACACTGGTGATATTGAGAAATACCCAGTTGTTAGAGATAATCATGGAGATTGTAAGATGTCTCTTCAGAAATGGGTTGTATAATTTATCAACATCCCACAAAATGCTTGCAAGCTACTCCAAACCCTTCCCTGAGGGCTGGCAGATCCATTCCATGCCTATACTAGATGCACTCTGTTGGTCAGAGGTGGCTGGAGGTCATCATACAAAGGGACCAAGGATTTTCTTCACAGGTTCAATATTTGCACAATGTGTTCTTTTTTCTCATCACTATTGGTGTTTTAGAAAATAGAAAGAAAATAATTTGTCTAAATTTGGACACATTTCCCAGTGACTTTGTGATTTGAATATGATTAACAACATGGAAAGATATTGAGTGAACTGCTGATTTCTTTAAAGAAAGCTACATTAAAAATTATCAATTCATTTAAATTGATAAATCAGCTTCTTATTTAAATGTTTAGAATATAAAACTATCAATGTGTTTCTAAACCATTAATATGGACTTAGCACAAGTTGTTGTAGTTACACTGCAAAAAATCCCAAAATACTGAGCTCAGGATGAGGCACTGAACCCTTATTGTAATGAGCAGTTACACCCGCACTGACTCTTGGTTCATTTTTCTAGGGCATTTCAATATTACAGTGAATTTTCATTTATGGTTAAATTATGTGTCTTGAAATAATAATGTAAATGACATTTTTTTCATGATATTCAAAGATCATCACACTTATCCTCATCAAAAGTAGGCATCAGAAAGTTTCTACAAGAAGGAAAAGACCCTGGAAGAGACGATACTGGGGCAAAGTTGTCAAGTTTGGGTGAATGTACCAAAGGGCCACATTTTCAAAGACTTCTGGTACTTGAGTATTGGAAAGGCAGGCATCAGCTTCTTCTGAGAGAGAGCTTCATTTATAACAGAATCACTGATTGCATTTCAGATGCTTTGTCCTTAGAAAGCATAACAAACAGTGTGATATTCTGTCTTAAGTCTGTGATACGACCTGCAGTGTATGCAGACATTTCTTCTGATTTTTCTCAGTAGTATTTGAAGTACTTCTGGGTCCAAGGCTAAAACAGTGAGGAAAATGTGGACTATGTGGTATAAAAATTAAAATTCCTAAACTTATTACAACAAATACTTTATAAATGTATATGCTAAGCACATTGCAAAAGAAGGTCTAAAATTAGAAAATATTACTGTAAATTTTTAGCATCCATTTATACTTCTCTGAACTGCTTTATAGCTTTCAAAATTACAGATCTCAGACATATCCAAGTTGAGAGTTTATTTAGTGTATTTGCAATCAGTGCTTTAGGCATGATTGACTCTCCCTCTTCATCACAGTGATATGTATCCTGAAAATTACTAGAAAGAGAATAATTCTTAGATAAAATGCAACCATCAATACATTCTTCTGAAAATGTCAAGCGCCAGGATTGAAACTGTAGATATATGTGAGGAGAGCATGTTATATAGTGATTATGTGAGTAGTGGGATTCAACTTGTGCACAGAATAGAAGAGCAACCCGACTTTCCTTTAGATGGCACATAAAGTCTGCAACGAAAGGCAGATTTTAATCTCATGAGGTGCATATCCTCCAGTCATTAACAGTTGAGCCTGGAAGAAGGGAAGAAAGTGAATCCCTTATGCGAAATCACCATTAATCTCAGCATTCTCCATAGTAAACTGAAATTCTACAAATCGAATATCAGGGCTCCTTCTTAACCAGATAATGAAATGTTCTTGGAGGTACTCTTAATACTAGGATAGATACAGTCCATATACCTGGGACATCGCACCAGACTGAAGAGCTCTTATTCTTTAGACAAAAGAAAAGTCAGAGAAGAAACTGATCACAGGCTAGTTATGATGTGCTGTCAAGAGATAAAGGTAACTGCTGCAAACAGGATATGATATAAAACATTGTCAGAATTCACATAAGAGGAGCAGTAGAGTGGTGTAGGTAAGAGGATATCTCACCTTCTCTACCTTCAAGATCCTGAGTATGAATAGGTAGAGTCTGGATTTAATATATTTTCCTCAAATCTCTTTTCCCAAGTCAAAAAAATCATATATTAGAGCATGGTACTACCAACTTGACTAAAATCCTTTCCTGTAGAAAACAAAATATACACAGAAAAAAATGAAATTGTAAATGCAGTGAAGGACAAATTATGTGGTTGTTCCCATATTTTCCTTATCTCCTTCTCCTGAACTGAGGGTTTTACAGAGCTGTGGATGCCTTCAGACCAGGTCACTTACAGCAGTGCAGCATGGGCTCAACACTGAATGGAGCATCAAGACCTGAGATCCTAAGTCATAATCATACATTCCAGCTGAGAAAACCCCTTCTGCCATCAAAAAGAAGTTACATGTAGAATTACAGATGCTGCTGCTAATATTGTGATGACAATGACTGGATGTCTAACACTTCATATTTGAAAAATTGTAGCCTTCTTGTATGTATGTACAATTGATGTCTGTCCTTCCAATAAGGCTCCCATGTAATGACCAAAACACATATGTGCAATATAACTTAACAAAGATTTTTTTACTGTACAAAGTTTGGAGTCCTGCCACAGTAACTACATCACAAGTATTATATGGTCATTGTGATTCTTTGAGGTTATTGCTGTGTCCTGTTATTGAGGAGAGGAAACCTTAAAGAATCGGAGAACTCTATCACTCTCTAGATGTTCCCCTCATTTACTAAATTTTCTTTCCTAGTGAATGTTTTGTCTACAGCACCCCTGCTGGTCGTGAGAATCCTCAAATGGATTTGTTTCTCAGCACTGTATCTGCTGTACCATAATGCAAGGCTGTGTCAGCATCAGGGTGAAGTGGTTCTTGACTATGCCTATTGACATACTGATGGACATTTCAGGGACAACTGCACACTTTCAACCTGACTTTATCCCTTTTTATCTCAGGTCAAGCAGGGTTTTCCTGAAGGTCAACAGCCAGGAGGAGGATGCCATCTCCAGAGAATCAAGTGGTTTTTTTGACATAATTAATTTAGTCAGAACTGTATAAGTAACTATGGAGTAAGACTATTTAATGGAGCCTCATGGTTTCTTTTTGTTCCTAATTGAAACAGGCTCCCAGGTTCTCCCAAGTGCTCCAGAAATGACTGTGTATTGAGAATAGCCTTGACCTGCTAATCTTCCTTGCCTAAACCTTCTGAGTGCTGGAATTTTTGGTTTCTGCTTAAAAGGAAATTGTATCTTATTTTATTTTACTTTTATTTTATTTTTTTTTATTTATTTATTTATTTTTTTTTTGGTTTTTTTTCGAGACAGGGTTTCTCTGTGGCTTTGGAGCCTGTCCTGGAACTAGCTCTGTAGACCAGGCTGGTCTCGAACTCACAGAGATCCGCCTGCCTCTGCCTCCCGAGTGCTGGGATTAAAGGCGTGCGCCACCATTGCCCGGCTTTATTTTACTTTTAAAGTCATTTTGTGTTCCAAATTTATCAGCACACCTTGTTCATGCTTGGAACTTTTGGAGGCCAGAAGTGGGTGTTGGACACCATGGAAGAAAAGTTACAGAGAGTTATGAGCTGCTATGCAGTTGCTGGGCCCTGGAAACAAGTTCTCAGGATGAGCAGCCAATTATCCAGGATCCTATGTTACTATTTAAGTTAAGGTTCTAAGGGAGTACAAGCTTTTATACAAATAATTACTCCTAATTACTTCCAAAAAAGAAAAAGTATGGTTTAATTTGATTTGATTTAAAAGTGCTTCATTCCATGATTATCATTTTCCCTTTATTGAAAATAGATATTTTTCATATAATATATTCTGCTTATGATTTCCCCTCTGTCTATTCATCCAAGTTCCCACTCATACTCAGTCATGAAATTCTAATTAAATTCAATGGGTCACAAATAAACAGAGTGACAAAGTGAGACATGTTGATAAAAAGAATGTCTTTTACAAAAGAGGGACAGAATAATAAAGGAGAGTGAGTCAATGTGACTAAAGTTAATTACATTTATTTATAAAACTGTCAAATAAAAAATTGAAAACTGGAGGAAAACAAAATTTGCTGGCATAAAAAAAAAATATCCCAGATCCTCTCTGTGTTTGAGGTTCATACCTATAAAGACTAAATCAGGTTAGATGTGAAATTATCTTGGAATTTAGTCACTGGGCCAAGATTGCCTGTGGGTTTTTTTCTGAATCCCAAGGACTGAAACAGAGAATCTCACTGATGGGCTGTCTCACATCAGGACAAATTCTCCAGATTCCTTCAGGATTCCACAGGGTCTAATGCATGGGACCATAGGAATGTCCAGCAGGTGAAAACTGGTGCTCAGCAGGCTACCCACCAGGCTACCCACTCAACCCTGCCCTCCTCTCCACGTTTGCTCTTTTTTCTGTGGGGTTCCTTGGACTACCAGGAGTCCCAGTTCCTGTGCTGAGGAGATCCATCCAGACTGGTCCTTGGCCCAGGAACAGATCCTGTTCCTGCAATGAACAGAGAGTCAGTCACAACAAAGATTGGACCAAGACACCAAGACTCTCCTGGCTCCACTTGAAGGACGAGATTGGCAGGGGCCAATGCAAGGTTCTTCCAACAACCTTAAAGGCAATATGACATCACCAGAATCCAGGGATCATGCAACAAGAAGAATTGAGCACCCTACTCCAGAAGAAATAGAAGAAATTGACTTTAAATGGAACATTATGAAAATAATAGAGGACCTTAAACAGGATGTGAAAAACTGCCATAAAAAATGGAGATGATAAGATCCCCCAGCTCAGCCTGTTTGGGCGCTGGGATGGGGTGGTGAGCACAACTGGGCTAGAGTTCCTTTGTTTCAATAGCTTGCCTGCAGCAAGGTAGGCATTTTGTTTGCGAGGTCCCTGGCACCCTAGGGGCTCTGATCCTGTACCAGAAGATCCATCAGAGGGGTGAGTGAGTAGACCCATGACAGTAGACCGGGAGACACAGCACAGACATTCTTTCACCCCCTATACTTCCTGGTCATCCTGCAGGGGCTACTCTCCCCAGCTACTGCCTTCCCCTTCCTATCCCATCCTAGCTTAGACCCAGGAAACCCCTCCCTTTTTCCTCCCTTTTTCAGGGCCATAAGATCCCCCAGCTCAGCCTGTTTGGACTCTGGGATGGGGTGGTGAGCAGAACCAGGCGAGAGTTCCTTTGTTTCAATAGCCTGCCTGCATCAAGGTAGGCCTTTTGTCTGTGAGGTCTCTGGCCAGCAAGGGGAACTGATCCTGTACCAATAGGTCAATCGGGGAGCATTCAGAGGAAGAGATGGGCAGGCACCAATGCAAGAATCCCTCCAACAATCTGAAAAACAACATGAAAACAGGGGAATCAGGCGAACTTACAACAGGAGGACTTGAACAACCTAATCAAGAGGAAATAGAAAAAATTGACTTTATGAAAGTGATAGAGTCCCTTAATCAGAAGGTGAAAAACTCCTTTAAAGAAATGGAAGAGAAGAATAACAAAAAGTTTGAAGAAATGAGTAAATCCATAAATGATATCCTAGGAAACCAAGAAAAAAAATGAAACAGATAATGGAAACAGTTCAAGAATTGAAAACTGAAATGGAGGCAATAAAAAAAACACAAACAGAGGGCCGGCTGGATACGGAAAATCTAGGTAAATGAACAGAGACTACAGAAACAAGCATAACGAACAGAATACAATAGATGGAAGAATCTCATATTCTGAAGATACCATAGAGAAAATAAACACACTGATCAAAGAAAACAGCAAATCCAACAAATTCCCATCACAAAATATTCAGGAAATCTGGGACACAATAAAAAGACCAAACCTAAGAATGATAGGGGTAGATGAAAGAGAAGATTACAGTTCAAAGGCCCAGAAAATATATTCAATAAATTATAGAAAAAAATTTTCCCAACCTAAAGAAAAATATTCCTGTGAAGGTTTAAGAAGCATACAGAACACCGAATAGACTGTATAAAGATATCCCCTTGCCGTATAATAATCAAAACACAAAACATACAGATTAAAGAAAGAATATTAAGAGCTGCAAAGGAAAATAGTCAAGTAACCTATAAAGGTAACCTATCAGATTTACACCTGACTTCTCTATGGAAACCATGAAAGCCAGAAGGTCCTTGATAGATGTTCTGCAGAAACTAAGAGAAAATGGATGCAAGCCCAGACTACTATACCCAGCCAAGCTTTTGTTCACTATCAATGGAGAAAACAAAATATTCAAGGATAAAAACAAATTTAAACAATATGTAGCCACAAATCCAGCCTTACAGAAAGTAACAGAATGAAAATCACTAACCAATGCCCACAATAACTCAGACATCTAGTGACCCTTCACCAGCACATCTCAAAGAAGGGGAAAAAACTAACTCTACTACAAAAAAAAAAAAAAAAAAAAAAAACAGAGTTAACAAACACTGGTCAGTAATGTTACTTTATATCAGTGGTCTCAATTCGCCTATAAAAAGGCACAGGTGGCTAAGAGATTGGATACGAAAACAGGATCCAACATTCTGCTGTTTACAAGAAACACACCTCAACCACAAAGACAGACATCTACTCAGAGTAAAGGGTTGGGAAAAGGTTTATCAAGCAAATGAACCTAAGAAACAAGGAGGTGTGGCCATAATAATTTATAACAAAGTTGACTTCAAACTAAAATCAATCAGAAGAGATGGAGAGGGACATTTTATATTCATAACAGGAACAATTCTTCAGGATGAAGTCTCAATCCTGAATAACTATGCCTCTAATATAAAAGCACCAACTTATGTAAAAGAAATAGTACTAGAACTCAAGGCTGCCATCAAACCACACACACTAATAGTAGGAGACTTCAATATTACTCTCTCACCAATGGACAGGTCAATCAGACAGAAACCTAACAGAGAATTAATGGAGGTAATGAATCAAATGGATTTAACAGACATCTATAGAACATTCCACCCAAATAGGAAAGAATATACCTTCTTCTCTGATGCTCAAGGAACCTTCTCGACAATTGACCACATACTCAGTAACAAAGCAAACTTCCACAGATACAAAAAAAATATTAGTAACCATCTGTGTCTTATCAGATCACCATGGAATAAAGTTAGAATTTAACAATAATTCTACCCACAAAAAGTTTACAAACTCTTGGAAGCTGAACAGTCAACTACTGAACCACCCCTGGGTCAAAAAGAAATAAGAAAGAAATTAAAGTCTCCCTTAAATTCAGCAAAAATAAAGACACAACATACCCAAACCTATGGGACACTATGATAGCAGTGCTAAGAGGAAAGTTCATAGCTCTAAGTGCCCACATTAAAAAAATGGAGAAAGCTCACATTAGAGACTTAACAGCACAGCTGAATGCTCTAGAAAAAAAAAGGAAGCAGACTCACCCAGGAGGAGTAGAAGATTGGAAATAATCAAACTGAGGGCTGAAATCAACAAAATAGAAACACAGAAAAAAAATCCAAAGAATCAATGAAACAAAGAGCTGGTTCTTTGAGAAAGTCAATAAGATTCACAAACCTTTATCCAAACTAATCAGAAGGCAGAGAGAGAACATGCAAATTCACAAGATCAGAAATAAAAAGGGGGACATAACAACGGAAACTGAGGAAATTCAGAGAATCATTAGGTCTTACTACAAAAGCTTATGTGCCACAAAGTTGGAAAATGTAAAAGAAATGGACTTGTTTTTAGATAACTACAATTGACAAAAATTAAATCAACACCAGATGAACATTTTAAGTAGAACTATAAGTCATGAGGAAATAGAAGCTATCATAAAAGATCTCCCAACCAAAAAAAAAAAGCGCAAGACCTGATATTTTCATTTTTTTATTGAAAAAATTTCCACCTCCTCCCCGCCTCCCATTTCCCTCCCCCTCATCTCACTCCTCTCCCCCTCCCCCCAGGCCATCACCCCTCCCTCTCCAGTCTGAAGAGCAGTCCAGATTCCCTGCCTTGTGGAAAGTCCAAGGTCCTCCTCCCATCCATCCAGGTCCAGGAAGGTGAGCATCCAAACAGGCTAGGCTCCCACAAAGTCAGTTCATGCAGTAGGATCAAAACCCAGTGCCATTGTCCCTTGCTTCTCATCAGCCCTCATTGTCCGTCATGTTCAGAGAGTTCGGTTTTATCCCATGCGTTTTCAGTCCCAGTCCAGTTGGCCTTGGTGAGCTCCCAATAAATCAGTCCCAATGTCACAGTAGGTGGGTGCACTCCTGGTGGTCCTGACTTCCTTGCTCATGTTCTCCCTCCTTCTCATCCTCATTGAGACCTTGGGAGCTCAGTCCAGTGCTCCAATGTGGGTCTCTGTCTCTATCTCCATTCATCGCCAGATGAAGGTTCTATGGTGATATACAAGATATTCATGAGTATGGATATAGGATAGGGTCATTTCAGGTTCCCTCTCCTCAGTTGCCCAAGGAATTAGCTGGGGACATCTCCCTGGACACCTGTGAGCCCCACTAGAGTCAAGTCTCTTGTCAAACCTAAGATGGCTTGGCTCCCTTAATTGGGATATATACTTCCCTGCTCCCATATCCAACCTTCCATTATCCCAACCATCCCATTCCCCCAAGCTCCCCCATCATCCCCTTCTCACTTTTCTCTCCCCTTTTCCCGTTACCCCCATCCCACCCCGTCCCCAAGCTCCCAGTTTTTGCACAGCAATCTTGTCTACTTCCCATATGTAGGAGGACGACTATATATTTTCCTTTGGTTTAACCTTCTTATTTAGCTTCTCTATGATCACAAATTATAGACTCAATGCCATTTCTTTATGGATAGAAACAAATTATGAGTGAGTACATCCCATGTTCATATTTTTGGGTCTGGGATACCTCACTCAGGATAGTGTTTTCTATTTCCATCCATTTGCATGCAAAATTCAAGATGTCATTGTTCTTTACTGCTGAGTAGTACTCTAATATGTATATATTCCACACTTTCTTCATCCATTCTTCCATTGAAGGACATCTAGGTTGTTTTCAGGTTCTGGCTATTACAAACAATGCTGCAATGAACATAGTTGAACAAATGCTTTTGTAATATGATCGGGAATCTCTTGGGTATATTCTAAAAAGTGGTATTGCTGGGTCTGGGGTAGGTTGATCCCGAATTTCCTGAGAAACCATCACACTGATTTTCAAAGTGGTTGCACAAGTTTGCATTCCCACCAGCAATGGATGAGAGTACCCCTTCCTCCACAACCTCTCCAGCAAAGGCTATCCTTGGTGTTTTTTATTTTAGCCATTCTGACAGGTGTAAGATGGTATCTCAAAGTTGTTTTAGTTTGCATTTCCCTGATCACTAAGGAGGTTGAGCATGACCTTAAGTGTCTTTTAGCTGTTGAATTTCCTCTGTTGAGAATTCTCTGTTCAGTTCAGTATCCCATTTTTATTGGGTTAATTAGAGTTTTAATATCTAGTTTCTTGAGTTCTTTATATATTTTGGAGATCAGACCTTTGTCTGTTGTGGGGTTGGTGAAGATCTTCTCCCAGTCAGTGGGTTGCCCTTTTGTCTTAGTGACAATGTCCTTTGCTTTACAGAAGGTTCTCAGTTTCAGGACGTCCCATTAATTCAATGATGCCCTTAATGTCTATGCTGCTGGGGTTATACATCTCCCGTGCCCATATGTTGTAGGGTACTTCCCACTTTCTCTTCTATCAGGTTCAGTGTGTTCAGATTGATATTGATGTCTTTGATCCATTTGGACTTGAGTTTTGTGCATGGTGATAGATATGGATCTATTTTCATTTTTCTACACGTTGACATCCAGTTATGCCAGCACCATTTGTTGAAGATGCTTTCTTTCTTCCATTATGTAGTTTTAGCTCCTTTGTCAAAAATCAGGTGTTCATAGGTTTGTGGATTAATATCTGGGTCTTCGATTCCATTGGTCAACTTCTCTGTTTTTATGCCAACACCAAGCTGTTTGCATTACTGTAGCTCGTAATAGAGTTTAAAGTCGGGGATGGTAATGCCTCCAGAAATTCGTTTATTGTATAAGATTTTTTTTGGCTCTCCTGGGTTTTTTGTTATTCCATATAAAGTTGATTATTGTCCTCTCACCATCTGTGAAGAATTTTGATGGGACCTTGATGGAGCTTGCATTGAATCTATAAATTGCCCTTGGTAGAATTGCCATTTTTACTATTTTTGATCCTCCTAATCGAAGAGCAAGGGAAATCCTTCCATTTTCTGGTATCTTCCTCATTTTCTTTCTTCAAAGACTTAAGGTTCTTATCAAATAGATCCTTCACTTCCTTGATTTGAGTTACCCCAAGATATTTTATGCTATTTGTGGCTATCATGAAAGGTGATGCTTCTCTGATTTCCCTCTCTGCTTCCTTATCCTTTGTGTATAAGAGGGCAACTGATTTTTTGGAGTTTACCTTGTATCTTGCCACGTTACTAAAGGTGTTTATAAGCTGTAGGAGTTCTTTGCTGGAGTTTTTGGGGTCGCTTACGTACACTATCATATCATCTGCAAATAATGAAAGTTTGACTTCTTCCTTTCCAGTTCGAATACTTGATCCCCTTATGTTGTCGTATTGCTATTGTTAGAACTTCAAACACTATATTGAAGAGGTATGGAGAGAGTAGACAACCTTGTCGTGTTCCTGATTTTAGTGGGATGGCTTTGAGTTTCTCTCTGTTTAGTTTGAAGTTAGCTGTCGGCTTGCTGTAAATAGCTTTTCTTATACTTAGGTATGACCCTTGTATTCCTAATCTTTCCAAGACATTTATCATAAAGGGATGTTGAATTTTGTCAAATGCTTTTTCAGCATCTAAAGAAATGATCATATGGTTCTTTTTCTTTCAGTGTATATATGATGGATTACATTGATAGATTTTCATATGTTGAACCAGCCTTGCATCCCTGGGATGAAGCCTACTTTATCATAATGGATATTTTTTATAATGTTTTCTTGGATTCGAATTGCCAGTATTTTATGGAGGATTTTTGCATCGATATTCCTGAGTGAGATCAGCCTGTAATTCTCTTTCTTGGTTGAGTCTTTGTGTGGTTTTGGTATCCAGGTAACTGTAGCTTCATAAAAGGAATTTGGCAATGACTCTTCTGTTTCTATATTGTAAAATACATTAAGGAGTATAGGTATTAGGTTTTCTTGGAAGTTCTAATAGAATTATGCATTGAAACCATCTGGACCTGGGCTTTTCTTGGTAGGGAGGTTTTTGATAACAACTTCTAATTCTTTGCGACTAACAGGTCTATTTAGGTTTTTCACCTGGTCCTGGTTTAACTTTGGTATATGGTATTTATCTAAAAGAGTGTCCATTTCTTTTACATTTTCCAATTTTGTGGCATACAGGCTTTTGTAGTAAAATCTAATGATTTGAAGAATTTCCTGTTTCTGTGGTTATGTCCCACTTTTCATTTCTGTTCTTGTTAATTTGTGTATTCTCTCTCCTCCATTTGATTAGTTTAGATCGAGGTTTATTGTAGTGATAGTAGTGGCAGGCATTTTCCAGCCACCCTGCTAGCTTTACACGAAATAATTACACAGAAATTGTATTCTTTTAAACACCTTTTAGCCCTTTAGTTACAGCCTCTTATTGGCTAGCTCTTACATATTGATCTAACCCATTTCTAATAATATGTGTAACACCATAAGGTGGCTTATCAGGAAAGATCTTAACCTGCATCTGTGTGTAGTGGCAAAATCATGGGTACTGCCTGACTCAGCTTTATTTCTCCCAGCATTCTGTTCTGTCTACTAAGCCTACCTAATTTTCTGCCCCATCAAAGGCCAAGCAGTTTCTTTATTAATTACACAATGAAAACAACAGATAGATACAAGACCCACCTTCATCAGTTTATCAATCTTGTTGATTTTCTCCAAGAACCAGTTTTTTGTTTCATTGAGTCTTTGTTTTCTGTGTTTCTATTTTGTTGATTTCAGCCCTCAGTTTGATTATTTCCAGTCTTCTACTCCTCCTAGGTGAGTCTGCTTCTTTTTTTTCTAGAGCTTTCAGGTGGGCTGTTAAGTCTCCAATGTGTGCTTTCTCCATTTTCTTTAAGTGGGCACTTAGAGCTGTGAACTTCCCTCTTAGCACTGCTTTCATAGTATCCCATAGGTTTGAGTATGTTGAGTGTTTATTTTCATTGAATTCAAGAAAGACTTTAATTTCTTTATTTATTCCTTGATCCAGGTGTGTTTCAGTAGTTGACTGTCCAATTTCCATGAGTTCGTAGGCTTTCTGGGGATAGCATTGTTATTGAATTCTAACTTTAATCCATGGTGATCTTGTAAGACTCAGGTGGTTACTAATATTTTTTGTATCTGTGGAAGTTTGCTTTGTTACTGAGTATGTGGCCAATTTTTGAGAAGGTTCCATGAGCTGCAGAAAAGAAGGTATATTCTTTCCTATTTGGGTGGAATGTTATATAGATGTCTGTTAAACCCATATGATTCATTAGCTCCCTTAATCCTCTTATTTCTCTGTTAGATTTCTGTCTGATTGACCTGTCCATTGGTGAGAGAGGAGTGTTGAAGTCTCCTACTATTAATGTGTGTCGTTTGATGACTGCCTTAAGTTCTAGTAATGTTTCTTTTACATAAGTGGGTGCTTTTATATTAGGGGCATAGGTATTCAGGATTGAGACTTCATCCTGATGAATTGTTCTTGTTATGAGTAAAAAATGTCCCTCTCCATCACTTCTGATTGATTTTAGTTTGAAGTCAACTTTGTTATAAATTATTATGGCCACACCTGCTTGTTTCTTAGGTCCATTTGCTTAATAAACCTTTTCCCAGCCCTTTACTCTGAGTTGATGTCTGTCTTTGTGGTTCAGGTGTGTTTCTTGTAAACAACAGAATCCTTTTGGATCCTGTTTTAGTATTCAATCTTTTTGCCTGTGCCTTTTTATAGGTGAGTTTAGTCCATTGATATTTAGTAATATTAATTACCAGTAGTTGTTAACTCTGGTCATTTTTTCTATTTTTGGTAGTAGTGTTTGTGTGTTTCCATTCTTCAAGTTGTGCTGGTGAAAGGTCATTAGATGCCTGAGTTATTGTGGGCATTGTTGGACTCCTTGGGTTGTGATTTTTCTTCTATTACGTTCTGTAAGGCTGGATTTGAGGCTGCATATTGTTTAAATTTGTTTTTATCCTGGAAATTTTTGTTTTCTCCATTTATAGTGAACGAAAGCTTGACTGGGTATAGTAGTCTGGATTTGCATCCATGGTCTCTTAGTTTCTGCAGTACATCTATCCAGGACGTTCTACTTTTGTGGTTTCCATAGAGAAGTCAGGTGTAAGTCTGATAGGTTTACCTTTATAAGTAACCTGATCTTTTTTTTTTTTTTGCAGCTCTTAATATCTTTCTTTACTCTGTATGATTTGTGTTTTGATTATTATATGTCAAGGAGATGTTTTTTTTTTGATCCAGTCTATTCGGTGTTCTGTATGCTTCTTGAACCTTCATAGGAATATCTTTCTTTAGGTTGGGAAAGTTTTCTTCTATAATTTTATTAAATATATTTTCTGGACCATTGAGTTGTACTTCTTCTCCTTCTTCTACCCCTATTATTCTTAGGTTTGGTTTTTTTTTTTTTGTGTCCCATATTTCCTGAATGTTTTGTGATGAGAATTTGTTGGATTTACTGTTTTCTTTGATCAGTGTGTTTATTTTCTCTATGGTATCCTCAGTGTCTGAGATTCTTTCTTCTATCTCTTGTATTTTGTTTTGGTAATACTTGTATCTGCAGTTCTTGTTCATTTACCCAGATTTTCCATCTCCATCCTTCCTTTGGTTTGTGTTTTCTTCATTACCTCCATTTCATTCTTCAAGTCTTGATCCGTTTCTCTTACCTGTTTGATTGCTTTTTCTTGTTTCTCTTGGTATTCTTGGGTATCTTTGAGATATTTATTCATTTCCTCTACCTTTTTGTTTGTCTTCTCTATTTTTATGGCAGTTTTTCACCTCCTGTTTAAGGTCCTCTATTATTTTTATATAGTTCAGTTTAACATCGATTTCTTCTATTTCTTCTGGAGTAGTGTGTTCTGTAGTAGGAGATGTGGGCTGTGTTCTTGCTGCCCCAGCTCATGGTCGCCTGGCTAGCTTATGCCCCCAAATAATGACACACAAACTATATTCTTTTAAACACTGCTTGGCCCATTAGCTCTAGTCCTTACTGGCTAATTCTCATATCCCGATCAACCCATCTCTAATAATTTGTGTAGCATCAGTCTTACCAGGAAAGATTCAGCATGTCTGACCTGGCAGCTTGCTTCATTGCTTCTGGCTCTAAGAGGAGCTGCCCTGCATCTGAGCTCACTTCCTCTTCCTCCCAGCATTCTATTCTGTTTACTCCACCCACCTAAAGGCTGGCCAATCAAATGGGCCAAGGCAGTTTCTTTATTAGCCAATGACCTTCCTCCATCAGTGTACAGTTCTTCTTGTTTCGGGATCCCTGGATTCTGGTGATGTCATGTTGCCTTTCAGGTTGTTGGAGGAATTCTTGCATCGACACCTTCCCATATCTTGCTTCAATTGGAGCCAGGAGAGACCTGGTGTCTTGGTCCAGACTTTGCTGTGACTGACTCTCTGGGTGGATCTCCTCATTGAAGAAGCAGGAATTGTTCCAGTCCGGATGGAACTCCTCAGCACTGAAGCAGGGATACCTGATAGCCCAAGGACCCACAGACAATAAGGAGATGTGGGGGGTAGGGCGGAGTCGAGTAGAACACAAGAGACCCTGCATCACAAGCTGAAAGTGCCCATGTTCCCTTGCGGGAGACCATCAAGCCTGTCCGGTAAGCAGGCACTCACCCCTCTGGGTGGGTAGCCTTAGTGTAGGAGTGGGAAACTGTTCCTGAGCAAAGGCGGAACTGATGGTTTTAATTCAGAATTTTATCAGAACTTCCAAGAAGATCTAATACCTATACTCCTTAATGTGTTTCACATAATAGAAACAGAAGACTCATTGTCAAACTCTTTTTACAAAGCTACAGTCACCCTGATTCCAAAACCATACAAAGACCCAACCAAGAAAGAGGTTTAAAGACCAGTCTAACTCTTGAACATCGATGCAAAAATTCTCAATAAAATTCTGGCAAACAGAATCCAAGAACACATTAAAAAAATTATCCATTGTGATCAAGTTGGCTTCATCCAAGAGATGCAGGTATGGTTCAACATATGAAAATCTATCAATGTAATCCATCATATAAATAAATTGAAAGAAAAAAAACATATGATCATTTCATTAGATGCCAAAAAGCATTTGACAAAATTCAACACCCCTTTATGATAATGGTATTAGAGAGATTAGTGATACAAGATTCATTCCTAAATATAATAAAAGCAATATGCAGCAGGCTGAGAGCTAACATTAAATTAAATGGAGAGAAACTCAAAGCCATCCCACTAAAATCAGGAACAAGACAAGGCTGTCCACTCTCTCCATACCTCTTCAATATAGTGCTTGAAGTTCTAGGAATAGCAATAAGACAACATAAGGAGTTCAAGAGGATTCGAATGGGAGAGGAAGAAGTCAAACTTTCATTATTTGCATATGATATGATAGTGTACATAAACGACCCCAAAAACTCCACCAAAGAACTCCTATAGCTGATAAACACTTTTAGTAATGTGGCAGGATACATGATCAACTCCAAAAAGTCAGTAGTCCTCCTATACACAAAGAACAAAGAAGCAGAGAGGGAAATCAGAGAAGCATCACCTTTCACGATAGCCACAAATAGCATAAAGTATCTTGGGATAACTCTAACCAAAGGAGTGAAAGATCTATTGGAAAAGAACTTTAAGTCTTTGAAGAAAGAAATTGAAAAGGATACCGGAAAATGGAAGGATCTCCCATGCTCTTGGATTGGGAGGATCAACATAGTAAAAATGGCAATTCTACCAAAAGCAATCTATAGATGCATTGCAATTCCCATCAAAATCCCAACAAAATTCTTCACAGAAATTGAGAGAACAATAATCAACTTTATATAGGAAAACAAAAAACCCAGCCAAAACAACCTTATACAATAAAAGTACTTCCGGAGGTGTTACGATCACTGACTTCAAACACTATTACAGAGCTACAGTAATAAAAACAGCTTGGTATTGGCATAAAAACAGAGAAGTTGACCAATGGAATTGAATAGAAGACCCAGATATTAATCCACAAACCTATGAACACCTGATTTTTGACAAAGGAGCTAAAATTATACAATGGAAGAAAGAAAGCATCTTCAACAAATGGTGCTGGCATAACTGAGTGTCCACCTGTAGAAGAATGAAAATAGTTTCATATCCATCACCGTGCACAAAACTCAAGTCCAAATGGGTTAAAGACCTCAATATTAATATGACCACACTGAATCTGATAAAAGAGAATGTGGGAAGTAGTCCACAACACATGGGCACAGGAGGCCACTTCCTATGTAGAGCACCATTAGCATAGATAATAAAAGCAGCAATGAATAAGTGGGACATCCTGAAACTGAGATGCTTCTGTAGGGCAAAGGAAACTGTCATTAAGACAAAAAGGCAGCCTACTGACTGGGAGAAGATCTTCACCAACCCCACAACAGACAAAGGTTTGATCTCCAAAATACATAAATAACTCAAGAAAGTAGATATTAAAACTCTGATTAACCCAATTAAAAATGGGGTACTGAACTGAACAGAGAATTCTCAACAGAAGAAATTTAAATGGCCAAATGACACTTAATGTCATGCTCAGCCTCTTAGTGATCAGGGAAATGAAAATCTAAACAACTCTGAGATACCATCTTACACCTGTCAGAATAGATAAAATCAAAAACATCAATGATAGCCTTTGCTGGAGAAGATGTAGAGCAAACGGAAGACTCATCCATTGCTTGAGGGAATGCAAACTTGTGCAAACACTTTGGAAATTAGTGTGGTGGTTTCTTAGGAAACTTGGAATCAACCTACCTCAGGACCCACCAATTCTAGTCTTAGAAACATACCCAATAGATGTCCAATCATAATACAAAAGCATTTGTTCGACTATGTTCATAGCAGCATTATTTCTAATAGCCAGAACCTGGAAAGAACCTAGGTGCCCCTCAGTAGAAGAATGGATAAAAAAGGTATGGCACATATGCACTTTAAAAAACAATGACATCTTGAATTTTACATGCAAATAGATGGAAATAGAAAACACTTTCCTGAGTGAGATAATCTAGTCCCAAAAAGAGGAATATGTTATGTACTCACTCATAAACTGATTCTAGCCCTAAACAAAGGGCATTGACCCTATAGTTTGTGAGCCTAGAGAAGCTAAATAAGAAGGTGAACCCAAAGAAAACATATAGTTATCCTACCGGCTATTGGAAGTAGACAAGATTGCCAGGCAAAAGTTGGGAGCAAGGGGGTGGGGGTGGGGTGGAGATAAGGGAAGATGGGGAGAGAGAAGTGAGAAGTGGAGGATTAGACAGAGCTTGGGGAAATGAGATAATTGAAATAGCAGAAGGGTGCATATTGGTGCAGGGAAGTAGATATCTTAATTAAGGGAGCCATTTTAGGTTTGGCTAGAGACTTGACTCTAGAGGGGTTCCCAGGTGTCCAATGAGATGTCCCCAGCTTGTTCCTTGGGCAGCAGAGCAGAGAGTGCCTGAACTGGCCTTATCGCATAGCCACACTGATGAATATCGTGCATATCACCATAGAACCATCATCTGGTGATGGATGGAGATAGAGACCCACATTGGAGCACTGGACTGAGCTCCCATGGTCCAAATGAAGAGCAGATGGAGGGAGAACATGAACAAGGATGTCAGGACTGCCAGGGATGTGTCCACATATGGAGATGGCTGGGAGATCAGCAAAGCCAGCTGTACTGAGACTGAACGAGTATGTAATCAAACCAGTCTCTCTGAATGTGGCTGACAATGAGGGCTGACTGAGAAGCCAAGGACAATGGCACTGGATTTTGATTCTACTGCATGTACTGGCTTCGTGGGAGCCTAGTCTGTTTGGATGCACACCTTCCTAGACCTGGATGGGGGAGGGGACCTTGGACTTCCCACAGGACAGGGAACCCTGACTGCTCTTTGGACTGTAGAGGGAGGGGAAGGGGGCAAATGGGAGTTAGGGAGGAGGTGGAAATTTTTAATAAATAAATAAATAGATAGATGGCTAACTAACTAACTAACTAAATAAATAACAAATTCCAGAGGCTTCAGCTGCCTTCTCAGCTTTTTTCCTAAGTAAAATTAAGATATTTTAAGATATATAAGCACAAATTTATAAAGGTGTGAGGACATAAAAGCTTCAATTATAATATTTAGGCCAAGGAAAATAAATTATAAAAGTTATATGGGTCTAATTTTGTTCTAAAGTTATGACAATATATTATAAGGTCAAGAATAAGAAAGCTTAAGTAAGATATGAAGGTTTAAATTTCTGTGAAGATTTTATGAGATGCAAATGTAAATGAGATGTAAATGCATAGGTTTAAGGTATATATGAAGGCTTAGATAAAATATGTTTTGGGAAGAAAAAAATAACAGGATGTATGAAATGCAAGGTATTAAGATAGATAAAAGCAATTATGAAGGTTTGAGAATGAGAAGTTTAAGTAGTGATACAAAAGTGATTTGAGTTATATAAGCAAGAAAATTTTTCCAGATTATTTTCTATTGCTAGTCTGCTGTTACTTTGGGACAACAAAGTTCTTTTTTTTAATTTTTTTATTGAAAAAAAAAATTTCCGCCTCCTCCCCACCTCCCATTTACCTCCCCCTCCTCCCATTCCTCTCCCCCTCCCCCAACTCCTCTTCTCCTCCCTCTCCAGCCCCAAAAGCAGTCAGGGTTCCCTGCCCTGTGGAAAGACCAAGGTCCTCCCCACTCCATCCAGGTCTAGGAAGGTGAACATCCAAACTGTCTAGGCTCCCACAAACATGAAGTAGGATCAAAACCCCATGTCATTGTCCTTGGCCTCTCGTCAGTTCTCATTGTCCACCATGTTCAGAGAGTCCGGTTTTATACCATGCTTTTTCAGTCACAGTCCAGCTGGCTTTGGTGAGCTCCCAATAGATCAAACCCACGGTCTCAGTGGGTGGGTGCACCCCTCGTGGTCCTGCCTTCCTTGCTCATGTTCTCCCTCTTTCTGCTCCTCGTTAGGACCTTGGGAGCTCAGTCCGGTGCTCCAGTGTGGGCCTCTGTCTCTATCTCCATCCATCGCTAGATAAAGTTTCTATGGTGATATGCAAGATATTCATCAGTATGGTTTTGGATAGGGTCATTTCAGGTTCCCTATCCTCAGCTGCCCAAGGAAATAACTGGGGACATTGCCCTGGCACCAGGTAACCACTCCAGGTTCAAGTCTCTTGCCAACCCTTAGGTGGCTCCCTTAACTAAGATATGTGCTTCCCTGCTCACCTAACCAACCTTCCTTTATCTCCAATCATCCCGTTTCCCAAGTCCCCCCATCCTCTCCTTCACACTTTTCTCTCCCCACTTAGTGCTATGAACTTTCCTCTTAGGACTGCTTTCATAGTTTCCCATAAGTTTGAGTATGTTGTTTCTTTATTTTCATTGAATTCAAGGAAGACTTTAATTTCTTTCTTTATCTTTTCCTTAATCCAGGTATGGTTTAGTAGTTGACTGTTCAGTTTCCATGAGTTTGTAGGCTTTTTGGGGGTAGCATTGATGTTGACTTCTAGCTTTAATCCATGGTGATCTGATAAGATACAGGTGGTTACTAATATTTTTTTGTAACTCTGGATGTTTGTTTTGTTACCAAGTATGTGGTCAATTTTCGAGAAGGTTCCATGAGCTTCAGAGAAGAAGGTATATTCTCTCCTATTTGGGTGGAATATTCTATAAATGTCTGTTAAGTCCATTTGATTCATTACCTCCATTAATTCTCTTATTTCTCTGTTAGGTTTCTGCCTAATTGACCTGTCCATTGGTGAGAGAGGAGTGTTGAAGTCTCCTACTATTAGTGTATGGGTTTGATGTCTGGCTTGAGTTTTAGCAATGTTTCTTTTACGTACGTGGGTGCTTTTATATTAGGGGCATAGATATTCAGGATTGAGACTTCATCCTGATGAACTGTTCCTGTTATGAGTAGAAAATGTCCCTCTCCATCTCTTCTGATTGATTTAAGTTTGAAGTCAACTTTCTTAGAAATTAGTATGGCCACACCTGCTTGTTTCTTAGGTCCATTTGCTTGATAAGCCTTACCCCAACCCTTTACTCTGAGTAGGTGCCTGTCTTTGTGGTTGAGGTGTGTTTCTTGTAAACAGCAGAATGTTGGGTCCTGTTTTCGTAGCCAATCTCTTAGCCTGTGCCTTTTTATAGGTGAGTTGAGTCCATTGACATTAAGTGATATTAATGACCAGTGGTTGTTATCTCCGGTCACTTTTTTAGTAGTAGAGCTAGTGTGTTTCCCTTCTTTGAGTTGCGCTGGTGAAGGGTCTCTAGATGTCTGAGTTATTGTGGTCATTGTTGGATGCCTTGGTTAGTGATTTTCCTTCTATTACTTTCTGTAAGGCTGTATTTGTGGCTACATATTGTTTAAATTTGTTTTTATCCTGGAAAATTTTGTTTTCTCCATTTATAGTGAACGAAAGCTTGGCTGGGTATAATAGTCTGGGCTTGCATCCACAGTCTCTTAGTTTCTGCAGTACATCTATCCAGGACCTTCTGGCTTTCATGGTTTCCATAGAGAAGTCAGGTGTAAGTCTGATAGGTTTACCTTTATAAGTACCTTGCCCTTTTTCCTTTGCAGCTCTTAATATTCTTTCTTTATTCTCTATGCTTTGTGTTTTGATTATTATATGGCGAGGGGATGGTTTTTTTTGATCCAGCCTGTTTGGTGTTCTGTATGCTTCTTGAACCTTCATAGGTATATCTTTCTTTAGGTTGGGAAAATTTTCTTCTATAATTTTATTAAATATATTTTCTGGACCCTTGAGCTGCACTTCTTCCCCTTCTTCTATTCCTATTATTCTTAGGTTTGGTCTTTTTATTGTGTCCCAGATTTCCTGAATGTTTTGTGATGAGAGATTGTTGGCCTTGCTGTTTTCTTTGATCAGCGTGTTTATTTTCTCTATGGTATCTTCAGAATCTGAGATTCTTTCTTCTGTCTCTTGTATTCTGTTGGTTATGCTTGTTTCTGTAGCCTCTATTCCTTTACCTAGATTTTCCATGTCCAGCCGGCTCTCTGTTTGTGTTTTCTTCTTTGTCTCCATTTCAGTTTTCAAGTCTTGAGCTGTTTCCATTATCTGTTTGATTGTTTTTCCTTGGTTTCCTAGGGTATCATTCACTGATTTATTCAATTCCTCAAACTTTCTGTTATACTTCTCATCCATTTCTATAAGGGCATTTTTTACATGCTGTTTAAGGGCGTCAATCACTTTCATAAAGTCAATTTTTTCTACTTCTTCTTGATTAAGGTGTTCATGAGCTCCTGTTGTGAGGTCACTGGGTTCTGGTGGTTTCATATTGTTTTTCAGATTGTTGGGTGAATTCTTGCATTGGTGCCTGCCCATCTCTTCATCTGAGTGCTCCCCTATGGATCTTCTTTAACAGGATCAGGTCTCCTTGCCTACTGATGTACCTTCCTAGTGGTGGCACTCCCCAGTGATGGCTCTCCTGGTGCTCCAGTGATTGCTCTCCTGGTGCCGATATCAGATCTCCGTGCCCAAAGATGGCTCTCCTGGCTCCGAGAACAGATCTCCGTGCTGGTTGGGTAGTTCGTAAACAAAGCACCTACCTTGCTTGGTGCAGGCAGGTTATTGGCACATAGGAACTCCTGCCCGCCCGCTTGCCTTGAGGGTTTGACCCCAGCTCCTAGACAGGCTGAGCTGGGTGGCTTTATGAGCCCAAAGAGGGAAGGCGGGCAGAGGGGAGGAGGGTTCTGGATGCAAGCTGGGTGGGATAGGAAGAGAGAGGCAGTGTGGGGGAGTAGAGCCCCTGCAGGGAGCCCTGGATGTATTGGGGGGGGAATGAGGAACTTCTGAGTTCCCTTTCCAGGGCTGCTGCCGCGGGTCAGAAACTCACCCCAAAGATGGCTCTCCTGGCGTGGAGAACAGATCTCCATGCTGGTTGGATAGTTTGTAAACAAAGCATCTACCTTGCTTGGTGCAGGCAGGTTATTGACACACAGGAACTCCCGCCTGCCCGCTTTCACTGAGGGTTCGACCCCAGTGCCCAGGCAGGCTGAGCTGGGTGGCTTTATGAGCCCAAAGAGGGAAGGTGGGCAGAGGGGAGGAGGGTTATGGATGCCAGCTGGGTGGGATAGGAAGAGAGAGGCAGTATGGGGGAGTAGCACAACAAAGTTCTTAATTTTGTTAGTAATTAATAAAATCTGATAAACTATTATTTTGCTTCTGACAAAATACCACCACTGTTATAATAACCACAAACAATAAAATGCTATGGATTTTTGTCTCTTTATGAATGTTCTTATTGACTTCTAAAGGTCAACATGAATTTACCAACACCCACAAGTAGAAATAAACAAAAGAAAACTACAAGCAAGCTGTGATTTTTTTCCCACCAACCTTTTTTCTTAATGGCTCTCTCTGTCTCTCTGTCTCTGTGTGTGCGTGTGTGTGTGTCTGTCTTTCTCTTTCTCTGAATATTGAAAATCTGCTTTCCCATCTACCAAGACTATGACCCCACCATAATTTTTTGATTTACTTAAATGTACTTCTGTCCCTAGTCTATCTGTCCAACAGGTTTCAAATCAACCACAGACACCTCCAGCATATGCAGAATCAACTTTAGCTGTTTCCTCAGAATCTATATCCTGGTCTAGCCTCACAGACTACACATCCCTAGTCTCAGATGGTCCTACTGGGTATGAACAATGAGAAAAACAACCTGTACCTACTGGACGTGGCCAATATTGCAGGTTTGGGTTCCCAACTACGATTTCCTAATTTCAGCATGAAGTAGGGAGATGATAAATTGTACCTTGTCATTCATTTATTATCAACAAAAAGCCTACAGAATCAATTTCTTAACCTAGGACATATGGATGAACCTATTTAACATGTGCTATAAGAGAAATTACTAATGTTCTTAGTAGGCCTAAGTGACTTAATGCTGCTTTATTTGGCATTACTATACTCATTACTACTATAAGAACTGTGGTATATACAACTGCCTTAGTACAACAGGTTCATACTACAGAGGATGTTAATTGGCTTTCAAAATATGTTCTCCAAAGTTCCTGTAATTCTAGAAGACAGGATCATATCAATGCTTTGGAGGAAGCTGTTCTTTTACAGGAAATCAGTTGTACAATATTAATCTTAGACTTAGTGTTCAGTGTCATTTTACCTTTAAAAATATTTGTGTGACCGCTCTTCCATATGATGACACAGAATATGATAGTGTTCAAGTTCAGGCACATTTTTAGGGTTGTTGGAAAAATTCTGCTTTATTTGTTGACATAGATTCCTCCTTTCACCAGAAAATCTTGGACAGGCTCACTCTGTGCACAAATTATGCTTGTCTCTTCTTCCTTCATTATCTAAGGTGATATTGAATAGATGTTTTAAGGATGAATATTAAGTTACACTTCAGTTGAATTCCAAATCTCCATAAAACCCAGTCTTTTCTTTGGTATTGTTGGATATAGCTGTAGCAGTGAATGCTGGTGATGAAGTGAGTTAGTAGACAGCACAATTGACTGATGATGTTCACAAGTACTTAATCATTCAAAAATCCTAACACATGGTAGAACAAGGGTGACCACCAGGTTGATATCCAATAGCCTGTGAGAAGTAATGACTTACCAGTATAGTTCTATGTTCTATAAAGGTTTGAGACTATGGGGCAGGTTTCTAAAACTGAGAAAGAAGTATAATGGGACCAGGGAATAATGTATGTTCTCAGAACCTGCCTCAATTAACATATACATAGATAGATTTGATTAATGATTTTATAAAAAGTAATTTAATCATACTTTTTACTAACTTACAGAAGTATATTCATATGCAGATCATTTTGACACATATCTAATTTTATAAGGGACTAGAACTTCTGCAGGACCACACAACCAGAGTTAACTCTAAACCTGAAGTCATGTAACATTTGAGATTCTGAAGGACTTTTATTTCTCCAGCACTTATTATTTGGATGTTACAGCTCAAATTCATATAAGGAAAGACTTTAAATGCATTTCTAAGCCCCCTCAACCCTAAGACATTTTTCTAAAACCTTACACTCACTCTATCTTGGAAAAGGGACAATCGCCCACACACCCACATTCTGGACTGCTTATCCTCCTGTGTCCTTGTGAATAATCTTCAAACATAACTCCATTCTGGGTACTGAGACAAAGACAACCCACAGATGTTGACTCAGTTCCTGATGTATTGATTTAATCATTAGAACAAGGTCAGGAAGACCACAGAGATGCTCTCCCTAATCACCTGACCATGCTATTGTTCTCCAGCCCTGGAATAGACCAATCACTGCTAGAAACACTTTGAATAAGCCAATCCAATAAGTTGGAAAACAACCTACAGGTTCCCTCCTTGTGTCTGTGGCTTTTTGCTTGAAAAGATGGACTGTAACAGTTATCGAATATCCTTCATATCCTGAACCTGAAGGACCCTGTCATGACAGAATAAAAATCCTCTTGCTTTTGCATCAATTGTGCCTGTGTGAGTGGGGTCTGGAGCAACTCCTCCGTGATGATTGGACTTCTAGTCCAACAATTATAGTTTATTAAAAACTACCTCCAAAATGTCCCATTTTCTTAGGATCCAGAGATGGATGTTATTTACCATACTTCATAATCACAGTTCTTACTATCTAATGTTTAATTAATGAAGAATCATTTCAAATATGTGGCCAGTGGTGAAGAGATTGTGAAGGTATGGTGTACACTAGTCATCCTAAATTAGCATACCATTATTCACAGAAATAATTTTGAAAAGTTGTTACAAAAAGGTGAGAGACAAAGCAGCATTCAGAATGTCTGTTTCTGTGAATGTCTTAAGGCTTGTCTTCTCTGTCATGTCAGTCCCAGGGCAGCTTCCTGATCCTCAGGGGTTTCTGACACACTCAGAATGTGGTTGCAACACTGTGTCTTGCACAGTAATAGACTGCAGAGTCCTCAGATGTCAGGCTGCTGAGCTCCATGTAGGCTGTGCTGGAGGATTTGTCGGCAGTCAGTGTGGCCTTGCCCTGGAACTTCTGATTGTATTTAGTGTCACCATCTCCAGGATAAATCCATCCAATCCACTCCAGGCCCTGTCCAGGCCTCTGCTTCACCCAGTGCATAACATAGCTAGTGAAAGTATAGCCTGAAGCTTTGCAGGACAATTTCACTGAGGTCCCAGGTTTCCCCAGTTCAGGCCCTGACTGATGCAGCTGTACCTGGGAGTAGACACCTGAGAAGAAATAGAGGAAATTGTTAGAGACCTTGTTACCTCAGTCCCTGTGTTCTTCTCAGGTTTGGAATTAGAAACCCCTTACCTGCAGTTACTGACACAAGGAAGAGAATGATGCAGCTCCATTCCATGGTGTGGGCCTTGTGTGCTCAGTGACTGTGGAGAAGACACTGATCATATGTTGTTGTTGGGTGTGGACATTCCTGTATTTACCATAATAGACTCAGGTAATTTGCATATTCAAGAACAGGCGTCTTCTTAATTAAAGACCTAGTTTAGTTTGAGAAGGTAGGGGAGGACACTTGAGTCAAGCAAGAGGATGATGAAATTCAAGTCCTAATCCTGTGTGAGGAAATGCATCTCATATCATTCCCTCAGCTCTGCAGATGCTGTGGGTATAATAATAAGGTCCTAAGCTCTCAATAGATTTCTGGCCTGAGGCAGTTGCTCCACTTTGTGACAAGGTTGTCATTTTGATTTAGAGAAGGAGGTTGTGGTGATAATGGTGGTGACTGGAAGTTTAAAAACGTGCCAAATTTTGAGAAATTATAGCCTCATTTAAAATGATTAATATTTGCCATACCAGAAGCTTTCATTGAAAAACTCACTGAAATGACCTAGAGAAACACACCTCAGAAATATTTACACATTAATGTTTAATACAGCACCATCTACTTCATGTAATAAACTGCATGTCTGTCAGGAGAAGACTGCACAAAGAAGACATGGCTATATGTGTAACACAACAGGAATAAGTCTGAAAGAATAAGGAACTTACATCATCTTTAGGAAAATCAATGTAACTGGAGATAACTGTATCAATTAAAATTATCTCTGAAAAACAGATAATATACGAAACTCTAATTAGTTTTGATATATTGAATAAGTACACAGAACTATTTGTGCAAATATCTAACAACTTAAAAATGAAACTGTCTAGCAGAATATAGCAAAAGCAGGAATATCTAGAAAATAAAGTATAGGAATTGCAAGGGAAATAAGCACAGTGTAAAATGTACAGTTCTAAAATTTCTAAACATATATAAAATTGTTATTTTCATTTTTTAAAATAATTGTGCTTATTCTATAAAATCTTCCTTCATGTATAAATTATATTGTGATCATGTCTATCCGCAACTATGTTCCTCTGAATTCTTTAGGACATTCCAAAAAGGTTTTGTTTCATAATAGCAGAATAAGTAAAAAATCTGCTATTTATATAAAAATAGGTGTGTCATTCCATAATAAAGAAGGTATGAAGGAGCCTCTAGAGACCTTCCCAAAAGTGATTATACTGTTTTCATCACTCATCCAATATCAATAGAGTCAAAGCTTGGAGTTGGCCAATGAAGAATCCCTGCCTATCATGTTGCAATATTTCTTCAAATTTTTAGTTGTTTTCTCATAAAGTACATCCCAATCAAAGTTTCTTGTTACTCTTCTCTCTCACCCATACTTCTGTCTCCCACAGATGCATCCTGTTCTGTCTCCACTCAGAAAATTGCAGACATTCCAGAAACATTCATAAAATAAGGCATAACAAGCTACAATAAGACCAGGCAAGTAACATATCATCAGCCTGGATAAAACAATCCAGTAAAAAGAAAAGTGTCCAACAAGTAGGGTAAAGAATCAGAGAGACCCCGTTTTCAGTGTTAGTAATCCCAAAAGCATGCCAAGCTATTCAGCCATAACAGTTATGAGGACCTAAGGCAGCCCTAACAGATCCCTGATTTCCACGAATCCCCAAGATCCCATTAGTTGATTATGTGGACCATGATCTCAGGATGTCTGTGGGGTCTCTGGTTTTTACAGTCCTTTCTCCCACTCCGTAGTAGGACTCCATGAATTCCACCTAATAGGACTATGAATCTGCTCCCATCATTTGCTGGATGCAGTCTCCTTGGTCTCAATGATGACAATTCTGTTAGGTTCCAGTCAAAGAACACTCTCCAGGAAGGACTAGTTAACTATAGGCCAAAGGATTTGTGGCAGCTTTGGTGTCCTCACACCTCCACTTTAGACGTTGCATGGTTACAGAAGTTATTCTATTCATGAAAAGTGGTACAGTGAAAAATCTATTCAATCTATGAAGCTAATACTATCAATTATTTATAGAAATAGGGGACACAGAGCCATTTGTTATTTTTTTAAATTGTTACGTTGTGTTCGTAGTGAAAGCAAGGCACAAATAAGTCAAGATACCTATAAGAACCTTGGAATAAAGTTTATGAATTTTTTTTTATATTTTTTTTATTGAAAAAAAAATTTCCACCTCTTCCCCAGCTCCCATTTCCCTCCCCCTCCTCCCGCCCCTCTCCCCCTCCCCCCACTCCTCTTCTCCTCCCTCTCCAGTCCGAAGAGCAGTCAGGGTTCCCTGCCCTGTGGAAAGTCCAAGGTCCTCCCCCCTCCATCCAGGTCTAGGAAGGTGAACACCAAAACTGGCTAGGCTCTCACAAAGCCAGAATATGAAGTAGGATCAAAACCCCGTGCCATTGTCCCTGGCTTCTCATCAGCTCTCATTGTCTGCCATGTTCAGAGAGTCTGGTTTTATCCCATTCTTTTTCAGACACAGTCCATCTGGCCTTGGTGAGCTCCCAATAGATCAGCCCCACTGTCTCAGTGGGTGGTGCACCCCTCGTAGTCCTGACTTCCTTGCTCATGTTCTCCCTCCTTCTGCTCCTCATTGGGACCTTGGAAGTTCAGTCCCGTGGTGCTCCAGTGTGGGTCTCTGTCTCTATCTCCATCCATCGCTAGATAAAGTTTCTATGGTGATATGCAAGATATTCATCAGTATGGTTATAGGATAGTGTCATTTCAGGTTCCCTATCCTCACCTGCCCAAGGAACTAACTGGGGACATTGCCCCAGGCACCTGGTAGCCACTCCTGGTTCAAGTCTCTTGCCAACCCTTAGGTGGCTCCCTTAACTAAGATATGTGTTTCCCTGCTCCCCTATCCAACCTTCCTTTATCCCCAATCATCCCGTTTCCCAAGTTCCCCCCATCCTCTCCTTCTCACTTTTCTCTCCCCATTTCCCCATACCCCCATCCCACCCCACCCCCAAAATTCCAATTATTTGCCAGACAATCTTGTCTACTTCCCATAGCCAGGACGATAACTATATGTTTTTCCTTGGGTTCACCCTCTTATTTAGCTTCTTTAGGTTGACAAATTATAGACTCAGTGGCCCCTATCCATGGCTAGAAACCAATTATGAGTGAGTACATCCCATGATCTTCTTTTGGATCTGGGTTACCTCACTCAGGATAGTGTTTTTATTTCCATCCATTTGCATGCAAAATTCGAGAAGCCATTGATTTTTACTGCAGAGGAGTACTGTAATGTATATATATTCCACACTTTCTTCATCCATTCTTCCATTGAAGGACATCTAGGTTGCTTCCAGGTTCTGGCTATTACAAATTATGCTGCTATGAACATAGTTGAACAAATGGTTCTGTAATATGATAGGGCATCTCTTGGGTATATTCCCAAGAGTGGTATTGCTGGGTCCGGGGGTAGGTTGATCCCGAATTTCCTGAGAAACCGCCACGCTGATTTCCAAAGTGGTTGTACAAGTTTGCATTCCCACCAGCAATGGATGAGAGTACCCCTTTCTCCACAACCTCTCCAGCAAAGGCTATCCTTGGTGTTTTTGATTTTAGCCATTCTGACAGGTGTAAGATGATATCTCAAAGTTGTTTTGATTTGCATTTCTCTGATCGCTAAGAAGGTTGAGCATGACCTTAAGTATCTTTTGGGCATTTGAACTTCTTTTTTTTTTTTATTCTAGCATATATATATGCATTTATTTACACGAAAATCTGTCATTTAACTTAATTATGAAAGCACCGTTTTGATGCTCTTGAAAAGATCAAAAGCTGTACAACCATAGCAACAATAGGTTGATATTATTTTCTCTAAGAATTGGGACATGGCAGTATGTAGAAAAAGGTAAATACATATATAAATAAAGACAAATGTTTCCTTTAATATTATAAATGCTCTCAACAGTATAAGGAATCTCTAAGGGAAGCATTTTACAATATGATTATTTACTTGTGATTCTTTTTTTTAACATTTTTTTTATTCTTTTTTAATTAAAATTTCCAACTGCTCCCCGTTTCCCATTTCCCTCCCCCTCCTCCCACATATTGCCCCCTCCCCCCGCTCCCCTCCCCCTATCCCCACTCCACTTCTCCTCCCCCCAGTCCACTCCCCCTCCCTCTCGATACTGAAGAGCCGTCCAAATTCCCTGCTCTACAGGAAGACCAAGGTCCTCCCACTTCTATCTAGGTCCAGGAAGGTGAGCATCCAAACAGGCTACGCTCCCACAAAGCCAGTTCATGTATTAGGATCGAAACCTAGTGCCATTGTCCTTGGCTTCTCATCAGCCATCATTGTCCGCCTTGTTCAGAGAGTCCAGGTTCAACCCATGCTTATTCAGTCCCAGTCCAGCTGGCCTTGGAGAGCTCCCAATAGATCAGTTCCACTGTCACAGTGGGTGGGTGCACGCCTCGTGGTCCTGATTTCCTTGCTCATGTTCTCCCTCCCTCTGCTCCTCATTTGGACCTTAAGAGCTCAAACGGTTGCTCCAAATTGGTTCTCTGTCTCTCTCTCGATCCATCGCCAGATGAAAGTTCCCGTGCCATTCTCCTTGGCCTCTCGTCAGCTCTCATTGTCCGCCACATTCAGAGAGTCCGGTTTTATCCCATGTTTTTTCAGTAGCAGTCCAGCTGGCCTTGGTGAGCTCCCAATAGATCGGCCCCCCTGTCTCAGTGGTTGGGTGCACCCCTCATGGTCCTGACTTCCTTGTTCATGTTCCCTCTCCTTCTGCTCCTCATTATAACCTTGGGAGCTCAGTCCGGTGCTCCAGTGTGGGTCTCTGTCTCTATCTCCATCCATCGCTAGATGAAGGTTCTCTGGCGATATGCAAGATATTCATCAGTATGATTATAGGATAGGTTCATTTCAGGTTCCCTATCCTCAGGTGCCCCAATGAACTAACTGGGGACATTGCCCTGGGCATCTGGTAGCCATTCCAGGTTCAAGTCTCTTGCCAACCCTTAGGTGGCTCCCTTAACTAAGGTATGAGTTTCCCTGCTCCCCTATCCAACCTTCCTTTATCCCCAATCACCCCGATTTCCCCAGTTCCCCTCATCCTCTCCTTCACACTTTTCTCTCCCCATCACCCCTCATCCCCATCCCGCCCCACCCCCAAGATTCCAATTTTTTGCCCATAAATCTTGTCTATTTCCCATAGCTGGGAGGATATCTATATGTTTTTCCTTGGGTTTACCCTCTTGTTTAGCTTCTTTAGGATCACAAATTATAGACTCGGTGGCCACTATCCATGGCTAGAAACCAATTATGAGTGAGTACACCCCATGATCTTCTTTTTGGGTCTGGGTTACCTCACTCAGGATCGTATTTTCTATTTCCATTCATTTGCATGCAAAATTCGAGAAGTCATTGTTTTTTACCGCAGAGTAGTACTCTAATGTATATATATTCCACACTTTCTTCATCCATTCTTCTATTGAAGGGCATCTAGGTTGCTTCCAGGTTCTGGCTATTACAAATAATGCTGCTATGAACATAGTTGGACAAATGCTTTTGTCATATGATAGGGCATCTCTTGGGTATATTCCCAAGAGTGCTATTGCTGGGTCCTGGGGTAGGTGGATCCCAATTTTTCTGAGAAACCACCACACTGATTTCCAAAGTGGTTGCGCAAGTTTGCAGTCCCACCAGCAATGGATGAGAGTACCCCTTTCTCCACAACCTCTCCAGCAAAGGCTATCCTTGGTGTTTTTGATTTTAGCCATTCTGACAGGTGTAAGATGATATCTCAAAGTTGTTTTGATTTGCATTTCTCTGATCGCTAAGAAGGTTGAGCATGACCTTAAGTATCTTTTGGCCATTTTAACTTCTTCTGATGAGAATTCTCTGTTCAGTTCAGTGCCCCATTTTTTAATTGGGTTAATTAGCATTTTAAAGTCTAGTTTCTTGAGTTCTTTATATATTTTGGAGATCAGACCTTTGTCTGTAGCGGGGTTGGTGAAGATCTTCTCCCAGTCAGTAGGCTGCCTTTTTGTCTTAGTGACAGTGTCCTTTGCTTTACAGAAGCTTCTCAGTGTCAGGAAGTCCCATTTATTCAATGTTGCCCTTAATGTCTGTGCTTCTGTTGTTATTCATATGAAGCGATCTCCTGTGCCCATATCTTGTAGGGTACTTCCCACTTTCTCTTCTATCAGGTTCAGTGTGTTCAGATTGATATTGAGGTCTTTGATCCATTTGGACTTGAGTTTTGTGCATGGTGATAGATATGGGTCTATTTTCATTCTTCAACAGGTTGACATCCAGTTGTGCCAGCACCATTTGTTGAAGATGCTTTCTTTCTTCCATTGTATACATTTAGCTCCTTTATCAAAAATGAGGTGTTCATAGGTTTGTGGGTTAAAATCCAAGTCTTCTATACAATTCCATTGATCGACTTCTCTGTTTTAATGCCAGTACCACGTTGTTTTCATTACTGTAGCTCTGTAATAGAGTTTGAAGTCACGGATGGCAATGCCTCCAGAAGTTCCTTTATTGTATAAGATTGTTTTGGCTCTCCTGGGTTTTTTTGTTTTTCCATATAAAGTTAATTATTGTCCTCTCAAGATCTGTGAAGAATTTTGATGGTACCTTGATGGCAATTGCATTGAATCTATAAATTGCCTTTGGTAAAATTGCCATTTTTACTATGTTGATCCTCCCAATCCAAGAGCAAGGGAGATTCTTCCATTTTCTGGTATTCTCGTCAATTTCTTTCTTCAATGTTATTATCAAATAGATCTTTCACTTCCTTGGTTAGAGTTACCCCAAGATATTTTATGCTGTTTGTGGCTATCGTGAAAGGTGATGATTCTCTTATTTCCCTCTCTTCTTCCATATCCTTTGTGTATAAGAGGGCAACAGATATTTTGGAGTTGATCTTGTATCCTGCCACATTACTAAAGGTGTTTATCAGCTGTAGGAGTTCTTTGATAGAGTTTTTGGGGTCGCTTATGTACACTGTCATATCATCTGCAAATAACACAAGTTTAACTTCTTCCTTTCCAATTCGAATCCCCTTGATCCCCTTATGTTTGTCTTATTGCTATTGCTAAAACTTCAAGAACTGTATTGAAGAGGTATGGAGAGAGTGGACAGCCTTGGCATGTTCCTGATTTTAGTGGGATGGCTTTAAGTTTCTCTCCATTTAATTTGATGTTAGCTGTTGGCTTGCTGTAAATAGCTTTAATTAAATTTAGGTATGACCCTTGTATTCCTAATCTCTCCAAGACTTTTATAATAAAGGGATGTTGAATTTTGTCAAATGCTTTTTCAGCATCTAATGAAACGATCATATGGTTTTTTTCTTTCAGTTTATTTATAAGATGGATTACATTGATAGTTTTTCATATGCTGAACCAGCCCTGCAGACTGGGATGAAGCCTACTTGATCATAATGGATAATTTTTCTAATGTGTTCTTGGGTTCGGTTTGCCAGTATTTTGTTGAGGATTTTTGCGTCGATGTTCATGAGTGTGATTGACCTGTAATTCTCTTTCTTGGTTGATTCTTTGTGTGGTTTTGGTATCAGAGTTACTGTAGCTTCATAAAAGGAATTTGGCGATGACTCTTCTGTTTCTATATTGTGAAATACATTAAGGAGTATAAGTATTAGGTCTTTTTGGAAGTTCTGGTAGAATTCCGCATTGAAACCATCTGGTCCTGAACTTTTTTTGGAAGGGAGGTTTTTGATAACAGCTTCTAATTCTTTGCGACTTAACTCCAGTCACTTTTTTAGTAGTAGAGTTTGTTTGTTTCCCTTCTTTGAGTTGCGCTGGTGAAGGATCTCTAGATGTCTGAGTTATTGTGGTCATTGTTGGACTCCTTGGTTAGTGATTTTTCTTCTATTACTTTCTGTAAGGCTGGATTTGTTGCTACGTATTGTTTAAATATGTTTTTATCCTGGAAAATTTTGTTTTCTCCATTTATAGTGAATGAAAGCTTGGCTGGGTATAGTAGTCTGGGCTTGCATCCATGGTCTCTTACTTTCTGCAGTACATCTGTCCAGGACTTTGTGGCTTTCATGGTTTCCATAGAGAAGTCAGGTGTAAGTCTGATAGGTTTACCTTTATAAATAACTTGGCCTTTTTCCTTTGCAGTTCTTAATATTCTTTCTTTATTCTCTATGCTTTGTGTTTTGATTATTATATGGCAAGGGGATTTTTTTTGATCCAGCCTATTCGGTGTTCTGTATGCGTCTTGAACCTTCATAGGTTTATCTTTCTTTAGGTTGGGAAAATTTTCTTCTATAGTTTTATTAAATATATTTTCTGGACCCTTGAGCTGTGCTGCTTCTCCTTCTTCTACTCCTATTATTCTTAGGTTTGGTCTTTTTACTGTGTCCCAGATTTCCTGAATGTTTTGTGATGAGAGATTGTTGGCCTTGCTGTTTTCTTTGATCAGCGTGTTTATTTTCTCTATGGTATCTTCAGAATCTGAGATTCTTCTATCTCTTGTATTCTGTTGGTTATGCTTGTTTCTGTAGTCTCTATTCATTTACCTAGATTTTCCATGTCCAGCCGGCTCTCTGTTTGTGTTTTCTTCTTAGCCTCCATTTCAGTTTTCAAGTCTTGAACTGTTTCCATTATCTGTTTGATTGTTTTTCCTTGGTTTCCTAAGGTATCATTCACTGATTTACTCAAATCTTCAAACTTTCTGTTATACTTTGCATCCATTTCTATAAGGGCATTTTTTACATGCTGTTTAAGGGCGTCAATCACTTTCATAAAGTCAATTTTTTCTACTTCTTCTTGATTAAGGTGTTCATGTCCTCCTGTTTAGAGTTCGCTGGGTTCTGGTGGTTTCATATTGTTTTTCAGATTGTTGGGTGAATTCTTGCATTGGCGCCTTCCCATCTCTTCCTCGAATGCTCCCCTATGGATCTTCTTTTACAGGATCAGGTCTCCTTGCCTACTGATGTACCTTCCCAGTGATGGCACTCCCCAGTGATGGCTCTCCTGGTGCTCCAGTGATGTTTCTCCCCAATGATGGCTCTCCTGGTGCCGAGATCAGATCTCCGTACTGGTTGGGTAGTTTGTAAAGAAAGCGCCTACCTTGCTTGGTGCAGGCAGCTTATTGAAACAAAGGAACTCCCACCTGCCCGCTTGCCCTGAGGATTCGACCCCAGCGCCCAGAGAAACTGAACTGGGTGGTGTTATGTGCCCGAAGAGGGAAGGGGGGCAGAAGGGAGGAGGGTTCTGGATGCAAGCTCAAGTTTATGAAATTTAATTCTCATTTTTACCAAGTAGATACAAAGCAATTCAAACAATATTGCCAAGTTTACAAGTAGACATATTTACTCACTCAGTTATGTCACAGACTCTCATGCTGTCATGTTGACTTGTTTGATTTGTTGAGATCATGTGCTTGTAACTGTAGATGCTGAGAGTTCATAGGCATAGTAACTATGCCAGGTCCTGAAGACAGTATTTCATGGCTACCCACCCCATATTTTTGTTCTTAAATTTGATCACATCTTTTTTGTGAAGGTCCCTGTGTTTTGGGTGCAAAGTGGATACAGATGGCTCATCTGTGGATGAATACTCAGTCTTTCATTCTTAGAACTTTGACTAGGTGTTAATGTTTACAATAATTATTACCCACTGCACACAGAAGTTCTTGTGATAATGGCTGAGAGCAGGAATAATCTAATGGTTGTAAAAATAAATATTTATATTGCAATTTGACAACATGACTGTTAGCAATGAAACTTGGGTAGGGTCTACTAGGGCCTATGTTACCCCAAGCCATGGGCTTTTGAACATGTTTACCTGGGATGAATATTTACAATTAATTACTCAAAGAATATAATAGATTAAAGTTTATCATTACATAACTCTCAGGCACTAGTGGGAATATCTTACTAGAAGGCTGTTATTGAAGACTACAAGATGAGGTACTTTATATGATCATTGATGTCCTGTATCCCAATGCAGACTGAATAATGTAGTCCCACATGAGGGAAGGTACCTGAAGGCAGAATTTCCCATTCAATTTCTTATTGGTTTCTCTGTGGCATATAGAGATACAGTCTTATTTCACAGCAAAATGCAGTTTTTAACAACTTTAACGTTCTATTTTTACCTCAGTTAGAGTGACTATGAACAAGAAAATAAATGATAACAAATGCATACTTGGTTGTGGAGAAAGGGTGATCCTCATGCACTGTTGATGACCGTGTACACTAGTGTCCTGACTTTGGAAATTTCAACATAAAATTTCACGAAAATCTATTCTGTGCTCTAACTTTATCCCTCCAAGTATATTCCCAAGAGAGTCTAGATCTTAGTGTAAAGACACTTGTACATCAATATTTATTGCTACTCTATTCACAACAGATGGGAAATGGAATCAACCTAGATTTCCAACAAAGGACAAATAGTTAATGAAAGCTAAGGCACATAAACAATGGGATATTACTCAGTAGTAATATAAGAATTATAAACTATATAAGTAAGTGGTTGAAACTGGAATGAATATGCTGAATGAGGTCACCCATGTCCATGAAGACAAATGCTTCATGTTCTCTCATCTATGTGATTCCACGATTTGAATACTTGCTCTGTGGGCTTAATTTGTAGAAGCCAAATGACTAGAAATGATTCTTTAGTACCTGAAGTATTAATGGAGATATATAATAAAACAGGGACAAAAGAAAACCAGAGGGGAACACTGGAGAAAGAATTTCTTAAGCATGAAGTGGCATTTGGGAACTGAGAAATCAGGAATTGGTGTAAGCAAACCAAAATTAGGATGGATAAGAAAGCTATGTGTAAACATAGGATCTTGGAGCAGAATTAAAAAATAAAGATGTAGACAGCATGGAGTGAGTGTTGCATGACAAAATGAAGTTAGATTGCTTATAGTAAAGTTAAGGGTACTATGGAATTAAGAGAAACATTAACTATCTTTGTTGTTTCTATAACAGAACATGGGGAAATAATAAACAGTAAATAATTGCCTTGTTCTAAATTTGCAGTTTTCTTTGGTTGACAATATTTTTTGTGTTAAGACATGAGGAGAGAGCATTTACATAAAAATAATGAATTTTAAAAAATGCTGGACAAACCTTGTTTTATCTAGATAGGACTTGTAGTTTAGCAGTTAGTGCCATTTCAGTGGTCTGTTCTCATCATGATCTATGGTTATCTGGGATATGACAGAAACCTGAGTAGAAAGTACAAGGATGAACTTTGAATTTTATTTTAACCTGTGAGCCTTTCAACAGAGGTACCTGCCTGGGTGAACAGTGCTGCTTTCCAAATACATGAGTTATTAATTTATCATCTCAATGACAAATTAGAGTAACTCTCTATGAATTACTTAATGGTCAGAGAAGCACAACGGGTATGAAATCAGTATGAGGTATTGAAATTGTCCTTAGTTGACCCCAATAACTCAATAGTTAGACTTTATTTCTGGAAACAAAAACTCAGTAGATTGTAGGAGCCAGAACAGATGAGGTGTCCTAAGGAAAATATCTTAGAGACATAACAGGACTGAAGCATATGTGAACCTACAGAGATTATGAAAGCATGCTATATGCCTGCAAAGATTCTATACAAATTGGTTTCCAGTAATGAGAAAGAGAGAGAGAGAGAGAGAGAGAGAGAGAGAGAGAGAGAGAGAGAGAGACTGACAGACAGACACAAGCTCTCAACCCAAGGCAAGAAGTTTCAGCAAGTTTTCTGTAATTGAATCTCATTGGGTATATTAACCACACTTAAGGGTGAATCCATGCCCAAAAGGCCAATACAAAATGACCTTAATTATATGTTTGTAGATATTTTCTCTCATATCAATTTATACTGCATTTCTTTTCATCTAATATGCCTTTTCTTAGTACTATGGTTCCAGGGTTGAATTGTTTAAAATTTTTTGGTTTGGTGTACTTTAGTCTCTCTGTCTCTCTCTCTGTCTCTCTCTGTCTCTCTCTGTCTCTCTGTCTCTCTCTCTCTCATCTATCTATCATCTATCTATCTATCTATCTATCTATCTATCTATCTATCATATGTCTATCTTTCTCTCTTTCTCTGTGTGTGTTTCTGTGATCTGTGTATTATTTTCTTGTTATAATCCTATTTTTAAACTCGTTTTGTTTATGTGTTTGCTTTCTACAGAGATAAAGAGCTGAATGATAGGGAAGAAGGAATGATCTAGAAAAAGTTAGAAGATGAAAATCAGTAATTATTATATATTGCATTAAAATTTATTTTAAAAATATATAAACAGTAAATGAAAACTGAAAAAAATATGAAATAAAATTTAAACATCTGAAAATTTTAATAAATAATTTTTACTGTTCTTGAGCATGGAAACATCACATGTCAATCACAGCAGGTGCAGATCAGCTAGTAGATTTTAAAGGAAGGACACCACAGAGAATACAGAGTAACTTCCACTCAAACCTCATCTTGGATTCTTGGTATCATTTTGCCCTCTTCTGGTTTTGAGATTGCCTGCAGGTTGGTTTGTAAAGGCTTACAAAGAAGTGGCATTGTCTGCCATGAGCACCAGAATCCCTTCAACTTCAGTGCTCACAGAGCTCAGCTGCAGGGAGAAATGGCTCTATTTTTTAGGCGATGCTGACTGGATATTTGAGAGACTGATTTTAAATTATGCCTATATGATCGTCAGTGTCTCTCTCAATGTCAGGCTCTGCTTGGGTGGATCCAGTTCTAGCTGGTCCTGATTTTAATACAGAAAATAAGGACAGACCTGGGTCTTTGCAGCTTTCATCTTGTTACAACTGGGAAGACCACCTCAGAGAAGTTCAGCGGATCTTGAGCTCAGCTGTATTCCCCCATGTGTTCATGTATGAATTCCTGAGACTCAGATACAGGAGTCAAAAGAAAGAGGATGCACAACCGTGGCACTCACAGACCAGGTAACAACTCAAGAAAATTACTTTCACATTAAGAAGATAAAAATCATGCCAATTGAAATGTAACCCAATATATTTACCATATGTATTTAAGAGAATTAAAGGAGAGAGAGATGATCCTTTGACAAGGATTCCCATGTGTAGTGGGTATATCTCTTTAGAAAGTTTTATCTCCTCTGTCTGCCTCTCCAAATTCAGGGTCTTCTTATTTTTGGACAGAGAAAGTGTTAGTAATGCTTTACAGAATTTGAAAGTTTTCACAAGGAAGGATGAATTTGGAAGGTGCTTCTAGGAAGAAGAAAATCCAAGAACACAGTATTTTGTCAATAGCCTGTTTAAATTTCTAAATTGTAACTAGAAATAATAACTCAAAAATTCATGCTACAGAAAGCCAGTCTACTCATGTATGTTTTGTTCTAACTTCCAGACCATGAATCATTTGTGCCTAATATTCCAGGAGTAAAGCAGCTTGAGCCAATCAGTTGCATGGCTTCTCTTCTATCACTGACCATAATTGGTGTGATATCATTGGATCTTTCAGTTCATATGGCAGCATCCTCAGGGCAACATCTCATTATAAAGGAACAGTTCTCTGTGCAGTTCAGGATGCTGAATGGATCTAGCTTGGCATTTCTTCTTTTCTTGTCAGAGTGATGTCCATACATCTTCACCTCATAGTCTTGTTTGGTGGGATGCTGATGGCTACCATGTGTGACAATGTACAGAAGTCTTTTTGCCTACTTAATCCATATGGTTTCACAGAGACATCGTCCTCATATAAAGAAATATAGTCACAAAATTCTGGGCCCTGAAATTGTTGAGAGATGGCATGAGAGTCTGCTCCTAAGGTAAACCAATGTGAGTATTGCAGCATGCGCTGATCTGATGCAATGTCTGTGGAACTATGAGACTTTTCCAAAATAAATAAACACATTGGTTTCTAGCATTCTCATCCTCCTTTTACTTGTGGATTATTTCCCAATTCACATCTATCTGGGGCCTGGTTTTAGTAACTATAAATGCACAGTAATTTCTTGTGTTATTGTTTCTATGTTTGATGCATCTTCCCCACTGAAGGGCCTGAGCATGACTTAGACTATTCCTGAGTCTCTTTGAAGATAGGTTTGCATTTGATAATACCTTCTCACTCTGTTTCACTCACAGATGGAAACACCATGGTTTCTTCAATGGTCAGATATCTCAGCTTAAACAAGAACCAAATTGATGTGTTTCTGCAGCTGTCTGGAGTGTCTGCTAGGTAATTTACCTCTGGAGGAGGTTAGTGATAACTTCTGCAGTTCACTCCTCTGAAACATCATGAATCAGTATCTGGAATTGCTATTGATAGAACACCTAGACTGTACAAATCAAGGAGAATGTCTATGAAGGTTTATTAAATGTGGACCCAATACTTCTTATGGAGGAGACACCTGATGACACAAGTAGATCACCGAAAAGCATATAATGCAATTGCAGGCCAACAATGTGCAATCATATGAAAATACTCATGAAAAAGACTTGACACACTGATTGGCATCTGGATAAATTTAATGAAAAGCATATGAATCTTTGGGGTTCTTAGGAAACATAGAGTCATAGGAAATATAGGTTATGGATATTTCCTATATATTGACAAGAGACTTAAGTCAGAAAAGATATTATATGCTTTGAGAATGTGAAGTATAAGAGTTGAAAAAAGTACACAATAGAATTCCAAGATTCAGCAAGTAATAAGTAAACATCATTTTTTCACTGAAAGTGAACTGTGTTCTGAAATCTTAGAGAGTATGTGTTCTTGGAAAAGCAACTGTTATCACAGAGAGAAACAAAAAAACATATGTATATATGTGTATATACTCTCTCTCTCTCTGTCTCTCTCTCTCTCTCTGTCTCTCTCTCTGTCTCTCTCTCTCTTTCTTGCTCTGGTGTCATGAGAAGTCCTAAGTAGTAATGACAAGTCTCTGTTACTCAACAATTTTAACGTATGAATCCAACACTCATTATCAGCTCAGAAGCCTGATGTCACTTGCATGCAATATAAGATAATGTGGCCCTTTTAGCAGAATTGTAAAGTAGCTATGTAGTTGGATCTTCAGTGAAAGGCTTGCAGCCATGTTAGATGCTATACTCATTGTGCTTGCAGAATAAATTCATTTTGAATTAGAATGTTCAAAATTTTTCTACATATTGATCAATCCACATGTCGCCATTGGAGGAAAGCAGTAGTGTGCTTTGGAAACTCACTAGTATTTTATGCATTATTTGTTATTTTCAATTTTATATAAATTTGCTTATTTTACAATCTTGGCCACAGTTTCCCTCTTCCTTCTCTCTTCTCAGTCCCTCTCCACACACATTCCTCTATTCCAATCCTCCTCTATTTCTGTTGAGGAAAGGACAGGTCTCTCTTGAGTATCAACATGATTTGGCTTATCAAGTTACAGTAAGATTAATCACCTCCCATGTACTTTGACTTGGCAAGGAGACACAGTATGACAAGTAGGGTCCCAAAGCCAGTAAAGAGTTTTAGACATTCCCTGTCCCCACTGTTAGGAATACCATAAGAGGACAAACGTACCCAATTCTAACATATATTCAGAGGACCTAAACCATTCCTTTGCAGGCTTCCTGGTTGCAAGTTCAGGCACTGTGAATCCCTACGATCCCAGGTTAGTTGAATCTCTGAGTTTTCCTGTTTTGTCATTGACCCCCTGGCTCCTATTATTCTTTCTCCACCTCTTCTGGGGAATTCTAAGTGTGTCTGCATCTGTTTCCATATTGTGATGGATGATGCCTCTGTCAGAACAATTGGACAAGACACTAAAAAATGAGTATAGGAGAATTTTAATTCAGCACACAGTTGCAAGGTTCTAACTTAACTGGAGAATAATATTCACACTTGTTAAAAGGTATTATTAGGATGATAGCATCTATTCACAGCATTCAGATTTCTCATGGAGGGGAACTCTGTGATGGAAGGACATCCATATCAGGTCACTGTTCTCAGCTACCATTCTCAATGACAGGCCCCAGGGATCACAGGTGACATGTGTCTCCATGTTTCTCCTTGCTTAGATATTCATTCAAATTGGTTATGTATCCTCCAAACTATAGAACAGGTTATTGTGTCTCTGTGATTCAATGCAATGCAATATGCTATGAGTAGAAGGCAGGTATTGGGACTTGGGAAGAGATGAGTGTGGAACCTGTGATCAGTGGTTAATCTCTGAACCTACCTCTCAGATTTCATGAATAGAAACTGGAGTGATGAAATCATTTTTATTAATATGAAAAGTAATTTTGGACATCTCCTGAGAGATAGACTTTTATTTACAAGGTGATCAAACACTTCTGCTTCAAGATATTGACCCAGTTATGGTAGTAACCTGTGCTGATATTAATATCAACATGAGGATATGTATCAACTTTAGTAAAATGAAGCTTCATCCTCTCTGAATCTTTTATGAAGTGTCACTAGGAAAATTCCTATGTAATAGAATTCATTCTTAGTCCTGTTATTATTTTCCTCAACAGATAACCACAATTTTGAGCAAGTCTTCATGCTATTCTTCTCTCTCCTCTCAGCCACAAGGCAGCTTCTTGCCCCTTCAGAGTTTCTGACATGCCTCAGATGTGTGCTGTGACTCTGTGTCTTGCACAGTAATAGATAACAGAGTCCACAGGTGTCAGGAGGTTAAGCTCCATGTAGGCTCTGTTGAACATGGTGTATGCATAGACTGTGGCTCTGTCCTCAAACTTTTTGCCTGTACTTTCTTCTAGCAATGGTTGGGAGTATGTTTCAATCCATAAAAGCCCACATGCTAGCATCTCCTTCACCCAACTCATGTTGGAAATGGGGAAGACACGAGTCAAAATCCTTGCAGGACACCTTTACTGAAGCTCCAGAACCCCTCAGTTTATACACAGACTTCTGCAGATGAGTCTGACAATGGACCCCTGTGGAGAGGAAATAGTGGCTGTCACTGTCACTTCACCCTAATTCTACCCCTTCGGCCTAAGACTTAAAGATTCACTTACCTGTAGCTGCTGCCACGTGGCTGAACATGATCCAGTGCCAGTCAATGTTGAAACCATGTGTGCTCAGGGACTAGGGACAAAAGTGTAATAATGTGCTGCTGTAGAGCTTATGGAGATCCTTTTATATACACCCAGAAACTCTATTATTTACAACTAGACCTTCTGTAATTTATATATTCATGAGGGAGGGTATTTGTTAGATCAACACTTGATCATGTTTGAGAAAGAACAGAAAGAAGATTATGTTTTAGGCAGGAACATGGTGAAATATGAGCCTCAAATCTGTCTAAGGAAATGCATTCTTTGCTTCATCCTGGTCTTTGTGCACACAGAGGTCTTCCATCCCTCTCATCTCATTCTCAAGTGATGAGAATCCGTTCATCACATGCATTAATGTGAATTACCCATTAATGGTTCTATGGAGACCTGAATCTCCTTAGGGTCAACAACTTATTGTGATATGAGAAGGTCCATTGAGATTATCATGATCTAATAAGACACTACCGCAAAATATTGGAGACTGCTGTCCATGACAACACCAGTGATCAGCAGGAATATGGATACCTATGATATCAGCTGAGAAATCTTGGGATAGTTTTTCCCAAAACGTTTCTCAGGGTTGTGAGGCCCAAATAACCTTAATCTGTGCTGATAAGTGCTTCATGCTTATACAGAGAGAATAGGAATGCAATGTGGCCTTTGGTGGGTTAACATATGGGTTCTATTTAACAAAGAACCTCTCTGGTGTTATAGCATGAATATCTCACATGTCAACTACAGCATATGCTCTGAGTGTGATGAAGTTCACAATGGAAACCAGGGTCTGTTGAAATCTCAATGTACAACTTCCTGTTCTACTTCTGCTGCCATTTACTCCTTAAGGATTGGTGAGTCTACCATGACCCCTTCCAGTATTAGGGCCCCATTTCTGTAACTTTGTCTATAGTGTCAGACACAGTACTCCTCCTCTTTTTCATTCTCTAACTGTTGGTGTTGAGTAGATATTTAGTTATCAAAGGATAAGAGGAGATTATTTTCTTTCTGCATATTAAGATTGTCCTGCAGTGCCATGGGTGGCGACAGAAATGACCTCTGCTATTAATGTTATGGCTGTATATTTGTGTCAACAAACCTCAATTTTATTTCAACATATTTACTTTAATTTCTATAATTTAATGTTTAAAATTATTTTAAAAGCTATTTAGAAACACTCTTTATGCCAATTTCTGATTAACATAACACGCATAAAAACATGAGTTTGATTTTACTACTCAAAAATAATAAAATAAAGAAAAACACTATTCAAAACACTAAAAATTATATTCACACATCTAATGGCTACCTTTGTTGAGAGTTTGTACAGACACTAGCATTGCACTCAGCATTCAAAGAGAAGTTTCTTATTGCATTAGATTAATAACAAATCTGTAATTAAAATACAGAAATCTATAACTGCTGAGAATGTTATATTGGAGTGTTTGACCCTAATGTAACAGCTATATCAACTCGTCTGTCTCAGAGTGCACTGGAGAATAGGGGACAGAAAACAAGTATGATAAAAGAATGAGAACATATGTTCATCAGAGATGTTTCTTTTGCATAAGGTAACTATTTATTCAAAAAGTAGCTATGGTTCTATGTATGACTCCTGCAGATTGTGAACCTCACAGGTTCATCATGGACAGTGGCAGAGAATCCAAGGCTTTACTCCTTCCTGAATGACTATTGACAAAATGGATGTTTGGAAAGGGGCTTCCATTTCTTCAGTCATATACCATCTGGTAACACTTTCAGGATATCTACTTTCCACATTCAGTCAAGAAATTCAACTTAAAAGCAGTTGGTCACATATAAAGGAAGACAATGATGTGTAACAAGAAAGGGAAAAGATGAGAAAGAAGAATGAGAGTGAAATTAATTAATACCCTTTACACATATTTATAAAACTTCTCAATAAATATTTCAAAATTGAAAAAAAGAAATTTTTGGAAGTATTGTAAAATCATCCATGGTGTTGAGGTGTTCATCTATATAAGAGCATATAGACAAAAATGGAAATGAGTTCAAGGAGCAAATTTTAATTTAGCTAGGATTGCAAAGCTTCTTAACATATGTTTGGCAAAGGGAACTTACATTCACCACAAGGCATTCTTAGCATGATATCCTCCATATTAGTCACAGAGCATCTTATTTGTTCATGGAGAGACTGATTCCTAGAGGAACCTAGTTAGTGACTGTTTAGTAAAGAGACATCCTAATAAAGTTTCTTTTTAGATGTTGGTTTTTTTCATTTATTTTGTTTCTTTTTATCAAGATACTTTTGGGCCTTTGTGATAACATTTATTGAAGGTAAATTAAATTTGATATTTTGCTAGAGTTGACTGAACTAATAAATCACTTTTAATGTTTGATTATGCTAACAATATCAAGTCTTCCAAGAAATCCATGCTTCTTTTTTTGCTCTTTCAAATTTTTTGTTTGTTTGTTTCTTTGTTTTATTTTTCCATTCATAAATTTACATTTCCTCCCTTCCTCCCATTCTCTTCTTGCTCTCCCATTCACCCTCCTCCTTCCCACTCCCTGATAGAGAGTGCTGGGAACCCTGCCCTGTGGGATGTCCCAGGCCCTCCCCTGTACATCCAGGCCTAGGAAGCTGTGCATCCAAATAGACTAGGGTCTCAGAAAGCTAGTATATTCACTAAAAACAGCTCCCAGTGTCTTTATCAATGGCTTCTCAGTCAGCCCCCATTGTCAGCCACAATCAGAGAGTCCGGTTTGATTGCATCCTCATTCAGTCCAGGTCCAGCTGGATTTGGTGAGCTCCCATTAGAACAGGCACACTGTCTCAGTGGGTGGACCAACCCCTCATTGTCCTGATTTCCTTGTTTGTCTACTCCCTCCTTCTGCCCTTCAACTGGAACTTGGGAGCTCAATCCATTGGTCTGATGAGGGTCTCTGTCTCTATCTCCATCCATCTCCAGATGAAGATTCTATGGTGATATTTGAGATAATCATCAGTGTGATAGTGGGGCAAGGCCAGTTCAGGCACCCTCTGCACTGCTGCCCAAGGACATAGCTGGAAACATGCCTGTGGATACCTGGGATCCTCTCTAGAGCCAAGTCTCTTGCTAACCCCAAAATGGCTCCCTTAATTTAGATATCTTCTTCCTTGCTCCTATATCTGCCCTTCTTCCATCTCTATCCTCCCATTCCCCCAAGCTCTCCCTTCTCTTTCCTTTCTCCCTTCCCTCTCCCCCTTTCCATTTACCCCAACCCCATGTCCACCCCCACCCCTATGCTCCCAACTTTGCCTGGCAATCTTGTTTGCTTCCTATTTTCAGGATGATGTATATATGTTTTTCTTTGGGTTAACCTTATTTGACTTCTCTGTGCTTGGGAACTATAGGCTTAATATCCTTTGTTAGATAGAGTCCACTAATGAGTGAGTACATACCATATGTCTACTCTACTTTTTTAACAATATTTTCTATGTTGAATTTTCACATTGTTTTATTCCTTGATGCATAAGTTGTTTTCTTTTTTTATTACCTAAAAAAGACCAATCCAAATTCCCACCTCCTCCCCTCCTCCCAGCCCTTTCCGCTCCCTCCACAAACCTTCCCCTCACCCCTCCAACCCCGAGGGAGTGCCACGCACCCTGCCCTGTGGAAAGTCCAAGGCCCTCTCTACTATGTTTTGGTTGACCAAAGTTTACATCCAAAGAGAATAGGATCCCATGAAGCCACTATATGCAAGTGGAGACAATTCCCAGTGTCAAGATTAGTGGCCCCTCAGTCTGCCTCAGCTATCAACCCCCTTCAGTAGTGGGGGGGGGGGCTTCCCCTGCTTTGTTTTAAATAAAGGAAAGTATCCTGAGTTCACTTTTTGGAAATGTGGGCATAGTTTTCCAGGCTACTTTCTGCTGGTTGGGGCACTGATAATCTTATGGGGATCTAAAGAAATTTTAGAATTATGATCAAATTCTCACTGGAGTATCCAATGAGGCTTGATCACCTCAGACAGCAGTCTTGAATCTATTCTGAATGTAGAACTCAGACATCTGGGTCATCTGTTACTACCTGAGATTTCTGAGGTGGTCTTCCTTGATCAAACCTGATTTTTCTTAACTCATAATGAATCCACAGCCTCTCATTTCCTGTGGAAACAAAAGCAAATCCTCTTCTACAAAGCAACATACCATTGGACTTCAATTTTGAAGTCAAATTTTTCAAAATACCTATCTTAGATTAATTCAGCAGCATTTATAAGCAATATCTTTTAGCAGCTGTTACTTCTTCCTCAGAATTCAAACAATTCAAAGAGAGCATAATAATGTACAGTATCCATACTATGTGTGTATTTTTCATCTTTATGTGCCTTCATTTTAACCTCTATTTCTTTTAATTTTTATTTTTATTTTTTGGCTTTTTTGACAGGGTTTCTCTGTGTATCTTTGTCCTGGAACTCACACAGTAGACCAGGCTGTCCTTTAACTCACAGAGATCTGCCTGCCTTTGACTCCCAAGTTCTGGGATTAAAGGTTTTTGCACCACACCTTGAACTCACAGAGGTCTGCCTGCTTCTGTCTCCTAAATTTGGGGATTAAAGATGTGTACTGCCACACCCAACTACTCCCTTTTTCTTTTTTCTTTTAAGGACTTTACCCTTTTTCTTGTCTTTCCCAAGCCTGAATATATTTTTATCACACGGTAAGCCATTTAGAGTTTTTTTTATCTTTGAATATATTTTTACTTTACATCTCTCTCTTTTACTAACTATGTGAGCCTTTAATTTGCTAAGCAATGTGGAGAGGATTAAATCCATGGCTTTGATGGCTAGATCCAGCCCATTCCTTAGTTTTCTGAGATTCCAGGCTTATGGCAGAGGTACAGGCTGGAATAATGCTTATTGCAACAACTCTGTGGCATTTCAAGGTCCCTGCCAGCAAGTAAGCTTCAGCAGTCTGATCACAAACCACACTCAAATGCTCTGTAACTGGACCTCCTGTCTGAAAGAGTCAGAGTTTAATCTGGAAGGATGGCTCAGAAAGCTGGCATTTTAAAATGGCACAGCATTTTTCCTGGCATGGCTGAAAACCAAAAACCATCCAGTCAGCTTTTCATCAACACCATTTAAGTGTTTTGTGGCAGGACCTCTTAAAAGAGCTGCAAACACCACTTCTCAGTTTTAGGAAGTTCCATTTATTTATTATTGCTCTAAGTGTCTGTGCTACTGGTGTTATATTTAGGAAGTGGTCTCCTGTACCCAAGCAATATAGGATACTTCACACTTTCTCATCAATCAGGATCAATATAAACAGATTTTGGTTGAAATCTTTAATCCATTTGTTCTTGAGTTTTGTGCATAGGAATAGGTATGGATCTATTTTCATTCTTTTATGTTGACATTGTCAAACTCTATGAAGGTACAGTTCCATGGATATGAAAACCACACAAAGTCTCAACAAAGAGATAGAATAACAGAACAATCTCCCTCATTAACATCAATGCAAAAATAATCAATATTATACTGGCAAATTGGATCCAATAACATATAAAAAATTCATTCACCATGATCAAGTCAGCTTCATTCCTGTGATGCAGGGATGGTTCAACATATAAAAATCTATCAATGTAATCTACTATAAAAATAAACAGAAAAAAAAATGATCATCTCATTAGGTGCTGAAAAAGCATTTGACAAAATCCATCACCCTTTTATGATAAAGGTCTTGGAGACCAGAGATACAAGGAACATATCTAAACATAATAAAAACAATATACAGTGAGCCAACAGTCAACATCAAATTAAATGGAGAGAAACTCAAAGTAATTCCACTAAACCAGGATCAGGAAAGGAACAAATCATCTCTGTGCAGCATAGTTCCTAATGCTCTAACTAGAGCAATAAGACAAAAAAGAAAATCAAAAGAATGCAAATTGGAAAAAGAAGTGAAAATGCAAATTTTATCTGTACCAAGATTCATTCTGAAGTTGCTAATGCCTCTCATACCATTGCTGATTTCATAAAAACATGCCAAAATGATGGCACAGAGGAGTATAAAGTTCAAATTCTGTCAGTGTCCTTGTAGCCTCCTCTATGTTTTAAATGTGGAGGGATATAACCATTTTCAAATATAATACAAACACAACCATTATAATCATCCTAGGTATAGTAAATTTTCCTCTAAAATACCTGAAAAATGTAACATGCAGTTTCATTGATCCATTCAGTGTCAATCAAGAAGTTCTGACAAAGACAATCAAATTATAGGAAACGGAAATGAGCAACCAGTGCTACTGATGACAGGATCAGGCCCCTAACATTCCCATCTTGGTATCCGACTGTTCTTTCCCAGTGCTATCTGTGCAGGAGCCAGCTTGTTTTTAAAGCAGCAGATCCCACACCCTATGGAATTCACATCATGACACTCTGCTCCATCCCTAATGATAAGAGAGTAAGAGGTTTAATTACTACTCCCAAAAGCATTTCATGGCTCATGATATTGTGTATAAATGAATAAGATGTAAAATTATTTTCATAGGAAAGTTTAAAATATCTGCCCCCAAAACTTCCAAAAGCAGCCTGTACTTGTTTTAGGGAAACCAAATTGGACTATGAAAGGGGTTTTCTTAGTGCACATACTGTTGTTTTGTCTTTACATATTATAGCTTATTCCCAGCTATATCAGCAACACTTTCATTCCCTTAGATTTAAGATATATTTATATCGTAATGTAATGTCACATTCATATTGTCCTACTTTACTTTATTAAAAACTAATCATGTCAGTGGAGGTGGTCACTGGTAAACAGCAGGTCAAGGTATAGCATACTGTAAGGGCATTCTGAATTAGCATCACTTTATTCCTAGCAGTGTTTTTGAAAATCAACAAAGACTCTATAAGATTGTGAAGTAATCAAGAGACAACTTAAAGTGATCGTTTTGGAGCAAGGATCCAGGACAGTCTTCTCTGCAATCTCAGTCTCAGTGTAGCTTCCTGCTCCTCTGGGGTTTCTGACACACTCAGGATGTGGTTGCAACACTGTGTCTTGCACAGTAATAGACTGCAGAGTCCTCAGATGTCAGGCTGCTGAGCTCCATGTAGGCTGTGCTGGAGGATGTGTCTGCAGTCAGTGTGGCCTTGCCCTGGAACTTCTCATTGTAGTTAGTAATATCATATTCAGAAAGAATATGTCCAATCCACTCCAGGCTCTGTCCTGGCTTCTGCTTCACCCACTCAATAGTGTAGTCAGTGAAGGTGTAGCCAGAAGCCTTGCAGGACAGCTTCACTGAGGACGCAGGTTTTCTAAGCTCAGGACCAGACTGCTGCAGTTGTACCTGAGAGTGGACACCTGTGAAGAAAAAGGCATAGTGTGTATCACTGTCACCTCATTCCCTGCTCCTTTTTCAGGATTAGAACTGGAAAGCTCTTTACCTGTAGTTACAGACACAAGGAAGAGAGTGGTCCAACTCCATCCCATATTGAAGACCTGTGTGCTCAGTGACTGATAAGAGGACACTAGTCATATGTTGTTCTGGGGTATGGACATCCCTGTATTTACCAGAATAAACTCAGGTTATTTGCATATTCATGAGAAGGGAATTTGTTAGATAAGGACCCAGTCCAGGAGGATGAGAAGGAGTTAGAGAAGACCTGCGAAAGGCAAAAGAATTCTGAGGGCCAAATCCTAATCTTGTATGAGGAAATGTAAAAAATATTTTTTCTCTGAGCCCTGTACAAATGCTGAGGATGTATATCAGAGCATAAGTTTTAAATAAATTTCAAGACAGAGTTGTTTTTCTTTGTGAAAATCTTATCAGTCTGATTTATAGATAGTGGTTGTGATAATCAAGATAGTTATTCCTACTGCACGTACTGGCTTTGTGAGCGCCTAGGCAGTTTGGATGCAAACCTTACTAGACCTGGAAGGAGGTGGGAGGTCCTTGGACTTCGCACAGGGCAGGGAACCTGACTGCTCTTAGGGCTGATGAGGGAGGGGAAATTGATTGGGGGAGGGGGAGGGAAATGGGAGGCGGTGGTGGGGAGGAGGCAAAAAACTTTAATAAATAAATAATAAAGATAGTTATGAGAAATTTAAAACTGCTTTTAAAATTTTTTAAATTTTTAAAATTTCAATTGATGCAATTAATATTTGTCTTTCAAACAAAATATAAGCTAAGAATATCATTAAAATGAACAAAAGTAAATGCACTTCAGCAATATTTGCACAACAAGGATTATTGCATCAATATCACAAAAACTAAATTATGGAAATAAATTGTTTCTTTCAACAGAGGATTTTATTAAGAAGACATTTTTATAAACAACACCTGCAAGAAATATGGAACTTACATCACTTATATAAAAATTGATGCAACTAGTGATAAATATATTAAGACCATCTCAGAAACACAGACATAAAATGAAACTCTTATTAATAGTTAATGTGACATCTAGAGATAGGAATTGGTTTTCTCCCTCTACTATGTGGATCCTGGGATTGAACTTAGGTCATCAGATTTGATGGTAAGCATTTTACCTATGGAGCCATTTCTGGCCTAGTGCCATTGTCCTTGGCTTCTCATCAGCCTTCATTGTCCACCATGCTCAGAGACTCCAGTTTCAACCCATGCTTATTCAGTCCCAGACGAGCTGGCCTTGGTGGGCTCCCAATAAATCAGATCCACTGTCACAGTGGGTGGGTGCATCCCTCGTGGTCCTGATTTCCTTGCTCATGTTCTCCCTCCTTCTGCTCCTCATTTGGACCTTAAGAGCTCAGACCGTTGCTCCAAATTGAGTCTCTGTCTCTACCTCGATCCATCGCCAGATGAAGGTTCTAAGGTGATATGTAAGACATTCATCAGTATAGGATAGGGTCATTTCAGGTTCCCTCTCCTCAGTTGCCCAAGGTACCAGCTGGGGACATCTCCGTGGACACCTGCTAACCCCTCTAGAGTCAAGTCTCTTGCCAACCCTAAGATGGCTCCCTTAGTTAGGATATATACTTCGCTGCTCCCGTATCCACCCTTCCTATATCCCAACAATCCCAATCCCCCGAGCTCCTCCCATCCTCCCCTTCTCATGTTTCTCATCCCATTTCCCCTTTGCCCCATGCCACCTCCCCCGCAAGTTCCCAGTTTTTGCCCTGCAATCTTGTCTACTTCCCCTATCCAGGCGGATGACTATACGATTTTCTTTGGGTTCACTTTCTTATTTAGCTTCTCTAGGATCACAAATTATATGCTCAATGTCCTTTATTTATGGCTAGAAACCGATTATGAGTGAGTACATCCCATGTTCCTCTTTTTGGGTCTGGGATACCTCACTCAGGATAGTGTTTTCTATTTCCATCCATTTGCACGCAAAATTTGTGTAAGCCCTGTCAAGTATCACTCTGATCTGACATTTACACACGAATGACAGAATCCGTTTGTTCATCTCAACAAAAGCTGAACCTTCATCTAGCTATGGATGGAGATAGAGACAGAGACCCACACTGGAGCACCAGACTGAGCTCCCAAGGTCCTAATGAGGAGCAGAAGGAGGGAGAACATGAACAAGGAAGTCAGGACCACGAGGGGTGCTCCCACCCCCTGAGACAGTGGGGCCGATCTATTGGGAGCTCACCAAGGCCAGATGGACTGTGACTGAAAAAGCATGGGATAAAATCGGACTCTCTGAACATGGCGGACAATGAGAACTGACGAGAGGCCAAGGACAATGGCACGGGGGTTTTGATCCTACTTCATATTCTGGCTTTGTGGGAGCCTAGACAGTTTGGATGTTCACCTTCCTAGACCTGGATTGAGGGGGGAGGACCTTGGACTTTCCACAGGGCAGGGAACCCTGACTGCTCCTGGGACTGGAGAGGGAGGAGAAGAGTTGTGGGGGGAGGGGGATAGGGGCGGGAGGAGGGGGAGGGAAATGGGAGGCGGGGAGGAGGCAGAAAATTTTTTTTTCATTAAAAAAAAGAAAAAAATAGTTAATGTGAAATTCTCTAGCAGAATCAAGGAAAAGAAGGATGGGAAAAATTAAAGGTAGAGATTATGGTAGAAATATACACAGTGTACAAAACACACATGTATGGACATTCTAAACATATGTAAAATGTGTTTACAATTAATAATTAATATTTTTGAAATTTTATTCCATGTATAAAATATAGTATAATCATATCTACATCCACTATGCCTTACTGATTCCTCTTGGAATCTTTCAATAAGCCTCTCTCCCAACTTCATGACCTCTTTTGTATCATTAACTCATAACCCAGTGAGTACAATCAGTGGTATCTATACATACATAGGTGGAGTCATTGACTAGTACATAGGAATCCCCCAGAAAAATTCCCAAAGAAAATTGATTATATTTTTCCTTATCAATAATTGAATGACAATAAATCCTCAGATTTATTTATTTATTGGCTTTGGGTTCTCAAGAGTTTCTATCCATCCATGTAATAGTTGCATAAGTTGTTACACCTTCTTTATTACTAAGAAGAATGACCACATGTACCAACATGTAAGTGTTATCTTTAGAGGAAAACTTATGAAATTCATTTTTTCTGTACTACTATCATGTGGGTCCAAGTAGTCAAACTCATATTAATAAGCTTGGCAGTAGACTCCTTTACCTCTTCATTTACTTTACAAGCTCTCAGCTCTCACAAAATAAAATGAACTGAATGGTATTTATATACATATTTTCTTTCATATCACATTGTGCATTTCTTGTCTTACTTGTCCTTTACCTTATGTAACATGATTATATAGGGTTTTGTATGTGCTTGTGTGTAAGAGTATGTTGTGTTTTATTTCAGTTTGGTTTTAACCCATTTTTAAATTTTTTTTTGTCTATTTGGTTTTTTTCCCTACAAACAGAAAACTAGATTATGGAGTTGAGTAGGAAAGGACAAAGGAAAGATCTGGGAAGAATATGTAGAAAGGAATCCGTGATTTTCAAAATATCTGTAAAGAGCAAATAAAGACTGAATAAAATAAACAAGAAAATATAAACCCATAAAAATGGAGATAATTGACTCTTTTCTGCCCCCTGATGGTCCTGTGCTCCCATGCACTTTGGTTTCTCATGGCTTACACTGAAGTTGCACTGTCTCCCTTGAACAGTAACACATCCCTACAACTTCAGTCCTCACAGAGCTCAATTACAGGGAGAAACGGCTCTTGTTTACCTGGAGATGCAGACTAGAAGTTTCAAAGATTGATTTTAAGATGTCCTATACGATCATCAATGGGAAGCTCCTCCTGATGACAGTGCTCCTACAGTTCCCACTTGTAGTAAGGTGACAACAGAAGAGAAAGTCTTAACTACCTTCATTAGACTATACCTGGGACAGAGCACCTGATGTCAGAGAATCACAATGAATCTTATTAAGCTCAGATACCGCCCCCCCATATATCCACTTATGAATTTCTGAGGCATGCAGATAAAGTGACCAACAGAAAGAAGAAAGCCCACTGTTGTACTCACAGAAAAGTTAACCATTCCAGAAAAATGTACTCACATTAAAAAGAAAGAAAAAGTGAAGGAAATATATGCTGTGACTCAATCTGTTTCCCACACTACATTTAAAAAATGAGGGGACACAGGGGGTATCCTTGACAAGGATCCTCACGGGTGGTGGTTATCTGTGCTTACACAGATTTATATCCCCATGTCTATCATTCCAAATCCAGAATCCCCTTATCCTTGGACAGGGCATGTGTTAATTATGCTCCTCAGAAGCTGAACATTTCCATTGAAAAGGAATGGATTTGGAATACACCCCCAGGAATAATACAGCCAAGAGAACTATGTAGGGATATGTGTGTTTAATTAAAAGGTATGAAGTAAAGCTGCAATGCTAAAAAAGTACATACTAAATAAATTCAGGATATTCATGTATATTTTGTTTTAATATCATGTCATGAATCACGTACACCTAATATTCTAGGGTAGAAGTAGCTGAGAAGAGACTGATGTATGTCTTTTGTTCTATCACTTGTCAGAATTGATATGATGTTTTGTGGTTTGTTAGTTCACAGGTCAACACTCTCTTCTCACTGTAGAGGAATTATTATTCCTACAATTTTGGAGACATCTTCCTTTCCCAAAAGAATCCATCCACAAAAATTTGAACTTTATTTGTATGCAAAATTCAAGAAGTCATTGTTTTTTACTGCTGAGTAGTACTCTAATATGTATATATTCCAGACTTTCTTCATCCATTCTTCCATTGAAGGACATCTAGGTTGTTTCCAGGTTCTGGCTATTACAAACAATGCTGCTATGAACATAGTTGAGCATATACTTTTGTTGTATGTTTGGGCGTCTCTTGGGTATATTCCCAATAGTGGTATTGCTGGGTCGAGAGGTAGGTTGATCCCGACTTTCTTGAGAAACCGCCACACTGCTTTCCAAAGTGGCTGCACAAGTTTGCATTCCCACCAGCAATGGATGAGAGTGCCCCTTTCTCCACAACCTCTCCAGCAGAGGCTATCATTGGTGTTTTTGATTTTAGCCATTCTGACCGGTGTAAGATGGTATCTTAATGTTGTCTTGATTTGCATTTCCCTGATTGCTAAGGAAGTTGAGCACGATCTTAAGTGTCTTTTGGCCATTTGAACTTCTTCTGTTGAAAAGTCTCTGTTCAGCTCAGTGCCCCATTTTATAATTGGATTGATTAACCTTTTACGGTCTAATTTCTTGAGTTCTTTGTATATTTTGGATATCAGACCTTTGTCAGTTGCGGGGTTGGTGAAGATCTTCTCCCAGTCAGTGGGTTGCCTTTCTGTCTTAGTGACAGTGTCCTTTGCTTTACAGAAGCTTCTCAGTCTCAGGAGGTCCCATTTATTCAATGATGTCCTTAGTGTTTTGGACGGAAATTGAAAACACTATCCTGAGTGAGGTAAGCCAGACCCAAAAAGAGGAACATGGGAGGTACTCACTCATATTTGGTTTCTAGCCATAAATAAAGGACACTGAGACTATAATTCGTGATTCTAGAGAAGCTAAATAAGAAGGTGAACCCAAAGAAAAACATATAAGCATCCCCCTGAATATTAACCTTCATCAGGCGATGAAAGAAGACAGAGACCAACATTGGAGCACTGGACTGAAGTCTCACGATCCAAAGGAGGAACAGAAGGAGAGTGAGCACGAGCAAGGAACTCAGGACTGCGAGGGGTGCACCCACACACTGAGGCAATGGGGATGTTCTATCAGGAACTCACCAAGGCCAGCTGGCCGGGGACTGAAAAAGCATGGGACAAAACCGGTCTCGCTGAACATAATGGACAATGAGGACTACTGAGAACTGAAGAACAATGGCAATGGGTTCTTGATCCTATTGCACGTAATGGCTTTGTGGGAGCCCAGGTAGTTTGGATGCTCACCTTAATAGACCTGGATGGAGGTGGGTGGTCCTTGGACCTCCCACAGGGCAGAGAAACCTGCTTGCTCTTTGGGCTGAGGAGGAAGGAAGACTTGATTAGGGGAGGGGGAGGGAATCGGAGGTGGTGGCGGGGAAGAGGCAGAAATCTTTAATAATTAAATAAATTAATTAATAAAAAAATTTGAACTTTATGATAATATAAATAGATACTATGAGTTTATTCTCCTGAATTAAAGTAATGTTAGGATTGTAATGTGTACACATCTGCTTAATGAATTTGAAAGATCCATATTTGTGATGCTCAGAAGTTGCATTGATCATCTTTCTCCCATCAGTCACTGGCACAGAGCTTTGGAGGTTGCTCCCCATTCTATAACAATATTCAGCAGAACTATGTACATCTTTGATATCAGCTGTGAACTCCTGGGACACTTTTCCCAAAATGTTGCTTAACATCCTAGAACTCTAACATCCTTAAATGTTACTGGTAAGTCTATTGTAAACTAGAATCTTATCCAACAGCAGCAGGAATCTATTCTGGACCTCAGTGAATTCCATTTAATAACCTCTCCAGTGTTGTAACATAGAGATCTTATAGTCAATTAGACCATGGTCTTTGAATGTTATGATACTGGTAATGAAATTCTGAGAGATCTGAACAAATATCAGATGGGAACTGTACTACATTCTTAGCTGCTTCTCCTTTCCTCTAATTCTTAGAGAACTGGTGGATCTACAATGCCCCCTGCTGGTTCTGGCAATGTGCTTCTGTAAGTTCTCACACAGGTCCCTCACTAAGACTCTTCTTTCTCATCTTTGTAATATACCTGGTGATGATGAGTAGGTATTCAAGGATGAATGATATGCCTGTGCCTCAAATGTTGTCTCCATGAACCACAGTCCTTTTTCTAAGGACAGTTAGATCTAGCTTTAGCAGTGAGCACTTGTGATGAAGTGAGTTACCATAGAGGACAAGTGATGGAATGGATTTACAATTGCTCTAATATGCACTTTCCCTATTCATGCACCTGCACTTGGAACATAAATCTCACAAGACCATGGAGGGGAAAAATGTGGTAGTTACAGATAAGTTTTCAACTACAGAAAATATTTTCATAATTGAGAAGTGACCAGAATTTAGGGTCATTCGGACTGTGATTCCATGTTTTCTAATTCAGCATTTGTATTATGGAGGGCTGTAGAGTTGTATGTGAAGATTAAAAGCAATTGTTTGTTCCTTTGCAGTGCATTTTTCTAGGTGTAAATGCTGGCTGGGTTCTCAGGCATCTTTCTTTTCTCTTTGGATCCAGTTTTTCCATGTTCAGCATCCTCTTACTCATGGAAAGTCATGGCTATTGATTTTCAGAAACTTTGATGTACTTGCTATAGAATTAGTGAATGAGAGCTGTGCAACTACTAGCTTCAAGAAATTAGTGGAACCATTTTATATATGTGTATGTATACAGACAAATACATATATGCTGCGTACTAAATTGAATTTGTGAATTTGTCTGGATGTAAGCAGAGTGATGATGAATATAAATGCATTTCACTCCCATAAATGTGGATGTTGTATTGAAAAGTTTTTAGGGTCTCATAGTACTCAATTTTAAATTTATGTATGAGAAGTGCTTTGAAAATGTATTCAAATCTTGAAGTCAAGGTAACTTGTATAATGTATGTTGCACATTGTAATTGTTTTGTTGTGTCTCCATTTCCTAGTTTATTGTCACTTTTTCTTTTTAGAAACACTATATACATACATGTGTGTTGTTTGTATGACATACAAACAAAATATATCCCCCAAATTAATGACATTATCCAAAACTCATTTTTAAAGCTCATCAAATATTGTGTTTAGGGTCTTCACAATTTTCATCATCCACATGCATGCTTATTCAGGATTGCCTGGGGCTTTGGAAGACATTTTAGTCTTCCCTCTGTCTTTCTTTACACATGTCTGAGGGTCACTAACTGGAATCCTCTAACTCACAATCCTGCTCCATTACTGCAAACAAGATTTCATATTACCAGTAATCAGAAAAAAATAGTTATAAGTTGGATGTGTATAATATATACACATGCACACATTTGTTCACTATTTGACTCCCTGACGGTGGGACCTTTAGGAAGTGGCTATACTATCACAAGTCTTTTATAATCTTTGAAATAAAGATAATTATCAAAGGAATTTTCCAAACCATTTTTATGCAATTGACACTGTGCGTCCCTGGCTTCTAATAATGGCAAAAGAAAGTCCTTCTACTTATCAAAAATCTTGGAGTTTTGCTCCAGAAGAATGATTATTCATTTAACTTCTATTTGTTGTAAATAATTCACTTTGCATGGTTTTACAGACCAAGTAAAGAATTGCACAAGAACTGAACAGAAGAAAAAGAACATTGATATAAATGTGTAAATATTGATTCATTATAGGACCTGGATGATTCTTAGAAGCTGAAACTACTTTGAACTTTCTACTGAAACAGGCCTGTGTTTCCAAGGATAATGAGGGGCAGTTCAGCTTAGAGAAAATAAAAATGAACCAAATAAAGAAATAATCTAAATCTTGGAGATTGTCATTGGAAATAACATCAGAATTACAGCACAGATATGGACCATAAAACCCATCTTGATAATTTCATGTAGTACAATGATAAATAAGTGGATGGAAACTAAATATAATTTTTGCTTCAAGTAACAATAACCTATCTGACTGTATTTATGCTTGAGTCATTCTGGAAGGAAGCATTGTCCTGTGATGGTGCTTCAAATGTTCTAAGGAAGCATCTGAGTAGTGAGACATTTAGAAAACTCCATAGATTACTACCTGGTTATTATATTTCCTGGAAGACAGAAATGATAAGAGAAAAAATTAATAGTGCAGTAGGCAACTGACCAGAAATTGTTGGGAACTCTCCAGCCAGCTTGTTCATGTGCATGTCAGAAACATAAATAAACATGATTTGTCTACCCACCATGTCTTCATTTATTGGTTACGAATCAATATACAATTCTGGAGAAAGGATTCTAGTGTTTAATATAATTTTTCATTGGTAAAAAATAGATTTTAAACAATACATTCTAATTATACTCTATCTGTTCCCCAAGTGATCATAGATCCCCTCACATCCCTAATAACGAAATACCACAAGAAACGTTCTCTTTCTCTCTATCTTTCTCTCTCACTTACAAATTCATAAAAGCATAAAATAAGAAGCCAAAACATACAAAGAAAATATTAACAAGACAAAAGAATGCCTAAATTAAGTTATGTGAGCTCTGTGATTGTAGCACATGCCATTAATCCCAGTGCTTGGGAGGCAGAGGCAGGCGGTTCCCTGTGAGTTTGAGGCCAACCCTGTCTATAAAAGCTAGTTCCAGGACAGACTCCAAAGCTACAGAGAAACCCTGTCTCAAAAAAAGAAGAACAAAAAAAAAGTTATATGAAACAGAAAATCTATAAAACTTCCATTGTGTTAGTTTTGTGTTGGTTTTAGGTATAAGACCTAGTGTGAAGTGTGTTTAATACAGCCAGTAACATTCCAACGAAGTGCACTGATTTTTCTTTGCATATACGTACCAATTGCAAACAGTTTCCAGGTTAGGGTTGGAATTCCATACCCATTTCTTCCTCTCTGTACTAGAATCCTATGTGGCATGATCCTGTGCAAGCACTGTGCTTACTTCCTGAGTCTAGTGAGTTCATGTGTGCATCAGTCCTATTGTGTCAGGAAGGGACTGTATCCATGGTCTCATGCAACCCCTCTGGCTCTTAAAGTCTTTCTACCTTCTCTTCTGCATCAGTCCCTGAGTCCTGAGGAGAAAGGTTTATTAAATCACTCCTTTTATGACTGAGTATGCCGATTGTCCATTTGAGATCATCTATGTTACTTCCCGTATTTTGCAGAAGAATCTTCTCTAATGATAGTCATATGAACCACAAATTAATGTGCTTATATGGGCATGCCATTAGGAATTATGTTATTATTGTATACCCTTAGCACAATGGTACTCAATCTTCTTTCACTGCAACCCTATAATATAGTTCCTCATATTGTGATGATCCCCAAATATAAAATTATTTTCTTGCTACTTCATAACTAAATTTTCCACTATGAATCATAATGTAAATATCTGACATCTAGGATATCTGTTGTGTGACCTCTGTGAAAAAGTTCTTCAACTCCTGTGAAAGGGTTGTTTCATCCAAAGGGGTCACTCCTGACAGGGTGAAAACTACTGCTTAAGCAGAAAATTTAGTTTTCCCATAAGCCCAAGGTCTACCTTGTCTTAGTTTCTAGAATATTCTGGTAGTTTTAAACATGGTTTGTGCTCATAGAGTGGGATTTATATCCAATCAAAGAATTATTGATTACCCCCACAATGTCTGTGGCTCTATTGAATCAGCATATCTCACATTGCAGGTCACATTTTGTTGATAAGTTGATTCTCCTCTGAAAACATTCCAAGTACCTTCTCCTATAACAAACAGCAGTCAGTATGGATAGGGCCTACAGTTGGGGACCAATTCAAATTATTTGTATTCCAACAGATATGTAAGTGTTGACTTCAGCAACACAGTGTTACTGTCAGCTTGTGAAGAGTAGCAAATAACCTTGGAGGTGATAGCCTGGGATATTTTGTGCTTCCATGGATTCACTTTGGCCAATGACTCAATTATGGATGCTTGTTCAGAAATGCCAATCTTCCACTTAAACAGTAGTATAACGAAGGTAAATGTTATAATAATTTTTAATCTTCTCTTCTTGGTATTTGAGGACAAAGACTGAGTGGAATCACAGCTCTAAAACAACCTGGGTTACTAAGTATACACACTTATTCTTCAAAATGACAAACAGACAGATTCTCATTTCGGGAAAATTTTTAAGGGGGCACCCTTTTTAGAACAAAAAAAAACTGGGCTCTAAAACTCAGAGTGAAGAGAAACCCCCAGATGCTAGCAGGACATGTGTGTCTACTCCCAAGCCCCTGAAATTATAGAAGGATGGGCACAGAATTATGGAACATCCTGAAATATTGTGCAGCTGTCAATATGCTCTCAGAGAACATTAATATATGGTATTATCTGCAGTGTTCACACTGGCAATCTTGAGGAATACCCAATTGTTGAAGCTATTCTTAGATATTGTGAGCTGGATCTTCAGGGATGGGCTGTAGTGCTTATCACTATTCCAGCAAATGTGTCCCAGCCATTCCAGACCCTCCAAGGCCCTCCAGCCACTCAAATCCCAGATGGATTCAACCTACACTCACACTAGAAGGACTCAGTAAAAATCCAGAAAATGAGCAGGTCAGATGAAGAGTCTTGGAGGTCTGCAACAACCCAGGGTCAGAGTCCTTCAGGGTACCCTGTGTCAGGAAATTTGTGGAGGCAAAAACTGAGGGTAAGTTTGGAATAAGTGAGAATATGAAAGTTTGTCCCTTAAGGGGACTTGGCACTGACACAGCAGGAAAATCACCAGCAGGAATGAGGAGATAAGCCTGGACATGGCTGCACACCAGTGAGAACATATTCCCAGCTTTGACTTTTCACCCAGGATTGGATAGAGCCAGGAGAGATTCGCAAACCCTCACTGGGTGTTAACTCTGATGGGAGACTTTGGTTTTAAGACTCAGGAGAAGAAAGTCTGTGATGCAAGGCACAGAGAAGACCTCAGGGGAGTTCATCTTTGTTCTCCATAGAAAGTAACCAACATGGTAAGTCCCCAGGTCCTCCATATATAGCACATCTGATAAGTACTGTGTGTATGTGCCATTTGCAAGCTATATGTGGAAACCGCTTTTTCTTTTCCTGACTGTTCAGGCCTAAAATAATCACACAGGAACTACATTAATTATAACACTGCTTATCCTAGTAGGTCTGGCTTCTTATCTTTTACATCTCGTATTAACCCATCTCCATTATTTTGTATTTAAATCATGAGGCTTGTGGTTTACCAGTAAGGTTTTCAGAGCAGGTTGCATCTTCCTCCCTTGATGGCTACACAGCCTCTATCAGACACTATCTTCTTTTCTCCTCTATCTCTGCTTGGAATGCCTGCCTTGCTCTATTTTGCACTGCAGTAATCCCAAAGCAGATTCTTTAATAACCAATAGTAATAAAACATATTGGCAGCATACTGAGGGAAATCCCACATCACCAAGCTATCATTTATACAGTCTATAATTATATGCAAGTAAGTAAATATTTCATTGATTTTACTAATCTTTTAATTTTCTGAATCCCATATATGAGATTTCTATTTATTCAGCATTGGTAGCTTTACCCTTATACTGTCCTCTATTTCTGACTTGATAGAAACATTAGCAGACATTATAAACTGTAACTGGTTATATCATAACTAGTCATAACATGACTAGTTATTTTAAATATCTCAGATGATGAGCATCCCGTAGGAAGAAGCAGGAGAACATAAAGTACTGGAGGTCATAATACACAGGACCTAAAAATTTTATTCACAGATTAAGTGATATTAGCACAATGTATTCTTTTATCTCATTATTATTGATATTTTAGAACTTAGAAAATAATTTTCCTAACTTTAGACACATTTTCCAATGAATTTGTGATATAAATATGGTTGAAACCATGCAAATAATATTGTGTGAATTGCTGATTTCTTTAAAGAAAACTACATCAAAAATGATCAACTCAATTTACATGAATAAATCAACTTCTTATTTAATGTTTAGAATATGAAACTGTCAGGATGTATCCAAACCACAAATATGAACTTAGAATAAGTTGTAGTAACACTGTAAAAAGGAAAAAAAGTCACACAATGCTGAGCACAGGCTGAAGCACTGAACCCTTATTGTAGTATGGATAATTAGACCTGCACTGACTGTTGGTTCATTCTCTATGTCATTTTAATGTTACAGTGAATTTCATCTATAATTAAATTATGTATCTAGAAATAGGAATATAAATGTCATTCTTTCTATGATATTCAAAGATCATCACACTTATCCTTATTAAAGGCAGGCAGTAGAAAGTTTCCACAAGAAGGAAAAGACCCTGTAATAGATAATACTGGGGCAAAGTTGTGAAGTTTGGATGAATGAGCCAGATGTTCAGATAAGCAAGGATTGCTGGTTCCTGAGTATTGGAAAAGTAGGCACCAGCCTATTCTAAGATAAAACTTCATTTCTAACTGGGAGCACTGATTGAATTACAAGTGCTTTGTCCATGGAAAGCAGAACAGTGTAGTGGTCCGTCATAAGTCTGTGATATGAGTTGCAGTGTAAACAGAATTTTTTCAGTAGGATTTGAAATACTTCTGTGTTCAAGGCTAAAAATGTGAGGAAAATATGGACTATGTGGTATAAAAATTATAATCCTAAATTTATTACAACAAATATTTTATAAATGTAGATGATAAGCATACTGCCAAGGTCTAAAATTAGAAAATATTTCTGTAAATTTGGAGCAGAATAACTCATTCATTCATACTTCAGTAAACTGGTTGATAACTTTCAAAATTACAGACTGCAGATATACTCAATTTGAGATTCTATTTAATGTTTTTACAATCAGTGCTGTAGGCATGATTGGCTCTCCCTGTTCATCACAGTGATATGTGTGGAGAAAAGTACTAGAGAGTTAATAATTGTTAGATAAAATGCAATCATCAATGCATTCTTCAGAAACTGCCAAACATCAGGATTAAAATTATAGATATTATTATGAGACTCATGTGAGGAGAGCATGTTATATACTGATTATGTGAGTAATGGAATCCAACTTATTCCCAGAGTATAGGAGCAATCAGACTTTCTTTTAGATGGAATATAAAGCTTGCAACCAGAAGCAGATTTTAATCTCATGAGGTACATTCATCCAGCTGTTAACACTTGAGTCCAAAAGAGGAGACGAAAGTGAATCCCTTATGAGAAATCACCATTATTCTCAGGATTCTCCATAGTAAGCTGAAATTCTACAAATCCAAATTCAGGGCTGGTTCCTAACCAGATAATAAAATATTCTGGGAGGGAATATTAATACTAGGATAGATGCAGTCCATACACCTGAGATATCACACCAGACTGAAGGGTTCTCATTCTTTAGACACAAGAAAGAAAAGAGAAGAAGCTGGTCACAGGTGAGTTCTAAAGTGCTGTAAAGAGATGAAGGTAACTGCTGCTGTCAGGATATGATATGAAACATTGTCAGAATTCATGTAAGAGGAGCAGTAGAGTGGTGTAGGTATGAGGATGTCTCATCTTTTCTACCTTCAGGATCATGAGTGTGAACAAATAGAGTCTGTATTTAATATATTTTTTCTAGTTTCTTTTAACAAGTCAAAATTAATCATATTGGATCATGGTATTAGCAACTTGACTAAAAACCTTTTCTGTAGAAAAAATATACACAGAAAAAATGAGAGATGAAATTCTAAATGCAGTGAAGGACAGATTGTGTGGTCATTTCCATCTTCTCCTCCTCTTCTTCCCCTGATCTGTGGGCTTTACACGGCAGTGTATGACATCCTGGGACCAAGTCTCCTACTGCAAGCATCATGGGCTCAACATTGTGGATGGAAAAATCAAGGAATAAGATCCTAAGTCACAATCATACACTCCAGGGGAGAAAACCCATTCTGCAGGCTAAAGAAGTGACAGGTAGAATTAGAGTTGCTGCTGCTGCTATAGTGATGACAAGAACAGGATGTCTTACACCTCATGTTTGAAAACTTGTAGCTTTCTTATGTATATTTGCCATGATGTTTGGTCTTACAATAAGGTTCTCATGTAATGACTGAAACATATATGATATGTACCATAATCCTTAAAAAAAGAATTTTACTGTATTCACACTTAGAGTCTAGTCACAGTAGTTATATCACCTGTATGATGTTCCTTCTATTTGTGTGTTGCTTTCCTCAGTTAATGAATAAAGAAACTGCCCTGGCCTAGTTGATAGGGTGGAACATAGGTAGGCAGAGAAGACAAAACTGAATTCTGCGAGGAAGAAAGCAGTGTCAGGGAGAGATGCCATGGATCCACGGCTGGAGGTAAACGTGTTGAAAATTTTCTGGCAGGCCATGACCTCCTGGTGATACACAGATTAATAGAAATGGGTTAAATTAATATTTAAGAATTAGTCAATAAGAAGCCAGTGCTAATAGGACAAGCAGTGATTTAATTAATACAGTTTCTCTGTGGTTATTTCAGGGCTAACCTAACTGGGCAGCCGGGATGAAAAAGCATGGCCTCCTCCTCCTACAATAAGGTTTCTGAATTTATATACATTAGGACAAAAAACCTTATAATCTCAGAGGACTCCCTTCCTCTCCAGATGTTTCCCTCGCCTACTACATTTTCTTTCCTAGTGAATTATTTATCTACAACGGCCCCTGCTGGTAGTGAGAGTCATCAAATGTTTTGTTTTTGAGCACACAGGGAACCTGATCACTGTGTCTTCCACACAGTAATGCAAGGCTGTGTCTTCAGTGGTAGGAGAGCTGAACATCCCGTTGAATTGGTTCTTAAAAATATCCATTGACATCCTGATGGACATTTTGGTGACATCTGCACATTTTCAACCTGACATTGTCTCCTTTTGTCTCAGGCCATGCAGGCTCTCCTGTAAGGTCAACAGACAGGAGGAGGATCTCAACTCCAGAGAGCCAGGTGTTTTTGTGACCTACTGAAATTAATCAAGACTATGTAAGTAACCATGGGAGGTCATTTTCCCAGGTACTGATTTTTGCGGATTGAAAGTCAGAAGTTGAAGCAACTTTAGTCTGCATGTACTCCCTACCACTCAAGACTAAAGGTCAAACTAATTAATTGTTATTGTGAAGTCTTAAATTCTGGTGTCATATTCTGTCCAGGAACCCTCACCAACTAGAGCTACATGCATGGGTTAGTGTGACATGGCTGGCCTAAGAGAAACTGCATGACTTCTTATGGGATATGAAAATGGATCAGACACTTGAAATGTGACAAGAGTTTTGTGGTGAGAGATTTAGATATGAAAGAACAGCAGTGAGGAGCAGCAGAGTTACAGAGAGAGATGATTGAGCTATTTGATAGCTGCTGTAGAATGTGAGGGAAGTGTTTGTATATGCTGAGTGACAGATGAAGAAGTGTGAAATACGTGTGAGAGCGTGAGTGAGATTATGTGAATAAATAGAATGCAAATAATATAGAAATATATGTGTGAGTGGGTGTGAGGGAGAGAGTTGTGTAAAGGGTTAATTCTATGTAGAGGAGCTGTGCCCAGGAATTGTGTAAAGGGCTGAATTGTATGTGAGAGAGATATATAAATGTGATTTTCAGCTGTGTAGAGATTTGTAACTTGTAGAGTCAAGAAAAATGAAGCTGTAGTCGGCTGACCCCCGGCCTGTGCAGACGGAAGCGATGGACCCCAGCCCGCGCAACGGAAGCTGCGGATGCCCGGCCTGTGCAGACAGAAGCTGCGGACCCCCAGCGCGTGCAGACGGAAGCAGCAGATGTGGGATAGTCCAGGCATGAAATAGTGAAGCCCACACTGAGAGCAGATCGTCCCACTTAAAATTAAATCAAGTAGGTTTTTAGGGGCCTGGCCTGCAGAGAGGAAGGCCTTTTATTGGCGAGGTCCACGGGCGAAAGGGAAGCCTGGTCCTGTCCCTGAAGACCCTCCTGAGTGGGGAGAGTGTTCTAGGCCTGCACTGGGACACAAAATGGAGCGGGAGCATTCCCAGACCCCCTTCACCCCACCCCCCACCCCCACCCCCGTTAGCCTGCCAGGGCTGATACCCTCTGCTGGGGCTGCTCCTCCTCTGCTGTGACCTCTCTCTTCCTGGCACATTCCAGCTTGTGCCCAGGGCCCTCCTTCACTCCCTCCCTTCTGCAGGCTGTGGGATCACTCAGTATAGCCTGTTTAGGCACTGTGTCGGGAGCTCAGGGCAGAGGGCAGCGGGAGATTCTCTGTTTTGGTGGCTGGCCTACAGAGGGGTAGGCCTTTTGTGGACGAGGTCACTAGCGAACGGGGAACCTGGTCCTGGTCCTGAAGATCCTTCTGAGTGGTGAGAGAGGTCTTGGCCCACGACGGGAGCCAGGAAACAGGAGCAAGGGCACTTTGTAAGCGGGGCCCCTGGCCAGCAGGGAAAACTGTTCCTGACTTAAAAGACCCATTAGATAGCATTGATAGGAGGAGATGGGCAGGCACCAAGGCAAGAATTCATCCCACAATTTGAAAAACAACATGAGAACACCAGAACACAATGATCTTACAACAGAAGGACTTGAACACTCTAACACAGAAGAAGTGGAAAAAATTGACTTTATGAAAGCAATAGAGTCCCTTAAACAACATGTAAAAAACACCCTTATAGAAATGGATGAGAAGTATAACAAAAAGTTTGAAGAAATGAGTAAATACGTAAATGATACCCTTAGAAACCAAGAAAAAACGATCAAACAGGTAATAGAAACAGTTCAAGAATTGAAAACGGAAATCGAAGCAAGGAAGAAAACACAAATTGAGGACCAGCTGGATATGGAAAATCTAGGTCAACGAGCAGAGGCTACAGAAACAAGCATAATCAATAAAATACAAGAGATAGAAGAAAGAATCTCAGATTTTGAAACAACATAGAGAAAATAAACACACTGATCAAAGAAAACAGCAAAGCCAAAAAAATTTCATCACAAAACATTCAGGGACACAATAAAAAGACCAAACCTAAGAATAATAGGGATTCAAGAAGGAGAAGAGTCACAACTCAAAGGCCCAGAAAATATTTTTAACAAAATTATAGAAGAAAATTTCCCAACATAAAGAAAGATATTCCTTTGAATATTCAAGAAGCATACAGAACACCAAACAGACTGGATCAAAAAAAAAAAATCCCCTCGCCATATTATAATCAAAACACAAAATATACAGATTAAAGAAAGAATATTAAGAGCTGCAAAGGAAAAAAGGGCAAGTAACTTATAAAGGTAAACCGATCAGACTTACACCTGACTTCTCTATGGAAACCATGAAAACCAGAAGGTCCTGGATAGAGGTACTGCAGAAACTAAGAGACCATGGATGTAAACCCAAACTACTATACCCAGCCAAGCTATCGTTCACTCTCAATAGAGAAAATAAGACATTCCAGGATAAGAACAAATTTAAACAATACGTAGCCAGAAATCCAGCCTTACAGAAAGTAATAGAAGGAAAATCACAACCCAAGGAATCCAACATAGCCAACACTGCCTACAATAACTCAGGAATTTAGCGACCCTTCACCAACATGACTCAAAGAAGGGAGACACACAAACTCTACTACCAAAAACAATAAGAATAACTGGAGTAAACAACCACTGTTCATTAATATCAATTAATATTAATGGTCTCAATTCACCTATAAAAAGGCACAGACTAAAAGATTGGATACGAAAACAGGATCCAACAGTCTGCTGTTTGCAAGAAACACATCTCAACCACAAAGAAAGGCATCTACTCAGAGTAAAGGGTTGGGAAAGGTTTTTCAAGCAAATGGTCCTAAGAAAAAAGCAGGTGTGGTCATACTAATTTCTGACAAAACTGACTTCAAACTAAAATCAATCAGAAGAGATCGAGATGGACACTTTATACACATAACAGGAACAATTCATCAGGTTGAAGTCTCAATCCTGAATATCTATGCCTCTAATATAAAAGCACACACTTACGTAAAAAAAATATTACTGAAACTCAAGGCAGACATCAAAACCACACACTAGTAGTTGGAGACTTCAACACACCTCTCTCTCCAATGGACAGGTCAATCAGACAGAAACCTAATAGAGAATTAAGAGAATTATTGGAGGTAATGAAGCAAGTGGACTTAATAGACATCTATAGAATGCTCCACCTAAATAGGAAAGAATATACCTTCTTCTCTGCAGCTCATGGAACCTTCTCGAAAATTGACCACATACTTGGAAACAAAGGAAACCTCCACAGATACAAAAAAAAAATCAGTGTCCACCTGTGTCTTATCAGATCACCATGGATTAAAGTTAGAAGGCAACAACAATGCTACCCCCAGAAAGCAGAAAAACTCATGGAAAATGAACTGTCAACTACTGAACCACACCTGGGTCAAGGAAGAAATTAAGAAAGAAATTAAAGTCTTCCTTGAATTTAATGAAAATAAAGAGACAACATACTCAAACCTATGGGACAAGATGAAAGCAGTGCTCAGAGGAAAGTTCATAGCACTAAGTGCCCACTTAAAGAAAACTGAGAAAGCATACATTGAAGAATTAACAGCACACCTGAAAACTCTAGAAAAAAAGAAGCAGAAGGACCCAGGAGGAGTAGAAGACTGGAAATAATCAAACTGAGGATGGAAATTAACAAATTAGAAACACAGAAAACAGTCCAAAGAATCAATGAAACAAAAAGTTGGTTCTTGGAGAAAATCAACAAGATAGACAAAACCCTATCCAAACTAATTAAATGACAGAGAGAGAACACGTAAATAAATAAGATCAGAAATGAAAAGGGGGACATAACCACAGACACAAAAGAAATTCAGAGAATCATTAGATCTTACTACTAAAGCCAGTATGCCACAAAACTGGAAAATGCAAAAGAAATAGACATTTTTTTGGATAAGTACCATATACCAAAGCTAAACCAAGAACAGGTGAACGATCTAAATAGACCGGTTAGTCATGAAGAACTAGAAATAGTTATCAAAATTCTCCCTTCCAAAAAAGCCAAGGACCAGATGGTTTCAATGCAGAATTCTACCAGAACTTCAAGAAAAGCTAAAACCTATAATTCTTAATCTATTATATAGAAACAGAAAAGTCATTGCTAAATTCCTTTTATGAAGATACAGTTACCTTGTTACCAAAACCACACAAAGATCCAACCAAGAAAGAGAATTACAGGCCTATCTCACTCATGAACATCGATGCAAAAATTCTCAATAAAATACTGGCAAACCACATCCAAGAACACATCAGAAAAATTATCCATTATGATCAAGTAGGCTTCATCCCAGAGATGCAGGGCTGGTTCAACATACGCAAATCTATCAATGTAATCCACCATATAAATAAAATGAAAGAAAAAAACCATATGATCATTTTATTAGATGCTGAAAAAGCATTCGACAAAATTCAACACCCCTTTATGATGAAGGTCTTGGAGAGATTAGGGACAAAAGGATCATACCTAAATATAATGAAAGCTATTTACAGCAAGCAGACAGCCAACATTAAATTAAACGGAGAAAAACTCAAAGCCATCCCACTAAAATCAGGAACACCACAAGGCTGTCCACTCTCTCCATACCTCTTCAATATAGTGCTTGAAGTTCTAGCAATAGCGATAAGACAAAATAAGGGGATCAAGGGGATTCGTATTGGAAAGGAAGAAGTTAAGCTTTCATTATTTGCAGATGATATGATAGTATACATAAGCGACCCCAAAAAGTCTACCAAAAAACTCCTACAGCTGATAAACACCTTTGGGAATGTGGCAGGATACAAGATCAATTCCAAAAAAATCAGTTGCCTTCCTATACACTAAGGATAAGGAAGCAGAGAGGGAAATCAGAGAAACATCACCTTTCAGGATAGCCACAAATAGCATAAGATATCTTGGGGTAACTCTGACCAAGGAAGTGAAAGATCTATTTGACAAGAACTTTAAGTCTTTGAAGAAAGAAATTGAAGAGGAAACCAGAAAATGGAAGGATCTCCCTTGCTCTTGGATTGGGAGGATCAAAATAGTAAAAATGGCAATTCTACCAAAAGCAATCTATAGATTCAACGCAAGCCCCATCACAATCCCATCAAAATTCTTCACAGACCTGGAGAAGACAATAATCAACTTTATATGGACAAACAAAAAACCCAGGATACCCAAAATAATCTTATATAATATAGGATCGTCTGGAGGCATTACCATGCCTGACTTCAAACTCTATTACAGAGCTACAGTATTGAAAACAGCTTGGTATTGGCATAAAAAAAGAGAAGTGGACCAATGGAATTGAATAGAAGACCTGGACTTTAACACACAAACCTATGAACACCTAATTTTCGATAAAGGAGCTAAAAGTTTACAATGGAAAAAAGAGGGCATCTTCAACAAATGGTGCTGGCTTAACTGGATGTCAATCTTTAGAAGAATGAAAATAGAACCATATCGGACCCCCTCCCTCCACACCTAGGGTAACCCTGACTGTGGAGGGGACCCCTATGGACTTTCTACTGGACAAGGGGGCTGAGCACTCTGTGCTGAAACAACCATTGGGAAAGTTAACAAATAAAAAGGACTATAGTAATTGGAGCAACTGGACAGAAACAATATCTGTGGACCACCTTACAAACTGTAGATTTGGGTAAGGACAAGTGACTCATTCCTTCCTGGTTTTCCCTGAGTGTCCCACGCCTTTATTAGAAAGAGACTCAAACCAGCCTGAGGTGATTAAAGCCTTTTGTTGACTGAACCAGTGACCTTCGCTCCCCCTGCTGTCCTCAATCCTGCTACCCTACTGCCTGAGACTGATGACACATCATCTACTCATCACTACACTAACATTTTGGCAGAAGGAGCTGGTACCCGAAATGATGTGAAGGATCAGCCTTGGCCTAGAAGTCTGAGCTGGTATACAGATGGCAGCAGTTTCGTGGGTGAAGGTAAATGGAAGGCGGGGGCAGAAGTGGTGGGTGGGAAGCAAGTAGTCTGGGCATAGCCTCCCTGAAGGACATCAGTGCAGAAAGCCGACCTTGTGGCTTTGATACCAGCTCTATGAATAGCAGAGGGAAAAGTCTCAACTGACAGCAGGTATGCTTTTGCCACTGCCCATATACACAGAGAAATATACAAAGAGGACTGTTAACATCTGCAGGAAAAAAATAAAGAAGAAATTTTGAGCCTTCTCGAGGCCATACATTTGCCAAAGAAGGTAGTCATCATACATTGTCCAGGACACCAAAAAGCTCGGGATGCTGTGGCTAAAGGGAATCAGATGGCAGACCTAACTGCTAAACAGGCGGCCCAGGGAGCAATGATCCTGGCAGTCAAAGAGCCTAAAGATTATCATGATATCAGTGAAACCAACTTTAGATATACCCCCGAGGACTATCAAGTTATGGGCAAATTAGGAAAACCCCGTATGGGGCAATAGAGACAGAAGGAGGAAAACCAGTCCTCCTGCAAAAGAAGGGCACAAGTATGTTACCAGCTTACATTACCCGACCCTCTTGGGGGCCAAGAAACTAAAAGATGTGGTTATGTCATCCAACTGTTATGTTATGGGACTCTGACTTGGCAGAAGAAGTAGTCAAAAGCTGCAAGGCCTGTGCTATAACTAATGCAGGACACTCCTGGGAAGAGGCTCAGGGACCTCCAGCCTGGGACCTACTGGAAAGTAGATTTTACAGTAATTAAGCCAGCCAGATATAATAAAAAGTACTTATTAGTTTTTATAGACACCTTTTTAGGATGGGTAGAAGCTTTTCCTACCAGGACTGAGACAGCCAATGTGGTGACTAAGAAGCTCATATAAGAAATCTTCCCAAGGTTTGGGATACCCAAGGTAATTGAGTCTGATAATGGACCTGCCTTTGTTGCCCAGGTACATCAGGGACTCGCCAAACAACTGAGGATCAATTGAAAATTACATTGTGTTTACCGACCCCAGAGTCAGGTCCGGTAGAAAGGATGAATAGAATTCTAAAACAGACCTTTACAAAATTGGTGCATGGGCTAGGAAGAGACCTGCGGGAATGACTGGACAGCCCTCCTTCCCTTTGCCCTGTTCCAGGTTTGGAACACCCCAGGGTGATTTAAACTCACCCCTAATGAGATTCTTTGTGGAGAACCGTCACCACTCACTGAATCAGGTGGAATGTATAATTCTGATGCTATTCTTTCTAGACCTTTATTTTCCCACCTAAAGGCCCTTGAAATGGTGAGACGCCAGATCTGGGAACAACTGAAAGAAGTTTGCGTCTCTGCCTGGATCCACACCTCCCACATGAAGCGAGCTCCTGAACTACCCAAATTGAACTATCTGGGACTTTGACAACACTACTAGTCAAGAGGCTTATGTTTACCAAGTCCGGTTTTATCCCATGCTTTTTCAGACCCAGGCCAGCTGGCCTTGGTGAGTTCCTGATAGAACATCCCCATTGTCTCAGTGTGTGGGTGCACCCCTCGCGGTCCTGAGTTCCTTGCTCATGCTCTGTCTCCTGCTCTTGATTTGGACCTTGAGATTTCAGACCGGTGCTCCAATGTGGGTCTTTGTCTCTGTCTCCTTTCATCGCCTAAATGTTTTTCTTAGGGTTCACCTTCTTAATTAGCTTCTCTAGGATCACGCATAATAGGGTCAACGTCCCCTATTCATGGCTAGAAACCAAATATGAGTGAGTACATCCCATGTTCCTCTTTTAGGGTCTGGCTCACCTCACTCAGTATAGTGTTTTCTATTTCCGTCCATTTGCCTGCAAAATTCAGGAAGTCATCGTTTTTTACTGCTGAGTAGTACTCTAATATGTATATATTCCATACTTTCTTCATCCATTCTTCCATTGAAGGGCATCTAGGTTGTTTCCAGGTTCTGGCTATTACAAACAATGCTGCTATGAACATAGTTGAGCATATACTTTTGTTGTATGATAGGGCATTTCTTGGGTATATTCCCAAGAGTGGTATTGCTAGGTCCAGGGTTAGGTGGATCCCGAAATTCCTGAGAAACCGCCATACTGTTTTCCAAAGTGGTTTCACAAGTTTGCATTCCCACCAGCAATGGATGACTGTACCCCTTTCTCCACAACCTCTCCAGCAAAGGCTATCATTGGTGTTTTTTCACCTTACTAGACCTGGATGGAGGTGGGTGGTCCTTGGACTTCCCACAGGGCAGGGAACCCTGATTACTCTTAGGGATGATGAGGGAGGGGAACTTGATGGGGGAGGGGGAGGGAAATGGGAGGTGGTGGCAGGGAGAAGGCAGAAATCTTTAATAAATAAATAAATAAATAAATAAATAAATAAATAAATAAATAAATAAATAAAAGAGGCTTATGTTTGGGGGACTAATCATAGGCTGACTCTTACTGGGGTTATATAATGAGACTCTTAAGAGCCCTAAGACTCCTGACACCAGGTACTCAGTTCTCGGTTTAGCTAAATGGTGGGCCTGTAATACAAGCCTGACACCTTGCGTGTTGACATCGATTTTTAAAGACACCAAAGATTACTGTATGCTTGTACAACTGGTACTTGGGATCTTTTATCATCCAGCTAACATGCTTAAAGATGAGTTTGACAAACACCCAACTTGCTTTTGATGAGAACCAATTTCTCTGACATTAGCAGTAATCCTGGGCCTTTGGCAGCTGCCCTAATACAGACCCCTCAGTACTTTAATAAATTAAAACTAATTACCTTCATTAGAGAAGGAATAAGTGCTGTTCAGATTTTGATGACATGCCACCAATATAGTGCTTTACAAGGTTAAAAAGATACTAAAATCTAGTTCTATGATTAGAACTAGGTACTAGAAGAAGTGGGGAGATGAAAGACCTGGATAAATCCAGACCTCCCCAGCAGGAAGAAAATAGCCAAAAAATCCAAGCAGGAAGAGAAGAATCAAAAATCTAGGATTAGCCGGTTCAGTGACTGTGTTTCAGGAACTAGCTGAAGATAAAGTTAGATGGTAATCTTGAGAATAATCTTGAGAAACAGGGAGCTTCCCCCTTGTGATTTTAGGAACTAACTGATTATGACCTTGAGTGATATCGAGAGGCAGGGAATTGTCCCCTTGTGACATTCTGTGACACCCTCCCTGCCCCTATTATTGGGCGGTGGTTTCTTCCTATAAAAACCCCTTCTCCAAGTCACTCAGGGTCGAACTCTTCCCCTGCATGGGTTATAAGTCTAGGCCCCAATGCGCTGGTTCCCATCTCATCTCATCATTAAAGCCTCATGTGATTGAAAAAAAAAACTACATGAGTAAAACATCCCTACAGAGTACTTTTTCCTACACATCCAAGGATCCTAAGTTCAGCCCCAAATTGCTGTAACTTAACTTAGGTACAGACACTTTTGGAAAGTATGCTATTGTCATTTTAGTCTCTTACTTAAAGCTCAAGTCTGGATCTAGGTATCCACTTGCCTATAGCTACTGATACCAGACAGATAATGATCCAACTGTAGTTCATGCTGAGAACCTGCATTCTCAGGGACAGTGAACAAGAGTGTACAAATGTGGTGCTGTGGTGTAGGTGAACATCACTATATATACAAACATAATCTCTGCAATTCGCACATGAATGAGGAAGGGCATTCTTTAGATCAAAACAGTAATCTGATTGAGATAGACCAGGAAACATGTCTCTGTGTTAGTCAAAGGGTGGTGAGTTCCATGTTCTAAATCTGTCTAGGGAAATTAATTCTCAGTTCCATATGGGCACCTGTGCAGAAAGATCTCTTCCATATCACTGAGAACAATGTCAATACAGCCAGGCTTGTTAATGTGACTCACATGTCAATAGTTCATGGGCCATCTGACCCTCATCAGAGTCAACCATAAAGGTGATGCTGAGAAGGTGCACTGAATATCCTGCCCCCATCAGAAACTAGAATACTAACTGTCTCTGTGCACAACTTTCTTATTTATTTATTTTTTAAAATAATCTTTTCTAATTTTGTGTACCAACCCCAGTTTCTTCTTCCCTCCTCCTGCTTCCTCCACGTTACATTTGTCCCAATCCCCATCCACTCTTCAGAGAGTATAAGGCTTTCTATAGGGAATCAACAAAGTCTGGCACATCACTTTGAGTCAGGACCAAGGCATTTCCCCCATATCTAGGCTAAGCAAGTTATGTCTTTCATATCAGCTTATGTTGTCATTTTTTTATTAGGAACTGGTGGATCTACAGTGTCACCTGCAAATTTGAAGAACCCACTAATATGTTTGCCTATTGGTTCACAGTCCCGCAACCATGGCTCTCACAACTGACTTTTTTGTCTAAAATGATATTGAGTAGATGTTTCAATGATGAATGGTGAGCTCTGCATTATATAATTTTCCCATCTGCATGAAACCCATTCTTTAGTGTTGTTAACGGATGGTGGCTCTCTAACAGGTAAAAAGCCAAACACTCTATATAATAAAGGTAGTCACTGGGGCTACCAGGCGTCCCTGTTTAGGTGCTGAGTTCCACCTGCATGGGTGAATGTGTGCTATCCAGGGGCTGACTGTCCCGGAAGAGAGCACAAACCCCCCTCCCCCAGCTCCTGCTGCAGGGCTTTCTTTCCTACACACAACTCCCCCCCCCAAGCCTGCCTTGTCTGCAAGGTCCTTTACTGAGGAACAGTTTCCTGCTCCTACACTAAGGCTACCCACTCAGAGTGGTGAGTGCCTGCCTACCAGGCAGGCCTCAAGGACCCCTGAAAGGGAGAGAGGGACCTTCAGCTTGTGCTGCAGGGTCTCCTGTGTTCTACTCGATCCCACCATACCTACCACATTCTCCCTTTTGACCACGGGTCATTGAACTACCAGGCGTCCTTGTTTTGCTGCTGAGGAGTCCATCTGGAAGGGAACGGTTCCTGCTCCTACAGTGAGGAGATACACCCACTGGACGAAGACACCAGGCCTCTCCTGGCTCCATTTGAAGGAAGAGATGGGCAGGAGCCAATGCAAGAATTCCTCCAACAACCTGGAAGGCAACATGACATCACCAGAATCCAGGAATCCCGAAATAAGAATTGTACACCCTATTCAAGAAGAATTAGAAGAATTCAACACAAAAGTGAATTATATAATAGAGGACCTTAAACAGGAGGTGAAAAACTGCCATAATCAATTAGAGATTACAAACAAAAAGGAAGAGGAAATGAATAAATATCTCAAAGATACCCAAGAAAACCAAGAGAAACAATAAAAAGGAATCAAACAGGTAAGGGAAACGGTTCAAGACTTGAAGAATGAAATGGAAGTAATGAAGAAAACACAAACCAAAGGAAGGATGGAGATGGAAAATCTGGGTAAACGAACAGGAACTACTGAGACAAGTACTGCCAACAGATTACAAGAGATAGAAGAAAGAATCTCAGACACTGAAGATACCATAGAGAAAATAAACACACTGTTCAAAGAAAACAGAAAAACCAACAAAATCTCATCACAAAACATTCAGGAAATCTGGGACACAATAAAAAAGACCAAACCTAAGAATAAAAGGGATAGAAAAAGAGGAAGAAGTACAGCTCAATGGTCTAGATATTATATTTAATATATTTATATTATATAAATTATATTTAATGTTTAACTATATTTAATAAAATTATGGAAGAAAACTTAACCAACCTTAAGAAAGATATTTCTTTGAAGGTCCAAGAAGCATACATAACACCGAATAGATTGGATCAACAAAAAAACTTCTCCTCATCATATAATAATAAAAACACAAAATATACAGAATAAAGAAAGAATATTAAGAGCTGCAAAGGAAAAAGGTCAAATTACCTATAAAGGTAAACCTATCAGACTTACACCTGACTTCTCTATGGAAACCATGAAAGCCAGAAGGTCCTGGACAGATGTACTGCAGAAACTAAGAGACCATGGATGCAAGCCCAGACTACTATACCCAGCCAAGCTTTCGCTCACTATAAATGGAGAAAACAAAATTTTCCAGGATAGAAACAAATTTAAACAATACGTAGCCACAAATCCAGCCTTGCAGAAAGTAATTGAAGGAAAATCACAACCCAAGGAGTCCAACAATGCCCACAATAACTCAGACATCTAATGACCTTTCACCAGCACAATTTGAAGAAGGGAAACACACAAACTCTACTACAAGAAAAAAGAAAGAAAGAAAGAAAGAAAGAAAGAAAGAAAGAAAGAAAGAAAGAAAGAAAGAAAGAAAGAAAAAGGAAGGAAGGAAGGAAGGAAGGAAGGAAGGAAGGAAGAAAGAAAGAAAGAAAGAAACAAAGAAAGAAAGAAACAAAGAAACAAAGAAAGAAAGAAAGAAAGACTGGAGTAAACAACGACTGGTCATTAATATCACTTAATATCAATGGATTAAACTCATGTATAAAGAGGCACAGGCTAAGAGCTTGGATACGAAAACAGGATCCAACATTCTGTTGTTTACAAGAAACACACCTCAACCACAAAGAAAGACATCTACTAGAGTAAAGGACTGGGAGAAGGTTTATCAAGCAAATGGAACTAAGAAACAAGCAGGTGTGGCCATACTATTTTCTAACAAAGTTGACTTCAAACTAAAATCAATCAGAAGAGATGGAGAGGGACATTTTTTACTCATAACAAAAACAATTCAGGAGGATGAAGTCTCAATCCTGAATATCTATGCCCCTAATATAAAGCACCCACTTATGTAAAAGAAACATTACTAAAACTCAAGGCAGACATCAAACCACACACACTAATAGTAGGAGATTTCAACACTCCTCTCTCACGAATGGACAGGTCAGTCAGAGAGAAACCTAACAGAGAAATAAGAGGATTAAGGGAGCTAATGAATCAAATGGACTTAACAGACATCTATAGAACATTCCACCCAAATAGGAAAGAATATACCTTCTTCTCTGCACCTCATTGAACCTTCTCGAAAATAGACCACATACTTGGTAACAAAGCAAACTTACACAGTTACAAAAAAATATTAGTAACCACCCGTGTCTTATCAGATCACCATGGATTAAAGTTAGAATTCAACAATAATGCTACCCACAGAAAGCCTACAAACTCATGGAAACTGGACAGTCAACTACTGAACCACACCTGGATCAAGGAAGAAATAAAGAAAATAAAGTCTTTCTTGAATTCAATGAAAACGAAGACTCAACATACTCAAACCTATGGGACACTATGAAAGCAGTCCTAAGAGGAAAGTTCACAGCACAAAGTGCCCACTTAAAGAAAACAGAGAAAGCACACATTGCAGACTTAACAGCCCACCTGAAAGCTCTAGAAAAGAAAGAAGCAGACTAACCTAGGAGAAGTAGAAGACTGGAAATAATCAACCTGAGGGCTGAAATCAACAAAACAGAAACACAGAAAACAATCCAAAGAATCAAAGAAACAAAAAGCTGGTTCTTAGAGAAAATCAACAAGATTGATAAACCGCTATCCAAACTAATCAAACGGCGGAGAGAAAACACACAAATTAACAAGATCAGAAATGAAAAGGGAGACATAACCACAGACACAGAGGAAATTGGGAGAATCATTAGATCTTACTACAAAAGGCTGTATGTCACAAAATTGGAAAATGTAAAAGAAATGGACAATATTTTAGATAAGTACCATATACCAAACTTAAACCAGAACCAGGTGAACAATCTAAATAGACCTATTAGTCACGAAGAAATAGAAGTTGTTATAAAAAACCTCCCTACCAAAAAAGCCCAGGACCAGACGGCTTCAATGCAGAATTCTACCAGAACTTCCAAGAAGATCTAATACCTATACTCCTTAATGTATTTCATAAGATAGGAACAGAGAAGTCATTGCCAAATTCCTTTTATGAAGCTGCAGTTACTCTAATAACAAAACTACACAAAGACACAACCAAGAAAGAGAACTACAGGCCAATCTCACTCATGAACATCAATGTGAAAATCCTCAATAAAATACTGGCAAACCAAATCCAAAAACACATTAAAAAATTATCCATTATGATCTAGTAGGCTTTATCCAAGGGATGTAGGGCTGGTTCAACATACAAAAAGCTATCAAGGTAATCCATCATATAAATAAACTGAAAGAAAAAAACCATATGATCATTTCATTAGATGCTGAAAAAGCATTGGACAAAATTCAACATCCCTTTATGATAAAGGTCTTAGAGAGATTAGGGATACAAGGGTCGTACATAACTATAATAAAAGCTATTTATAGCAAGCCAACAGATAACATCAAATTAAATGGAGAAAAACTCATAGCCATCCCACTAAAATCAAGAATATGACAAGGCTGTCCACTCTCTCCATACCTCTTCCATATAGTGATTGAAGTTCTAGTGATAGCAATAAGACAACATAAGGGGATCAAAGGGATTCAAATTGGAAAGGAAGAAGTTAAACTTTCATTATTTACAGATGATATGATAGTGTACATAAGCAACCACAAATACTCCAGCAAAGAACTCCTACAGCTGATAAACACCTTTAGTAGCATGGCAGGATACAAGATGAATTCCAAAAAATCAGTTGCCCTACTCTAAACAAAGAATAAGGAAGCAGAGAGGGAAATCAGAGAAGCATCAACCTTTGCGATAGCCACAAATAGCACAAAATATCTTGGGGGTAACTCTAAACAAGGAAGTGAAGGATCTATTTGACAAGAACTTTAAGTCTTTGAAGAAAGAAATTGAAGAGGATACCAGAAAATGGAAAGATCTCCCTTGCTCTTGGATTGGGTATATCAACATAATAAAAATGGCAATTCTACCAAGGGTAATTTATAGATTCAATGCAATCCCTATAAAATCCCATCAAAATTCTTCACAGATCTTGAGAAGACATTAATCAACTTCATATGGAAAAACAAAAATCCCAGGATAGCAAAAACAATCTTAAACAATAAAGGATTGTCTGGAGGCATCACCAACTCTATTACAGAGCTTCAGTATTGAAATCAGCTTGATATTGGCATAAAAACAGAAAAGTCGATCAATGGAATCGAGTAGAAGACCGTGATTTTATCCCACAAACCTATGAACACCTCATTTTTGATAAAGGAGCTAAAAATATTCAATGGAAGGAAGAAATCATCTTCAACAAATGGTGCTGGCAGTACTGGTTGTCAACCTGTAGAAGAATGAAAATAGATCCATATCTATCGTCATGCACAAAACTCAAGTCCAAATGGATTAAAGACCTCAATATCAGTCTGAACACACTGAACCTGATAGAAAAAAGTGGAAAGTACTCTACAAGATATGGGCACAGGAGATCACTTCCTATGTATATTCCCAGCAGCACAGACATTAAGGACAACATTGAATAAATGGGACCTCCGGAACTGAGAAGTTTCTGTAAAGCAAAGGACACTGTCACTAAGACAAAAAGGCAACCCACTGACTGGGAGAAGATCTTCACCAACCCTGCAACAGACAAAGGTCTGATCTCCAAAATATATAAAGAACTCAAGAAACTAGACTTTAAAATGCTAATGAACCCAATTAAAAAATGGGGCACTGAACTGAACTGAACTGAACAGAGAATTCTCAACAGAAGAAATTCAAATGGCCAAAAGACACTTAAGGTCATACTCAACCTCCTTAGCGATAAGGGAAATGCAAATTAAAACAACTTTGAGATACCTTCTTACACCTGTCAGAATGGCTAAAATCAAAAACACCAATGATAGCCTTTGCTCTAGAGGTTGTGGAGTAAGGGGCACATTCATCGATTGCTGGTGGGAATGCAAACTTGTGCAACCAATTTGGAAATCAGTGTGGTGATTTCTCAGGAAATTTGGGATCTACCTACCCCAAGATCCAGTAAGATCACTCTTGGGACATCTTGAGATGCCCTATCATATAACAAAAGCATTTGTTCACCTATGTTCATAGCAGCATTGTTTGTAATAGCCAGAACCTGGAAACAAAATAAATGCCCTTCAATGGAAGAATGGATGAAGAAAGTGTGGAATATATACATATTAGGGTACTACTCAGCGGTAATAAAAAATGACATCGTGAATTTTGCATGCAAATGGATGGAAATAGAAAACACTATCCTGAGTGAGGTATCCCAGACCCAAAAAGAGGAACATGGGATGTACTCACTCATAATTGGTTTCTAGCCATAAATAAAGGCCATTGAGCATATAATTTGTGATCCTAGAGAAGCTGAATAAGAAGGTAAACCCAAAGAAAAATGTATAGTCATCCTTTGGATAGGGGAAGTAGACAAGATTGCCGGGCAAAAACTGAGAACTTACGGGTGAGGTGGCATGGGGCTAAGGGGATATTGGGTGAGAAATGTGAGAAGGGAAGGATGGGGGGAGCTTGGGGAAATGGGATGATTGGGATATAGGAAGGGTGGATAAGGGAGCAGAGAAATATATATCCTAATTAAGGGAGCCATCTTAGGGTTGGCAAGAGACTTGACTCTTGAAGGGCTTGCAGGTGTCCAGGGAGATGTTCCCATCTAGTACCTTGGGCAACTGAGGAGAGGGAACCTGAAATGACCCTATCCTATACTGATGAATATCTTGCATATCACCTTAGAACCTTCATCTGGCGATGGATCGAGATAGAGACAGAGACCCAAATTGGAGCAATGGACTGAGCTCTTAAGGTTCAAATGAGAAGCAGAAGGAGGGAGAACATGAGCAAGCAAGTCAGGACCACGAGGGGTGCACCCACCCACTGTGACAGTGGAACTGATCAATTGGAAGTTCACCAAGGACAGCTGGACTGGGACTGAATAAGCATGAGATGAAACCCGACTCTCTGAAAATGGCGGACAATGAAGGCTGATGAGAAGCCAAGGACAATGGCACTTGGTTTTGATCCTAATACATGAACTGGCTTTGTGGGAGCCTAGCCTGTTTGGATGCTCACCTTTTTGGACCTAGATCGACGAGGGAGGACCTTGGACTTACCGCAATACAGGGTATCTGGACTGTTCTTCAGTACCAAGAGGGAGGGGGAATGGAGTGGGTGGAGGGGGAGAGGAGGGGGTAAGGGAGTGGGGGGAGGGGCAATATGTGGGAGGAGGGGGAGGGAAATGGGAAACGGGGAGGAGGCAGAAATCTTAATTAAAAAAGTATCCAGTGTCCTGTGAATGCTAATAATGTAGCATTCTGATACATGTTCTAAAAAGGCTTAAGAGTTTGGGGGCAGCTTTCAGATACTGGGAAGGAAGTCAATATGGGACAAAAGAATAATTTGTGTCTCAGAACCACAATTAATGATGTCAATGCATGTACATCAATTAACATGTACATGCATTGACTTGATTAATGATTTTTGTGAAAAATAATTCAATAATACTCTTTACCTTCTTAGAGGAATTAAACTTGTGTGGCAGTGCATATTAATATGTATCTCATATTTTAAAAGACTGGAACTTACGCTGGACCATAAAGTCAGAGTTAACTCAACACTGGAGAGGATATGTGACATTTAAGATTATGAAAAGACTTGTTTAACCAGATGTTAATATTTGGACTGTACAGGTTATATTAATATTTTAGTTTATTAAAAGCTACTTCAAAAAATCCCACCCCCTTAGAATCCAGAGATTTGTGTCACGATGCATAATCAGTTTTCAGGTTTTAGTTTATCATTAAGGAAGAAACATAGCAATATAGGTGGTTAGTGGTAAACATACTGCCAAGGCATGGTGAACACTAGGGCATCCTAAATCAGCATCACTTTAATTATAGTTGCAAGTTTGGAATGTTTGTAAAGACCCTGTGAGACTGTCTGAAATGATAGATAAAAAGATACTCAGGATAATTATTTTTGTGAAAGTCTTCAAGTCAATCTTCTCTGTCATTTCAGTCCCAGGGCAACTTCCTGCTTCTCCAGGGTTTCTGACACACTCAGGACGTGGTTGCAACACTGTGTCTTGCACAGTAATAGACTGCTGAGTCCTCAGATGTCAGTATGCTGAGTTCCATGTAGGATGTGCTGGAGGATTTGTCTACAGATAGTGTGGCCTTTCCATGGAACTTCTGAGCATAGTCAGTACTACCACTTGCATGATAAATCCTTCCAATCTACTTCAGTCCCTGTCCAGGCCTCTGCTTCACCCAGTTCATCGTATAGTCAGTGAAGGTATAGCCTGAAGCCTTGCAGGACAGCTTCACTGAGAACCCTGGTTTCCCTAGCTCAGCTTCAGACTGCAGCAGCTGGACCTGGGATTCTACACCTGCAGAGACAAAGACAGAGTAGGTATCATTGTTACCTCAGTACTGTTCCTTAGTAGGATTTTGAACTTTGAAAGGCTGTTACTTGTAGTTACTGACATAAGAAAGAGAATGATCCAGCTCCAATTCATTGTGAAGACTTTGTGTGTTCAGTGACTGTGCGAAGATACTGACCATAGATTGTCCTGGCCTGTAAACATCAGTGTATTTACCACAGTAGACTCTGGTAATTTGCATATTCATGAGCAGGGAAATGTTTAGAGAAGAACCTAGTTCAGCTATAAAAGAAGCAGATAGAGGATATGTGGGACAGACAGCAGAATGTAGAGCTCCATGTAATAATTCCTCCGAGGAAATACATCTGATACACCTTCCCTAAGTTATGGACAGCCCCATGTGTGTGTAACATCAAGGATTAACTTTTCAATTGATTTCTGTTCTGAGGAATTTGCTCCACTTTGTGACAGGTACTCAGATGGATTTACAGCAGGTGCTTGTGTTCATGTTGGTGGTGACTGAAAATTTCAAAACCTGCTAATTATGAGAATTTACAACTCCTTTCAATACTAATAACAGTTTCCTTCACAGCAGGTCTTATACTTAAAACTGACTGAAATGACCAAAAGTAACCTCAGAAATATTGTTATTTTCATTATTTTATATTATTTTAAATATTATTGTTAAAATATTCAGAAATTAATGTTTATTGCAGCAATATACAATAACTAAATTATGAAAATAAACATGTCTTTCAACATAACTCTATCAAGAAAATATTGCTATATACACAACACAGTAGAAGCTTTTCATATGGAAGGAATAAGGAAACTATTAGGAAAATTGATGAAACTAGAAATAACCATATTAATTAGAAAATATCTCTGAAACACAGATATTATGACCCGCACACAGTGAATACAGTTCATATTATCTATATACTCATAAGTGTGTCATTCCCTAGTACATAGGAAACTCCAGAAGCATTCCAAAGAAAATGATTACATTTTACTCATCAGGTACCAAATGGCAATAAATGCAAAGCTTGGTTTGTGTCCTCAGGAGTCCTTCCCCATCTGTGTTGTAATGTTTTATTAAATATTATCCTATTTTTAGTGCTCATAACAGGGTATACATGACCACAGTGGTATTTGTGATCATCACAGGACAACTTAGGAAATTCAATTCTTGTATTCTACCATGTGGGCCCAAGGGATTGAACTGATATTGCTAAGCTTGCCAGTGTTGATATTTCATGGGATCTCATCCTGTATTACGAATGGCTAGATTTTTCAATGTTTGTTGGTAACTGTAGCTGCTGTGACTTCATGTGTACAATCACCATTTCAAGCTCTTAAGGTCCTTTTTCTTGTCTATCCACCTCATATTCTGAGTATTACATTCTTCCCAGTCCCTCTTTTGTGATGGTCCTTGAGCTTTGAATGGGAGGTTGATACAGATGTTTCTCCTTTGGTTGAGTACACAGTCATTCATGCTCATCATTTTGACCAATCATGAACTTCTGCATTAATCATTACACAGCACACAGAAGCTTCTGTGATCAAGGCTAAGAGCAAAATTACTTTATTGGCTATAAACATAAGTGTTTATGAGGCAGTTTCACAATATGACCATTAGCAATACAACTACAGTTACTAGGGCTATGTCATCCCTAGCTGTGGATTTTTGAACATGCTTACTGGGATAAATATTGCCTATGTCACAAGTCACAAATACTATTATAAAGCACATGGACAGTACGTAAAAGACAGGAAATAGTGGGTGTATCTCCCTGGAAGGCTGGTATTGTGAACTAGATGGTCTAGTACTGTGGATCATCATTGAAATATTTTATCTCACAGCAGGCTGCATGACATTGTCCTGCACTAGGAATCCTAGTCAGCAGAGAGAGTTGCCTGCTCAGTTCAAGGTTGGTTTCTCTATGTTCTGCAACCACCCTCTTAACAGTGAAATGTACATTAAAACAACTTCAGTGCTATATTTTTACCTCAATAAAAATGATCATAAGCAATAAATAATTGTAACAAATGCAGGCTTGGATGCAGGAAGAGGGTAATTCTTACTCACCCAGAATGGGAGTATAAACTAGTGTAGTGATTTTGAAAATAAGTTTTGTTTTTCTACTAAAAACTGATAAATAAAACTAGACGGAGCCCAAGGCATAAGTTCTTTAAGCATACTTTCAATAATGCTACATCTTATAAAGACATTAACACACCCATGTTCATTGCTTCTCAATTCGCAGCAGCTGGGTTATGTAATCAACCTATATTTCAAACAAAGGATGAATATATAACAAAAATGTGGAATACTACGGCAATGGAATATTAATCACTGCTAAAGCATGAATGATCAAACCTATAGGTAAATGGATGAAGCAAGAATAAATATGATGAGTGCGGACACCCAGATCTAAAAAGGCAAATGGTTCGTATTCTTTCTCATAATTGGTTCATAGACTTGAATATTATGTTTTGTGGATATATTTTGTAAAAGCCAAGAGAGTAGAAATGTGCCCATATGATCTGAGGAATTAAGGTGGAGGATATAGTAAAAATACAGATTAATGAAAGCAGAAGGAGAAAACAAGAGACAGGAATTTTGAAACATGAACTGGTGCTGAATAGTGAATAAAGGACTTTCTGTAGGGTAAACTGAAATTAAGTATTATAAAAAAGCTAATTTTAACTCTAGGATTTTGAAGTGTAAGTAAAAAGTACAACTGTAGATCTTATAGAATGAATGTGGGATGACAAAACACTCAGGTTATTGGGAGCAGAGGACTGTGTAGAACACTAAATTACAATGTTTTTCTATAACAAAATGTTTGGAAATAACAAACAGTTCATAGATGTCTAGTTTTATATTTGGTATTTTATTTGAGTTGTCAGAAGTCAGAAGCACAATGTGTCTTGATATCAAATGCAGCCCCTCTTGCATCCGTGAATGAATGCCTGGAATACTCAAATACAGGAATTAGCTGAAAGGTGTGGGACCACTGTGATGATCACATTAGAAAAAAATATTCACATTGAGAAGGAGATAGAAACCAAGGGAAAGCTTTCTGAACTGAAACAGAAGAGAAGTGAATGGGGGTACAGTGGGGAAATGGGGGAGGCAACAAGAAGAGGTGAGGGAAGGGAAACTGTAGTCTGAATGTAAAATAATTACAAAATATTCATTATTTTTAAACAAGGTACCTGGAAATCAAATGCATACATACATCAAAATATGAACCATCATAGCCAAGTATGCCTTATCTTGGTAGTGGAGGGATGTTTGATATGTGTGTGTCAACAAATCCATTGAGCCAAATAAATGGACTTAAAGACAGAAAAAAAATTCAGGGCAACAATTGCTGTAACTTAATCTGTTTCTTATTCCACATTTACATGCATTTAAGAAGTGAGTGGAGAAAGGAAATCTTTTAGCAAAGGACGCTCATGTATAGAGGATTCTTACACAGCTTTTTTTCTCTGTCTGCCATTTCAAGCTCAGCAACCTTTTATTCCTAGGCAGAACACATGTTAGTAAAACTTTTAAGGAGTTAAACATTTTCACCAATGATGGATACCTTTCGAAAATACTCCCACAAATGTGAGAAGTCAATAGCAATAGCACTATGCCAGATTTTGTATGCATGTGTTTGATAATATGAAATGTAGTTAACTATATTCAAACAAAAATATGAGCCAAAGAAATGATATTCTATTACCTTTTACTACAATTTTGGGGGTTTTTGTAAGCAGGGAAAAAACACCAGATGCATGGATTCTTTTCTATAACTTGTCAGGATTGATATGGTGTCCTGTGGATTGTTAGGTCACAGCAAAACACCCTTAAGGCAACACCTGCTACCCACTATATAGGGTCAGATCTCCCTAAAATTCAGAGTTCTGTATCAGTTTATCTCAGCATTTCACGTTATCTGTTCTTCTTGGTAATGTGTACAATGGAGCACTTGCTTCTCCAGTATGAGGTCACACTAATGGCTGTCATGGGTGGCAGTGGAAAAGAGTCATTTCCAGCCAAAGCAGTATGGAATTACACAGACACACTCCTCTCATCATGAAATCCACTCACAAATGGCTGGACGCTGTAAGATTTTGATGAGATGATCTGAGCTTCTTCTCCTATGTTAAACAAATATGAGGGTCATAATACATGTGAGACGGTGTAATATCTGTGAACACGAGAAGGAAATTTACTTGAATACATGCAGACATTGGTTTCTAGCATTTCTCATTCACTCTTAACTCCAGGTTTCATTTTGTCTTTATCCTCTGACTGGGGCTTGTTTTCATTGATAACAAGAAAACAGCTATTTTTCTTTTTTTTTCTTAGATAAGAGTTTTATTGACCCTTTGAAAATTGCTTACATATTTACAATAATTTTGGTTTTATCCGCCTCTATTGCCTAATATCAACTTCCTCTGGGACCTACAAGTCTGTATCCTTGACAAACCTTGTCTTCAGTTTACTTTTGTTTTAGTAGCCCCATGAGTCTGATCGAGGCTGATCAAAGACAAATGGCTGTGAAGGAGACATCTACTGAACCATAGGCAACCTACAGCTGTCACATTCCCAAAGAGAGGTGATTTTCCCTCCCTCATCAGTTATCAATTGCCAATAGCTCCTCAGCCCGCAGTGGGTTTTGGCAGCACATCCCCTTTACATGATGGACTTTTGACTGCCTGATCTCGTGCACGGCAAGCACGGGTGCTATGCATTGATGTGTACATACGCCATGTCATATCCAGTGGACAGCATGTCACAGTACACTTTCCCATCTACTACAAACTTTTTAATGCATGCTTTACTTCCCGTTACCCATGTTTCTTTTATTTTTATTAAAAATTTCTGCCTCTGAGTGTCTGCTGTGCTCTACTGGACCTGCACTGCCTGCCCCCTACCTCCCTTGGTCCCTGGCTCATTGGGGCTACCAGGAGTCGCTGTGTAGGTGCTGAGAAGCTCCATCTGGATGGGTGAGTGTGTGCTATCCTGGGGCGGACTGTCCCGGTAGAGAGCACAAACGCCCCTCCCCCAGCTCCTGCTGCAGGGCTCTTTTTCCTACACACACACCCCCACCCCCAACCCCAAGCCTGCCTTGTCTGCAAGGTCCTTTGCTGTGGAACAGTTTCCTGCCCTTTCACTAAGGCTACGAACCCAGAGCAGTGAGTGCCTGACTAGAGGGCAGGCCTCAAGGTCCCCGCCAGGGAACGCGGCCCCTGCTGCTGGGGCTGCAGTGTCTGCTGTGCTCTACTGGACCTGCTCTGCCTGCCCCCTACCTCCCTTGGTCCCTGGCTCATTGGGGCTACCAGGAGTCCCTGTGTAAGTGCTGAGAAGTTGCATCTGGACGGGTGAGTGTGTTTTAGCCTGGGGCAGACTGTCCAGGTAGAGAGCACAAACTCCCCTACACTAAGGCTACCCAACCAGAGCAGTGAGTGCCTGCCTAGCGGGCAGGCCTCAGCAACCCCCGAAAGGGAGCAGAGGCACCTCCAGCTTGTACTGCAGTGTTGCCTGTGTTCTATTCGACCCCACCGTACACCTTGCATTCGGCCTTCTTTCCACGGGTCATTGGAGTACCAGGCATCCCTGTTTTGGTGTTGAGGAGTTCATCTGCAAGGGAACGGTTCCTGCCCCTACACTGAGGAGATACACCGAGAGTTAGTCACAGCAAAGACTGGTCCAAGACACCAGGCCTCTCCTGGCTCCATTTGAAGGAAAAGATGGGCAGGCGCCAATGCAAGAATTCCCCCAACAACTTGAAAGGCAACGTGACATCACCAGAATCCAGGAATCCCGAAATGAGAAGTGTACACCCTAATCCAGAAGTATTAGAAGAATTCGACTCAAAAGTGAATTTTATGAAAATAATAGAGGACCTTAAACAGGTGAAAAACTGCCATAATCAATTAGAGATTACAAACAAAAAGGTAGAGGAAATGAATAAATCTCTCAAAGATACCCAAGAAAACCAAGAGAAACAAGAAAAAGTAATCAAACAGGTAAGGGAAACGGTTCAAGACTTGAAGAATGAAGTTGAAGTAATAAAGAAAACACAAACCGAGGGAAGGATGGAGATGCAAAATTTGGATAAACGAACAGGAACTACAGAGACAAGTACCACCAACAGATTACAAAAGATAGAAGAAAGAATCTCAGACACTGAAGATACCATAGAGAAAATAAACACTCTGATCAAGGAAAACAGCATAACCAACAAATTCTCATCACAAAACATTCAGGAAATCTGGGACACAATAAAAAGACCAAACCTAAGAATAATAGGGATAGAAGAAGGAGAAGAAGTACAGCTCAATGGTCCAGAAAATATATTCAATAAAATTATAGAAGAAAACTTTCCCAACCTTAAGAAAGATATTTCTTTGAAGGTTCAAGAAGCATACAGAACACTGAATCGACTGGATCAAAAAAAAAAAAAAACATCTCCTCGGCATATAATAATCAAAACACAAAACATAAAGAATAAAGAAAGAATATTAATAGCTGCAAAGGAAAAAGGTCAAGTTACCTATAAAGGTAAACCTATCAGACTTACACCTGATTTCTCTATGGAAACCATGAAAGCCAGAAGGTCCTGGATAGATGTACTGCAGAAACTAAGAGACCATGGATGCAAGCCCAGACTACTATACCCAGCCAAGCTTTCGTTCACTATAAATGGAGAAAACAAAATTTTCCAGGATAAAAACAAATTTAAACAATACGTAGCAACAAATCCAGACCTACAGAAAGTAATAGAAGGAAAATCACAAACCAAGGAGTCCAACAATGCCCACAATAACTCAGACATCTAATGACCCTTTACCAGCACAACTTGAAGAAGGGAAACACACAAACTCTACTACTAAAAGAAAGAAAGGAAAAATGACCGGAGTTAACAGCCACTGGTCATTAATATCACTTAATATCAATGGACTCAACTCACCTATAAAGAGGCACAGGCTAACAGATTGGATACGAAAACAGGATCCAACATTCTGCTGCTTACAAGAAACACACCTCAACCACAAAGACAGACATCTACTCAGAGTAAAGGGCTGGGAAAAGGTTTATCAAGCAAACGGACCTAAGAAACAAGCAGGTGTGGCCATACTAATTTCTAAGAAAGATGACTTCAAACTAAAATCAATCAAAAGAGATGGAGAGGGACATTTTTTACTCATAACAGGAACAATTCAACAGGATGAAGTCTCAAACCTGAATATATATGCCCCTAATATAAAATCACCCACGTATGTAAAAGAAACATTACTAAAACTCAAAGCAGTCATCAAACCACACACACTAATAGTAGGAGATTTCAACACTCCTCTCTCACCAATGGACAGGTCAATCAGACAGAAACCTAACAGAGAAATAAAAGGATTAATGGAGGTAATGAATCAAATGGACTTAACAGACATCTATAGAACATTCCACCCAAATAGGAAAGAATATACCTTCTTCTCTGCAGCTCATGGAACCTTCTCGAAAATAGACCACATACTCGGTAACAAAGCAAACTTACACAGTTACAAAAAAATATCGGTAACCACCTGTGTCTTATCAGATCACCATGCATTAAAGTTAGAATTCAATAACAATGCTATCCCCAGAAAGCCTATGAACTCATAGAAACTGGACAGTCAACTACTGAACCACACCTGGATCAAGGAAGAAATAAAGAAAGAAATTAAAGTCGTTCTTGAATTCAATGAAAACGAAGACTCAACATACTCAAACCTATGGGACACTATGAAAGCAGTGCTAAGAGGAAAGTTCATAGCATTAAGTGCCCACTTAAAGAAAATGGAGAAAGCACACATTGGAGACTTAACAGCCCACCTGAAAGCTTTAGAAAAAAAGAAGCAGACTCACCTAGGAGAAGTAGAAGACTGGAAATAATCAAATTGAGGGCTGAAATCAACAAAATAGAAACACAGAAAACAATCCAAAGAATCAATGAAACAAAAAGCTGGTTCTTGGAAAAAATCAATAAGATTGATAAACCCCTTTCCAAACTAATCAAACGGCGGAGAGAGAATACGCAAATTAACAAAATCAGAAACGAAAAGGGAGACATAACCACAGACACAGAGGAAATTGGGAGAATCATTAGATCTTACTACAAAAACCTGTATGCCACAAAATTGGAAAATGTAAAAGAAATGGACACTTTTTTAGATAAGTACCATATACCAAAGTTAAACCAGGACCAGGTGAACAATCTAAATAGACCTGTTAGTCGCGAAGAATTAGAAGTTGGTATAAAAAACCTCCCCACCAAAAAAAGCCCAGGTCCAGACGGCTTCAATGCAGAATTCTACCAGAACTTCCAAGAAGACCTAATACCCATACTCCTTAATGTATTTCACAATATTGAAACAGAGAAGTCGTTGCCAAATTCCTTTTATGAAGCTGCAGTTACTCTGATACCAAAACCACACAAAGACACAACCAAGAAAGAGAACTACAGGCCAATCTCACTCATGAACATCGACACAAAAATACTCAATAAAATACTGGCAAACCGATCCAAGAACACATTAGAAAAATTATCCATTATGATCAAGTAGGCTTCTTCCTAGAGATGCAGGGCTGGTTCAACATACGAAAATCTATCAATGTAATCCATCATATAAATAAACTGAAAGAAAAAAAAATATGATCATTTCACTAGATGCTGAAAAAGCATTTGACAAAATTCAACATCCCTTTATGATAAAGGTCTTAGAGAGATTAGGAATACAAAGGTCGTTCCTAAGTATAATAAAAGCTATTTATAGCAAGCCTTCAGCTAACATCAAATTAAATGGAGAGAAACTCAAAGCTATTCCACTAAAATCAGGAACACGACAAGGTTGTCCACTCTCTCCATACCTCTTTAATATAGTGCTTGAAATTCTAGCAATAGCAATAAGACAACATAAGGGGATCAAAGGGATTCAAATTGGAAAGGAAGAAGTTAAACTTTCATTATTTGCAGATGATATGATAGTGTACATAAGCGACCCCAAAAACTCCAGCAAAGAACTCCTTCAGCTGATAAACAACTTTAGTAGCATTGCAGTATACAAGATCAATTCCAAAAAATCATTTGCCCTCCTATAAACAAAGGATAAGGAAGCAGAGATGGAAATCAGAGAAGCATCACCCTTCACGATAGCCACAAATAGCATAAAATATCTTGGGGTAACTCTAACCAAAGAAGTAAAGGATCTATTTGACAAGAACTTTAAGTCTATGAAGAAAGAAATTGAGGAGGATACCAGAAAATGGAAGGATCTCCCTTGCTCTTGGATTGGGAGGATCAACATAATAAAAATGGCAATTCTAACAAGGGCAATTTATAGATTTAATGCAATCCCCATTAAAATCCCATCAACATTCTTCACAGATCTGGAGAGGACAATAATCAACTTTATATAGAAAAACAAAAAACCCAGGATAGCCAAAACAATCTTATATAATAAAGGATCGTCTGGAGGCATTACCATCCCTGACCTCAAAGTCTATTACAGAGCCTCAGTATTGAAAACAGCTTGGTATTGGCATAAAAACAGAGAAGTCGATCAATGAAACCGAGTAGAAGACCCCGATTTTAACCCACAAACATATGAACACCTAATTTTTGATAAAGGAGCTAAAAGTATTCAATGGAAAAAAGAGAGCATCTTCAACAAATGGTGCTGGCAGAACTGGTTATCAACGTGTAGAAGAATGAAAATAGATCCATATCTATCACCATGCACAAAACTCAAGTCCAAATGGATTAAAGACCTCAATATGAGTCTGAACACACTGAACCTGATAGAAGAAAAAGTGGGAAGTACTCTACAACATATGGGTACAGGAGATCATTTCCTACATTTATCCCCAGCAGCACAGACATTAAGGACAACATTGAATAAATGGGACCTCCTGAAACTGAGTAGCTTCTGTAAAGCAAAGGACACTGTCACTAAGACCAAAAGGCAACCCACTGACTGGGAGAAGATCTTCACCAACCCTGCAACAGACAAAGGTCTGATCTCCAAAATATATAAAGAACTCAAGAAACTAGACTTTAAAATGCTAATGAACCCAATTAAAAAATGGGGCACTGAACTGAACAGAGAATTCTCAACAGAAGAAATTCAAATGGCCAAAAGACACTTAAGGTCATGCTCAACCTCCTTAGCGATAAGGGAAATGCAAATTAAAACAACTTTGTGATACCATCTTACACCTGTCAGAATGGCTAAAATCAAAAACACCAATGATAGCCTTTGCTGGAGAGGTTGTGGAGAAAGGGGCACACTCATTCATTGCTGGTGGGAATGCAAACTTGTGCAACCACTTTGGAAATCAGTGTGGCGATTTCTCAGGAAATTTGGGATCAACCTACCCCAAGATCCAGTAATACCACTATTGGGAATATACCCAAGAGATGCCCCATCAAATGACAAAAGTATCTGTTCAACTATGTTCATAGCAGCATTGTTTGTAATAGCCAAAACCTGGAAACAACCTAGATGCCCTTCAATGGAGGAATGGATGAAGAAAGTATGGAATATATACATATTAGAGTACTACTCAGTGGTAAAAAACAATGACTTCTCGAATTTTGCGTGCAAATGGATGGAAATAGAAAACACTATCCTGAGTGAGGTATCCCAGACCCAAAAAGAGGAACATGGGATGTACTCACTCATAATCGGTTTCTAGCCATAAATAAAGGACATTGAGCATACAATTTGTGATCCTAGAGAAGCTAAATAAGAAAGTGAACCCAAAGAAAATCATATAGTCATCTGCCTGGAGAGGGGAAGTAGACAAGATTGCAGGGCAAAAACTGGGAATTTGCGGGTGAGGTGGCATGGGGCAAAGGGGAAATGGGATGAGAAACATGAGAAGGGAAGGATGGGAGGAGCTCGGGGGATTGGGATGGTTGGGATATAGGAAGGGAGGATACAGGAGCAGCGAAGTATATATCCTAACTAAGGGAGCCATCTTAGGGTTGACAAGAAACTTGACTCTAGAGGGGTTCGCAGGTGTCCAGGGAGATGTCCCCAGCTGGTACCTTGGGCAACTAAGGAGAGGGAACCTGAAATGACCCTATCCTGTACTGATGAATATCTTGCATATCACCTTAGAACCTTCATCTGGCGATGGATCGAGGTAGAGACAGAGTCTCAGTTTGGAGCAAGAGTCTGAGCTATTAAGGTCCAAATGAGGAGCAGAAGGAGGGAGAACATGAGCAAGGAAACCAGGACCAGTAGGGATGCACCCACCCACTGTGACAGTGGAACTGATTTATTGGGAGCCCACCAAGGCCAGCTGGTCTGGGACTGAAGAAGCATGGGTTGAAACTGGACTCTCTGAGCATGGCGGACAATGAAGGCTGATGAGAAGCCAAGGACAATGGCACTAGGTTTCGATCCTAATACATGAACTGGCTATGTGGGAGCTTAGCCTGTTTAGATGCTCACCTTCCTGGACACAGATAGAAGACCTTCGGCTTCCCGCAAGGCAGAGAATTTGGACTGCTCTTCAGTATCGAGAGGGAGGGGAAATGGTGTGGGGGGAGGAGAAGAGGAGTGGGGATAGGGGGAGGGGAGTGGGGGGAGGGGGCAATATTTGGGAGGAGGGGAGGGAAATGGGAAATGGGGAGCAGGTGGAAATTTTAATTAGAAAAGAATAAAAATTAAAAAAAGAAAAAAATGATTTGGGAAGAAAAAAATAATTTAGGATAAGTGAAATGAACGTTATTGAGATAGATAAAAGTAGATAATAAAGATGTGATGATGAGAAGTTTAAGTAATTATACAAAAGTGATTTGAGGTGTATAAACAAGAAACATATTCCGATTTTTTTCAATTGCTGTTCTGCTGTTACATTGGGACTCCAACGCTAATTGACAGTAATTGATAAAATATGATAAACTATGATTCTGGTTCTGACAAAATACTGCCACTATTAATGCCACAAATAATAAAATACCATAAATAATAAGAATGTTAAGGAACTGTTGTCTCTTGATGAAGGTCTTTATAGGTTTCAAAAGGTCAATTTATATTCATAAACACCCATAGGTCATGAAAAACTTAAGAAAAGTACCACCAAGCTGTGATTTGTTTCCCATCAGCCTATTTTCTTAAATGTGAAATTATTTTTTATTTATTTTATTTTTTTATTATTATTTTTATTCTTTTTTAATTAAAATTTCCACCTGTCCCTGTTTCCCATTTCCCTCCCCCTCCTCCCAAATATTGCCCACTCCCGCCACTCCCCTTTCCCTATCCCCACTCCTCTTCTCCTCCCCCCACACCATTCCCCCTCCCTCTCGATACTGAAGAGCAGTCCAAATTCCGTGCCCTGCGGGAAGACGAAGGTCTGCCCACTTCTATCTAGGTCCAGGAAGGTGAGCGTCCAAACAGGCTAAGCTCCCACAAAGCCAGTTCATGTATTAGGATCGAAACCTAGTGCCATTGTCCTTGGCTTCTCATCAGCCTTCATTGTCTGCCATGTTCAGAGAGTCCAGTTTCAACCCATGCTTATTCAGTCCCAGTCGAGCTGGCCTTGGTGGACTCCCAATAAATCAGTTCCACTGTCACAGTGGATGGGTGCACCCCTCGTGGTCCTGACTTCCTTGCTCATGTTCTCCCTCCTTCTGCTCCTCATTTGGACCTTCAGAGCTCAGACCATTGCTCCAAATTGAGTCGCTGTCTCTATCTCGATCCATCGCCAGATGAAGGTTCTAAGGTGATATGTAAGATATTCATCAGTATAGGATAGGGTCATTTCAGGTTCCCTCTCCTCAGTTGCCCTATGTACCAGCTGGGGACATCTCCCTGGACACCTGCGAGCCCCTCTAGAGTCAAGTCTCTTGTCAACCCTAAGATGGCTCCCTTAGTTAGGATATATACTTCACTGCTCCCGTATCCACCCTTCCTATATCCCACCCATCCCAATCCCCCGAGCTCCTCCCATCCTCCCCTTCTCACGTTTCTCACCCCATTTCCCCTTAGCCCGAAGCCACCTCACCCGCAAGTTCCCAGTTTTTGCCCTGCAATCTTGTCTACTTCCCCTCTCCAGGCAGATGACTATACGATTTTCTTTGGGTTCACTTTCTTATTTAGCTTCTCTAGGATCACAAATTATATGCTCAATGTCCTTTATTTATGGCTAGAAACCGATTATGAGTGAGTACATCCCATGTTCCTCTTTTTGGGTCTGGGATACCTCACTCAGAATAGTGTTTTCTATTTCCATCCATTTGCATGCAAAATTCGAGAAGTCATTGTTTTTTACCACTGAGTAGTACTCTAATATGTATATATTCCACACTTTCTTCATCCACTCCTCCATTGAAGGGCATCTAGGTTGTTTCCAGGTTCTGGCTATTACAAACAATGCTGCTATGAACATAGTTGAACAGATACTTTTGTCATATGATAGGGCATCTCTTGGGTATTAGCCGGTTGTGGTGGCGCACGCCGGTAGGATTTGCTGAAGGAGGCAGAGGCAGGAGGATCACGAGTTCGAGGCCAGCCTCAGCCTATTTTCTTAATGGGACCTCTCTCTCTCTCTCCTCTCTCTCTCTCTCTCTCTCTCTCTCTCTCTCTCTCTGCCTCTCCCCTCTCTCTCAACACTGCATTATTGAAAATCTGCTTTCTCATTTCCAGGACCATGATCCCACCATAATTTTTTTCTGAACTACTTAACTTTACTTTTGTCCCTAGTTTATCTCTTCCAACAGGTTTCAAATCAACCACAGACACCTCCAGGATCAACTTTAGCTGTTTCCTCAGAATCTATACCCTTGTCCAGCCTCACAGACTACATATCCCTAGTCTCAGATGGTCCTATAGAGCATGAACAATGAGAGAAACAACCTGAATTTACTGAACTTTGACAGCATTGAAACGTTTTGGATTCTCAACTACAACACTTTCATTTCAGCATGAAGTAGGGATTACATTGTACCTTGTCATTCATTTATTATCATCAAAAATCTACAGAAATATTTTCAGAACCTGGGATATATGGCTGATGAACTTGTTTAACATGTGCTATAAAAGAAATTACTAATGTTCTTAATAGACCTAAGTTACTTAATGTTTCATTAATTTGGGCATTACTATACTCAATACTACTGTAAGAACTGTTGTATATAAAACTGCCTTAGTACAACAGGTTCATATTATAGAGAATGTTAATTGGTTCTCAAAATATGTTATCCAAAAATTGCTAAAAATCTAGAAGTCGGGGCCTTCAGGATCATAACAGTGCTTTGGAGGAAGCTGTTCTTTTACAGGATATCAGATGAACAATATTAATCTAGTGGTGTGGGACCATGGTCTGTATTTTGTCGATTATATTTTAAACAAACAGTGATTGGCCAGTAGCCAGACAGGAAGTATAAGTGGGACAACCAGACAGGAAGTAGAAGTGGGTCAATGAGAACAGGAGAATTCTGGAAAGTCCTCTTCCAAACAGAGAAGCAAGATGTGACTGCCTTTCTAAAAAAGATACTAAACCATATGGCTAACACAATTAAGAATAATTGGCTAATAATATGTTAATAGAAGTCATAAGAGTTAATAAGAAGCATTATATAATGGGTCAATCAGTTTATAGGTAATGTAGACCTCTCTGTGATTTCTTTGGGACTTAACGACTGTGTAAATTGGGCAGGACAGAAACCCTGACAACAAATGGTGCCTAATGTGGATGACTTCATCCACATAAAGCCTGACAGAGCTTGGGAAGTAATTCTTGACAAAAAAGAATAGAGTTAAGCACAGATTATTGATAGCAGCATTTTCTCAGATGAGCTCTGCTTGCTAGAGGCAAGCAATCTCATTGAAGAGAGGATTCCTGGGGCAGTGGTGGCACATGCATTTAATCCTAGCACTTGGGAGGCGGAGGCTGGCAGATCTCTGTGATTTTGAGCCCAGCCTGGACTACAAGAGCTGCTTCCAGGATAGGCTCCAAAGCTATAGAGAAACCCTGTCTTGAACACTGCTGCCACCATTTTCTTGGGGCTGGAGAGATGGCTCAGTAGTTAAAAGCACAGCCTGGTCTTCCAAAGGTCCTGAGTTCAATTCCCAGAAATCACATGGTAGTTCACAACTATCTGTAATGAGACCTGGAGCCCTCTTCTGGCCTGCAGGCATACATGCAGACAGAATACTGAGAATTCTGAACACTAAATAAATAAATAGGTAGACAAATAAATCTAAAATAGAGGCTTGCTGAATCAGCTTTAGCTATAAAACATTGCAGCTCTTTTAAGAGGTCATGCCATGAAGCACATAAATGATGCTGATGAAAAGCTGACTGCATGCTTTTTTGGTTTTCAGCTGTAGCAGCAAAATAGTAACACCATTTTAAAATGCTGGCTTTCTGGGCCATCCTGCCAGTCCAAATTCTGACTCTTTCAGGCAGGAGGTCTGCCTACAGAGCTTTTGAACGTGGTTTGGCGGCAGACTGCTGCAGCTTGTTTGCTGGCAAGGACCTTGAAATGCCATAGAGTTGTTGCAATAAACATGGCTACAGCTGGTACCTCAGCCATGAGACTAAAATCTCATAAAGCTAAGGAATGGGCTGGATCCAGCTGTCAAAGCAACAGCTTTAATCCTATTCATATTGCTTAGCAAATTAAAGACTCATGTGGTCAGAAAAGGAAGAGACACAGTAAAGATAGATTCAAAGACAAAAAACGCTCTAAATGTTTTACTGTGTGTTTAAAAATATATGTAGGCTTGGGAGAAAAAAAGGAAAATAAGAGAGTAGTTGGATGTGGTGGCACACACCTTTAATCCCAACACTTGGGAGACAGAGGCAGGCAGACCTCTGTGAATTCAAGGCGTGGTGGCACACAACCTTAATCCCAGCACTTGGGAGGCATAAGCAGGTGAATCTCTGTGAATTCAAAGACAGCCTGGTCTACAGAAGGAGTTCCAGGACAGCCAAAGATACACAGAGCACCAGTCTCAAAAAGCCAAAAATTAAAAGTAAATATAAAAGAAATAAAGGTTAAAATAAAGCCACATAAAGATGAAAAATACACAGAGAGTTTGGATACTGTATGTTATTATATTCTTTTTTTGTTTGTTTTTGTTTTATTTTTTTATTTTTTTATTTTTTTATTTTTTATTATTGTGTTCTTTTTGAATTGTTTAAATGCTAAGGAAAGAGCATCAGCTGCTAAAAGATATTTATTTTTATTTATTTATTTATTTCCATTAAAAAATTTACACTTCTTCCCCTCCTCCCATTCCCCTTTCACTCCTCCACTCACCCTCCTCCCTCACCCCCCCTCCTTAAGAGAGGACAGGGAACCTTGCCCTATGGGAAGTCCAAGGCCCGTCCCCCTAAGTCCAAGGTTAGGAAGCTTTGTATCCAAATAGACTAGGATCCCAAAAAGCCAGTACTTGCGGTAGAAACATGTTCCATTGCCTTTATCAATGGCTTCTCAGTCCGCCCCCATTGTCAGCTACATTCAGAGAGTCTGGTTTGATCACATGCTCCTTCAGTCCCGATCCAGCTGGATTTGGTGAGCTCCCATTAGAACAGGCACAATGTCTCAGTGAGTGGACCAACCCCTTATGATCCTGACTTCCTTGCTCATCTTCTCCCTCCTTCTGCTCTTCAACTGGACCTTGGGAGCTTGGTCTGTTGCTCTGATGAGAGTCTCTGTCTTTATCTCCATGTGCTGCCAAATTCCATGGGGATATTCGAGACAATTATCAGTGTGATAGTGGAGCAAGTCCAGTTCAGGCACCCTCCCCTGAGATGCCCAAGGACCTAGCTGGACACCTGGGATCCCCTCTAGAGCCAAGTCTCTTGCCAACCCTAAAATGGCTCCCTTAATATAGATATCTTCTTCCCTACTTCTATATCTGCTCTTCCTCCATCACTACCCTCCCACTGCCCAAAGCTCTCTCCAGTCTTACTCTAATGTGTATATATTCCACACTTTCTTTATCCATTCTTCCATTGAGTGGCATTTAGGTTGTTTCCAGGTTCTGGCTATTACAAATAATGCTGTTATGAACATAGTTGAACAAATGCTTTTGTAGTATGATTGGGCACCTCTTGGGTATATCCCCAAGAGTGGTATTGCTGGATAATGAGGTAGATTGATTCCCAATTTCCTGAGAAACTGCCACATTGATTTTCAAAGTGGTTTCAGAAGTTTGCATTCCCACCAGCAATGGATGAGTGTACACGTTACTCCGCATCATCTCCAGCATAGGCTATCATTGGTGTTTTTGATTTTAGCCATTCTGACAGGTGTAATATGGCATCTCAAAGTTGCTTTGATTTGCATTTCCCTGATTGCTGAGGAGGTTGAACATGACCTTAAGTGTCTTTTGGCCATTAGTCTGATGAGAATTCTCTTTTCAGTTCAGTACCCCAGTTTTTAATTGGGTTAATTAGAAATTTAATGTCCAGTTTCTTGAGTTCTTTATACATTTTGGAGACCAGACCTTTGTCTGATGTGGGGTTGGTGATATTTATTTATAAATGCTGATGAATTAATCCAAGATAGATATTTTGAAAATACCTTGGCTTCAAAATTATGTTATTTTGAAGAAATATGTTATGTTACTTTGAACAAGAGGATTTGCTTTTGTTTTCACAGGATATGAGAGGCTGTAGATTCATTCTGAGTTAAGAAAAATCAGATTTGATCAAAGAAGAGAGAAATCTCTGATAGAAGCGGATGGCCCAGATTTCTGAATTTTATATCCAGACCATATTCAAAACTGCTGCCTGAGGTGATCAAGCTTCACAGGATACTCCAGTCAGGACTTGATCATAACTCTAAATTTTCTTTGGTTCCCCATAAGATTACCAGCATCCCCAACTAGCAGGAAGTAGCCTGGAAAACTGCCCACTTTCCCCAAAAATTGACTATGGATTTTTTTTAAGAGGGGGAAGTGATGTGGGATCATGGCCTGTCTTCTGTCAATTATATTTTAAATAAATGCTTATTGACCAGTAGCCAGGCAAGAAATATAGGTGGAACAATCATACAGAAAGTAGAAGCGGGCCAATGAGAACAGGAGAATTATGGGAAGAGGAAGCAGTTGTGAGCCCACCACAGAAGAAGCAAGATGTGACTGCCCCGCTGAAGGTACCGAGCCATGTGGCTATCATAGACAAGAATAATAGGTTAATATAAGTAATAAGAGTTAATAAGAAGTCTGACATAATGGGCCAATCAGTTTATACTTAATGTAGACCTCTGTGTGATTTTCTTTTTTTTTTTTTTTTTTTTTTGGTTTTTCGAGACAGGGTTTCTCTGTGGTTTTGGAGCCTGTCCTGGAACTAGCTCTTGTAGACCAGGCTGGTCTCGAACTCACAGAGATCCGCCTGCCTCTGCCTCCCGAGTGCTGAAATTAAAGGCGTGCGCCACCACCGCCCGGCCTCTGTGTGATTTTCTTTGGGACTTATGGATTGCAGGAACTGGGCAGGACAGAAAACCTCAGACAACAACTTAGTGTTGTTCTACCTTTAAATGGATTCGTGTGACCACTCTTCCATATAATGACACAGAATATGATTGGGGTCAAGTTCAGGCACATTTATAGGGTAGTTGGAATAATTGTGCTTTATTGATGGATATAGATTTCTCCCTTCACCAGAAAATCTCTGACATGCTCACTCTGTGCACAAAATATGACTGTCTCTACTTTCTTCATTATTTAAGGTGATACTGAGTAGATGTTTCAAAAATGAATGGTGAGCTGTGCCTTGGTTGATTTCCAGATGTTCATGAAACCCAATCTTTTCTTTGGTGTTGTTCAATAAAATTGTAGCAGTGAACACTGAAGATGAATTGAGCTGATAGACAAGCACAATTGATTGATGATGTTCACAAGTACTGAACCATTCAAAAATCCAAACACATTGTAGAAAAAAGGAGACTACCATTTTGATATCCAGTGGTGTGTGATAGGTGATGATGTATCCGTATAGTTCTATGTTCTATAAAGATTTGATATTGTGGGGCAGGTTTCTGAGACTGGAAAGGAAGTAAATATGGGACCAGGGAACATTGTATGATATCAGAATCTACCTCAATTAACATGTACATACATTGATTTGATTAATAATTTTTGTGAAAAGTAATTTAATCATACTTGATCAACTTACAGGAATTATATTTCTACAAAGTGCATTTTGACACATATCTAACACTCTGAGAGACTGGAACTTCTGCAGGACTATACAAGCCAGAGTTAACTATAAACCTGAAATCATGTAACATTTAAGACTCCGAAGGACTTTTGTTTTCTCAGCAGTTACGATTTGGACTTTACTACTCAAATTTATATTTCAGCTTATTAAAAATTACCTTCAAAATGTCCCATTCTCTTATAATCCAGAGATGGATATTTTATCAAACTTCATAATCATAGTTTTCACTTTTTTATTATTTTATTAATGAAGAAACACTTCAATGAATGTGGTCATTGATGAAAAGATTGTGAAGGTGTGGTATACACTAAATAAGCATCCCTTCATTCACAGATAAAAATTTGAAAAGTTGTTACAAAAAAGTGAGAGACAAAACAACATTCAGGAAGATTGTTTCTGTGATTTTTTTAAAGCTCGTCTTCTCTGTCATGTCAATCCAAGGGCAGCTTCCTGCTCATACAGGGTATCTGACACACTCAGGATGTGGTTGTAACACTGTGTCTTGCACAGTAATAGACCGCAGAGTCTTCAGATGTCAGGCTGCTAAGCTCCATGTAGGCTGTGCTGGAGGATTTGTCTGCAGTCATTTTGGCCTTGCCCTGGAACTTCTGTGCATAGCTAGTATAACCATCACTAGGATCAATACGTCCAATATACTCCAGGACCTGTCCAGGACTCTGCTTCACCCAGCTAATATAGTAGCTAGTGAAGGTGTAGCCTGAAGCCTTGCAGGACAACTTCACTGAGGTCCCAGGTTTCTGCAGTTCAGGCCCTGACTGATGCAGCTGAACTTGGGAGTGGACACCTGTGAAAAAAAAAAAAGACAAGAGTAGATTGTCAGGGAGATTGTCACCTCAATTGCTGTCTTTTCCTCAGGTTTGGAATTAGAAATTCCTTACCTATAGTTGCTGACACAAGGAAGAGAATGATACAACTCCATTCCATGGTGTGGGCCTTGTGTGCTCAGTGACTATGGAAAACACACTGATCATATGTTGTTGTTGGGTGTGGACTTTCCTGTATTTACCATAAGAGTCTCAGGTAATTTGCATATTCAAGAACAGGGGATTTCTTAAATAAGCACCTATTCAGTTTGAGAAGGTGGTGGAGGACACCTGAGTTAAGCAACAGAAGGGTGAAGTTCATGTCCTAATCCTATCTGAAGAAATGCATCTCATACCATTCCCTCAGCTCTGCTGATGCTGTGGGTGTAACAACAGGACCTAATCTCTCAGTAGATATCTGTCCTGAGGCAGTTGCTCTACTTTATGACAAGGTTGTCATATTGATTCAGAGAAGGTGGTTGTGATGATAATGGAGACCGGAAATTTCAAAACTTTCTGAATTTTGAGAAATTATACCCTAATTTCAGATATATAAAATTAATATTTGCATACCAGAAGATTTCATACCAATACTCACTGAAACGACCTAAAGAAATATACCTCAGAAATGTTTGCACATTGATATTTAATCCAGCACTATCTACCACAACTTATAGAAATAAACTTCATGTCTGTCAGGAGATGATTGCACCAAGAAGACATGGCTGCATGTGTGACACAACAGGAATTGATCACCTGAAAGAATAAGGAACTTATATCACCTTTAAGAAAATCAATGTAACTGGAGATAACTGTATTAATTAAAATTATCTCTGAAATACTGATACTGTATGAAACTCTAAGTAGTTTTTCTATATTGAATAATTACAAAGAACTATTTATGCAAATAACTAACAACTGAGAAATGAAACTGTCTAGCAGAATATAGAAAAAACAGGGATATCAAGAAAATAAGGGGTAGGAGTTAAGGGAGAAATATGCACGGTGTAAAATTTATAGGTATGAAAATTCTAAATATATATAAAATTGTTATCTTCATTTTTAAAAATAATTGTGCTTATTCTATGAAATTTTCATTCATGAATAAAATATATTGTGATCATGTCTATCCCCAACTAGGTTCCTCAGACTTCTTTGGGAAATTCCAAAAAATTCTTTCTTTTGTTTCATAATATCAGAGTAAGTCCAAATTGTGCTATCTATATACACCTAGGTGTGTCATTCCAAAGTGACAAAGGTGAAGAAGGAGCCTCTAGAGATCTTTCCAAAAGTTAATATACTTTTTTCATCAGTTGTCCAATACTAATAGACCCAAAATTCGGTGTTGGCCCACAACAATGTCCCTACCCATCATGCTGCAATATTTCTTTAAATTTTTAATTTTTTATCAAAAAGTACATCCCAATCAAAGTTTCTCCTTACTCTTCTCTCACCTATACTTCTGCTCTCCACCAGATGCATCCTGCTCTGTCCTCCCCCAGATAAAGCAGACGTTCCAGGAAAAATCCATAAAATATGGCATACCAAGATACAATAAAACCAGGCAAATACCTATCATCATGCTGGTTGAATCAACCCAGTTAGAAGAAAAGTGTCCAACAAGTAGGGCAAAGAATCAGACAGATTCTGTTTCCATTGTTAGTAATCCCCAAAGCATGTCAAGCTATTCAGCCATAACAGGTATGATGAGGACATAAGGCAATCCTACAAGATCTGTGATTTTCACAAACCCCCATAAATCCTCATTAGTTGATTATGTGGACAGGACAGTGATCTCATGGTGCCTATAGGCCCTCTGGTTTTTACAATCCTTCTTCCTATTCCTTACTAAGACTCCATGAATTTCACCTAATATTTAGCTCTAGGACTATGTATCTGCTCCCATCAGTTCCTGGATGCAGTTTCCTTGGTCTCAATGATGATGATTTTGCTAGGTTCCAGTCACAGAACACTCTCCAGGTAGGACAAGTTAACTGTAGGTTGATGGTTTGGTGTCCTAACACCTCGACTTTAAACCTTGCATGGTTACAGAAGGTATTCTTTTCAGGAAAACTGGTACAATGGAAAATCTAGGCAATCTATGAAGCTAATCCTATCAAAGACAGTAATAGGAGACACAGAGACTAAACTGGCCATTTTTTAATATTTTTTTAAAAAAATTGTACCCAAGAGATGCCCTATCATACAACAAATGTATATGCTCAACTATGTTCATAGCAGCATTGTTTGTAATAGCCAGAACCTAGAATCAACCTAGATGCCCTTCAGTGGAAGAATGGATGAAGAAAGTATGGAATATATACATATTAGAGTACTACTCAGCGGTAAAAAACAATGACTTCTTGAATTTTGCATGCAAATGGGTGGAAATAGAAAACACTATCCTAAGTGAGGTAAGCCAGACCCAAAAAGAGGAACATGGGATGTACTCACTCATATTTAGTTTCTAGCCATAAATAAAGGACATTGAGCCTATAATTCGTGATCCTAGAGAAGCTAAATAAGAAGGTGAACCCAAAGAAAAACATATAGTCATCCTCCTGGATATTAACCTTCATCAGGCGATGAAAGGAGACAGAGACAGAGTCCCACATTGGAGCACCAGACTACAACCCCAAGGTCCAAATCAGGAACAGAAGGAGAGAGAGCATGAGCAAGGAACTCAGGACCGCGAGGGGTGCACCCACACACTGAGACAATGGGGATGTCCTTTCTCCCAATGCAGACTGAATAACACCTTCCCACATTAGGAAAGGAAGCTGAAGGGAGAATTTCCCATTCAATTTCTGGTTGGTTTCTCCATGGCATACAATGATACAGTCCTTAGCTCACAGTGAAATGTAGTTCTTTAGTGTTCTATTTTACCTCAGTTAGAATGATTATGAACAAGAAAATAAATGATGATAAATGCATACTTGGTTGTGGAGAAAGCGTGATCCTCATGCACTGTTGATGACAGTGTACACTAGTGTCCTGACTTTGGAAATTGCATCAAAAATACTAAATAAAACTATTCTGTGCTCTAGCTTTATCATTCCAAGTGTATACTCAAGAGACTCTCCATCTTACTGTAAGGACACTTGCACATCAATATTTATTGCTACTCTATTCACAGAGATGGGAAATGGAATCAACCTAGATTTCCAACAAAGGACAAATAGATAATGAAAGCTGGGGTACATAAACAATGGGATATTATTCAGTAGTAAACAAGAATCATGAACTATATAAGTAAGTATTTGAAACTGGAAGAAATATGCTGAGTGAGGGAACCCAGGTTAATGAAGACAAATGCTTCATGTTCTCTTATTTATGTGATTCCACTGCTTGAATACTTGCTGTGTGGGTTTAATTTGTAGAAGCCAAATGACAAGAAATGGGTCATTATGGCCTCAGGTTTTCATTGAGAAATATAATAAAACAGGGACAAAAGAAAACTGGAGGGGAACCCTGGAGAAATAAAGTCTCAAGCATGAAGTGGGACTTGGGAACTGAAAAATCAAGAAGTGGTGTAAGGCAAACCAAAATTAAGGGTGATAAGAAAGCTATGTGTAAATATAGGATCCTGCAGAAGAAGTAAAAAATAAAGATGTAGATAACATGTAGTGTGTGCTGCATGACAAAATGAAGTTAGATTGCTTACAGTAAAGTTAAATGCACTATGGAATAACAGAAACATAAATTACCTTTGTTGTTTCAATAATAGAAGACAGCGAATTAATAAACTTCCTTGTTCTAAATTTGCAGTTTTCTTTGGTTGACAATATTTTTTGTGTTAAGATAATAATGTGATGAGAGAGCATTTACATAAAAACTAATGAATTAAAGAAAACTGTAGACAAACCTTGTTACATCTAGATAAGACTTATAGTTTAACTGTTAGTGCTATTTCAGTGGTCTGTTCTCATCTTGATCTATGGTTATCTGGGTTATGGCAGAAACCTGAGTAGAAAGTACAAGGAGGAACTTTGAATTTTATTTTAACCTGTGAGCTTTCAACAGAGGTACCTGCCTGGGTGAACAGTGCTGCTTTCCTAATACATGAGTTATTAATTTATCATCTAAATGCCAAATTTGAATAAGTCTGTATAAGTTAATTAATGGTCAGAGAGGCACAACAGGTATAAAATCAGTATGAAGTATTGAAAATGTCCTTAGTTGACCCCAATAACTCAATAATTAGACTGGAAAAAAGTAAAAGCTCAATAGATTGTAGGAGCAATTGCAGATTGGGGGTGCTATGGAAAGTATCTTAGAGACATAACAGGACTGAAGCACACATGAACCTACAAAGATTATGAAAGCATGCACAATGCCTGCAAAGATTCAATCCAAATGGGTTAAATGGGTTTCCAGTGATGAGAGAGAGAGATAGACAAAGACACACAGACACACAGACACACACACACAGAGACAGAGAGAGAGAGAGAGAGAGAGAGAGAGAGAGAGAGAGAGAGAGAGAGAGAGAGAGAGAAGCTCTCAACCCAAGGCAAGAAGTTTCAGCAATCTTTCCTTGCAAGGGAAGAATTAGTTTTCTGTAATTGAGTCTCATTAGGTATATTAAGCACACTTAAGGGTGGATCCATGCCCAGGCGTAGATGGCCAACACAAAATGACCTCCATTGTATGTTTGTAGATATTTCCTGTCATATCAATTCATACTGCATTTCCTTTCATCTAATATGTTTTTGCGTAGTACTATGGTTCCAGGGTTTAATTGCTTACGACTTCTTTGGTTTCTTTGGTGTACTTTAGTTTCAGTTTCTCTCTCTCTCTCTCTCTCTCTCTCTCTCTCTCTCTCTCTCTCTATCTCTCTATCTCTATCTCTATCTCTCTTTCTCTGTGTGTGTATGTGTGAGTTTCTGTGATCTGTGTATTTTGGTTTTTTAATTCTATTTTAAAACATTTTTTTTATGTGTTTGCTTTCTAAAGAGAGAAAGAGCTGGATGGTAGGGAAGAAAGAAGGATCTAGAAAAAGTTAGAAGATGAAAATCAGTAATTATATATTGCATTAAATTTTATTTTAAAAATATATAAATGATAAATGAAAACTGAGTAAAATAAGCAAGAAAATTTAAACCTCTGAAAATTTTAATTAATAATTTTTACTGTTCTTGAGCATGGAAATATCACATGTCAATCACAGCAGGTGCAGATCAGCTAGTAGATTTAAGTAAAGACACCACAGAGAATACAGAGTAACCTCCACTCAAACCTCATCATTTTACTAGGGATTCTTGGTACCATTGTGCCCCCTTCTGGTTCTGAGATCCCCTGCAGGTTGGTTTGTCAAGGCTTACACAGAAATGACATTGTCTGCCATGAGCAACAGTATCCCTGAAACTTCAGTGCTCACAGTGCTCAGCTGCTGGGAGAAATGTCTCTGGTTCTTAGGCGATGACTGGATATTTGAGAGATTGGTTTTAAATTATGATCATCAATGTCTCTCTCAATGCCAGGCTCCGCTTGCGTGGATCCAGTTCTAGCTATTCCTGCTTGTAATACATAAAATAAGGACAGACCTGGGTCTTTGCAGCTTTCATCTTGTTTCAACTGGAGGAGAGTACCTGAACTCAGAGAAGCTCAGTGGATCATGTGTTCATGTATGAATTCCTGAGATATTTAGATACAGGAGTCAAAATAAAGAGGATGCACAACTGTGTTACAGACCAGGTAACCACTCAATAAAAATACTTTCATATTGAGGAGATAAAAGTCAAGCCAATTTGAAATGTAACCCAATATATTTATCATAATGTATTTGCATATATATAAAGGAATGTAAGGGGAGAGAAGATCCTTCGACAAGGATTCTCATGGGTAGAGTTTTATCTCTGTCTACCTTGGACAGAGAATGTATTACTAAAGCTTTATAGGAGTTGAATGTTTTCAAAAGGAAGGATGAATTTAGAAGATGCTGTCAGGAATGAGAGAATCCCAGAACACTACTCAGTGTTTTGTCAATATACCTGTTTAAATATCTGAACTGTAACTACAAATATTAACACAAAATTTCATGCTATAGAAAGCCAAGCTACTCATGTATGTTTTATTCTAACTTCTGGACTATGAATCATTTGTGCCTAATATTGCAGTAGAAAAGCAGCCTGAACCATTTAGTTGCATGGCTTCTCTTCTATCACTGACCATAATTGGTATGATGTCATTGGGTCTTTCAGTTCATAAGACAGCACCCTCAGGACAACATCTCATTATAAAGGCACAGTTCTCCATACAGTTCAGGTTGCTGAGTGGACTTGACATTTCTTCTTCTGTTCTTGTCAGAGTGGTGTCTGTAAGTCTTCACCTCATAGTGAGTTTGGTGGGATGCTGATGGCTATCATGTGTGACAATGTACAGGAGTCTTTGCCTGCCTAATCCATATGGCTTCACAGAGATATCCTCCTCATATAATGAAATACAATCACAAAATTCTGGGCCCTGAAGTTGTTGAGAGATAACATGAGTGTCTGCTCCTAAGGTAAAAAAGTGTGAGTATTGCAGCATGTGCTGATCTGAAGCAATGTCTGTGGAACTATGTGAGACTTTCCCAAAAACAACATGAACACATTGATTTCTATCATCCTCATCCACATTTTGCTTGTGGATTATTTCCGAATTCACATCTCTGAAGCCTGGTTTTATTAACCATAAATGGCCAGTAGTTCCTAGTGTTATTGCTTCTATGCTTGATGCATCGTCACCACTGAAGGGCCTGATCATGACTTCCACTATTCCTGAGTCCCTTTGCAGATAGGTTTGCATCTGAAACCTGGATCATACCTTCTCACTCTGTTTCACTCACAGATGGAAACACCATAGTTTTCTCAGAGGTCAGCTATATCTGCTGAAACAAGAACCAATTTAGATGTGTTTCTGCAGCTGCCTGGAGTGTCTGCTAGGTAGTTTACCTGTAGAGGAGGTTAGAAATAACTTCTACAGTCCACTCCTCTAGATCATTATGAATCAGTATCTGGAATTACTACTGATAGAACACGTAGACTGTACAAATCAAGGAGAATGTCTATAAAAGTTTATTAAATGTGGACCCAATACTTCTTATGGAGGGGATACCTGATGACACAAGTAGATCACCGAAAAGCATATAAAGCAATTGCAGCCCACCAATGTGCTATCATATGAGAATACTCATGAGAAAGATGTGACACATTGATTGGCATCAGAAAAAAAAATAATGAATTGCATATGAATCTTTGGGGTTGTAAGGAAACATAGAGTCAAAAATATGATATGAATATTTCCTATCTATTGACAAGAGACTTGAGTCAGACAAGACATTATATGTTTGAGTATGTGAAGCATAAGAGTTGAAAAAACGACACGATATCATTCAAAGATTCAGCAAGTAAGAAGTAACCATACATTTCTTCACTGAAAGTGAATTCTGTTCTGAAATCCTAGAGAGTAAGTGTTCTTCGAAAAACAACTCTCATCACAGAAGGGAAACACAAAAAGGTATATATGTACTCTGGTGTCATGAGAAGTCCTAAGTAGTAATGACATGTCTTAACTACTCAAGAAATTATTCATTTGGACCCAACAATCACTATCAGCTTAGAAGCCTGAGGTCTCCTGCATGCAATATAAGATGCTGCGGCCCTTCTAGCAGAATTGTAAAGCAGCTATGTAGTTGGACCTTCAGTTAAAGGCTTGCAGCCATGTTAGATGCTATAATCATTGAGCTTGCAGAATCAATTCACTTCTGAATTAGAATGTTCGAAATTGTTTCTACATATGTTGCAGTTGAAGGAAAGAAGTAGTGTGCTTTGAAAAGTCAATAGTATTTTATGCATTATTTCTTATTTCAATTTTTATATAACTATGTTTATTGTACATCCTAGCCAGTTTCCTGCTTCTTTCTTCCCAGTCCCTTCCCACAAATTTCCCTCTGTCCCACTCCCCTTCTATTTCTGTTGAAGAAAGGACAGGTCCCCCATGAGTATCAACAAAATGTGGCTTATCAAGTTACAGTAAGATTAGTCACCTCCCATGTACTTTGACTGGTCAAGGAGACACAGTATGACAAGAAGGTTCCCAAAGCCAATAAAAGAGTTTTAAACATTCCCTGTCCCCACTGTTAGGAATAACACAAGAGGACCAAGATACCCAATTCTAACACATATGCAGTGGACCTAGACCATTCCTTTGCTGGCTGTCTGGTTGCCAGTTCAGGCTCTGTGAATCCCTTTGATCCCAGGTTAGTTGATTCTCTGATTTTTCTTGTTGTGTTCTTTACCCCCTGGATCCTACTATCCTTTCTTCACCTCTTCTGTGGGTCTACTTCTGTTTCCACATTTTGATGGATGATGCCTCTCTCAGAACAATCGGACAAGACACCAATCAATGAGTACAGCAAAACTTGAATTCAGCACACAGTTACAAGGTTCTAACTTAGAACTGGAGAAGAAAATTCACACTTACTAAAAGGTATTATTAGGATGATAACATTTATTCACAGCATTCAGATTTCTCATGGAGGGGAACTCTGTGATGGAAGGACATGCAGAACAGGTCACTGTTCTCAGCTACCATTCTCAATGACAAATCCCAGGGATCACAGGTGACATGTGTCTCCATGTTTCTCCTTGCTTAGCTATTCATTCAAATTGAGTATGTATCCCCCAAACTATAGAACAGGTTATTGTGTCTCTATGGTTCAATGCAATGCATTATCCTATGAGTACAAGGCAGGGTATTGGGACTTGGGAAGACTATGAGTGTGGAACCTGTGATCAGTGGTTAATCTCTGAAACTACCTCTCAGATCTCATGACTAAAAAGAGGAATGATGAAATCATTCATAATAATAATTGAAAAGTAATTTTTGACATCTCCTGAGAATTAGACTTTGATTTACTATGTGATCAAACACTTCTGCTCCAAGATATTGACATGGTTATGATAGCAACCTCTGCTGATATTAACATCAACATGGGGGTATGTATCAACTTTAGTAATATGAAGCTTTCTTCTCTCTGAATCTTTTATGAAATGTCACTAGGAAAATTTCTATGCAATAGTATTCATTCTTAGTCATTTATTACTTTCCTCAACAGTTAACCACAATTTTGAGGAAGTCTTCATGTTACTCTTCTCTCTCCTTTCAGCAACAGGGCAGCTTCTTGCTCCTTCAGAGTTTCTGACATGCTTCAGATGTGTGCTGTGACTCTGTGTCTTGCACAGTAAACGATAACAGAATCCACAGGTGTCAGGATGTTGAGCTCCATTTAGGCTCTGTTGAACATGGTGTATGCATAGACTGTGGCTCTGTCCTCAAACTTTTTGCCTATAGTTTATTCTAGCAATGGTTGGGAGTATGTTTGCAATACATTCAAGCCCACAGCTAGCATCTACCTCACCTTACTCATATTGGAAACGGGGAAGACATGAGTCAAAATCCTTGCAGGAAACATTTACTGAAGATTCAGGACCCCTCAATTCAGACACAGACTTCTGCAGATGAGCCTGAGAAAGGACTCCTATGGAGAGGAAATAGTGGCTTTCACTGTCACTTCACCCTCATTCCCCCCTCAGGCCTAAGACTAAATATTCACTTACCTGTAGCTTCTGCCACCAGTCAGAGTACAAACAGTGCCAGTCCATGTTGAAAACATGTGTGCTCAGGGACTAGGGACAACCGTGTAATAATGTGCTGCTGTAGAGATTATGGAGAACCTTTTATTTACCACCAGAACCTCTGTAATTTATATACTCATGAGGGAGGGTATTTGTTAGATCAATATGTTGTATGGAGCGGCGGGCTGCATTCCAGCACCCACATGGCTAGCTTATGCCCCAAAATAATTACATGGAAACTGTATTTTTTTTTTATTCTTTTTTAATTAAAATTTCCACCTGCTCCCCATTTCCCATTTCCCTCCCCTCCTCCCAAATATTGCCCCCTCCCCCCACTTCCCTCCCCCTATCCCCACTCCTCTTCTCCTCCCCCCACTCCATTCCCCCTCCCTCTCGATACTGAAGAGCAGTCCAAATTCCCTGCCCTGCGGGAAGACCAAGGTCCTTCTATCGACGTCCAGAAAGGTGAGCGTCCAAACAGGCTAAGCTCCCACAAAGCCAGTTCATGTATTAGGATCGAAACCTAGTGCCATTGTCCTTGGCTTCTCATCAGCCTTCATTGACCGCCATGCTCAGAGAGTCCGGAATCAACCCATGCTTATTCAGTCCCAGACCAGCTGGCCTTGGTGGGCTCCCAATAAATCAGTTCCACTGTCACAGTGGGTGGGTGCATCCCTCGTGGTCCTGATTTTTTGCTCATGTTCTCCCTCCTTCTGCTCCTCATTTGGACCTTAAGAGCTCAGACCGTTGCTCCAAATTGAGACTCTGTCTCTACCTCGATCCATCGCCAGATGAAGGTTCTAAGGTGATATGCAAGATATTCATCAGTATAGGATAGGGTCATTTCAGGTTCCCTCTCCTTAGTTGCCCAAGGTACCAGCTGGGAACATATTCCTGGACACCTGCGAACCCCTCAAGAGTCAAGTCTCTTGCCAACCTTAAGATGGCTCCCTTTTAAACATTGCCTGGCCTATTAATTCCAGCCTCTTATTGGCTAACTCTAAAATCTCGATTAACCCACTTCTAATAATCTATGTAGCACCATGAGGTGGTGGCCTACCGGTAAGATCTTAACCTGTGTCCATCTTGGAGAGGAGAGCTATGGTGACTGCCTGAATCTGCTTCTTTCTCCCAGCATTTTGTTTTGTCTACTCCGTCTATCTAAATTTTGTCCTATCAGGGCCAAGGCAGTTTCTTTATTAACCAATGAAAGTAACATATAGACCCTCCTCCATCATCAATAATTGATCCTGTTCATGACAGAACAGAAAGAAGATTCTGTTTTAGGCAGCAAACATGGTGATATCTGAGTCTCAGATCTGTCTATGGAAATGCATTCTTTGCTCCATCCTGGTCCTTGTGCACACAGAGGTCTTCCATCCTACTGAAAATCAGTCCATCACATACATTAATATAAATTACCTTTTAATGGTTCAAGGGACACATGAATCTCCTGAGGGTCAACAATTTTGATGTGAGAAGGTCCATTGAGATTATTATGGTCCAATAAAACCCCAGTGATGTAGGAGGGTCATCTGTCTATGTGTTATTTTCATTGGTTAATAAAGAAACTACCTTGGACGTTTGATAGGCCAGCCCTTAGGTGGGTGGAGTAGTCAGAATAGAATTCTGGGAGGAAGAAAGCAGAGTCAGGCAGACGCCATCCTTCTCCTACCCAAGATGGACTGTGGTTAGAATCTTCCCGGTAAGCCACCCCTTTGTGGTGGGTACACAGATCATTAGACATGGGTTAATCAAGTTGTGAAAGTTAGCCAATAAGAGGCTAGAACTAATGGGCCAGGCAGTGTTTAAATGAATACAATTTGTGTGTTGTTACTTTGGGCATAAAGCTAGCCATACGGGGGGGGCGGGGGATGAAAAGTAGGCCTACTTGCCTCTTCGCTACACCCCAGCACATAACATTGGAGACTGCTGTCCATGATAAGACCAGTAATCAGCAGGACTATGGATACCTACAATATCAGTTGTGAAGTCTTGGGACACTTTTTCCAGAAAATTTTTCTCAGAGTTGTGAGGCCCACATCACCTTAATCTATGCTAATAAGTGCTTCATGCTTATACAGAGGCAATAGTACTGCAGTGTGGCCTTTGTTGGGTTAACATATGGGTTCTATTTAACAAAGAACCTCTCTGGTGTTATAGCATGGATATCTCACATGTTAACTACAGCATATGCTCGGAGTGTAATGAAATTGACAATGAAAACCAGAGTCTGTTTAAATCTCAATGTACAACTTCCTGTTCTACTTCTGCTGCCATTTACTCCTTAGGGATTGGTGAGTCTACAATGACCCCTTACAGTCTTAGGACCCTGTTTCTGTAGCTTTGTGTATAGTGTCAAACACAGTTTTCTTATAATGACTCCTCCTTTCTTTTTCATTCTCTAATTGCTGGTGTTGAGTAGATATTTAGTGAACAAATGATAAGGGGGATTTTCTCTTTCTGCATATTAATATTGTCCTGCAGAGTCATGGGTAGTGACAGAAATGACCTCTGTTATGAATGCTATGGCTGTATACTAGTGTCTAAGTACCTCAGTTTTATTTCAATATTTTTACATTTATTTCTATAATTTAAGGTTTAAAATTATTTAAAAAGATATTTAGAAACACTCTTTATGCTCATTCCTGATTAACATCACAAGCATAAGAACATGAGTTTGACTCTACTATTCAAAAATAACAAGATAACAAAAAAAACACTGTTAAAAACACTTAAAACTTTATTTACATATCTATTGGCTACCTTTTTTTGAGAGTTTGTACAGACACTAGCATTGTGCTCAGCATTCAAAGAGAAGTTTCTTATTTCATTAAATAAATAAAGAATACTGTAATTAAAATACCAAAATCTATAACTGCTGAGAATATGTTATACTGCAGTGCTTGACCCTAATGTAATAGCTATATCAACTCGTCTATGTTTCAGAGTGCACTGGAGAATAGGGGTCAGAAAGCAAGTCAGATAAAAGAATGAGAATATATGTGCATCAGAGATGTTTCTTATACATAACATAGCTATTTATTCAAGAAGTGGCTATGGTCCTATGTATGACTCCTGCAGAAGATTGGGAACCTCACAGGTTCATCATGGACAGTGGCAGAGAATCCAAGGCTTCACCCCTTTCTGAATGACTATTGATAAAATATATGTTGGGAAATGGACTGCCATTTCTTCAGTCATACATCTTCTGGTAACATCCCCAGTAGTCAAGAAATTCAACTTAAATGCAATTGGTCACATATAAAGGAAGATAAAGAACTAAGAGAATGATGTGAAGCAAGAAATGGAAAAGATGAGAAAGAGGAATGAGAGTGAAAGTAACTAAAGTCCTTTACACATATTTATAAAACTTTTTAATAAATATTTCAAAATTGAAAAAAAGAAATTTATTGGCAGTAATATCAAATCATCTATGGCATGGAGGTATTCATCTATATAAAAGGAGGCAGACCAAATGTGAAATGAGTTCAAGGAGCAAATTTTAATTTACCTAGGATTGCAAAGCTTCTAACGTATGTTTGGCCAAGGGAACTCACATTCACCATAAGGCATTCTTAGCATGATACTGTCCATATAAGTCACAGGGCATCACATTTGTCCATGGAGAGACTGACTCCTAGAGGAACCTAAGTAGCGACTGTTTAGTAAAGAGACATCCTAATGATGTTAATCCATGGAAATTTCTGTAGTTCCGGGTCCCATTCTGGTTGTGGTTCCTCACTTTATTCAAACCAGGTGCTCTACAGAAGTAGGCTGAGCCCCCATGTAGTACATGGACTTTGGGAGGTGATGGAATGTCAGAGCATGTTTCTTTTCTGTGACAGACTTGTACTGTAGACAGGGTATCAAGATTGGGGAAGGCTGTGAATATGGGGTCAAGGATTAACTGTATAATTCAAAACTCTCTTTCAATTCTGCCATTTACATGAGCCAGTTCTTCAAATAAATTATGTGAAATGAAAATGGCAGAGAAAATCGGCGCTCCATCAGAAATTATATTTAGAAATAATTTCTTTCAGATTTTTCTTTCATTCTTTTCTTGTTAAAATAAATTGTTCCATACAATTTATTCTGATTACATGTTCCTTTACCCTACTCCTCCTAGTTCCTCCCTATCTCTCCTTATATCCACTGTCACAATCTATCTATCTCTCAAAAAGCAAAGAAGCTCCTATGGGTTAATAGTAAAAGAGCCTAAGATAAAGACAAATGAAAAAAATGGAAAGAGGACAAAACAAACAAATGTGAGAAAGTGGTAATGAAATAGCACAAGAAACAGATATAGATGCCAACGTGCACACACACACACACACACACACACATTCACATACTCAAGAATCCCATAAGGACATAATATATACAAAGGGTCTGTGTGGTAAAGTAAAGCAGAAAACAAATGCAATGCCCTGTGATAGACAAAGCACCAAGTTGATCTTGTGTTTGGCACCTACTGCTGGGACTATCATTGAGAGTGGTCTGTTCCCCAGTGAGATTCCCTCTGAGAAAACTAATTTGTCATTTGCAAGTAGCTATCAGAATTTATAAATGATCAAATATATCTTCATCAAAATATTGACTCAGGCCGGGCGATGGTGGCGCACGCCTTTAATCCCAGCACTCGGGAGGCAGAGGCAGGCGAATCTCTGTGAGTTCGAGGCCAGCCTGGTCTACAAGAGCTAGTTCCGGGACAGGCACCAAAGCTACAGAGAAACCCTGTCTCCAAAAACCAAAAAAAAGAAAAAAGAAAAATATTGACTCAGGACTGGGAGAAGCATATGCTCACATTATCACTGACATGAGGACATTTGGATCTTTGTTGTCAGTTTAAAGCTGCTCATTCTTTGAGTCTTAGAGGCAGATTTACCAGGAAATTTATGAATATAGTGAGAATAAATTCATAACTGAAGTCAGCCAGATCAGGAGCTGGGAATCCACATTAAAAACACACAGGATGCACAGTTCCCAGACCACACATTAAGCTATCCCTTAACTCCAGATGGGGGACTGAGCTCTGAATTGGGTGCACAATTACAGAAGTGTAATTTTACAATTCAGCAGAGAAACAGAGGATACAATGAAGAAATGCAGTTAGGAAAAACATTTATTAAAATTTCATTTCCACCACATCTTAGCTTTCCTTAAGAAGAGGGAAGGGGTTTGGAGAAGATAATGTTTAACTGTGAATGAGCCTGGCCCCTCCTTCCACTTGGCTCCCTTTTAATTACTAACATTGCTCCAGTCAAGGGTCTTTCCTATGCGCTGTCTGAGTGAAAAGTCTATTAGAGTTTCTTGAGCTTCCCCTGCAGCTGATCCCGGGGACTACTCTTGGTCTCATAGACTTTTCTGCATGTAGTTGAGTTAGGATTAGATGTCATATTTTTTAAAAGAAAATCAACCAAAGAAGGACTTGCTTATTTTCAAAGACAGGAACAATTTTAGAGTATTTAATTGCAGAAAGGATCACCGGAAAACAATCAGATAGAGAGGGCTCCCAGATAACACAGAAAAGTATCAATTATGCCTACTTCTATGCTTCATGTGATCTGATCGCCCCCTGTTGGTCACGGGTCATAGCAGAGAGGTTTTTGGCTGGGCTCTCACACAAGAGTCCTCACTGTGTCCTGTGTACAGTAATAAATGGCTGTGTCCTCAGTTCTCAGGTTGTTCATTTGAAGGAAGACTTTGCTTTGGGAATCATCTCTGGAGATGGTGAATCTGTCTTTCACCGAATCGACATAATAGGTTACATAATTATTACTTCTAACTCCTATGGTAGCAACCCATTCCAGACCTTTTCCTGGAGATTGGAAGACCCAGTACATGGCATAGCTAGTGAAGGTGAATCCAGAGGCTGCACAGGAGAGCTTCAATGACTCCTTGGGCTGGGCCAGTCCTCCACCAGACTCAACCAGCTGCACTTCACAATGTATACCTGCAAACAGAGACAACAATGATCAAGAAACTGTCAAACATCTACTGTCTCTATCACTCACACCTACTCTTGCACTCGGTATCCCTTGTTATCTACCTTTCAAAACGACAACCAAGAAAATCCAGTTCAACCCCAATCCCATGTTGATTGTAATGTTTTCAGTGTTGATCTTCAAATGGGAAGACAAGGCTAGAGTCCTCTGAGTGACCTGCAGGGTCAGGGCAGAGCTGGTTTTCACAAGCAGAGGAAGGTCATATTTGCATATCTTCTTACATATCTTATGCTCTGATCTGTACCTTTGGGACAGGATACTTTTGCAAATGTCTGAAAGAAAATGCAGTAGCAAAGTGAGCATTATTTTATTAAAATCTTATTCATATTTCATTTATAATAAAACTTCACTAATTTATTTTACTTTCTTTGCATGTTCACTATTTACTACATATCTTACCAGTAAATTCATATGAAATTTAAAAATGAAATTTGCACATTTTATAGTTTTAGGCGAATTAATATTAATCTCAATGAATAGTGAAAGTATGCAGGCTAAAGATGCATTGCCCAATGTTACAGAGAACTTTAGGTGACTGATTAGGCATCAAGCTGTCTCTGTCAATTCTAGAACTTTGGAAGTTGCTTACAAAGTACTTCCAGTTTACTTAGGTAATATTGAATTCTACTGTGATCTTTCATAGAGTTGAAGACAGATAGTTCTAATTTCCCTTAATTTTAATAAAAGATAAGTTAGATATGAAACTAGAGACTCACAAAGAAATATTATAACTGTAAATCTTAGCTTGATATCTGTTTGTCTATGTAATTTTATTATGTTAAAGATAAAACCTTTTTTTCTTTAGTCAGAAAAGGGGAGATGATGTGAGATTCTCCTCTGTATATTGTGACTGTGTTTTATTACCATTTGTTAATAAAGAAGTTGCTTCAGTCCATGGCAGGGCAGAATAGAACAAGGAAGGAAAACTAAACTGAATGCAGGGAGAAAGATGTCAGAGTCAGGGAGATACCATGAAACTACCAAAGGAGAAAGATGCAGTAACTTAGCAGTAGGCCACAGCCTCCTGGTGATAAACAGATTAATAGAAATAGTTTAATTTAAATTGTAAGAGCTAGATAGAAAAATACTTGAGTCATCAGCTAAACGATATTGTGATTAATAAAATTTTGTGTGATTATTTGTGTCTGGGTGGCTGGGAAACAAATGAGCAGTCTCCATTTACAGTTACTTGCAATGTTTTTTATCCCTCTCCTCTTCACGTTTCTCTCTCCTTAATTTTCTCCTCCTACCATTAGCAGATAAATACCCGCCCCCATTTCCCCATTCTCCCAGTCATAACACTTGGGTCCTACTATCCACTTCTCTAAGAACTTTCCCCACAGATTCCTGCAAAAATGGGTTTTTTCCTTGATTTCAACAATAATATCGACATAAACACCAAATGGCATATACTATTATCAACAGACATAGAAGTTTCTCTAAAATGGGTCACATATTGGGATGCAAAACAAATCTTAACAAATTAAGAATAATTGAGTTCAGTCTGCACATCCCTTCTGTTAAAAACTCAATGAAGATTATCATCTTCAGTGAACAAAGAGCAATTCCACAGTTTCATGGACATTAAACAACTGATTACCAATCAAGAGTAAAAAAAGAAATTGATTAAGAAATTAATTTTTTATTTACTAGTGTCTAATAAAATGAAAACACAGCAAATCCTCTTGGAGAGATTGGAAGCCTCAATGGGCAAAATTTCTAGTTTTGTGTGTTTAGTTGTTCTCTGTTTGGATGGTGGATGATGTTCTGACATGAGTCCTTTTCAAACAACCTTGGTTATTGCAAATAACAGAAGTTATTTGACTTTATCTCTCCACAAGTCCATGACTTTTACACACACATAGAGAGAGATTAAAAGGCAGAGAGACTGAGGGATAGAGAAGGAGAGAGGGAGAAGTTATCAAATGAGACTGGACAGGGCTTTACTATCACTAATGTTGTCCTGTTGCTATCAGCATGCTTTCCTTGAACTATTAAACAATAAAGAATTTCAGATGCATTGGTGGCAGTTGATTTAAGTCCACCATATCAAGCCTATCTCATGGCATTCATCTCCCACCTTAGAGACACAATGAGAAGTAGAGGGTCTGTGAATGTTTGAGAGTTACATAATGCAGATGTTTTACCTAGAACACTGATTTCTGCTTTGTTGCGTTCGATGTGAGAACTATACTATGTTGGGAAAATTATTGAATTATGTCCACTCCTTCTCCAGCAGTAAGTTGCTCTTCACTGACTCATTCTCACAAACACTGACGGATGCCTATCAAAAGAAGACACAGGGTTGGGGGTTGAAAAAGAGAAAACCCTGCAGTTGCATCTTCCACAGGTTCTTATCAAGTCTGAAAACATGTCTAGCAGTAAATCTCTAGCTCTAAGTCACTGCTACGAAACACACAATACAAACATAATGAACAGCTGAATATTTATAGATTCTCAATGATGCCACAAGGACATGTGCTCAACTATGTTCATAGCAGCGTTGTTTGTCATAGCCAGAAAGAACCTAAATGCCCATCAATCAAAGAATGGATAAGAAAAATGTGGTACATTTACACAATAAAGTACTACAAAGCAGAAAAAAATAACGACAGCTTGAATTTTGCAGGAAAATGGATGGAGGTATAAAGCATTATTTTGAGTGAGGTAACCCAGACACAGAAAGACAGTTGTCACATGTACTCACTCATAGGTGGTTTTTAAACATAAATCAAAGAAAGCCAGGGCCAGGCTTCAAACCACAATCCCAGATAACTTAGACAACAATGCAGACACTAAGAGAGACTTACATATATATACTCTACATGGGAAGTAGAAAAAGACAAGATCTCCTGAGTAAATTGAGAGCATGGGGACCTTGGGGGAGGATTGAAGAGGGAAGGGAGAGGAAGGGAGGGTAGCAGAGTTAAATGTAGAACTCAATAAATATCAATAAGAAATGAATTCTATGAGGATGTAATTCTGGAGTCCCATCAGAAGTGGTGGGCATGGTGACTCGGGTGTGGTTGTATGCCAGTGCCTTGAGAAAGAATAAAGTGAACCGTGAGTTATATGGGAAAAAAAAAAGAAGCAGAGAAAGAAATCAAGATACATCGCCATTAACAGTAGCGAAAAATAACATAAATTATCTTGGGGTAAAACTAACTAAAGAACTGAAAGACCTGTTCCAAAATAACTTCAAGTCATTGTAAAAGGAAAATAAAGAAGATATCAGAAAATGGAAAGATCTCCCATGCTCTTGAATAGGTAGGACCAACATAATAAAATGGTAATCCCACCAAAAGCAATCTACAGATTCCATGCAATCCTCATCAAAATTCTAACACAATTCTTCCCAAATCTCGAAAGAGCAATATTCAAATAAATACAAAAAACAAAACACCCAAGATATCCAAAACAATTTATACATTAAAGGAACTCCCAGAAGCATTATCATCCCTGGCATCAAGCTCTATTATAAAGCAATAGTAATGAAAACAGCTTGATATTGGCATAAAAAGAGACAGGCTGATCAAGAGAATTGGATCAAAGAACCAGATATTAATCCACACACCAATGAGCCTTGATTTTCAAAAAGTAGCTAAATTATACAATGGAAAAAAGAAAGCATCTTCAGCAAATGGTGCTGTCATACTGCATGTCAGCATATACAATAATTAAAATAGATCCATATCTATACCATATACTATACTCAAGTTCAAGAGGATTACAATATAATCCAGCCACACTGAACCTAATAGAAGAGAAAGTGGGAAGTGTCCTTAAATGCATGAGCACAAGAGACCAGTTCCTAAATATAATACCAGTAGCACAAACACAGAGATCAACAATAAATAAATAGCACCTCCTGAAACTGAGACGATTTTGTACAACAAAGGACATAGACAATAAGACAAATAGGCAGCCTACTGAATGGGTAAAATCTTTACCAACCCCAAATCAGACAGAGAACTAATCTCCAAAATATATAAAGAACTCAAGAAACTAGGCATCAAAATACCAAATAAGACAATTAAAAATAGGGTACAGATATAAACACAGAATTCTCAATAGAAAAATTGGGAATGGCCCAAAGATACTTAAGGAAATGTTCAACATCCTTAACCATCAGGGAAATGCAAATCAAAATGACTCTGACATACAATCTTATACAAGTTAGAATGGCTAAGATCAAAAACACTAATGACAGTTTATGCTGAGGATATAGAGTGAAAGGAACACACCTCCATTGCTGGTGGTAGTGCAAACCTGATCAACTACTTTGGAAATCAGGATGATGATTTCTCAGAAAATTGGGAATCAACCTAACTCAAGACCCAGCAATATCACTATTGGACATATACACAAAGGATGTTTAATCACACTATAGGGACATTTGTCCAACTGTGCTCACAGCAGCATCCTTTGTAATAGCCAAAACATAGAAACAATCTAGATGCCCCTCAACCAAAGAATCAATAATGAAAATGTGGTACATTTATGCAGTAAAGTACTACTCAGAGGTAAAAATAAAAATTACATCATGAAATTTGCATGCAAATGGACAGAAGTGGAAGAAAACATCCTGAGTGAGATAAACCAGATTCAAAAAATGAACATGGAATGTACTCACTCATAAGTGGATAGGAGTTGTAAAGCAAAGAATAACGAGCCTGTAATTCATGACCCTAGAGAATACTAAGAGAAACATACATAGACTACCCTGAGAAGGAGAAGTAGACTTGATATTCTGATAGAGTTGGGAGTGTGTGTGGAGGGGAGAAGGGCTTTTGTGGGGAGAGAGTTAGTCCTGCCAACAAGCAATGTGCTAGACTTCATTGATTCGCCATGTAAAGCCTTACCCTCTCGGAGGAATGAATGGGAGTGGAATGAGGGAGAAAGTGGGTGGAGGGAGGAGGTGGAGGGGAAGGAGTGGTACTGGGAATGGTATGTAAAATGAGAAAAAATGGCTTTAAAAAATAAGTAAATCATTTTTAATATCAAAAAATGTTATAGTGAGATGGTTTGAGGGTCATTTCTCTATAGAAATAAAGATATTATGGCAAATATGTATAAAAGGATACTCTTGGCCTGACAAGTCCATATGGAAACAATTCTCATCACCCCTCAGTATGGACTATGACTTTAGTAATGGATGGATGGTTGCCTGTCTACTGCTTCTTATATCAAAAGAATTAATACCTTAACAACAATAATCTTATCATCAGTTTATCAGACAAGGTAATTTCTTAACAGCTGCCCAACAGCTTGCCTGCCCTTAGACAGTTAACAATCAAAGTACTCAAACTGCTATAAGAACTTGTAATAAAGTTCTTGATATTAATACTCCCAAAACATCTTTCCCGCTATATACAAAACCTACAGATCCTTTTATTACTTTGTAGGTCATCTACAACAAGCTATAGAGCAGCACATTGATAATAAAGAAGCTTCTCCCACCTCACTTTTTATTCTGTTTATTAAAATGCAAATTTTATCTGTACAAAGGTTCATTGTGTAGTTGCTAATTAATGCCTCTCTTAATAATCTTGGTTTTATACAAGCATGCCAAAATGATGGCACAGAGGAATGAAAAGGTCAGATGCTGGCAGTTTCCTTGTGATTCCTATATGTTTCAAATGTGGAGGGAAATAAAAATTCTCAAAAATAATACAAACAAAAACTTGACAATCAACCCAGGATAGTAAACCTCCCTCTAATATATCTGCAAAATGTGAAATGCAATTTCACTGCTCCAATCAGTGTCAATCTAGATGTGGTGACAAAGATAATCCAATTTCAGGAAGTAAGCAAATGAGCAATCAGGGCTGCTGATGAACAGGACCAGGCCTCTTATAGTCCCAGGTTGGATCCCACTGCTCTGCCCCCAATGATTTCTTTGGAGAAGCCCAGTATGTTGCCAAAATAGCAGATTCTATACCCTCAGGATTCCACAGCTTGACACTCAGATCTATTCTTAATCCTAAAAGAGTAAGAGGTTTGATTGCTACTGCCAAAGGCAATTCATGACCACAATGTATCAGTAACTAAAGACATACTATTTGATTTCATAGGAGAGATTAAAGAACTTAATCCAACATATATAGGGACCAACTTCCAATAAATTGCCACTTTTTATATGTAGGAAACAAACTGAACTATGAAAGGGGCTTTAGTTTGCCCAAATGCTGTTGATTTGTGTTTTACTGACATGATGGTAGCTTATTCTCATCTACTACAGCAACAGTTCCAGTTCCAAAGATTTAAGAGATATTTATATCATAATGTATTGCTACAGTTTGTCCTATTTTGTTTATTAAAAAAATCATGTTAATGGAGGTGGTCACAGGTAAAATCTTGTCTAGTATGGTCAGCTCTGAGGCATCCTCAATCAGCATGACTTCCTTCCCAGAATTTCTTTTGAAAAGATGACAAAGACCCTGATTTGACAGACAAAGGGACACTCATAGTGATTATTTGTCAGCAAGTCTCCAGGCTAATCTCTCTGTCATCTCAGACTCAGGGCAGTTTCCTGCTTCTCCAGGGTTTCTGACACACTCAGGATGTGGTTGCAACACTGTGTCTTGTACAGTAATAGACCGCTGAATCTTCAGATGTCAGGCTTCTGAGCTCCATGTAGGCTGTGCTGGAGGATTTGTCTGCAGTCAGTGTGGCCTTTCCCTGGAACTTCTGAGCATATTTAGTTTCACCATTTGCTGGATTAATCCTTCCAATCCACTCCAGTCCCTGCCCAGGTTTCTGCTTCACCCAGTGCATATAGTAGCTACTGAAGGTGTATCCTGAAGCCTTGCAAGACATCTTCATTGAATCCCCAGGCCTCACCAGCTCAGCCCCAGACTGTAGCAGCTGGATCTGTGAGTTCACACCTGCAGAGAGAAAGGCAGAGTGGATGCCATTGTCACATGAGAGAGAGGAAATCTGTATTTGGGGAGAGTGTTACCTGTAACTGCTGCCAATAGGAAGAGGACAATATAGCTCCATCCCATGGTGAGGACCTTGTGTGCTCAGTGACTGTGAAGAGGACACTGATCATATGATGTTATGGTGTGTCCATCCCTGTATTAACTAACTACCCTGTGCTCATATAATTTGCATATTCATGAGCAGGGACTTCTAAGATAAGGCCCTAGTCCAGTTGGAGAAAAAGGAGTTAGAGGGCACCTGGGTCAGGTAGCAAGATGTTGAGGTTCAAATAGTAATCCTTTCTGGGGAAATGATCTCATACTTCTTCCCTGAGCACTGTGCAGACCCTCTGTAAATAACACCAGGGCTTAAGATCTCAATTGATTTCAGGCCTCAAACAGTTACTTCGCCTTGACAATAGGTTATCAGATTGATTTATAAGAGGTGACTGTGATTATGAAGATGATGGCCATTAGTAATTCCAAAACCTGCTAATTTTTTCAGAATTTGTAGCTTCCTTTCAGATACATGCAATTTATATTTGCCTTTGCATCTTGTTACATAAAAACTGACAGAAATGACCATAAGGGAACATGCCATAGAAACATTTGTATATCAAAGTTTATTACATTATTTTTCTCTAATAACTGAATTATGGAAACAAATATAATTGTAAACAGATGATTCCAGCAAGAAAATGTGTTTATATATGCAATACAATAGAAATATTTTATCTAAAGGGAATAAAGAAATAGCATTCCACTCAGGAAATTCAATGCAACTATAGAAAGCTATATTATTTAAAGACCACCTTAGAAATGTAGATATTATAAGATTATTTCATTATTAGTGTTTAGATTTTGTGACAAAACAATTATATATACCAATACATAACAATGTTTAAAAGAAACTGTTTATCATGATAAGTGGAAAAAGAAGTGGGTTAGGAAATAAAAGAGTAGAGATTTTCATGAAATTTACACAGTCTACAATATCAATTTGAGTGAAAATTCTAAACATATATTAAAATAGTTTCGGTTTTCAAGATGACTTTGCTTATTCTTTAATAGTTTATTGATGTATGATACATATTATGATCAAATCTACCACAAATATTTCCCTCTGGTTCCACTTGGGACCTTCCAGTTAATCTCTTTCCCAAATTTCTGACCTCTTTTCTTCATTAACACAGTGAGTCCAATCAGTGCTATATACAAATATAGAGGTTGTATCATTCACAAGTACATAGAGAACCTACAGAACACGTACAAAGAAAAGTGATTATATTTTCCTCATCAGTCTTGAAAAGCAAACAGACTTCCATGTTTGTGTGGACCTTCATGAGTCCATCTTCATCATGTTGCAATATTTTAAAATATTATTGTATTTTATTTAATGGTGAGAGCAGTGCACAATGCACCAAGGGTTTACCAATGCATTTACCACTGGGGCAATTTAAGAAATTAAATATTTGTATTCTACCATATGGCTGCATCAAAAAGTATTGTCAAGACTGCCAGTAGACACCTTTACATGCTCAGCAATTTCACAGGCTTTCAGTCTGTCTGTGTTTGGCTGGATTTGTTCATGTCTTGTGATGGAAACTATAGTGGCTGTTAGCTCGTACGTGCAATGGTCAAGTTTAGTGGTAACATTAGAATTCCATGACTTTCTGCCCTATATTCTAGATCTTATATTCTTTCCAGTGCCTCTTTGTGATAATCATTGTGCTTTAGGTGAGAGGTTAAATGACTCATCTGAGAATGTGTATTCAAACATTCATTTTCAGCACTTTGAGTAGTCATGAATGTCTGCATTAATCATGAAACTGAGCACAAAAGAAATTCTGGGATTAAGGCTGAGAGAAGCATCAACTTATTGGGAATAGACATAGATATTTTTAAGACAGTTTGACAATATGGCCATTAGCAATACAAGTAGGATCTACTAGGTAAGTACTATGTCACATCCAGTCATGGGTATTTTTAACATGTTTACCAAGGATGAATACTTTCCTATGAATCTGACCACAAATTCAAGTAGAAAGTAGTTCATTATTACATAACTACTAGGCACTAGTGGGTACATCTTAGCTGAAGTCTGATATTGTAGATCAAGAGGTCTGCTACTTGTAAGATTATTGATGCCTTTTCTCTTCCTTCAGGCTGTTAGCACATTTCTGCACTAGAAAACTTACCAAGCAGGGAGAATTTCCTCTTAAGTTCAATGTTGGTTTCTCTATGCCCTACAACTAAAGTCCTCAACTCATAGTGAAATATAGATTGAATCAACTTTGTTGTTTTCTTTTTACCTGAGAATGATTATAAATAATAAAACAAAGTACAGCAAAAGCAGGCATGAGCTGGGGAAAGATTGTTTACAGGTTGATGTAAGAATAAATCATTGTAGTTAAATGAGTGAATTTGTGTTCAGATTTGGTGTGGTTTTAAGATCTGTGGATACAGTATTGTTATCAAAATTATATTTTAAAGAAAATTGTATGAAAACTAGTGATATGTAGATAAACTTGTCATTCAGTTATTAGCATTGCTCCTGTGGTTTTCCTGATCATGTTCTGTGGATATAAGAGATGAGATGCTTCCAAAAATATGAGTTAGACAGCTTATGAATGAGATTTTTAGACCATGATGTCTGCTACTGAATAAGATCCTTGATGTCTTTTCTATCCTTTCTGGCTGCATAGCTCCTTGCTACACAAAAAAAAATTACCCAGTAGGGAGAATTTTCTGTTTATTACAAAGTTGGTTTCTAATTAACTAATGAGTATTTGAACACACATAGCTGTGTGGGTGAACTGTTCTGCTCCCAGAAACCATGAGTTTTTAATGAACACCTCTGTATGGGCACAAGGCAGCTCTCTATGATTTAATAATCAGGGAGGATCCAGATTTGTTGAAAACAGTATAAGGTATTGCCAGTGTCTTTATTTGTCTACATTAGCTCAATAGTTAGACCTTGTTTGTGAGAAAGAATTTAAAATATGAATAAATCTTAAGAGCTACAAGCGGTACATAACTCTAAGGAAAGAGTGTCTTCCAGACACTACAGGACTGATGCACATATGAAGTCACAGAGACTAGAAAGCATGCCGAGTCTGCACAGATTTGATCCTAATGGTGTTCCAATGTTCAGAGTAGAACAAGGACACAGACTTTCATCCCCTAACCAAGAAGTTCTATAATTGATACTTCCTTGCAATGGAAATGTTTGTTTTCTCTGTTGAAGTATTATTGGGTGTACTCACTTCATTCAGGACTGGACACAAGTCCAGTAGGAAATGGCTAACACAGAATAAATGCAGTATTTTACAGATATTTTCTCTGATTTCACATTGTACATTATAACTCAACTTTAACCTATATAACATTTCTTCATTTTGAGTGCTGTTATAGGTTATATGTATCTAAGTTCCTGTTTTTATTCTTACATAAATGCTTTTTATTTTAGTTTTTCTTTTTTCCCTGTTTGCTTTCTACAGCGAGAAGGAGAGGGTGTGAAATTGGGGGTGATTCAGTAATCAGAATATATGGTATATTTTTTTTCAAAAACTGTATAAAGTAAATAAAACTGAATAAAATTTTAAAAAATATACAAACCCGTGTGGAGTTTGACAAGTAAACTATTATGTATGACCATGGAAACATCATATGTCAGTCACAGCTGGTGCAGGTCAGTTAACACACTTTAAGAATGGAAACCACAGAGGATTAAGAATCCCCTCCACACTTCACCCCATATCTCTAATGGGGATTCTTAGCTTTTTTGTGCCCCCTGCTGGTCCTTGGCTACATTGCATGTTGATATGTCATGACTTACGCTGAAGTTACACAGTATGGTTTAATTTGTAACTTAGGCATTAAATACAGTGTTCAGCTGCATATGTAAATGGCTTCTGATTAACATAGAAATGCTGAATAGATGTTTCAGAAATTGATTTTATGCTATGCCCATATAATTATCAGTGTCCCTCTCAAATCTAGGTTTCACCCTGGTGACAGTTGTATGTATCCAACTCTAGCAATTCCCCCTTGTAACATGGTGACCACAGGAAAAAGCAGAATATTGTCTGCCCTCATTATTCTATACCTGGGGCAAAGCACCTGAAGTCAGAGAATCACATAGTCTTGAATTTAATTCATGTTCCCACCTGTTTCCAGACACAAGAGCCAACAGAACAAGAGGCACCAATGTGGTACCTATAGATCAGTTAACAACTTCAGAAAAATATATTAAGAAGGATGTATAAATATAGTGAATATGTTGGTAGTTATCTCAAGGACTACCCTTAACACATATCCTGCAAATATCCTTCCCTTGATGACCCACATAGTAATTAGGCAAGTGCTCTAGAAATTTTGATAGGGCTGTGATTCTACTAATTTAACTGTATGATAGAAGCTTGCATCTTAATGCAAAATATTGTATCTCCCCAGACAACCCAGTTCTCCATATTGCCATATCCTGGAATAACTTTGAGCTTTTTCATCAAATGCAGTCTCCCAGAGGGCTGTCTCCATTCTTCTTTAAGGTCACTTACACCGCTTCCTTTCATCACTTCTTCCCCTTTGTCCTCAAGGCCTGTTAGATAACAGACCAGGATGGATAAGAGGACAATAACAGAATGTATACCATGACTCAGTCTGTTTAACAAGCTGCAGTTTTGACAGGGCTAATAAGTATGGTTCCATTCTACCTTGATTCAGTTATGATCAACAGTTCAAATACCAGATATGGAAAATATCGAGACCAGGTATTTCAGGTATGAAAAAGTATACCTGGTTGGACCATATCTGGCAGAGAATGTGTTAGTAAAGCTTTTTAGGAGATGAATGTTTTCACTGATGAAAAATGTTTTGGAATGTGCTCCCAAAATGAGATAAGCTAACAGCAATATATAAGTTTTTACATGCATATCTAATTAAATATCAGAAACAGACATTCACAGAATTAAACAGAAATATGTGGTATCGAAAGTGAGGCTATTCACATATGTTTTGCTCTAACTTCAGGATCACAAATCATATGGATCTAATATTGCAGGATAGAGGAAACTGCGCCCAGTCCAATGCATGACTTTTCTTCAATCACAAGTCAGAGTTTATACGATGTCCTCTGGGTGTCAGAACACTGAGAAACACCCTGAGGACAAGTTCTCTTTTCATGTAGAGGAGCAGTTATCCCTACAATCCAGGGTACTGCAGGAGGTGATGGTGCGACCCTTTGATTTCAGCCTCTCTACTCTCCTGGGTTATGTGCATGATGGTGTGCTTCATAGCCCAGTATCATGGGAACCTAATGGCTATCATGAGTATGAATGTGAAGGAATTTTGGCTGATTGAGCAATATTGATTTACAAAGATATTTTCCTCTCATCACTGGATTCATGCACTAAACCCTTGACACAGTGACATCGTAAAAAGATGGCATAAGTTTTTTCCTAAGTTAAACTAATGTGAGGATCACAATACAGGCTGAGCTGCAGCAATGTGTGTTGAGCTGGCCAAAGGTTTCCTTAAAATACATACACACATTGATATCTAGCATTCTCACTCACACTTTACTGTGTGAATTTTCAGGCTTCTCTGCCTGGGATCACTTTCACTGATCAGAATGCTCATGGGTTTCCTTTGTCACTGTGCTAGTATTGATGCTTGTAATCATTGTTGAAGGGCCTGAGCACCATTTGCACTATTTGTGAGACGCTTTCTGAAGGGGATTATATCTGGAACCTAGTTCTGATCTCCTCTCTCTGATTCGCTCACAAATGGATACACCATGATTTCCTCAGTGGTCAGATACCTCAGGTGCAGGACAAAAAGTTTGTATATGTCTCTAGAGAGCTGTACAATGTCCTCCATCAACAGTTACAAACAAGATATTTAGGTTATTCATCTTGGAAAAATTACAAATTTCATGAATCAGCATCAGCAAGAACAAGAAAATCCTTGTCTTTGGCAAATAGTGATATCTTGAACCTTCTCAACTGAAGAATTATGATCCATTTCACTTCTGTTCATGGTAAATCACTCACTTTGCACTGTTTTATAATAGAGTAAATAATTGCACATTATTGCACAGGAGAGTGAGAACATTGATATGAATGAGTAAACACTGATCCATCTCAGGTCTAGGTGACGCTTAGAAGCTGAAACAATTTTGAACTTAGTATTTAAACAGGTCTGTGTTTCCAAGAATGGATAATGAGCACAACTTGAGTTAGAGAAAATGAAAATGGACCAACAGTAGGAAGAGTCTGAATCTTAGAGATTTGCACCTGACCTTAAATCTTGTCCTGACAATGTCATGTAAGCCAATGAGAAATAAGTGAATGGAAAGTGAATTGTAATCTTTGATATCAGTAGCAAAGATATATTTGACAGTTTCTATGCTTGAGAATATCTGGAAAGGAGCAATTTTCTATCGTGACTCTGTACATGTTGTTATAAAACATCTGAGCAGTAAAACATTTAGAAATCTTCTTAGCTTCTACTGGATTATAAGAGAAGGAATCAACATTTCAGTAAGAAAATGACAAGAAATTGGAATCTATCCAACTAGCTTGTTCATGTGCATGCCAGAGACATTAATAAACATGTTTAGTCAATACACAATATCCTCATTTATTGAAAAATTCAATACACAATTTTGGAGGGAGATTTTAATGTGCCTCATTTGAATTTTTTAGTGAAAAAATATTTTTAAGCAATACACTCTGACCATACTTATTCTTTTTCTGAACTACTTATAGATCCTCCTCACCTCTCTTAGCTGAATTGCACAGCCTTTATTTCTTTCAATCTTTAATAAACAACTCCATCTTTTTTTGTCTCTCTTAATGTTTATCTCTGTCTCTCTCTCACACATACAGATTCATTTGTCGAAGATGGGAGCGGCGGGGCTGCTTCCCACCGCTACCCGGCTAGCTTTACCCAAAATAATTACATGGAAACTGTATTCTTTTAAACACTGCTTGGCCCATTAGTTCTAGCCTCTTACTGGCTAACTCTTACATATTGATCTAACCCATTTCTAATATTCTGTGTAGCACCAAGAGCTGGCTTACCAGGAAAGATCTTAACCTGTGTCTGTCTGGAGTGGGAGAATCATGGCAACTCACTGACTCGGCTTCTTTCTCCCAGCATTCTGTTCTATTTACTCCACCCACCTAAGGGTTGGCCTATCAAATGGGCCTAAGCAGTTTCTTTATTAATTAACCAATGAAAGCAACAGATGGAAAGATGACCCACCTACATCATTCATTAAAACACAAAAACAAATAACCAAAATATATGAACAAAATACCAGCAAGACAAGAAATTGCCTGAATAAATTTATGTTGTTAAAGAAACATCTACAAAAATACCTCTGTATGATTTATTGGTGTTTTATAAGACTTACTGGGAAGTATGTTTAATTGAGCCAATTAAATTCCTCTGAAGTGCACTAATTTTTCTTTGCATGTTCATACCAATTGCAGATAGTTTCTTCATTAGGATTGGGAGTCCTGTTTATTTCCCCTCTTTGCAGAAGAATGCCATGTTGTTAGAGCATGTGCAAGCCCTGTATCTACTTCCACAGTCTAGTGAGTTCATATGTGTTTCAGTCCTATTGTGTCTGGAAGAGACTGTTTCCATCAACTCATTCAACACCGCTGGCTCTTAAAGTCTTTCTAGCTCTTGTTCTACATTTGTCCTTGGGTCCTGAGGATGACATTTGTTTAACACAACACATTTATAACTGAGTGGTCCAATATTGCTCATGCTCTATAGATAGTCCATATGAGATTCTCTATGTTATTTCCCACATTCTGAAAGAAGAAGCTACACTAATGTTACTTGTGTGAAGCACAGATTAATATGCATACACAGGCATATCATTGAGAATTATTTTATCGTTCTATTCCTTTAGTACACTGGCCCTCAACATTCTTACTGCTGCAACCTTTTAATATACTTCCTCATGTTGTAGTAACACCATAAACATAAAATTATTTTGTTGCTATTATGTAACTGTAATTTTCCACTATGAATCAATGTAAATATCAGACTTGAAAGGTACCTGATATGAACTCTGTGAAAGAGTTCTTTGTCCCTTGTGAAAGGGTTGTTCAATTCCCAAAGAGGTCATACCACACAAGTGGAAAACCATAGCTTTCACATAATATTGGGTTTCCCATAAGCAAATTCAATACAAGATCTAGAATGTTCTAGTAGTTTCAAGCATGGTTTACATTCATGGACCAATCAAAGAATGGCTGATTACTCACCCAATATTTGTGCCACTAATGAATACACAAGCATAACTAACAGGCAGATCAGAATTGTGGGTCATATTTTGTTGTTACGTTTATTATTACACTTCTCCTCTGAGAGAATATGAAGTACCTTCTACGCTTTTGAGTCAGTAGATAAGACCTCCAGTAAGATACCAACTCAAATTCTCCATGTCCTATAACATATATAAGTATTGTCTTTAACAATAGGGTTTTACCATCAGATTGTGAAAGAGCAACCAATAGCCTTGGTGATAGCCTGAGTTATTTTGTGATTTACATGATGCCACTTTGGCCAATGATTAAATTTATGAATGTTTGTCTAGTAATGCCAATTTTCCAAATATCCAGTCATTTGCTGAAGGTTGTAATAATTTGGAATCTGCTCTTTGGGGAATTTGAGGCCAAAGACTGAGTGCAAAAACATCTCTAAAGTACCTGGGTTAGGAACAAGAAACCCTTACTACTTAAAAAACTGATGTAGATCAGCTTCAGAAAAGTTAGCACTTACCAGGGTAGGGACATGAAGATTAGAAAAGTCAGTAATGAGTATGAATACATGCATGAAAATAATAAAATAGAAGCATAGGATAGTATCAGAAGAGAGATCCAGTGAACACTGAAATTTGCCTGCATTTAATTTTTCATAGACTTTTATAACCCAATACAACAGGGGGAGGAAGACAAAAAGCTGCTTTAACATGATACTAAGACAACTGGAACAGTTTTTTTTGCTGCAATACTGTAACATCAAGTCATTAGCACTCTGTTGTTTAGGCAGTGAACTCACCCTAGACCAAGTAGGCTGAAGACAGATATTCCCAAGGTGAAAACTCCAATTTTAAAATGAGGAGCTGAGTTATGCTTGAAAATCCTGATCATTGGTCAGGGTGGAGTGGATCTATCTATATGGACCATCTTGATGTCAAAAGGACCAAGTAACCACACCCTCAGTCAGGATGTACAGTTGCACTTATCAACAATTTTGGACAAGCAAAAACTCTCTGACTTTCAGACAAGGTGGAACTAGGTTCACAGATTTGGGCCTCAACAAAAATCTTAGCAACAGATTCTCATTTCTGAATAATTTTTAAAAGGGACTTCATTTGTGTATCAGGAAGCCAGGGCTCTGAAACAAATAGTGTATAGGAATCCACAGAGGCTAACAGGAAAACTGGGTCCACTCTCAAACCCCTAAATTGTAGGAGGAAGGCATAGCGCTGAGAAGCAGATGGACTAATGTGCTGCTGTCAGCTGAGGCTGTGTCAATGTGCTTTCTGTGCACAGTAGTATGTAGCAGTATCTGCAGAATACACACTCGGGATTGAGGAATACATGGTTATTGGTGTCTTTGAAGACTGTGAGCTGGCTCTTCAGGGGTGTGTTGTAAAACTTAGTATCATCTCACCAAATGATTGCAAACCACTCCAAACCCTTGCCTGGCAGCTGATAGATCCAACCCACACCTATACCAGAAGTGCTCAGTGAAATCCCTAAGAAAGAGCAGGTCAGTATGAGATCCTGAGAGAGCTGCAACAGCCCAGGGCCCTTCTGTGTAACCTGGGAGAGGATTAACTGTGATGAATGGAAAGTAGAAGATAAGGTTGGAATAGGTGATAATATAGAAGTTTGCCCCTTAGTGTGTCTTGGCACTCGCATGCAGAGTAAATCAGCAACAGGAATGAAGAAGGAAGTCTGTCCATGGCTGCGCACCAGTGAGTACAAAGACCCAGCTTTGGCTTTTCAACCCAGGATTGGGTGGATTCAAGAGAGACTTACATTCCATGCCAGGTACTAGGTACTGGCTTTGATGAAGGACTTAAGTTTTAGGATTCAGGGTGAGCCAGTCTGTGAGGGGAGGCACAGAAGCCCTCACAGGAGTTTACCTTTTTCCCCAAAGTAAGTAGCCCACCTGGTAGAGACAGACCTTCAGTACACAACACATCTAATGAGTACTGTGTGAATGCAGCTGGAAAGAGTTGGTGCTCTTGCAGGCTGGCAGCTATGCAGTCTATAACTGCATGGGAGAGAGTGATATTTCATTGAATACTAATCTGTTAATTTCCTGCCTCATGTATTTGAGACTTTTTTTATTCAATATTAGTATCTTCATCTTTATACTGCCCTCTGATTCTTTAAAAACAGCACGGACAAAAACATAAACCATAGGCAAATACATGATTAGTTAGCTCATTTCTCTGAGTCTGAGAGCATACTGGAGGATGAACAGAAGTACAGAAGACACTGAAAGTCACCACACAGGGCCTAGGATTTTATTCACTGGGACTGTGATGTTAAAACACAATGTAATCTCTTTTTTATTGCCACTATGGATGTTTTAGAATTAAGAGAGAAAATTATTTGCCTAACTTTGAACACCTTTCACAGTGACTTTGTGACATGAACATGACTGAAAATATAGAAAAAACTAGAGTAAAGTGATTTCTTTAAAGAAATCTATGTGAAAAATGATTAACTCATTTTTTTAGGAATAAACTATCTTCTTATTTAAATATATAAAATGTGTCTAAACAATGAGTTTGCACTTACCACAAAGTTATAGTAACACTGTAAAAAGAAACCAAACCCTCAATGCTTAGAAACAGCTGAGGCACTGAACCCTCATGGAAGGATGGGCAAAGAGACCTGCACCTACACTTGTTTCATTTTCCAGGGCATTTCCATTTCACAATAACTTTTGATTTATGATTAAATTATATATATTGAGAAGGAATGTATATGACTATATCTGCATGAGATTGAAACATCGTCACAAAATGTCCTCATAAAAGGCAGGGAGTAGAATGGATCCACAAGAAAAATAAGAATCCTGGAATTGGTGATAACAGCATGAATGATACCCTTTCCAATTTCTGGCTATTATCTGTAGATTAGCAGTGAGTATTATTGAGTAAGTGTCTCTAGTAGGATGTAGAGTCATTTGGGTATATGCTCCAGAGCGGTATAGCTGGATGCTGGGGTAGGCCTCTTCCAATCTTCCTCTGGAACAGTCACACTGATTTCACAGTTGCTGTACAGAGTGGGGTTTATTAGGTGTTTAAGTTTGCAATATAAGGGGTTTGGGTACTTCAAAATGGGTCTGCAGCATGCAACAGACCACTACTTGAATCAATGTCTCATAGTCACTTGACAGATGCCTTACATTATTGAGTCTTGTTCAATTCAGAGGACAGAATCAGAATATTCCCTTGCCAGCTGATCATTAATGCTTTTCTGTTGGTGGAGACAAGAGAGTGCTTTATGAAGACATTATTTTAAATTCAAGCAGTATTTTAAATTCAACAGATGTTTAAATGTCTCTACCATAGAATAAGCCAATAAGATTTCTGCCTACAACAACATGTGAATATTATAACATCAATATTCAGTACATAGTATTCATATTTCAAGAGGATTTATGGCAGTTACAGGAACATGCCAAACTAACCCTTTGCACAACAGAGATTTCTTACTGAACCAACCCCTTGATATTATTAAGTATGCATGTTGCATGTAATTGGCCCGGGTATCCAAATTCAATCACTCCATTGAACAAGAGTGACTTCATCAAATCCAGAGAAATATGAAGGTTGATAGCATGTCAGAGTAGGTCAGTGTCTGTAAAAGCCTGAGACTGTCGGTCAGGGTACTGGTTCTGGAAAGGTAGTAAACTTAATAAAATATTAATATTAGTAATCTCAATCCTATTCTTAAGTAACATGTATACACACTGGGTAAATAAATCAGTTCTATGAAAAGTAATTTAATCCTATTTTTCTCAACTTACAAGATTTACACTTACGTAGTGGTAAATCATGATGTAATTATTTCTCCCATTCTGAGAAACTGAAATTCTGCTGCACAACACAGGTAAAATTAAGAAACACACATTCATGGTACTTAAGACTGTGAGAGGAGTTTTGGTTTGGTCAGATGCTGTTTATGTGAACTTTACTGGTAAAATTCATATAATACATTATTCAAAGCTACTCCAAAAAGTTCAAGTCTGTTCTAATCCAGAGATAATTCTGTCACTATGCATTAACACGGTTTTCCCTTCTTTATTGTTTTATTACAGAGAAACATGTAAATGGGGGTCAATTAGCATCATTTTATTTACTATAGAGAACAAGACAGAAAACAGTCTCTCAGAAAGATTATTTCTGTATAAATCTTCAGGCGAATCATTTCTGTCATCTCAGTCCCAGGGCAACTTCCTCCTTCTCCAGGGTTTCTGACACACCCAGGATGTGGTTGCAACACTGTGTGTTGCACAGTAATAGACCGCAGAGTCTTCAGAAGTCAGGCTTCTGAGCTCCATGTAGGCTGTGCTGGAGGATGTGTCTGCAGTCAGTGTGGCCTTGTGCTGAAACTTCTGATTGTAGTTAGTATTACCATTTTCAGGATCAATCCTTGCAATTCACTCCAGGCCGTGACCAGGACTCTGCTTCACCCAGTAAATATAACTATATGTGATACCATCAGAGATCCTGCAGGACAATTTCACTGAAGTCCCAGGCCTCACAATCTCAGGCCCAGACTGCTGCAGCTGAGAGTGGACACCTGTAGAGAAAAGACAGTTTAGGAGTCATTTTCACCTCTGTTACTGTTCTCTCTTCAGATTTGGAACTGGAATGCCTCTTTACCTGTAGTTAGTGACAAGAGGAAGAGAGTGATCCAGCTCCACACCATGGTAAGGACCTGTGTGCTCGGTGACTGTGGAGATGACACTGATCATATGTTGTTCTGAGATGTGGACATCTCTGTATTTACCGCCATAGACTCATGTGATTTGTGTATTCATGAACAGTGTACCTCTTAGATAAGGTCCTAGTACACTTTAGAAGAAAGAGGTAGAGGACCTTGGGTCAGGCAGCAGGATGCTAAAGTTCAGTTCTAATCCTGTCTGAGGAAATGAAACCCATACTATATCCCCCAGTCTTGTGCAGACCTGTGGATATAACATCAAGTTATAAGCTCTCAGTTTATAAAAGACTTCAGGCAGAGACAGTTGTTCCTCTTGTTACAAAAAATTTACAGTTAGCAGTTGTGAAAAGGATTTAAAACTTGTAAATTATGAGAACTTCTAGTCTTTTTTCATGTACATGACATTAGCAAGTCTTTCTTCAGAAGACTGCATAATAAAACACCCAAATGATCAAAAGTGAAAATGTCTCAGAAATTTTTGCACACAAATGTTATTGCAGCATTGTCTACAGTAGATAAATTATAGAAACAAAATACATGTCTTTGAACAAATGAACCATATCAAGAACTATGCTATAAAACAGAATTTATTCATAAGCATTGTATAAGGAACTTATATCACTTTGAGGAAAATGAATGCAATTGGTGCTGACATTATTAAGTATCTGAAGACCCTCTCAGAAACATATATTGTCTGAGTCCTATTTGCAGTCATTAGATATCGTATAGTTAGAAATAACTGTGAATATGTAAGGATGTAGAACTGAAAATGTCCCATGGAATAAAAGTGGCAAATGGATGTGGAAGAGCAAGAAAATGGTAGGTTGACTTTTTAGGGTAAATATGTACAGTGGACATTATACACCTATATGAAAATTCTAAACATATGGAATATTGCTATTCCAGAATAATTTTGTTCATCCCTTGCAATTTTCATTTATGAATGCAATACATTTTGATCAAATTCTCGACGACTATGTCCCTCTTGCTCTCCTTATAATCTTTCAAAACAAAAGGTCTTTCTTCTAACATATTGATCACTTTTGTTTTATTAATGAATAACTCAGTAAATGTAATAAATGTTGTCTGTAGGATATGGTGGGCCTTATCCCCTAGCACAAAAGTAACTGCCAAATGGGCACATTTCTTAAAAAAAAAAAAATGGGGGGGGGATTCTAACTATGTATGCATTTTTCTAATGCTAACATCTCCTTAGCTGGCAGTGATTCCTGGGAAGTCCCTCCCCCACCTGTGTTGTAGTCTTTTAAGATATGTTTTGTTTAGTAGGAGGAGGGCCACAAATGTGCCAAGGAACTTAGAAGACAACTTTTGGTGAACACCAAAAGTCTGTTCTTCTAAGAGGTGGCTTTCAGGATTCAAACTAAAATTGTCAGTTTGGCTAAGAGACACATTTGCCTGCTTAGTCTTTCCACCATTTTTCATGCTGCAATTTTAACTGTTTTGATTTTGTGCAGGTCGTTTGTTGATAAGAATAGCTGCTAAGAGGTTATTTGTGCAATGAGAACATGTCAATCTCTGTAGATAGAATTCCATGACTTTCAACCTCATTCTCTGAACCATAAATTCTCTCTTTTCTCTGTTTCATGAACAGCCCTTCACTTACACAGCTTTCTTTCAACACTTCACCTCTTTGTTCTCAAGGTCTGTTGGACAACAGGCCAGGAAGGATAAGAGGACACTCACAGATTGTATACCATGCCTCAAACTGTTTCTCATGTTGCACTTTTGACTGGGCTCATAAGTATGGTTCCATTCTACCTTGACTAAGTTATGGTCAACAGTTCAAATACCAGATAAGGCTAATATCTAGACCCGGTATTTCATGTATGAAAAAGTAGATCTGTTTAGATAATATCTGGCAGAGAGCTGTGGGGAATGGGATGGTTGGGATAATGGAAGGATGGATATGGGAGCAGGGAAGTATATATCTTAATTAAGGGAGCCATTTTAGGGTTGGCAAAAGCCTTGACTCTAGAGGGGTTCCCAGGGGTCCAGAGAGATGTACCCAACTAGGTTCTTGGGCAGTTGAGGAGAGAGAGCCTGAAATGTCCCAGTCCTATAGCCATACTAATGAATATCTTGCATATCACCATAGAACCTTCATCTGGCGATGGATGGAGATAGAGACAGAGACCCAAATTGGAGCACTGGACTGAGCCCCCAAGGTCCAAATGAGGAACAGAAGGAAGGAGAACATGAGCAAGGAAGTCAAGACTGCGAGGGGAGCCCTCACCCACTGAGACGGTGGGGCTGATCTATTGGGAGCTCACCAAGGCCAGCTGAACTGGGACTGAAAATGCATGGGATAAAACCGGACTTTTTGAATATGGTGGACAATGAGGGCTGCTGAGAAGCCAAGGACAATGGCACTGAGTTTTGATCCTATTGCATGTACTGGCTTTGGGGGAGTCTAGGCTGTTTGGATGCACACCTTCCTAGACCTGGATGGAGGGGGGATGACCTTGGACTGCCCACAGGGCAGGGAACCCTGACTGCTCTTTGGACTGGAGAGGGAGGGGGAGGGGAGGGGGATGTGATGAGGGGGAGGAGGGAGGCGGGGAGTAGGCTGAAATTTTTAATAAAAAAATTTTAATAATAAAAAAAGAGAATGTGTTAGTAAAGCTTTTTCAGAGCTGAATGTTTTCACTGATGAAGACTGTTTAGGATTGTGCTCCCAGGAATGAGAGAAGCTAATAGCACTATGTAAGATTTTCTGTGCAAGTGTGGATAAATGTCAAAAATGGAGCTTAAAAATAAAACAAAAATGTGGCTATAGAAAGTGAGGCTATTCACATATGTTTTTCTCTAACTTCAGGATCACAAATCATATGGACATAACATTGCAAAATAGAGGATTCTGGAACCAGTCCAATGCTTGGCTTCTCTTCAATCACAAGTGATTATTTATATGATTTCCTCTGGACTGTCAGAACACTGAGAAATACCTTGAAGACAAGATTCTCTTTTCATGTAGAGGACCAATTTTCCCTACAATCCAGGGTACTTCAGGAGGTGGTGGTGCTCCTCTTGGATTTCAGCCTCTCTGCTTTCCTGGGTAAAGTGTATGGTGGTGTCCTTCATAGCCCAGCATCATGGGATGCTAGTGGCTATTATGAGTGTGAATGTGCATGAAATTTTTGGCTGATTGAGCAGTGTGGATTTACAAAGGTATTTTCCTCTCATCACTAGATACATGCACTAAACTCTTGACACAGTGATATCATAAAAAGAAGGCATAAGTTTTTTTTTTCCTAAGTTAAACTAATATGAGGATCACAACACAGGCTCAGCTGTGGCAATGTGTGTTGAGCTGGGCAAAGGTTTCCTTAAAATACATGCACACATTGATGTCTAGCATTCTCACTCGCACTTTACTGTGTGTATTTTTCCATACTTCTCTGACTGGGCTCGCTTTCAGTCATCAGAATTCCCAGCAGTTTCTTCTTTCACTGTGCTATAATTGATACTTTTCAACATTGCTAAAGGGCCTGAAAACCATTTGCACTATTCATAACACTATTTGCAAAGATGATTTTATATGAAACCTAGTCTGATCTCCTGTCTCTGAGTCACTCAAAGATTGATACAGCATGATTTCTTCATTGGTCATATACCTCAGGTGCAGTATCTAAAGGGTGGATATGTCTCTGTAGAGCTGTACAATATCCTCCAGCAAAATTTACAAACAAGATCTTCAGGTTATTCATCTCAGAAAATTCATGAATTTCATGAATCAAAATCATCAAGGACAAGAAAGTCATTGCCTGTGTCAAATAGTGATATCTTGAACCTTCTCAACTGAAGAATGATGTTCTGTTCATGGTAAATCATTCATTTTACACTGTTTAATAGACAAAGTAAATAATTGCACTTTATTGCACAGGAGAGTGGTAACATTGATATAAATGAGTAAATACTTATGCATCTCAGGACTGGGTGACTCTTAGAGCTGAAACAATTTTGAACTTAGTATTGAAACAGGCCCGTGTTTCCAAGAATAGACAATGAGTGGCATCTTGACTTAGACAAAATAAAAATGAACTAACAATAAAAAGAGGCTGAATCTTAGAGCTCTGCACTGGACCATGAATCCTGTCCTGGTGATGTCATGTAAGACAATGAGAAATAAGTGAATGGAAACTGAATTATAATCTTTGGTGTCAGTTACAAAGATTTGCTTGACTGTGATTGTACTTGAGTACATCTGGAAGGGAGCACTTTTCTATAATGATTCTGCCCATGTTGTGATAAAACATCTGAACAGAAAAACATTTAGAAATCTTTATAAATTCTACCAGATTATAAGAGATGGAATCAACAGTGCAGTAGGAAACTGACCAGAAATTGTTGGGAACTCTCTAACCAGCTTGTTCACATTCATGCCAGAAATATTAATAAATATGTTTAGTCTATACATAATATCCTCATTTATGAAAAAAAATCAATACACAATTTTAGAGGGGGATTATAGCATGTTTCATTTAAATATTCTTTAGTTAAAAATATTTTAAGCAATACATTCTGAACATAATTATTCTTTTTCCCAACTATTTGTATATCCTCCTCACTTTCTTTTAATTGATTTGCCAAGCCTTTCTTTCAGTCATTAAAAAACAACCCCTTCTCTCTTCTTCTCTCTGACTCTCTATCTGTCTCTCTTTCTCACACATAGACTCACAAAAACACAAGTATCAGAAACCAAAATATATAAACAAAGATCATCAAGACAAGAAAATGCCCAAATAAATTTATGCAGTTAAAGAAACATCTATAAAAATTCCACTTTGTGATTTATTGATATTAGTATAAGACCTATTGGGAAGTGTGTTTACTTCAGCCAGTGAAATTCCCCTGAAGACCACTAAATTTTCTGTGGATGTTCATACCAATTGCAGATAGTTTCTTCTTTAGGATTGGGAGTCCTGTTTCTTTCCCCTCTTGGCAGTAGAATCCATGTTGTTTGAACATGTGCAAGCCCTGTATCTACTTCCACAATCTAGTGAGTTCATATATGCATCAATCCTATTGTGTCTGGAAGAGACTGTTTCCTTGGATTCATTCAACACCTCTGGCTCTTACAATCTTTTCAGCTCTTCTTCTACTTCAGTCCCTGAGTCCCGAGGAGAACGTTTCTTTAAGACAACTATTTAAAACTGAGTGGTCCAATATAACTCATGCTCTATAGATTGTCCATTTGAGATTCTTGATGCTATTTCCCATATTATGAAAGAAGAAGCAACACTAATGATACTTTTGTGAAGTTCAAATTAATATACATATACAGGCATGTCATTGGGAATTATTTTATTGTTCCATTCCTTTAGCACAGTGGTCCTTAACATTTCTATTGCTACAACCCGTTAATATAGGTTGTCATGATGTAGTGACCCCCTAACCAAAAAATTATTTTGTTGCTATTATATAACTGTAAGTTTCACTACAAACCATGATGTAAATATCTACCAGGCAGTGTACCTGATATGTGAACCCTGTTAAAGAGTATGTGACCCCTGTGAAAGGGTTCTTCAATTCCGAAAGAGGTCATACCCCACAGGTTGAAAACCATAGCTCTTTAGCATGACATTAGTTTTCCCATAAGCAACCTCACTACAATTTCTAGAATATTCTAGTAGTTTCAAGTATGGATTACATTCATGGAGTGGTCTTTAAATCTACTCAAGATGGTTGATTACGCCCCTAATATTTGTGCCATTGATGAATACACAAGCATAACTAACAGGCAGATCACCATTGTGGGTCACAGTTTGTTGTTAGGTTTATTATTACACTTCTCCTCTGAGAGCATGCCAAGTACCTTCTACTGCTATGAACAGTAGTTAGTAGATAAGGCTTCCACTAAGGTGCCAACTCAAATTCTACATGATCAATAAAATATATGTGTTGTCTTTAGCAATAAGGTTTTACCATCAGCTTGTGGAGAGCAACCAATAGCCTTGGCAATATCCTGAGGTATTTTGTGATAAACATGAAGCTACTTTGGCCAATGATTCAATTTATGAATGTTTGTTCAGGAATGACAATTTTCCAAATATCCAGTAGTTTATGGATGATGAATGTTGCAATAATTTGGAATCTTCTCTTTTGGGGTTTTGAGGTCAAACACTGAGTGGAAACACAACCCTAAACCACCTGGGTTAGGAACAAGACACCCTTAATAGTTAAAAAAAAAACTGTTGGAGACAAGCTTCAGCAAAGATACCACTTAACAGGGTAGGGAAATGGAGATTAGTACAGTCAGTAATGAGTATCAGTACACACATGAAAATAATAAAAACAGAAGCATAGGATAGTATCAAGAGGGACATCCAGTGAATACTGAAATTTGCCTGCATTTAATATTCCATACAATTGTATACCCCCAATACAACAGGGGGAAGAAGATAGGCAACAGCTTTAACATGATACAAAGGACATTATTTGCTTCAATACATTAAGACAACAAATTATTAGCACTCTACTGTATAGGCAGTGAACCCACCTTAGACCAACTATCCTGAAGGCAAAAACTCCCAAGGTGAAAACTCCTATTTCAAAGTAAGCAGCAGAGGTATGCTTAAAAATCCTGATCATTAGTCAGGGTGGAGTGAAAATACCTATTGGGCCATCTTAATGTCAAGAGGACCAAATAACCACATCCTAGGTCAGGATGTGCAGTCACACTTGTCAACAATTTTGGAAAAACAAAAACTCTCTGACTTTCAGACAAGGTGGAAATAGGTGCATGTTTTTGGGCCTCCAAAAACTCTTAGCAACAGATTTTTATTCCTGAATAATTTTTAAAAGGGACTTTATTTGTGTATCAGGAATCCAGGGCTCTGAAACAAATAGTGTAGAGGAATTCCCAGAGGTTAGCAGGTAAACTGTGTCTGCTCCCAAACCCATAAACTGTAAGAGGAAGGCATAGTGCTGAGAAGCAGCCAGAACTATTGTCTAGCTGACAGCTGAGGCTCTGTCAATGTGCTGTCTGTACACAGACGTGTGTAGCAGTATCTGCAGTACACACTCTGGCAATCTTGAGGAATACCCGGTTGTTGGTGTCCTTGGAGACTGTGAGCCAGCTCTTCAGGATTGTGTTGTAGAACTTAGTATCATTCCACAAGATGTTTGCAAGCCACTCCAAAACCTTTCCTGAGGGCTGATGGATCCAACTCACACCTATACCAGAAGTTTTCAGTGAAATACCAGAGAAAGTGCAGGTCAGTAAGAGATCCTGGGCAGAATGCAACAGCCCAGGGCCAGGTTCCTTTAGGGTAACCTGAGACAGGACAACTGTGGAGAAAGGAAAGCAGATGATAAGGTTGGAATAGGTGATAATATAGAAGTTTGACACTTTTGCTCCTTGACACTCACATGCAGGTAAATCAGCAGCAAGAATGAAGAAGGAATTCTGTCCATGGCTGTACACCAGTGAGTACCCAGACCCAGCTTAGCTTTTCCACACAAAGTTGAATGAATCCAGAAGAGACTTGCATTCCATGCCAGGTCCTGGCTTTGATGAAGGACTTAAGTTTTAGGATTCTAGTCAAGCCCGTCTGTGAGGGGAGGCACAGAAGCCCTCACAGGAGTTCACCTTTTTCCCCAAAGAAAGTAGCCCACCTGGTACAGACAGGCCTTTGGTAAACAACACATCTGATGAGTGCTGTGTGAATGCAGCAGAAAAGAGTAGGTGACCTTGTAGGCTGGCAGCTATTCAGTCTATAATTGCATGGAAGAGAGTGATAGTTTGTTGAATACTAATCTGTTAATTTCCTGGATCATGTATTTGAAATTTCTATTTATTCAATATCAGTACCTTCATCTTTATGCTGCACTCAGATTCTTTAAAAAACAGCACCAACAGAAAACATAAACTGTAGGCAAAGACATGATTAGTTAGTTTATTTCTCTCAGACCCCAAGCAGGAGTCTGGGGAGGGCCAGAGTGACAGAAGATCCTGAAAGTCACCACAAAGGGCCTAAAGATGTATCTAAACCATGAGATTGCACTTACCACAAAGATATAGTAACACTGTATAAAGAAACCAAACCCTCAATCTGAGAAAAAGCTGAGGCACTGAACCCTCATGGAAGGATGCGCAATAAGACCTGCACCTACACTTGATCATTTTCCAGGGCATTTCAATGTCACAATGATTTTTCAATTATGATTAAATTTTATATCTTGAAATAGGAATGTGTCTGACATTATCTCCATGAAATTCAAACATCATTATAAATGTCCTCATCAAAGGCAGGGAGGATAATGGTTCCACACAAAAAAAGGATCCTGGAATGGATAACAGGAGCAATGAGGTTCTTTTCAATTTCTGGCTATTATCTGTAGATTAGCAGTGAACATTATTGAGTAAGTGTCTTTAGTAGAATGTAGAGTCATTTGGGTACATGCTCTAGAGTGGTATGGCTGGTTGCTGGGGTAAGTCCATTCTAATCTTCCTCTGGAGCAGTCATACAAATTCCACAGTGGCTGTACAGAATAGGGAGTATAAAGTGTTTAAGTTAGCAGTATAAGTGTTTGGGGCACTTCAAAATGGCTCTGCAGCATGCAAAAGGCAACTGCTTAAATTAAGGTCTTACAGTCACTTGACTGATGGCTTAAAATTTTTGAGACTTAATCAATTCAGAGGAAAAAAAAAAACGGAAGAATCCCTTGCCTGCTGACCATTAATACTTTCCTGTTGGTGGAGACAGGAGAGTGTTTTATGAAGACAGTATTTTAATTCAAACAGTATTGTAAATTCAACAGAGGTTTAAGTGATCTCTAACACAGAATAGGCCAACAGAATTCCTGCCTACCTTGACATATAAAGATTATGACATCAATATTCAGTACATAGCATTCATATTTCAAGGGGGTTTATGTTTGTTACAGGAACATGCCAAACTATCCCTCTACACTACAGAGATTTCTTACTGATTCAACCCCTTGAGATGATCAAGGATGACAGGTTTCCGTGTTGCTTGTTATTGGCCCAGGTATCCAAACCCAATCACTCTATAGAACAAGAGTGACTTCAACATATCCAGAGGAACATGAAGGATGATGGTGTGTCAGAAGAGGCCAGATCTTAAAAGCCTGAGACTGTAGGTCAGGGTGCTGTTGTTGAAAAGGCAGTAACTTAAGATCAGATTGATATGAATAATATCAAACTTATCATAATTGACATGTATACACACAGGGTAATAAATTAGTTCTATGAAAAGTAATTTAATAATATTTTGTCAAATTACAAGATTTACACTTATGTGGTAGTAGATTATGATGTAAATATCTCTTCAGTTCTTAGAAACTGAAATTCTGCTGCACAACACAGGTAGAATTATAAAACACACATTCATGCCACTTAAGACTGTGAGAGGAGTTTTGGTTTGGTCAGATGCTGTTTATGTGAACTTTACTGGTAAAATTCATATTATACATTATTCATACCTACTCCCAAAAGTTCAAGTCTGTTCTAATCCAGAGATAATTCTGTTAATATGCAGTAACATGGTTTTCCCTTCTTTAGTGTTTTATTACAGAGAAACATGTCAATGAGGATCAATTAGCATCATTTTATTTATAGAGAAGGAAGCAGAAAAACAGACACTCAGAAAGATTATTTCTGTATAAATCTTCATGCTAATCATCTCTGTCATCTCAGTCCCAGGCAACTTCCTCCTCCTTCAGGGTTTCTGACACACTCAGGATGTGGTTGCAACACTGTGTCTTGCACAGTAATAAACCGCAGAGTCTTCAGAATTCAGGCTTCTGAGCTCCATGTAGGCTGTGTTGGAGGATGTGTCTGCAGTCAGTGTGGCCTTGCCCTGGAACTTCTGATTGTAGTTAGTATTACCATTTACAGGAATAAAGCTTCCAATCCACTCCAGGCCCTGACCAGGACTCTGCTTCACCCAGTGAATATAGTAATAAGTGATATCATCAGAGTCCCTGCAGGACAATTTTACAGAGGTTCCAGGCCTCACAAGCTCAGGCCCAGACTGCTGCAGCTGAGAGTCGATACCTGTAGAGAAAAAAACAGTTTAGATGTCATTGTCACCTCAGTCCCTGTTCACTCTTCAGATTTGGAACTGGAATGCCCCTTTACCTGTAGTTAGTGACAGGAGGAAGAGAGTGATCCAGCTCCACTCCATGGTAAGGACCTGTGTGCTCAGTGACTGTGGAGAGGACACTGATCATATGTTGTTCTGGGTGTGGACATCTCTGTATTTACCACTATAGTCTCATGTCATTTGTATATTCATGAGCAGTGTACCTGTTAGATAAGGTCCTAGTACAGCTTTAGAAGAAAGAGGTAGGGGACGTTGGGTCAGGCAGCTGCATGCTAAAGTCCAAATTCTAATCTTCTCTGAGTAAATGAAACCCATACTATATCTCCAAGACTTGTGCAGATCTTTGGATGTAACACTAAGACATAAACTCTCAATTTACAAAGAAACTTCAGCCACAGACAATTGTTTTTCTTGTGACAATAGATTTACAGTTAGTATTTGTGAAAAAGGATTTCAAAACTTGTAAAATTTGAGAATGTTTAGTTTTTTCTCATATACAAAAATTGGCAAGTGTTTCTCCAGAAGACTACCTACAAAAACACTTACACAAATGATCAAAAGTGTAAATATCTCAGAAAATTTTGCACACAAATGTTATTGCAGCATTGTCTACAGTTGATAAATTATAGACACAAACTACTTGTCTTTGAAAAAATGACTGTATTAAGAAAACTTGATATATATGCTATAAAACATAATTTATTCATCAGTAATGTATAAAAAACATATCACTTTGAGGAAAATGATTGCAATTGGTGATGACATTAAGAAATTTAAGACTCTCTTAGAAACAGATTTTATCTGGATCCTATTTGTAGTCCTTAGGTATCATACAGTTAGAAATAATTGTGAATGCACATATATAAAGACATAGAACTGAAAATGTCCAACGGAATAAATTTGGCAAATGGATATGGAGGGGAAAGAAAATCATAGGTTGACTTTATAGGGTAAATATGTATAGTGGACATATTACACCTATATGAAAATTCTAAACATATGGAATATTGCTATTTCAGAATGATCTTGTTCATTCCTTGCAATTTTCATTTATGAATGCAATACATTTTCATCATATTCTCACACACTATGTCCCTCTTACTCCCCTTATGATCTTTCAAAACAAAAGGTCTTTCTTCTAATATATTCATCTCTTTGGTTTAATTAATGAACAACTCTGGAAGTCTAATAAATGCTGTCTGTATAGATATGGTGTGTGTTATCCACTAGCTCATAAGTAACTGCCAAGTGTTCACACTTCTAAGAAAAGAAAACTTCCTATGCATTCTTCCAATGTTAACATCTCCTCAACTGGCAGTGATCCATGGGCAGTTCCTCCCCCACCTGTATTGTAGTCTTTTAAGATATATTTTGTTTAGTAGGGGGAGGGGGCATGGCACAACATATGGAGTTCAATTCTCTTCTTCTAAGAGGTGGCTTTCAGAAATCAAACTAATACTGTCAATTTGATCAAGAGACACATTTGCCTGCTTAGCCTTTCCACAGGCTTTCATGTAATTTTAACTGATTTGATTTTGTGCAGGACTTGGGCTGTTAACAACAGTTGCTAAGAGGTCCTTTGTGCAATGACAACAGTGTACATGTCAATCACTGTAAATAGAATTCCATGACATTCAACCTCATTCTCTGAACCTTACATTCTTTTCTCTGTTTCATAATGATCCTTCATTTGGAGGAAGGAGGAGATAGATACAGACTATTCACTGTGGCTGAGTACTCAGTCATTCATTCTCTGCACTTTGACAAGTCATGAATGTCTACAGTGATCATCACTACACACAGATGCTTCCATGATCAAGGCTGAAATCAGCACTAATTTATCATATATAAACAGATATATTTATAGGCAGTTAGACAACATAACCATTAGCAATACAACTAGGGTCTACTTCGGCTATGTCTTTCCTAGTCGTGATTATTTGAGCGTGTTTACTAACGATGGTGTCTTTCCTATGGAGCAGGTTCCAATTAGAAAGCAGTTATTCAGAGTGTAACAAGAACCACTAGTTGGTACCTCTTACCTAGAGGCTAATAAAGTAGACTGCAAGATCTGGTACTGTGTGAGATTATTGATGTCTTTCTCTCCCTGAAGGCTTCCCAGCACCTTTCTGCACTAGAAAACAGAACAAGCAGTGAGAATTTCCTGTTCAGTTCAAGATAGTATTCTCTATGGCCTACAACCAAAGTCCTTAGTTCACCCATGAAATTCAGATTAAAACAACCCCAATGATACATTATAGCCTCAATAAGAAAAATTGTAAACAAGAAAATAAAAGACAACAAATGTAGGCATGCATGTGTGGAAAGAGTAATCTATAGTCACATGTTGATGTAAGTTAAACTTCTGTAGTGACTTTAGAAATCAGATTGCTGATAGCTAAAACAGTCCTGTACTATAAAAGAACTTCTACAGGTATCACCATTCCTGATTTTAATCTGTACTGTAGAGAAAAGTAACAAAAATTTCATTGTATTGACATACAAACAAACTGGTTGAACAATGGAATTGAACTGAAGTCCTATCAACAAACCTAAAGACACTTGATTTTTGAGAAGGAAGAAAAAATTATACAATGGAAACAAGAAAGTATCTTCAACAAATGGTGGTCTAAATAGATGTCAAGATGTAGAAGAGTACAAATAGGACCATATCTATCACCCTGCACAAAACTTAAGGCAAAGTAGATAAAAGTCCTCAACATAAAACCAAATAAACTGAACCTGATAAAAGAGAAAGTGAGGAATAGCTTTGCACATATTGGCACAGGAGAAAAATTTTTGAACAGAGCATCAATTGTACAGGCAATAAGATCACCAATTAACAAATAGCACCTGATGAAACTACAAAGCTTTTGTAAGGCAAAAAATAACCCTATCAAAATAACTAAATGGCAGTTTACAGAGTGGTAAAGATCTTTACCTACCCCACAAATATATAAAGAACTCAAGATTAGACACAAAAAACAAATAATTCCGGGTTCTGTCTATGACAAATAATGTTGCTATAAACATAAACCCCTTGACAAAGAATGGATAAGGAAAACGTGGTACAATTTCACAATAGAGAACTACCCAGCAGAAAATAATAACTACATCTTGAATTTTGCAGGAAAATGGATGGAGATAGAAAACATCATTTTGAGTGAATTAACCCAGACACAGAAAGACAATTATCACATGTACTCACTCATAAGTGGTTTTTAAACATAAAGCAAAGAAAACCAGCCCACAAATCACAATTCCCAGAGAACCTAGACAAGAATGAGGACCCTGAGAGAGTGATACATAGATTTAATCTACATGGGAAGTAGAAAAAGACAAGATCTCCTGAGTAATTGGGAGCATGGGGACCTTGGGGGAAGTTGAAAGTGAGGGAGAAGCAGAGAGGGGAGCATAGAAAAATATAGAGCTCAATAAAAATTAATAAAAAGACAAAAATTCAATATAAAAATGGGGATTAGATCTAAAGACAAAATCTTCAACAGATGAATCTCAAATGTTGGGGAAGCATTCTAAGAAGTTTTCAACCTTGTTAGACACTGAGGCTGGTACTCAGAGGTCCCCAATATAAAATGACTCTGAGATTCCATCTTACACCTGTAACATTAAAATCACAGGAACACATTTAACTGAAGAGGATATAGAGCAAGAGAAACTCTCTTCCACTGATGATGGAAGTGCAAACTTGTGCAGCCACTTTGGAAATCAATATGTCAGTTTCTCAAAAATGGAAAACCTCTACCTCAAGATCTACCTATACCAACCTCGGGCATATACCCAAAGAACACTCCACACTATCATAAAGATTCTTGCTCAACTATGTCCATAGCAGCATAATAGCCAGAAACTGGAAACAAACTAGATGGCACTCAAACAAAGAATGGATATAGAAATTGTGACGCATTTACACAATATAGGAATACTCAGCTATTAAAAATGACACCATGAAATTTGCAGACAAATGGATAGAACTAGAAAAATTCATCCTGAATGAGTTAACCCAGACCTTAAAATACAAGCATGGTAAGTACTCATTTGTAAGTAGATATTATCTGTAAAGGAAAGCCATGCTACAATCCATATACCCAGGTAGGCAAAGTAACAAGGAGAGTTAAGGAGTAGCATATGAATCTCCCTACTTTGGGGAAATAGAAGAATAGACATCATGGTTGGAGGTGAGGCTTAAGTTGGACAGGAAGAGAGGGGTCAAGTGTAGGGAGGATGGAGAGAGAGAGTGCTGGGAGAGACAACTGGATTGGGGAGGCAATTCAGGGACAAGATAGACACCTATCACAATAGAAATTCCATGGAATCTATGATTGTGACCCTAACAATGGGAGATACAGAATCTGAACTGACAAACTTCAATAACCAGATAAGACTTTCAGTGGAGGGTCTGGGATAACCAGCTATCCATAAAACCTCCAGCCTACAATTTGTCCTGGCTACAAGGTATGCTAGTGTATAGGTGGCAGGGATGTTGGGGTAATCAAGCAATAACTGGTCCAGCTTAAGACCCATGCCAAGCAAGTGAGCCCACTTTTGACAATGCTTGGAGGACCATGATCCAGAGGATGGATAGCTCAGAGACCTAAGATAAAACCACACCTGACTGTGAAAAAAAAATAATGAAATGATTACTAACAATATTCTGCTATACTCATAGATTGGTGCCTAGCCCAATTGTCATCAGAGAGGCTTCATAAAACAATTAATGGAAATAAATGAAGAGACTCACAGTCAAACACTGGGCGGATTTGGGGAATCCTGTAAAAGACAGGGATGAAGAATTGTAGATGCCAGAACCATCACAAGAAAATCCAAAGAATCAACATAAGGCTCTTTGGGCACATAACACCATCCAGCTCAGTCCGTCTGGCGCTGGGGGCAAACCCTCAGGGCAAGTAGGCAGGCGAGACCTCCTTTGTCTCTCTGGCCCGCCTGCACCAACCAAGGTAGGCACTTTGTTTACGAACTACCCAACCTGCACCGAGATCTGATCTCAGCACCAGGAGAGACAGCAGGGCAGTGAGTTTGTGACCAGTGGCGGCGGAAGCAGCCCTGGACAGGGAACTCTGAAGTTCCTCATCCCCTCCCTATACTCCCCGGGCTCCCTGCAGGGGCTCTACCCCCCCATACTGCCTCTCTCTTCTTGTCCCACCCAGCTTGCATCCAGAACCCTTCTTCCTTCTGTCCCCTTTCCTCTTTGGGCACATAACACCATCCAGCTCAGTCTGTCTGGCGCTGGGGGCAAACCCTCAGGGCAAGTAGGCAGGCGAGACCTCCTTTGTCTCTCTGGCCCGCCTGCACCAACCAAGGTAGGCGCTTTGTTTACGAACTACCCAACCTGCACCGAGATCTGATCTCGGCACCAGGAGAGACAGCAGGGCGGTGAGTTTGTGACCAGTGGCGGCGGAAGCAGCCCTGGACAGGGAACTCTGAAGTTCCTCATCCCCTCCCTATACTCCCCGGGCTCCCTGCAGGGGCTCTACCCCCCCATACTGCCTCTCTCTTCTTGTCCCACCCAGCTTGCATCCAGAACCCTTCTTCCTTCTGTCCCCTTTCCTCTTTGGGCACATAACACCATCCAGCTCAGTCTGTCTGGCGCTGGGGGCAAATCCTCAGGGCAAGTAGGCAGGCGAGACCTCCTTTGTCTCACTGGCCTGCCTGCAACAAGCAAGGAGAGACATCACTATAACACCAGGAGACTAGCACTGCAGAGAGCCATCACTGGGAAGGTACATCAGTAGGCAAGGAGACCTGATCCTGTAAAAGAAGATCCAGAGGGGAGCATTCGGAGAAAGAGATGGGCAGGCGCCAATGCAAGAATTCACCTAACAATCTGAAAAACTATATGAAACCACCAGAACCCAGCGACCTCCCAACAGGTGGACATGAACACCTTAATCATGAAGAAGTAGATAAAATTGACTTTATGAAAGTGATTGACACCCTTAAACAACATGTAAAAACTGCCCTTATAGAAATGGATGAGAAGTATAACAGAAAGTTTGAAGAATTGAGTAAATCAGTGAATGATACCCTAGGAAACCAAGGAAAAACAATCAAACAGATAATGGAAACAGTTCAAGACTTAAAAACTGAAATGGAGGCAAAGAAGAAAACACAAACAGAAGGTCAGCTGGACAGGGAAAATCTAGGTAAACGAATAGAGACTACAGAAGCAAGCATAACCAACAGAATACAAGAGATAGAAGAAAGAATCTCAGATTCTGAAGATACCATAGAGAAAATAAACACGCTGATCGAAGAAAACAGCAAGGCCAACAAATTCTCATCACAAAACATTCAGGAAATATGGGACACAATAAAAAGACCAAACCTAAGAATAATAGGAATAGAAGAAGGAGAAGAAGCGCAGCTCAACGGTCCAGAAAATATATTTAATAAAATTATAGAAGAAAACTTTCCCAACCTAAAGAAAGATATACCTATGAAGATTCAAGAAGCATACAGAACACCGAATAGGCTGGATCAAAAAAAAACATCCTCTCGCCATATAATAATCAAAACACAAAGCATACAGAATAAAGAAAGAATACTAAGAGCAGCAAAGGAAAAAGGCCAAGTTACTTATAAAGGTAAACCTATCAGACTTACACCTGACTTCTTTATGGAAACCATGAAAGCCAGAAGGTCCTGGATAGATGTACTGCAGAAACTAAGAGACCATGGATGCAAGCCCAGACTACTATACCCAGCCAAGCTTTCGTTCACTATAAATGGAGAAAACAAAATTTTCCAGGATAAAAACAAATTTAAACAATACGTAGCCACAAATCCAGCCTTACAGAAAGTAATAGAAGGAAAATCACTAACCAAGGAGTCCAGCAATGACCACAATATCTCAGACAACTAGAGACCCTTCACCAGCGCAACACAAAGAAGGGGAACACACAAAATTTCCAACTTAAAAAATGACCGGAGTTAACAACCACTGGTCATTAATATCACTTAATGTCAATGGACTCAACTCTCCTATAAAAAGGCACAGACTAAGAGATTGGATACGAAAACAGGATCCAACATTCTGCTGTTTACAAGAAACACACCTCAACCACAAAGACAGGCACCTACTCAGAATAAAGGGTTGGGATAAGGCTTATCAAGTAAATGGACCTAAGAAACAAGCAGGGGTGGCCATACTAATTTCTAACAAAGTTGACTTCAAACTTAAATCAATCAGGAGAGATGGAGAGGGACATTTTCTACTCATAACAGGAACAATTCATCAGGATGAAGTCTCAATCCTGAATATCTATGCCCCTAATATAAAAGCACCCACGTACGTAAAAGAAACATTGTTAAAACTCAAGGCAGCCATCAAACCGCACACATTAATAGTAGGAGACTTTAATACTCCTCTCTCACCAATGGACAGGTCAATTAGGCAGAAACCTAACAGAGAAATAAGAGAATTAATGGAGGTAATGAATCAAATGGACTTAACAGACATCTATAGAATATTCCACCCAAATAGGAAAGAATATACCTTCTTCTCTGCAGCTCATGGAACCTTCTCAAAAATCGACCACATACTCGGTAACAAAGCAAACATCCACAGTTACAAAAAAATATTAATAACCACCTGTATCTTATCAGATCACCATGTATTAAAGCTAGAATTCTGCAACAATGCTACCCCCAGAAAGCCTACAAACTCATGGAAACTGAATAGTCAACTACTGAACCATTCCTGGATTAAGGAAGAAATAAAGAAAGAAATTAAACTCTTCCTTGAAGACAATGAAAATAAAGAAACAACATACTCAAACCTATGGGACACTATGAAAGCAGTTCTGAGAGGAAAGTTCATAGCACTAACTGCCCACTTAAAGAAAACAGAGAAAGCACACATTGGAGACTTAACAGCCCACCTGAAAGCTCTAGAAAAAAAAAGAAGCAGACTCACCTAGAAGGGGTAGAAGACTGGAAATAATCAAACTGAGGGCTGAAATCAACAAAATAGAGACACAGAAAACAATTGAAAGAATCAATGAATCAAAAAGCTGGTTCCTGGAGAAAATCAACAAGATTGATAAACCCCTATCCAATTTAATCAAACGGCAGAGAGAGAATTTGCAAATTAATAAGATCAGAAATGAAAAGGGAGACATAACCACAGACACAGAGGAAATTCAGAGAATCATTAGATCTTACTACAAAGGCCTGTATGCCACAAAACTGGAAAATGTAAAAGAAATGGACGCTTTTTTAGATAAATACCATTTACCAAAGTTAAACCAGGACCAGGTGAACAACCTAAATAGACCGGTTAGTCGTGAAGAATTAGAAGCTGTTATCAAAAACCTCCCTTCCAAAAAAAGTCCAGGACCAGATGGTTTCAGTGCAGAATTCTACCAGAACTTCCAAGAAGACCTAATACCTATTCTCCTTAATGTATTTCACAATATAGAAACAGAAGAGTCATTGCCAAATTCCTTTTATGAAGCTACAGTAACTCTGATACCAAAACCACACAAAGACACAACCAAGAAAGAGAATTACAGGCCAATCTCACTCATGAACATCGACGCAAAAATCCTCAACAAAATTCTGGCAAACCGAATCCAAGAACACATTAGAAAAATTATCCATTATGATCAAGTAGGCTTCATACCAGAGATGCAGGGCTGGTTTAACATACGCAAATCTATCAATGTAATCCATCATATAAATAAACTGAAAGAAAAAAACCATATGATCGTTTCATTAGATGCTGAAAAAGCATTTGACAAAATTCAACATCCCTTTATGATAAAAGTCTTGGAGAGATTAGGGATACAAGGGTCATACCTAAATATAATTAAAGCTATATACAGCAAGCCGACAGCTAATATCAAATTAAATGGAGAGAAACTTAAAGCCATCCCACTAAAATCAGGAACACGCCAAGGCTGTCCACTCTCTCCATACCTCTTCAATATAGTTCTCGAAGTTTTAGCAATAGCAATAAGACAACATAAGGGGATAAAGAGGATTCAAATTGGAAAGGAAGAAGTTAAACTTGCATTATTTGCAGATGATATGATAGTGTACATGAGCGACCCCAAAAACTCCTCCAAAGAACTCCTACAGCTGATAAACGCCTTTAGTAATGTGGCAGGATACAAGATCAACTCCAAAAAATCAGTCGCCCTCTTATACACAAAGGATCTGGAAGCAGAGAGAGAAATAAGAGAATCATCACCTTTCACGATAGCCACAAACAGCATAAAATATCTTGGGGTAACTCTAACCAAGGAAGTGAAGGATCTATTTGACAAAAACTTTAAGGCATTGAAGAAAGAAATTGAAGAGGATACCAGAAAATGGAAGGATCTCCCTTGCTCTTGGATTGGGAGAATCAACATAGTAAAAATGGCAATTCTACCAAGGGCAATTTATAGATTCAATGCAATCCCCATTAAAATCCCATCAAAATTCTTCACAGATCTTGAAAGGACAATAATCAACTTTATATGGAGAAACAAAAAACCCAGGATAGCCAAAACAATCTTATACAATAAAGGAACTTCTGGAGGCATTACCATCCCTGACTTCAAACTCTATTACAGAGCTACAGTAATGAAAACAGCGTGGTACTGGCATAAAAACAGAGAAGTCGACCAATGGAATCGTATAGAAGACCCGGATTTTAACCCACAAACCTATGAACAACTGATTTTTGATAAAGGAGCTAAAAGTATACAATGGAAGAAAGAAAGCATCTTCAACAAATGGTGCTGGCACAATTGGATGTCAACCTGTAGAAGAATGAAAATAGACCCATATCTATCACCATGCACAAAACTCAAGTCCAAATGGATCAAAGACCTCAATATCAATCTGAACACACTGAACCTGATAGAAGAGAAAATGGGAAGTACCCTACAACATATGGGCACTGGAGATCGCTTCCTATGTATAACCCCAGCAGCACAGACATTAAGGGCAACATTGAATAAATGGGACCTCCTGAAACTGAGAAGCTTCTGTAAAGCAAAGGACACTGTCATTAAGACAAAAAGGCAGCCTACTGACTGGGAGAAGATCTTCACCAACCCCGCAACAGACAAAGGTCTGATCTCCAAAATATATAAAGAACTCAAGAAACTAGACTTTAAAAGGATAATTAACCCAATTAAAAAATGGGGCACTGAACTGAACAGAGAATTCTCAACAGAAGAAGTTAAAATGGCCAAAAGATACTTAAGGTCATGCTCAACCTCCTTAGCGATCAGAGAAATGCAAATCAAAACAACTTTGAGATATCATCTTACACCTGTCAGAATGGCTAAAATCAAAAACACCAAGGATAGCCTTTGCTGGAGAGGTTGTGGAGAAAGGGGTACCCTCATCCATTGCTGGTGGGACTGCAAACTTGTGCAACCACTTTGGAAATCAGTGTGGTGGTTTCTCAGAAAAATTGGGATCAACCTACCCCTGGACCCAGCAATACCACTCTTGGGAATATACCCAAGAGATGCCCTATCATATGACAAAAGCATTTGTCCAACTATGTTCATAGCAGCATTATTTGTAATAGCCAGAACCTGGAAGCAACCTAGATGCCCTTCAATGGAAGAATGGATGAAGAAAGTGTGGAATATATACACATTAGAGTACTACTCTGCGGTAAAAAACAATGACTTCTCGAATTTTGCATGCAAATGGATGGAAATAGAAAATACGATCCTTAGTGAGGTAACCCAGACCCAAAAAGAAGAACATGGGATGTACTCACTCATAATTGGTTTCTAGCCATGGATAGGGGCCACTGAGTCTATAATTTGTGATCCTAAAGAAGCTAAACAAGAGGGTAAACCCAAGGGAAAACATATAGATATCCTCTCAGCTATGGGAAATAGTCATGACTGATGGGCAAAAAATTGGAATCTTGGGGGTGGGGTGGGATGGGGATGAGGGGTGATGGGGAGAGAAAAGTGTGAAGGAGAGGATGAGGGGAACTGGGGGAATCGGGGTGAATGGGGATAAAGAAAGGTTGGATAGGGGAGGAGGGAAACTCATACCTTAGGTAAGGGAGCCACCTAAGGGGTGACAAGAGACTTGAACTTGGAATGGCTACCAGATGCCCAGGGCAATGTCCCCAGTTAGTTCATTGGGGCACCTGAGGATAGGGAACCTGAAATGAACCTATCCTATAATCTTACTGATGAATATCTTGCATATCGCCATAGAACCTTCATCTAGCGATGGATGGAGATAGAGCCAGAGACCCACACTGGAGCACCGGACTGAGCTCCCAAGGTTATAATGAGGAGCAGAAGGAGAGAGAACATGAACAAGGAAGTCAGGACCATGAGGGGTGCACCCAACCACTGAGACAGTGGGGCCGATCTATTGGGAGCTCACCATGGTCAGGTGGACTGCTACTGAAAAAAACATGGGATAAAACTGGACTCTCGGAATGTGGCGGACAATGAGAGCTGACGAGAGGCCAAGGAGAATGGCACAGGAACTTTCATCTGGCGATGGATCGAGAGAGAGACAGAGACCCAATTTGGATCAACCGTCTGAGCTCTTAAGGTCCAAATGAGGAGCAGAAGGAGGGAGAACATGAGCAAGGAAATCAGGACCACGAGGCGTGCACCCACCCACAGTGACAGTGGAACTGATCTATTGGGAGCTCTCCAAGGCCAGCTGGACTGGGACTGAATAAGCATGGGTTGAAACTGGACTCTCTGAACATGGCGGACAATGAAGGCTGATGAGAAGCCAAGGACAATGGCACTAGGTTTCGATCCTAATACATGAACTGGCTTTGTGGGAGCTTAGCCTGTTTTGATGCTCACCTTCCTGGGCCTGGATGGAAGTGGGAGGACCTTGGTCTTCCTGTAGGGCAGGGAATTTGGACTGCTCTTCAGTAGCGAGAGGGAGGGGGAATGGACTGGGGGGAGGAGAAGAGGAGTGGGGATAGGGGAGGGGAGTGGGGGGAGGGGGCAATGTGTGGGAGGAGGGGAGGGAAATGGGAAACGGGGAGCAGTTGGAAATTTTAATTAAAAAAGAAAAAAAAAAAAAAGAATCAACATAAGCTTATAACAGCTCACAGAGTCTTAACTGAAAAGCAGAGAGCCTGCACTGAGCTGACCTAGACCCTCTGTATATGTTAGAGTTATAACATCTTGGTATTTTTTTAGGATTCTTGAAAGTGGGATGGCATCTGTCTCTCACACTTTTGTTGGATTTTGGGACCCTTTTACTCATATTGAGTTGCCTCACCAACTTGATATGCCATGTGAATAGGGGAACTTGGGAAATGGTAGGTAGAGATTGGAAGTAGTGGAAGGAAGGAAAACAGCAGTATGGTTTAATGCTGATGCTGCCGCGTCACAAACTCACCCCAATGATGTCTCTCCTGGTACCGAGCTCAGATCTCCGTGCTGGTTGGGTAGTTCGTAAACAAAGCGCCTACCTTGCTTGGTGCAGGCAGGCCAGTGAAACCTATAATGGATGATAATAGAGAAGTACTTGCCTGATTAAGCAGTTTAGATTCACAGAGACGTTCTCTTCTCTTAAGGGAATTCATTTACAAACTTCTGGATTCTGTAATATTGTGGAGAATTGATAAGGTGGACAAATTGAGTATCACAATAGGTAACAGGCTTGTGATTACAGGACAAGGACTATGATGTTAAATCAGTGATCAATGCTTAAACTCTGAATTCATTCCTCAAAGCACATAAATATGAACTGGATTGGTGAATTAGTATTATTAATAACCCAACAGCAATATTGGTCGTGTCTTGGGAGTTAGACATTTATTTAATATGTAATCAAACATTTCTGTTCCAAAGTGTTGACCCAATTATAGCAGACACGTGTGTTGACACTGACAATAGCTGGGGAATATATGGGTCAACTTTACAAATTTAAAACTGATTTTTGCAGGCATGGGATTATGAAATTTCTTTATTCAATGAGAATTAATTTTAGTCCTATTGTTCCTTTCATCAATAGTTATTCACACATTTTTAATATTTATTTATTTATTATGTATACGATATTCTGTCTGTGTGTATGCCTGCAGGCCAGAAGAGGGCACCAGACCCCATTACTGATGGTTGTGAGCCACCATGTGGTTGCTGGGAATTAAGCTCAGGACCTTTGGAAGAGCAGGCAATGTTGTTAACCTCTGAGGCATCTCTCCAGGCCCATTAACCACAGGTTTTAAGCAAGTCTTTTGGTTACCTGTTCCTGTCCTCTCATCCCAAGACAACCCCCTACTCCTTCAGAGTTTCTGAACCAGCTCAGCTGTAGACACGACACTGTGTCTTACATAGCAATAGATGACAGCCTACTCATATCAGGCTTCTGAGCTCCATGTAGGAAGTATCAGGCACTGTGTTACTCTGTTCTTAAACTTCTCTTAATGCTTGGCAGTTTCCAATTCTTTCAGGCCCATGTCCAGAGTTCTGCAATACCTGGGGAAGAGTTGAGTAAAAATCCTTGCATGACACATTTAATGTGCCTCCAAAATTCCTCAGTTCATCCACAGGCTTTTATAGTTGAACATGGGAGTAGACAATTTGGAAAAGATGCCTTTGTCACTTCATTATCTGGCTTCTCGCTAAGCCCAATTCTGGGAACACACTTACCTGTAGCTGCTGACACCAGGTACTGGATGATCTAACTGCAGTTTATGCTGAGAACCTGTGCACTCAGGGACAGTGAACAAGAGAATATTATTGTGGTACTGTGGAGTAGGTTGACATCACTGTATCTATAAACATAATTTCTGAAATTTACACATGAATGAGGAAGAGCATTCCTTAGATCAAGGAAGGAATCTGTTTGATACAGAAAGGTAAAGGTTTTCTGAGTTAGTCAGTGGAATGGTGAGTTCCAAGTTCTAAACCGGTCTGGGGAAATGCATTCCCAGTTCCTTTATTGCACCTTGGCAGAGTGAACTCTCCCATCCCACTGAGAACAATATCATCACATCCATGTTTGTTAATGTGACCCACATGTCAATGGTTCATGGGACATCTGATCCCCCTCAGAGTCAACCATAGCAGTAATGCTGTGAAGATGCATTGACCATCCTGCCCCCATCAGACACTAACATGGATCACTAGAGACTGCTGATGTCCTTTCATCACCAGTGGTCTGCAGAACTGTGGACACACCTGAGGTATCAGTTCTGTAGTTTTGGGACAATATCCCCCAAAATATTTCCCATGATCCTAAGGCCCACATATTCTTAACCCATAATAATGAGTGGTTCATGACCTAGTTTCCTATCCAGTGGCAATAGGCAAATTCCAATTTTACTCATAGTTTGACCTTATGTATTGATTGTATTAAACAAAGAAGCTCTCAAGTATTGTAGTGCAGGGATCTCACATTTCAACTACTCCACAGTCTCTGAATGTAATGTTGTTGGCAATGGACTCCACAGAGGAAATCAGTCAGTGCACAACTTCCTTATCAGCTTCTGCTATTTTACTTCTTAGGCATTGGTGGATGGATCTACAGTGTCACCTGCTGGTTTGGAGAATCAGCTAATACAAGCTTGTGTATGAACTCACACAGTGCCCAAACTATAACTCTCACATCTGTCTTCAGTGTTCTAAGGTGATGTTGAGTAGATAATTCAAGAATGAATGGTGAACTGCACATAGCTGTTTCCCACAACTCCATGAAACCCAGTCTCTTCTTTAGGTGTTATGAGATCTATATGGAGCAGTCACCACTGATGATGAAGTTGATAGGCAGCTCAACTGATGGAGGGAGTCTACAAGCACTCCACCTGGCCAAAATCCAAACACTATGCAACAAAGGTGACCAGCAGGAATCTAACGGCCTGTGGGAGTTGATGCTGTATCAGTATAGGTTCATGTTCTATTAAGAATTGAGACTGTAGGACAGGTTTCTGAGAACATAAAGGAAGTAAAACACGGGAACAGGGAATAATGTATGGTCTCAGAACCTACCTCAATCAGCAAGTGCATATATTTTTTAGCTTAATGATTTCTGTGGAAAGTGCTTTAGTTATACCAACTTGCAGGATTACACTTATGTGGCTGTGCATTCGTATCCATATTTTACATTATAAGACACTGAATTCTGCTTGACCACAAAGCCAGACTTAACTATACACCTGAGGTTAAGTAACGTTTAAGAGCATGAAAATATTTTTGTTAAGCCAGATATTATTTATTTACCTCTTACCTGTCAAATTCATACTTTCATTTTTTGAAAGCTACCCTAATAAAGGGCCTAGTCTTTAATAATCCAGAAGTACTTTGGTCATAAAACATAATCATATTTTTCAGTTTTTATTATTTTATTAAGGAACATACTTGTCAATGGAGATGGTCATTGTTGAAGAAACTGTCACAGTATGATGTACACGAGGGCTTGTTCAGTCAGCATCATACTATTTATGTGTGTAATATGAAAAAATGAAAAACTAGAGTACTGTGAGAAGTCAGAAAATGGACACTCAGATGATTATTTACGAGCAAGTCTCCAGTCTAATATTCTCTGTCATCTTGGTCCCAGAATTGCTTCCTACTCCTCCAGGGTTTCTGACATACTCGGGATGTGGTTGCAACACTGTGTCTTTCACAGTAATAGATTGCACAGTCCTCAGATGTCAGACTGCTGACCTCCATGTAGGCTATGCTGGAGGATGTGTCTGCAGTCAGTGTGGCCTTGCCCTGGAACTTCTGATTGTAGTCAATTCCACCATTTCTAGGACAAATATGCCCAGTCCACTCCAGGCCCTGTCCAGGCCTTTGCTTCATCCAGTTAATATAGTAACTGGTAAAGATGCAGTCTGAAGCCTTGCAGGACAACTTCACTGAAGCCCCAGGCCTTACCAGCTCAGCCCCAGACTGCTGCAGCTGGACTTAGGAATGGTCACCTGTGGAGACAAAGGCAGAATGTCCCTGTCACCTGAGTGTATGGACCCTCCTCAAGTCTGGAACTGGAGATCCCCTTATCTGTAGTTGTTGCCACTAGCAAGAGAATAATCCAGCTCCATTCCATGGTTAGGTCCTGTGTTCTCAATGACAGTGGAGAGTGCACTGATCATGTGTTGTTCTAGAGTGTGGACATCCCTGTATTTACCACCATAGATAAACATGTTTTACATATTTAAGAGAGGGTACTTCTTAGGTAAAGACCTCATTCATCTTTAAAAAAAGATTTAGAGGAACTTGAGTCAGGCAGCAGGATGATAAGGTACAAAGTCCTAATCCTGTCTGAGAAAATGCATCCCATACTATTTCCTCAAGTGTTGACCATACCTTGTGGATGTAACATTATGACCTATGATCTCATTTCACAAGGATACTTCAAACAGACACAGTTCTTCCTCTGGGTGAAAAAAAATTACAGATTGGCTGTGGTGCTAAAAATTTACTTTTCTTTCATATACATGAAGTGATTAAATGCATTTCCAGCAGTTTGCATGCTAAAAAATGCTTACCCAAATGACCAAAACTGAAAACGTCTCAGAAATACTTGCACACAAATATTACTACAATATTATCTATAATAAATCATTTCTACAAATGATTACATCAAGAATACATGTTACATATACAATATATCAGAATTAATTCATCAGAAAAGTATTAGGAACTTAGATCACTTTTAGGAAAATGAATGCAATTGGTGAGAACATTATTAAGTAAATTAAGACCATCTCAGAAACAGATATTTTATAAGATTCTCATTTGTATTCTTTAGATTTAGCATAGTGAGAAATGACTATGTGTGCACATATGTAATGATATAGAACTGAAAGTGTCTAATGGAATAAAAGTGGTAAATTGGAATGAGAGGAGGAAGAAAAGGGTAAATGATAGATGGAGTCTATGGGTAAATATGTTCAGTGCACATTACATTCCCCAGTATGTCTCTCTTGCTCTGCTTATGACCTCTCTCCAAACATATTGATCTCTTTAGATTTATTAATGAATAACTAATTAAGTCTAATTAGGTTAATTAGTGATATACATATGGATAGGGTAGGGGTTATCCACTAGCTTAGTAACCTCTAGGTGGCCCACCTCTAATGTATGTGATACCCACTTCCTAAGCAGTATTTCTATCCCAACACCTCCTCATTTTGGAGTGCTCCATGGGGAGTCCTGTCTTGTAAACTTTTGAAACACATTTTATTTAATAGTGGTGGCAGGGCACACATGAACCAGGGCCTGTGTGAAAAATGTATCAGGCAACTTACGTACTTCAGTTCTCTTCTTCTAAGATGTGGCTCTCAGAAATCAAACTCATATTGTCGGGTTTGTCAAGAGGCACTTTTACCTGCTCAGCCTTTTCATACATTATCATCCTATAATTTTGACTGGCATAATTTTGTGAAGGTCTTGTTCTGGTAACTAGAGCAGCTAAGAGTTCATTTAAGCAATGAGAATATATTAATCCTTGTAGATAAAATTTCATGTTTTTCAAACTCATCCTCTGAATCATTTTTTTTAATTGAAAAAAAAAATTTCTGCCGCCTCCCAGCCTCCCATTTCCCTACCCATCCTCACCCTTCTATCTCCCTCCCCCCACTCCTCTCCGCCTCCCTCTCCAGTCCAAAGAGCAGTCAGGGTTCCCTGCCCTGTGGAAAGTCCAAGGTCCTCCCCCCTCCATCCAGGTCTAGGAAGGTGAGCATCCAAACTGGCTAGGCTCCTGAAAAGACAGAGCATGAAATAGGGTCAAAACCCAGCACCATTGTCCTTGGCTTCTCATCAGCCCTCATTGTCCGCCATGTTCAGAGAGTCCGGGTTTATCTCATTCTTTTTCAGTCACAATCCAGCTGGTCTTGGTGAGCTCCCAATAGGTCAGCTCCACTGTCTCAGTGGGTGGGTGCGCCCCTCACAGTCCTGACTTCCTTGCTCATGTTCTCCTTCCTTCTGTTCCTCATTGTGACCTTGGGAGCTAGTTCGGGTGCTCCAATGTGGGACTCTGTCTCTATCTCCATCCATCGTCAGATGAAGATTCTATGGTGATATGCAAGATATTCATCAGTATGGCTATATGATAGGTTCATTTCAGGTTCCCTATCCTCAGCTGCCCAAGGAACAAACTGGGGACATCTCCCTGTGCACCTGGAAGCCCCTCTAGGTTCCAGTCTCTTGCCAACCCTAAGATGGCTCCCTTAGTTAAGATAAATAGTTCCCTGCACCCATAACCATCCTTTCTTTATCCCAATCATCCCGTTTCCCCAAGTTCCCCTCATCCTCCCCTTCTCACTTTTCTCTCCCCATCTCCCCTTACCCCCATACCACCCCAACACCAAGATTCCATTTTTTTTTGCACGGCAATCTTGTCTACTTCCCATATCCAGGAGGATAACTATATGTTTTTCTTTGGGTTCACCTTCTCATTTAGCTTCTTTAGGATCACAAATTATAGACTCAATGGACCTTTATTTATGGCTAGAAACCACTTATGAGGGAATACATCCCATGTTCCTCTTTTTGGGTCTGGGTTACCACACTAAGGATAGTGTTTTCTATTTCCATCCATTTGCATGCAAAATTCGAGAAGTCATTGTTTTTTACTGCTGAGTAGTACTCTAATGTGTATATATTCCACACTTTCTTCATCCATTCTTCCATTAAAGTACATCTAGGTTGTTTCCATGTTCTGGCTATTACAAATAATGCTGCAATGAACATAGTTGAACAAATGGTTCTGTAATATGATAGGGAATCTCTTAGGTATATTCCCAAGAGTGGTATTGCTGGGTCCTGGGGTAGGTTGATCCCGAATTTCCTGAAAATCGTCACACAGATTTCCAAATTGGTTGCACAAGTTTGCATTCCCACCAGCAATGGATGAGGGTACCCCTTTCTACACAACCTCTCCAGCAAAGGCTATCATTGGTGTTTTGATTTTAGCCATTCTGACAGGTGTAAGGTGATATCTCAAAGTTGTTTTAATTTGCATTTCCCTGATCACTAAGGAGGTTGAGCATGACCTTAAGTGTCTTTTGGCCATTTGAACTTCTTCTGTTGAGAATTCTCTGTTCAGCTCAGAGCCCCATTTTTTAATTGGGTTAATTAGCATTTTAAAGTCTAGTTTCTTGAGTTCTTTATATATTTTGGAGATCAGACCTTTGTATGTTAAGGAGTTGGTGAAGATCTTCTCCCAGTCAGTGGGTTGCCTTTTTCTCTTAGTGACAGTGTCTTTGCTTTACATAAGCTTCTCAGTTTCAGGAGGTCCCATTTATTCAATGTTTCCCTTAATATCTGTGCTGCTGGGGTTATACATAGGAAGTGATCTCCTGTGCCCATATCTTGTAGGGTACTTCCCACTTTCTCTTCTATTAGGTTCAGCGTGTTCAGATTGATATTGAGGTTTTTGATCCATTTGGACTTGAGTTTTGTGCATGGTGATAGATATGGGTCTATTTTCGTTCTTCAACAGGTTGACATCCAGTTGTGCCAGCACCATTTGTTGAAGATGCTTTCTTTTTTCCATTGAATACTTTTAGCTCCTTTATCGAAAATGAGGTGTTCATAGGTTTGTGGGTTAAAATCCGGGTCTTCTATACGATTTCATTTGTTGACTTCTCTGTTTTTATGCCAATACCACACTGTTTTAATTACTGTAGCTCTGTAATAGAGTTTGAAGTCAGGGATGGTAATGCCTCCAGAAGTTCCTTTATTGTATAAGATTGTTTTGGCTATCCTGGGTTTTTTGTTTTTCCATATAAAGTTGATTATTGTCCTCTCAAGATCTGTGAAGAATTTTGATGGGACCTTGATGGGGATTGCATTGAATCTATAAATTGCCTTTGGTAGAATTGCCATTTTTACTATGTTGATTCTCCCAATCCAAGAGCAAGGGAGATTCCTCCATTTTCTGGTATCCTCTTCAATTTCTTTTTACAGTGCCTTAAAGTTTTTGTCAAATAGATCCTTCACTTCCTTGGTTAGAGTTACACCAAGATATTTTATGCTGTTTGTGGCTATTGTGAAAGGTGATGCTTCTCTGATTTCCCTCTCTGCTTCCATATCCTTTGTGTATAGGAGGGCGACTGAATTTTTGGAGTTGATCTTGTATCCTGCCTCATTACTAAAGGTGTTTAATCAGCTGTAGGAGTTCTTTGGTGTTTTGTGGTCGCTTATATACACTATCATATCATCTGCAAATAACGAAAGTTTAACTTCTTCCTTTCCAATTCGAATACCCTTGATCCCCTTATGTTGTCTTATTGCTATTGTTAAAACTTCAAGCACTATATTGAAGAGTTATGGCGAGAGTGGAGAGCCTTGTCATGTTCCTGATTGTAGTGGGATGGCTTTGAGTTTCTCTTCGTTAATTTGATGATAGCTGTCATCTTGCTGTAAATAGCTTTTATTATATTTAGGTACGACCCTTGTATCCCTAATCTCTCTAAGACTTTTATAATAAAGGGATGTTGAATTTTGTCATATGCTTTTTCAGCATCTAATGAAACGATCATATGGTTTTTCTTTTCTTTCAGTTTATTTATATGAGGGATTACATTGATAGATTTTCATATGTTGAACCAGCCCTGCATCTCTGGGATGAAGCCTACTTGATCATAATGGATAATTTTTCTAATGCGTTCTTGGATTCAGTTTGCCAGTATTTTATTGAGGATTTTTTCATCGATGTTAATGAGTGAGATTGGCCTGTAATTCTCTTTCTTGGTTGAATCTCTGTGTGGTTTTGGTATCAGAGTAACTGTAGCTTCATAAAAGGAATTTGGCAATGACTTCTCTGTTTCTATATTGTGAAATACATTAAGGAGTATAGGTATTAGGTCTTCTTCGAAGTTCTGGTAGAGTTCTGCATTGAAGCTCTCTGTACCTGACTTTTTTTGGAAGGGAGGTTTTTGATAACAGCTTCTAATTCTTCGTGACTAACAGGTCTATTTAGATTGTTCACCTGGTCCTGGTTTAACTTTGGTATATGGTATTTATCTAAAAAAGTGTTCATTTCTTTTACATTTTCCAATTTTGTGGCATATAGGCCTTTGTAGTAAGATCTTATGATTCTCTTAATTTCCTCTTTGTCTGTGGTTATGTCCCCCTTTTTCATTTCTGATCTTATTAATTTGCATATTCTCTCTCTGTCGTTTTATTAGTTTGACTAGGGGTTTATCAATCTTCTTGATTTTCTCAAGGTTTCAGCTTTTTGTTTCATTGATTCTTTGGATTGTTTTCTGTGTCTCTATTTTCTTGATTTTAGCCCTCAGTTTGATTATTTCCAGTCCTCTACTCCTCCTAGGTGAGTCTGCTTCTTTTTTTTTTCTTTTTTTTTTCTAGAGCTTTCAGGTGGGCTGTTAAGTCTCCAGTGTATGCTTTCTCCATTTTCTTTAAGTGGGCACTTAGTGCTATGAACTTTCCTCATAGTGTCCCATAGGTTTCAGTATGTTGAGTCTTTGTTTTCTTTGAATTCAAGAAAGACTTTAATTTCTTTCTTTATTTCTTCCTTGACCCAGGTGTGGTTCAGTAGTTGACTGTTCAGTTTCCATGAGTTTGTAGGCTTTCTGGGGGTAGCATTGTTGTTGAATTCTAACTTTAATCCATGGTGATCTGATAAGACACAGGTGGTTATTAATATTTTTTTGGTAACTGTGCAAGTTTGCTTTGTTACCGAGTATGTGGTCAATTTTCGAGAAGGTTCCATGAGCTGCAGAGAAGAAGGTATATCCTTTCCTATTTGGGTGGAATGTTCTATAGATGTCTGTTAAGTCCATTTGATTCAATACCTCCATTAATTCTCTTATTTCTCTGTTAGGTTTCTGTCTGATTGACCAGTCCATTGGTGAGAGAGAAGTATTGAAGTCTCCTAGTATTAGTGTGTGCGGTTTGATGGCTGCCTTGAGTTTTAGTAATGTTTCTTTTATGTACATGGGTGTTTTTATATTAGGGGCAATGATATTTAGGATTGAGACTTCATCCTGATGAATTGTTCCTGTTATGAGTTTAAAATGTCCCTCTCCATTTCTTCTTATTGATTTAAGTTTGAGGTCAACTTTGTTATAAATTAGTATGGCCACTCCTGCTTGTTTCTTAGGTCATGTGCTTGATAAGCCTTTTCCCAGCCCTTTACTCTGAGTAGGTGCCTGTCTTTGTGGTTGAGGTGTGTTTCTTGAAACAGCAGAATGTTGGATCCTGTTTTCGTATCCAATCTCTTAGCCTGTGCCTTTTAATAGGTGAGTTGAGTCCATTGACATTAAGTGATATTAATGACCAGTGGTTGTTAACTCCAGCCCGTTTTTTAGTAGTAGAGTTTGTGTGTTTTCCGTCTTTGAGATGTGTTGGTGAAGGGTCTCTAGATGTCTGAGTTATTGTGGTCGTTGTTGGATTCCTTGGTTTGTGATTTTCCTTCTATCACTTTCTGTAAGACTGGATTTGTGGCTATGTATTGTTTAAATTTGTTATTATCCTGGAATGTCTTGTTTTCTCCATTTATAGTGAATGATAGTTTGGCTGGGTAGTTTAGTTTGGGCTTGCATCCATGGTCTCTTAGTTTCTGCAGTACCTCTATCCAGGACCTTCTAGCTTTCATGATTTCCATAGAGAAGTCATCTGTAAATCTGATAGGTTTACCTTTATAAGTAACTTGGCCTTTTTCCTTTGCATCTCTTAATATTCTTTCTTTGTTCTGTATGCTTTGCATTTTGATTACTATATGGCGAGGGGATGGTTATTTTTTTGATCCAGCCTATTCAGTGTTCTGTATGCTTCTTGAACCTTCATAGGTATATCTTTCTTTAGGTTGGGAAAGTTTTCTTCTATAATTATATTAAATATATTTTCTGGACCATTGAGCTGCACTTCTTCTCCTTCTCCTACTCCTATTATTCTTAGGTTTGGTCTTTTCATTGTGTCCCAGATTTCCTGAATGTTTTGTGATGAAAGTGTTGGCCTTGCTGTTTTCTTTGATCAGTGCATTTATTTTCTCTATGGTATCTTCAGAATCTGAGATTCTTTCTTCTATCTCTTGTATTCTGTTGGTTATGCTTGTTTCTGTAGTCTCTATTCGTTTACCTAGATTTTCCATGTCCAGCCGGCCCTCTGTTTGTGTTTTCTTCCTTCCCTCCATTTTAGTTTTCAAGTCTTGAACTCTTTCCATTATCTGTTTGATTGTTTTTCCTTGGTTTCCAAGGGTATCATTCACTGATATATTCAATTCTTCACACTTTCTGTTATACTTCTCACTGATTTCTATAAGGGCATTTTTTACATCCTTTTTAAGGTCATCTATCACTTTCATAAAGTCAGTTTTTTCTACTTCTTCTTGATTAAGGTGTTCATGTCCTCCTGTTGTGAGGTCACTGCGTTCTGGTGGTTTCATGTTGTTTTTCAGATTGTTGTGTGAATTCCTGCATTGAAACCTGCCCATCTCTTCCTCCAAATGCTCCCCTATGAATCTTCTTTTAAAGGATCAGGTCTCTTTGCCCACTGATGTACCTTCCCAATGATGGCACTCCCCAGTGATGGCTATCCACTGCTTAGACCAGATCTCCACGCTGGTTGGGTAGCTCGTAAAAAAAGCACCTACCTTACTTCTTCCTCCCTCCCCTCTTCGGGCACATAACATCACCCAGCTCAGCTTGCTTGGGCACTGGGGCCAAATCGTGTGGGCAACCAGGGAAACCTGGTGGGCAGGAGTCCTTTGTCTCAATAACCTGCCTGCAGCAAGCAAGGTAGGCCCTTTGTTTACGAGCTACCCTACCAGCATGGAGATCTGATCTCGGCACCAGGAGAGCCATCACCAGGGTGAGTGACTTCCTCTGAATCTTAAATTCTTTCTTTTCCCAGTTTAATGACAGTCCTTAATTTCTGGGCAGACTGTGATATCAAAGATGATGTCAGTAACTTTTCTATAGCTCACTACACAGTCACACATTTTCAGCAATTTGACCAGTTGTGAATGTCTGAATTTGAACATCACACATGACATAGAAACTTCTTTGATCAAGACAGAGAGCAACACTAATTTATATAAGCATCAGTTTATACAGTTTAGTATATAGATTCGATATAAACCTAAGTATTTATTAGGTAGTTTGACAATATGACCATTAGCAGTACAACAGGGATCTATTGGGGCCATGTCAATCCTACTAAAGGGATTTTAAGCATGTTTTCATGGGAGCAAGTATTTCCTTTGGAACAGGACACAGAAACAATTAGAAAACAGTTGGTCACCATATAAAAATCAGGCACTGGTGGGTACATCCTGCCTGAAAGGAAATATTGTAGGCAGCAAAGCCTGGCACTGTATAATATCTTTGATGCCTTTTCTCTCACAGCAGACTACATAGAACCTCCTGTACAAGAAAATCATGCCAGAAGAAAGAATTTTCTCTTAAGTTCAAGGATGGTTTCTCCATGTACTCCAAAACATCCTTACCTATTAAGAAAATGCAGATTAAAATAATTTTAAGCTTTCATTTTACCCCAGTTAGAATAACCACAGTGAAGAATACAAACACAGGCATGGATATGGGGAAGGGTAATCTTTATTTGTTTATGATGGGAATATAAACTAGTACAATTTCTTGGGAAATTATTGTGGAGATTTCTTCAACAAATAAGAAATAGAACTATGATATAGACCAGCTGTATCCCCTCTAAACTTATACTCAAATAGCTCTACATATTATTACAGAGGTACTTTCACATTCATGTTCACTGCTGCTGTATTGACAAGAGTTGAGAAAATGAAAACATAAATATTCAACAACAAATAGATAAAATTTAAGACATATATATAATGGAATTCTACTCCATGGCAAAACATCAATAATGGACACAATAGGCAAGTGGGTGGAATTAGAATAGATATTAAATTGAGAAAATATATTGAATGAGATTACCCAAATAAGAAGAGACAAATGCTTCATATTCTATCTCATATAAGGTTCCAACATCAGAATGTACTGCTTTTGTGTTTAATTTCTAAAAGACTAGAAAAGGTCTATTAGGGTTTCTGGATTAAGAGATTAGATACGATTAAATACAGATAAATTAAAAATGGTGGAAACAACTACTAGAGACACAGGGCTTCAAACATAAAGTGGTATTGGAAAATAGAGAAGTGATGCTTTGGGGTAGGGTTAACAAATTTAACAGTTATAATAAAGCAGTATTGAAATCTAACATCTTGCAATGTAAGTAAAAAAATAATTATAAAGACTTTAGAATGTATGTGGCATGACAAAAATAAATGTTCAGGATACTGGAAGGAAAGAAAGCAATGTGTGGAATGAAAAGGCATTGTGATGTTGTTTCTATAATTAAAAGTCTGGAAATAATGAACAGTTCATAGTTGCCTAGTTTTATGTTGGGGATATTCTTCATGTTGATGGAATAATTCAGTGCTCAGATTATGAATTGGTTTTATGGATCTGCTGTTATTCTATTTTAATCAAATTTGGAAAACTAGTAAAATTCCATGACGAATTGGAGATATGCAGATAATACTTGTAGTTTAATTATTACTACCATAACAGTGATCTGGTTCTGATTAAGTTCTATGGTTCTATGAGATATACATATGCAGAAAGCTAAACAGAAAGTATGTGGATAGTTTTTTACATCCTATTTTCATTACTGAATCCTTGAACACAGTACCTGAGTGGTTGAACAGTTTTCCTCATCAATGACACAATTTATTAAATATTTCACCATTGACTCACTTGACATCTTTCTATGAGTTAATGATGAGAGAGTCCCATGCATGCTGAAAACCATATGTGATGCTTACATTTCTCTTGGTTGCACACACACACAAAACTTTAGACCTTACTTGTGAGAAGAATTTAAAATTTTAATAAGTTTAGAGAGTCAGATGTGTAGGTGACTCTAAGGAAAACAGTGTCTTCCAGACACAATATGAATGATGCACATAAGGATACAGAGAGTCTGTGACATCATGGACAGGGCCTGCACAGGGTAAAATCCTGGGTCTAATATATTTTTGCTCATACACCATGCTTTCTAAGCATGTATTTTTGTTTGTTTTCTTTTGACATCTGTGTGGGTGTGTTACTTGTGATATAAAAAAATACTCTCTTTTTTGTCTATTTACTTTTTATAGAAAGAAAGATCAGGGCATCTTAATTTCTTGTTTCTGGCTAACAAGAAAAATGTTGTTATGAAAATAGATAAGCACACACCCTTGAAGAATGATTAAGCATCCTTTGGGCATGTCAGATAGTAGACTCAAGAAAGGAAACAACAGAGGAGACAGAGTAGCATTCACACCAACCTCATCTCTGTACTGTGCTTTCTTGGCTCTATTGTGCCCCCTATTGATCTTGAAATACCCTGCAGGTTCATTTGTCATGGATTATACTGAAGTTGCACAGTCTAGATGGAACAGTGACATATCCCTGAAACTTCAGTGTTCACAAATATCAGACACAGAGAGAAAACATTTAGTTTATCAGGAGATGCCGATTGGATGTTTCAGAGATTGACTTTAAGTTGTTCCTACATTATCATCAATGTCCCGCTCAATTCCAGGCTCTTCCCTGGTGGCAGCTAGATTCAGCTCTTGCAATATGCAATTGAAAGTTGGTGACACATGGAGAGAACAGGGTATGAATAGCTTTCATCAAGCTACACCTGAGGAAGAGCACCTGATGTCAGAATTGAATCCTTTTTGGTAAACGATATTTCTCTGTATACAGATTTATCTATCCCTCTATAATTTTGCAAGTCTGGGGACCTTTAATTTCTGGACAGAGCATGTGTTAGTAAAACTTTTAAGGAGTTGCATGTTTCCAAAGTGTGGTTATACATATTAAAACAAAAATATATGTTTCAGAAAGTAAGGCTATTCTTGCATTTTGTACATGAAATTTGGGATCATACATTGTATCATATAATTTTTCAAGAGAGAAGCAGCTAAGACCCATCAGATGCATGGCTTCTCCTCTTTCACTACTCAGAATTAATACAATGTCCTGTGGATTGTCAGTCCAGAGGGAGACACTCTCAGGGAAAAACAAGCACTTCCCATTATAGAGGAACAAATCTCCCTAATGTTCAGAGTTCTGCATGGGCTTATCTTGGTATTCCTACAATCTATGCTTTTGGGTGATGTGTACAAGCAGCACTTCATATTCCAGTGTGAGAAGATGCAGATAGCTATCATGGGTGGCAATGTTGAAGCATGGTGTTGGAGGTCCTTCTGTCTCTGTGTTTCTTTCATTGGTTAATAAGTAAAGAACTACTGTGGACCTATAACAGAGCAGAATTGAGTTAGGCAGGGAAAGCTAGGCTGAATGCTAGGAGAAAAATGGGCAGAGTCAAGGAGATGCCATAGAGCCAGCATCAGGGATAGAGTTGCTGAACTTTTACTGGTATGTCACAACATTGTGGTAATGCATGAGATAATGGAGATGGGTTAAACTAAGATGCAAGAGTTAGCCAATAAGTAGCTAGAGATAATGGGCCAAGCATTGATTTAATGAATACAGTTTCTGTTTGATTATTTTGGGTCTAAGCTAGACAGGTGGCCAGGATTAAACAAGTAGCTTCCTCCTACAAATTGGCATGTCAACGTGGTGCTATAAATCCATATAAAATCTTACAGGACTTGAAAATGAATTCTAGATACATAAATACAGAGTTTAACACAGCTTCTTGCTGTTTGCTGGTGGCATGCCGCAGCTACTTTAAGAGAGGTTTTCCTGATTCACTCATAGTAGAAAAAAAGCCACACTGTTTTGAAATGCTAGCTTTCTGGTCCATCCTACCAACACAATCTCTGACTCTTTCAGGCAGGAGGTCCTACTACAGAGTATTTGGATGGGGTTTGTAAACAGAATGCTGCAGCTTGCTTAATGGTAACATGGAATGACTCTGTGCCTGAGAAGGGGCTGTGGCATGGCTCAGAGTTTCAAGTGGCTCCATCATGCTGTACTGTGCTGGTAAGCAGGCAGATATATATAATATATATATATACATATATATATACACACACATATATATATGTATATATATATATATATATCATATATATGGTAATTGTGCAGCTTAAGTTTTACTGGACCATCCAATGTATAATTAAGAAATATAGGTAAATATATAATCATCGATAATGGTCAAACTTGTAGTCATGTTAGTTATGTTTTCTAAATACATAGAGATATATTTCAGTTAGTTAGATATTCTTCACTAGTACAAAGGGAACTCCAGAAACATTCCAAAGAAAATGATTATATTTTACTCATCAGGTACCAAATGACAATAAATGCAAAGCTTGGTTTGTATCCTCAGGAGTCCCTGGCCATCTGTATTGTAATGTTTTATTAAAAATTATCCTATCTTTAGTGGTGATAACAGGACATGCATGGCCAAAGGGGTATATGTGATCATCACAGGACAACTTATGGAATTCAGCTCTTATATTCTACCATGTGGGCCCAATGGGTTGGGCAGTACTGCTAAGCTTGCTGGTAGGCACCTTTACCTATTGATATTTCATACAGTTATTATAACTGGCTGGATTTTTTGAATGTCTGTTGGTAACTATAGCTGCTGTGACTTCATGGGTACAATCACTATTTCAAGCCCTGAAGATAATATTTCTTGTCTATCCACCTTTTATTCTGATTATATGTATTCTTACATTCTTCACAGTCCCTCTTTTATGATGATCCTTGAGCTTTGAACAAGAGGTTGATATAGATGTTTCTTCTGTGGTTGAGTACACAGTCATTGATGCTCATCATTTTGACCAGTCATGAACTTCTGCATTAATCATTACACAGCACACAGAAGCTACTGTGATCAGGGCTAAGAGCAGCATTACTCTATCGGCTGTAAACATAAGTATTTATGAGGCAGTTTCACAATATGACCATTAGCAATACAACTACAGTTACTAGGGCTATGTCATCTATAGCAGTGGACTTTTGAACATGCATATTGGGATAAATATTGCCTATGTCACAATTCACAATTAGAAAGCATATGATCCGTACGTAAAAGACAGGCACTAGTGGGTGTATTTCCCTAGAAGGCTGGTCTTGTGCACTAGAAGGTCTGGTACTGTGTATCATCACAGAAATTTTTTTTCTCACTGCACGCAGCATATCATCCTGCACTAGGAAACCTAGCCAGCAGGGAGAATTACCTGTGCAGTTCAAGGTTGGTTTCTCTATGTTTTGCAACCAAACTCTTTAGTTAACAGTGAAAAGTACATTAAAACAACTTCAATGCTATATTTTTTATCTCAATAAGAATTACCATAAGCAGGAAAAAATTTGTAACAAATACAGGCATGGATGCAAAAGAGGTAATTCTTACTCACCCAGAAGAGGAGTATAAACTAGTGTAGTGACTGAAAACAATTTTGGTATTTCCTCTAAAATTAGTAAATAAAACTATACTGAGCCCAAGTTATGGGTTCTTTAAGCATTCATTCAATAATGCTACATCTTATAGAGACACTCACACACCCATGTTCACTGCTTCTCAATTGACAGCGGCTGGGAAATGGAATCAACCTATTTTTCAAAAAAGGATGAATAGATAACAAAAATGTGGAATACTAAGGTAATGGAATATTAATCACTGCTAAATGTGAATGATCAAATCTATAGGTAAATGGATGAAACAGAAGATAATATGACAAGTGAGGACACCCAGATCTAAAAAGTCAAATGTTCATATTCTTTCTTATCACTGATTCCTAGACTTTAATATTATGTTTTGTGGGTTTAATTTGTAGAAACCAAGAGAGTAGAAATGGGACCCTATAACCTGAGGAATTAAGGTGGAGGATATAGAAAAATATAGATTAATGAAAGCAGATAAGGAATACATGAGACAGGAATTTTCAAACATAAAGTGGTGCCGAATAGAGAATGAAGGACATTTCTGAAGGATAAACTAAAATTAAGTATTATAAAAAACTATATTTAACACTATGATTTTGAAGTGTAAGTAAAAAATAAAACTGTAGAGGTCATAGAATGAATGTGGGATGAAAAACAGAGCCAGGTTATAGGGAGCAAAGAACTCTGTAGATGCAGTAAATTACAATGCTTTTCTATAACAAAATGTTTGGAAATAGCAAGCAGTTCATAAATGTCTAGTTTTATATTTAGTATTTTATATGAGTTGTTGGAATAATTTTGTGTTAAGATTATGATTTGGATTTATGTATCTGCTGATATAGTATTTTAACAAAAAATAAAAAAAGAAAGGTGTATACAAAGTTAGAGACGTCTAGTGAAGAATTGTAGTTTAGTAATGTCTTGTCTATATCTGATCATGCTCTATGTTTATTGACATATATGCTTGCAGAAAACTGAGTAGAGAGCACATTCATGAGTTTTGTACTTTGTTTTAACTTGTTAGTGTTTGAACAGAGGTTCCCTCATGAGGGGCAGTGTTTTCCCCACAAACAGGAGATAGTAATTGTATTCCTTAGTACCAGGCACAGGATAATCCCCTAAAATTGATGGGAGACCCCTTACCAGATACTGAAAACACTATGAGGTATTGGTAGGGCTCTTGGTTGACCAGAACAAATCCACAGTTTGGCCTTATTACTGAGAAGAAACTTAATATCTCAATAGATTGTAAGAGCCAGAAGACTAGATGACTCCAAGGAAAAAGTGTCTTCCAGACATAACAGGATATATTAGTATTCTACATTGGAGTAGCATTGGGCATGTTAATCACACTTAAGGTTAGACACATGATCAGCAGGAGAACACAACACAGAATTACCTCAGTGATGTTTTTGTAGATATTTTATTACATATTTTGTTCATTGACTTTTTTATACTTATTGGTTTTGTGTATGTATTGTACTTCCAGAATTGTATTATTATGGGGTTTGTATGTGTATCTCTTAATAGTTTGTTTGTTTTAATGCCTTTTAAAGTTCTTGTTTTCATATTTCTTTGCTTTCTACCGAGAGAAAGAAAGAGGGTAGAGTTGGTGCGGGACAATTCTGTATTCTGTCAATTATGTTATAAATAAATGATGATTGGCCAGTAGCTAGTCAAGAAGTATAGGCGGGACAACCAGACAGGAAGTAGAGGTGGGGCAATGAGAACAGGAGAATTCTGGAAAGCCCATTCCACCGCTGTCCTGTCTACACACCAAAATAGCACGATGTGACCTTTCCTGCTGAAAAAGGAACTGAGTCATGGGGTTAACACAGATAAGAATAATGGGTTAATATAAGATATAAGAGCTAATATGAAGCTTGAGATAATGGGCCAATCAGTTTATATGTTATGTAGACCTCTGTGTGATTTTCTTTGGAACATACCAGCTATGGGAACTGGGAAGAACAGAAACAGGCCCTCATGTTACATAGAGTTGGGAAGGTACGAATGCAGACAGGAATCTGGAGAACTTGTTGTGGGGGGAAATCAATGATCAGAATATACTACATGAATTTTTTAAAATAAACTATAAAAAGTAAATATAAATAATAAAATGAAAAAGAAACCATAAACCTGTAAAGAGTTAGCAAAGATTCTTTCTGTGCTTGAGCATGGAAATATCAATAACAGCGTGTACAGGTCAGCTAATAGACTTCAGGAAAGAAACCACAGAGATATAGAGTCTTCTACATACCAACCACATCTCTGTACTATGCATTCTTGGCTCCACGGTGCCCCCTGTTAGTCCTGAACTCCCCTGAACACTGGTTTGTTATGGCTTTAACTGAAGTGGCACTGTCTGGATGGTGCAGTAACACAACCCTGAAACTTCATTGCTCACAGTGCTCAGAATCAATAGTAACAACAATTGTTAATCTGGAGAGGTTGACTGTATGCTTCAGAGTTTGATTTTTAAGGTGTGCCTATATAAATATCAATGTCCTCTCAATTCCAGGTTTATCTCTAGTGGCAGCTGGTTTTAGCCATAACAGTACCTGAGTAAAAGCAGGTGACACAAGAAGAGAGAGGGATATTTCTTGCCTTCATCAGGATACACCTGAGGCAGAGCACCAGAAGTCAGAAGCACAATGTGTCTTGATATCAAATGCAGTCCCTAGTGCATCCATGAATGAATTCCTGGCACACTCAAATACAGAAGTCAGCTGAAAAATGAGGGACCACTGTGATGATCACATTAGAAAAATATATTCACATTGAGAAGGAGATAGAAACCAAGGGAAAGCTTTCTAAATTGAAACAGAAGAGGAGAGTGAATGGGGGTAAAGTGGGGAAATGGGGGAGGCAACAAGAGGAGATGAAGGAAGGGAAACTGTAGTCTGAATGTAAAATCATTGCAAAATGTTCATAATTTTAAACAAGACACTTGCAAATCAAATACATACATCAAAATATGAACCATTATAGTCAAGTGTGCCTTATCTTGGTAGTATAGGGATGTTTGATACGTGTATGTCAACAAATCCCTTGAGCCAAATAACTGGACTTAAAGACAGATAAAATATCAAGGCAACAATTACTGCAACTTAATTTGTTTTTCATACCACATTTGCATGCATTTAAAGAAATAAAGGTACAAAGGAAATCTCTTTGCAAAGAACCCTCATGAATGGAGGATTCTTACACAGCCTTTACTTTTTCTGTCTGCCATTTCAAGCCCAATGACCTTTTATTCTTGGACAGTGCACATGTTAGTAAAGCTTTCAAAGAGTTAAACTTTTCCACCAATGATAGATACCTTTGTAAAACACTCCCACAAATGTGAAGGTAATAGCACTTTGCAGGATTTTGTATGCATGTGTTTAAGTATGTGAAGTGTAGTTAGTTAACTATATAAAAACAAAAATATGAGCCACAGATATGATATTTTATTACTTTTTACTACAATTTCAGGTTTTTTTGTAGCACTTAATATTACAGCGGAAAAACACCAGATGCATGGATTCTCTCTATCACTAGTCGGGATTGATATGGTATCCTGTGGATTGCCTGTTCAGAGCAAAACTCCCTTAAGGCAACACATGCTAACCATTATAGATGGTCATCTCCCTAAAACTTAGAGTTCTGTATGAGCTTATCTCAGAATTTCTGTTCTTATCTGTTCTTCTTGGTAATGTGTACAATGGAGCACTTGCTTCTCCAGTATGAGGTCACACTAATGGCTGCCATGGGTGGCAGTGGAAAAGAGTCATTCCAAGCCAAGCAAAATGGAATTACACAGACACACTCCTCTCATCATAGAATCCACTCACAAATGACAGGATGCTGTGAGATTTTGATGAAATAATCTGAACTTCTCATATGTTAAACTAATGTTGAGGTCATAATATGTGTGAGATGGTGTAATATCTGTGAACATGAGAAGGAAATTTCCTTGAATAGATGCAGACATTGGTTTCTAGCATTTCTCATTCCCTCTTAACTTTGGGTTTCATTTTGTCTTTATCCTCTGACAGGGGCTTGTTTTCATTTATAACAAGAAAATAGCTATTTTATTTATTTATTAAAAATTTCCACCTCCTCCCCTCCTCCCATTTCCCTTCCCCTCCCCATTCCACCTCCCCCTCCCTCTCCAGTCCTAAGAGCAGTCAGAGTTTCCTAACCTGTGGGAAGTGCAAGGTCCCCCCGCCTCCATCCAGGTCTAGGAAGGTGAGCATCCAAATAGACTAGGCTCCCACAAGGCCAGTTCATGCAGTAGAATCAAAACTCAGTGCCATGTACTTGACTTCTCAGTCAGCCCTCATTGTCAGCCACATTCAGACTCCAGTTTGATAAAATGCTCCATCAGTCACAGTCCAGCTGGCCTTGGTGAGCTCCCATTAGATCAGTCCCATTGTCTCAGTGGGTGGATGCACCTCTTATGGTCCTGACTTCCTTGCTCATGTTCTTGCTCCTTCTGCTCCTCATTTGGACCTTCAGGGCTCAGTCCAGTGCTCCAGTGTGGGTCTCTGTCTCTATCTTCATCCATATTCGGATGGCAGTTCTATGGTGATACGCAAGATATTCATCAGTTTGGCTATAGGACAAGGCCAGTTCAGGCACCCTCTCCTGTGCTGCCCATGGAACTAGTTGGGGAAATCCCCTTGGACACCTGGGAACCCCTCTAGAGCCAAGACTCTTGCCAACCTTAAACTGGCTCCCTTGATAAGGATAACTTCTTCCATGCTCCCATATCCACCCTTCCTCCATCTAAATTATCCCATTCCCCCAAACTCTCCCCATCTCCTCTTTCCCCCAACCCACCCCAACCTAGTGCTCTCAACTTTTGCCAAATGATCTTGTCAACGTCCAATATCCAGGAGGATAACTATATGTTTGTCTTTGGGTTCAACTTCTTATTTAGCTTCTCTAGGATCATAAACTATAGGCTCAATGTCCTTTGTTTATGGGTAGAATCCGCTTATGAGTGAGTACATACCATATTCCTCTTTTTGGGTCTGGGTTATCTCACTCAGTAAAGTGTTTTCTATTTCCATCCATTTGCATGCAAAGTTCAAGATGTCATTGTTTTTTGCCGCTGAGTAGAACTCTATCATATATATGAGCCACATCTTCTTTATCCACTTTTCTATTGAGGGGCACCTAGGTTGTTTCCAGGTTCTGGCTATTACTAATACTGCTGCTATGAACATAGTGAACAAATGCTTTTGTAGTATGATTGGGCATATCTTGGGTATATTCCAAAGAGTGAAATTGATAGATCCTGAGGTAGGTTGACTCCCAGTTTCCTGAGCAACTGCCACACTGATTTCCAAAATGGTTGAACAAGTTTGCATTCAATGGATGAGTGTTCCCCTTACTATAACTGTGCTATAGTTGATGTTTCTGAACATAATTTAAGTGCCTAAGCACCATTTCACTGTTCTCGAGTCATCTTTTTTTATTTATTTTTATTGAGCTCCACATTTTTCTCTGCTCTCCTCCCTGCCTCTCCCCTCCCCTTTAACCCTCCTTCAAGGTCTCCATGCTCCCAATTTACTCAGAAGATCTTGTTTTTTTCTAATTCCCATGTAGATCAGATCTATGTCTGTCTCTCTTAGGGTCTTCCTTGTTGTCTAAATTCTCTGGGATTATAATTTGTGGACTGGTTTTCTTTGCTTTATGTTTAAAAACCACTTAAGAAAAAGTACATGTTATAATTGTCTCTCTGTGTCTGTGTTAACTCACTCAAAATAATGTTTTCTTGCTCCATCCATTTTCCTGCAAAAATTCAAGAATTCTTTATTTTTTTCTGCTGTGTGGTACTCCATTGTGTAAATGTACTACATTTTCTCTATCCATTCTTCCGTTGAGAGGCATTTAGGTTGTTTCCAGGTTCTGGCTATGACAAACAATACTGCTATGAATAAAGGTGAGCATGTGTTCTTGTGGCACGATTGAAGATCCTTTGGATATATTCTCAAAATGGGTATTACCTCACTCAAAATAATGTTTGCTAGCTCCATCCATTTTCTCCACAATTCAAGATGTTGTTATTTCTGCTGTGTAGTACACCATTTTGTAAATGAACCACGTTATTCCTATACATTCTTCAGTCAAGGGGCATTTAGGAAGTTTTCAGGTTCTGGCTATGACGAACAAAGCTGCTATGAACATAGGTGAGTTTGTGTCTTTGTGGCACAATTGAAGATCCTTTAGATATATACTCAAAATCGGTATTAATGGGTCTTGAGGAAAGTTGTTTACTAATTTTCTGGGAAATCACCATACTGACATCCAAAGGGGATGTACCAGCTTGCGTTCCCATCAGCAATGCAGGACTGTTCCCTTTACCCCACAACCTCTCCAGTATAATTTGTCATCAGTGTTTTTGATCTTGGTCATTCCTACAGGTGTAAGATAGAATCTTAGAGTTGTTTTGATCCCTCTTACAGAGATGAATATGTCTGGAACCTGACTCATATCTTCTCACTCTGATTCACTCACAGATTTTTACCACTTGGTTTACTCAGTAGTCTGATACCTCAGCTGTAGAATCAACCATACTAGCTATGTTTCAGGAGGTCTCTGAGATGCTCACCCTGCACATGAGCTCCAGAAAAATCACAGATAAACTCTGAAGTCCATTCCTCTTGGAAAAAAATCATACATCAGTATCTGGAAGTACTATTGATGGATCTGACAGACTGGAAAAAGAAGGAGGGTATTTGTGATCGTTTGTCGGACTTGAGCCCATAAGGCAGTTCATATGAATCAAGTGACTAGTGACAAAATTATGTCAGTAACAAGCATCAGAAAGTAAATCTAAGTCACAAATATGTAATTATATGTGAAAATTCATGAAAAAGAACTGTCACATTTGTGAGCATCTACAAAAACAGATTTTTCTTCAATATTCAGCATTTTATCCTATTTATTCCATGATCATCATTAGCTGTGAAGCCTAAGGCATCCTGCATGAAGTATGAAATGTCAAGGCTCTTCCAGTAGAATTCTTGAACAGGCATCTGAATAGACCTTGATTTACAGTTATGTAGCCATATTGGCAAGTATCCTCATTAAACTTCAATAATCTATTTGGTTCTCATTTAAGAAGGCCAAAATTCTTCTACATGTTGACCAATCACTACTTTGCAATTGGAGAAAGAAGATGGGAGTGTGCTTTGAAAACTCACTGCTCTTTCATGCATTCTTCTTAATTAAGCATACAGTGGCATTGATTCTAACGTAGAATTGGAGAAGAGAATTTACAGTTCCCAAAAGGCATTCCTAAGATGATACCATCAATCAATCAAAAGCATTTAGATTTCTCATGGAGGTGAACTCTGTGCTATAGGAACATGCAAAGTCAGTCACTGTTATCAACTATACTCTTCAACAACACAATCCTGGAGATCATAGCTGCACATATCTCTGTGCTATTTGTTGTTAAGAAATTTACTCAAACTAAACAGTCCTCAGCAAAGCACCAAGGATACCTGTGACACCCATGTATCCCAAACACTGTAGGAGATCATCTTGTGTCACTGTGTGTCAGTAATCTATAACAGGCTTATGATTGTAGTGCAGGCTCTTGGAACAGAGGTGGACTATGAAGTTGGAGTCAGTGATTAATGATTAATTTATTAACCTACCCCTCAGATCTATCTCATGAATATTAACTGTGTTACTGGATTAGTTTTGTTAATAGTAAACAGTCTTTTTTGTCATCACCTAGGAATTTGATGTTAATTTAATATGTGATCAAATATTTCTGCTCTAAGTACTGACCTAATTTAAATAGACAAGTATGTCCACATTGACATCAACATGAGATTATGTGTGTCAACTTCACTAATTTAAAACTATCTGCTCCATGAACCTTGTATTCAGGGTTACTAGAAATTTCTTTATGCAATGAGAATTAAATTTTAGTCTAACTGTTCCTTCCCTCTATACCTAACCATAAGTTTTGAACTTCAGGTTATTCCATTTTGTCCTCTCAGCCTCAAGGCAGCTTCCTGAACCTTTGCAATCTCTGGCACACCTGAGATGTGTACTGTGACTCTGGGTCTTACACAGTAAGAAATGTCAGAGTCCTCATATATTGGACTACTAAGTACCATGTAGCATGTGTTGGATATTGTGTCTGTATCCAGTGTGATTCTCTCCTGGTACTTCTGCCCATAGTTTTTCTACCAATGCTTAGGAATATATACCCAATCCTTTCTATTGCATATCCAGTGTTCTGCCTCACCCAGTAGAGAAGTTATCTGAGTCAAAATCTGTGCAGGATACCTTTCCTGACCTTCCCAGACTCCTCATTTCAGCCCTAGACAGCTCCACTGGAACCTGGACCTTACAATTGTTGTAAGGATGCTTTTGTCACTTCAGTCTCTGGCTCCCTACTCAGGCTAAGTTCTAGGAATTCACTTACCTATAGCTTCTGCCACCAGGTAGAGGATGATCCAGCTTCATTACAGGCCTAGTACCCGGGTACTCAGGGACAGTGAACAGGGACATTCATTCATGTGATACTGTAGGATATAGGGGTGTCACTATATTTACAAACATTATCTCTGTAATTTACACATGAATGAGGAAGAATATTATTTCGATCAAAATAGGAATATGTCTGATACAGACAGAAAAATTAAAAGTTTTCTGTATTACTCAGTGGGGTGGTGAGTTCTAAGTTCTAAACCTGTGTGGAGGAATGCATTCCTAGTCCATACTGACCATTGTGCAGACAGAGTTCTTTCATCTCATTGAGAACCATAGTTACACCCATGTTTGTTAATGTGACTCACATATCAGTGGTTCATGGTCATCTGATCCTCCTCTGAGTCAAGCATAGCAGTGATGCCCTGAAGGTGCTTTGATCATCTTGCCCCCATGAGATATTGGCACAGAACTCTGGAGAGTGCACTTGTCCATTCCAAACCAGTAATCAGCAGAACTATGCACATCTGGTGTTGTCAGCTGGGTAATCCTGGGTCAGTTTCTCCAAAAGTGTTTCCATGGTCCTGATGCAGAAATATCCTTTAACCTGTACTAAGTGGTTCAAAACTTAGTTTCCTATTTAGCAGCAATAGGATTCTGATTTGGCTCATATATTCCCATTTGACCTTCTGTATTGATTTTATTAAACAAAATTTTGGAAGTATTGTATCATAAAGATCTCACTTTTCAACTACAACACAGTCTATGGATGTAATGATGTTGGCAATGAAATCCAGAGTCTGTTGGAATTCCTTCAGTTCACAGCTTCCTTATCAGATTCTGCTACCATTTGCTTCTTAAGGATTGATGGATCAACAGTGCCGTTTTTGATTTGAAGAAGCCATTAATATCCATTAATATAAGTATGTCTATGCTTTCTTCAATGAATGCTATTCTAAGCTTCCTCAGGGAAGTTCTGACCCTGCTTTAGGGAGATATTCTTATCTACTTGAAGGTCTTCTTTACATCTTCAGTGTTGTGACACACATAAAGAAGCCATTTCGTTATGATTTTCTGAAACATTTTTGAAACATTTTTCCCTATACTTACTCTGGAACAAGATAATCAAAACAAAGTCAGTTTGAAAAGGTCAACAAGATTTGGTGGGCTAAAGGAGTTGGCCACACTTCAGACGACAAGCCTTTTCCCACACTACACTCAGGCAATTGCATGGCATGTAGTACAAAAAAGTTAGATTAGCTGAAGTTACCTCTGTCCTACACAGAGTCTTAGATGGTCAAAATGATGTAGAAAGATGATGAATCTATTCTATAATGCTATAAAATATAGACATTGTATTATGCCAGAATTTGAATAATAACTGTCGCAGCCTTTGCCTGAGGATTTTTCTTGGGTACTCTGACCATTAAGAGTTAATAATACACTGATTGTGGCATGGGAGCATGCCTGGAATGGCTTGAAAATTGTTTGGTCAAATGTCCTTATAGAAACAGAATTAACCATCCTGAGAACAACTTGCCACATGCCTCTAGGTTCTAAAAATTTAGGTTATGGAGTTAATGAGTAAAAATGATAACAGAGTTATCTGATATAATGATGTCAAAACTTGAGGGAAATGATTGGAAATGATAACTCTATCCTGTCATAATTTATTAATGATGACTTAAAGATGAGCAAAAGGAACTGAAACACATGTTCAAAAACAAAAGAAATGATGTGCTCTATGTTTTGAAACAACATGAATATATCCCTACTTACTAAACTCTGTATCAATAAAGAAGCACTCTGGTATCCAGTCTGTCAGAATACAAGATTCTCTCTCAACCATCATGGCCTGACTCACTTCCTTCCTCACCAATCCTTGTATACTCTGCTGGGACCTGTCGACCGTCGGGGATGGTTCCCAGTAACTGGTACCCAGATCATGTAACTGCAGAAATAATCTACTGGCTGTAAGGTGGGACTTCATCCAAAGTGTTTTACAGGGTCCCTGGATAAAAAATAGACAAGGAACTAGAGCGGGATTAAAAGTCAAGAAATATATAAATTTCTTATAAATAAAAATAAATATAAATAAAAAGAAAAAGACTCATTATAGATATAATGCAACATACCCTACAGAAAAAAAGTTATGGAGATACATTTTCACTGGTCTAAGAGAGAGTTGTCCCCCTTGCCTGACCCAGAGAATTAAGTTGCACCCCCCAGATAAAATCATCTCATACCTGCCTATACTGTGAGTTCCTTTCATGCTTTGTGCTTCTGAAGGTTAGACCTATAGGCATTGACACCTGGGATATTAAAAGGATAAGCAAGAAGAGTGTCTAGCAGCTCTTCTTGGATATTGTTCAAGACAGAGGCATCTTCTGGGTATTTTCAAAGGAGAAGAAACAAACCCCTAATCATAGCCATAGTTAGGACCTCAGTAAGAGTGCTGCAGACTCCTGGGTATAAGAAACGGCTGGGTAAGAAGAGTGAGAAGTAAGAAGTATAAAACTCAGACAGACTAATTCCTATGAGAGACAAATATATATATATATATATATATATATATATATATATATATATATTCCTAAAAGTGTCGAGAGAGAGAGAGAGAGAGAGAGAGAGAGAGAGAGAGAGAGAGAGAGAGAGAGAAGGAAGGATGGAAAAAGGAAGAAATGGAAGGAAGGAACAAAAAGAAGGATGTGAAGAAAGGAAAGAAGGAAGGAAGGAAGGAAGGAAGGAAGGAAGGAAGGAAGGAAGGAAGGAAGGAAGGAAGGAAGGAGGGAGAAAAAGAAAGAGAAGGGAAGGAAGGAAGAAATGAAGTAAGAAAATAATATTAATGTTCAAGAACAAATTTTGTCAAATGAACAAATCTTGGTAAAAAGACCAGTCCTTGGTTTCTAGACCATGGAAATTAAGACTTACAAGTGGAAGAAAAGCAGTTAAAAACATATAAACTATTGCTAAACTAAACATGGTCCTGAAACTGTATTTATTCAAGTGGTATCTTTGTGGGGATTTATTCAGCAAACTCTGCCTATACAGAGACAGATCTCCCTGACAATGTTTCTAAAGAATTTTCTCCTTTTAAGAGATATGTAAGTGTTAAGACCTGTTTCTGTAGAATCCCCTTCTAAACCTCCTATACTAAAGCATGGAGATTTAATTGTCCTGTTAAACAATGATGTGGAAACATCTGATGACACTTCTAAGGAGCTTTTACGTCATCATGATGCCTCTGATTTAGAGAAAAAGCTGCAAAATGTCATAATTAAGATTGGCCTCCACTTTATAATACATCATCTATTCCTCTTATAAAATAAGGGAGAGTTTTAAGCATCTTGGTTCAGGTCTCTGAGGCATGTCTGTCACTGCCCATGGAGCAGATATTTGATGACTCTCTTTTAAGATACTTTCCTGTTAAATTCTAAAAGGTGATTCTCACACCCTTATCTTAATCCCAACACTTGGGATAATTCTTTTTTATATAATTTATTTATTTATTTTTATTGAAAAATTTCCGCCTCCTCCCCGCCTCCCATTTCCCTCCCCCTCCTCCCACTCCTCTCCCCCTTCCTCCTCTCCTCTCCCCTGCCCCCCACTCCTTTCCCCCTCCCTCTCCAGTCTGAAGAGCAGTCAGGGTTCCCTGCCCTGTGGGAAGTCCAAGGTCCTCCCCCACTCCATCTAGGTCCAGGAAGGTGAGCATCAAAACAGGCTAGGCTCCCACAAGGCCAGTTCATGCAGTAGGATCAAAACCCAGTGCCATTGTTCTTGGATTCTCATCAGCCCTCATTGTCCGCCATGTTCACAGAGTCCAGTTTTATTCCATGCTTATTCAATCCCAGTCCAACTGTGCTTGGTGAGCTCCCAATAGATCAGCCCCACTGTCACAGTGGGTGGGTGCATCCCTCGTGGTACTGACTTCCTTGCTACTTACTTATTTCTCTTTCATTTTCCTCTAAGTGAGTGCCACTATGAAGCTCCCTGTTTTGTTTGTTTCTACTAGAAAAATCACGATATGTCAGAAAGCTACCTTTAGTTCCTACCTGGACACCATTAAATGGAGAGGGAAGTCTTTCCTCTGTGGTTTGGTAGATTTCTATCTGACAATTCTGTCAGTCTGTTTGGAGACTCCTGGATTGAAACTCCTGTTACCAAGACAATTACCCTCTCTGCTTCCTAATATTTCCATTCAGCTCCCTACTTTAACTCCCTTGCCTCCCTAAAAGCTCTCGAAATCTAACAGGTATCAAACATAGAGTTGTAAGTTTACAAAGGCAACTAACTTATATTAAATGGTAAAGAATAAATTTATTTAAATTGTTAGCTATTCAAGATAATTAGGAGTGGAAAGTGATTAAGTATGTTAAGTAATATAAACAATTCCTTACTTGGGCCCCTAGATATTAAAAATGTTTTAGTTTCCCACTACAGACAAAACTGCCATGCATCTTGTTTGTTGCCAAGGCTCTGTTCAAATAATGTACACTTTTTCTTTTATTTTAATTGATACATGGGCCATTAAGATTGTGTTTAAAAGTATCATTTGTTGAATGAATGTAACTTTAAATAAAAAACAACTTCCAGAGCTTTTAGTTGCCTACTCAGCTTTCTTCCTAAGTAAAAATTAAGCTACTGACCTCAGTTTTTATGGCTAATGTAATGGCTAAAAGCAATTTGTATTGTTACCAAATTCCAAAAAAAAAAAAAAAAAAAAAAAAAAAAAAAAAACTCACCAAACAGGTTCAAAGTAACTTCTTATTATTCCTTTGTCTAAAAGAAATCAACCTACAATGACTACTTCATTAACTAACCACCTATGTTACATGACATAGTTGGATTAAAAATGGTATATAATTTAAACTTAAACTATAAGGATAAAAATAATATAAAAAATAAAAAGATATTTTAAGATACATAAGCACAAATTTATATAAGGTCTGAGAACATAAAGGCTTCAGTTATGATATATGGGTCAAGGAAAATAAATTATACAAGGTATGTGGCTCTAATTTTGGTTTAAAGTTATGACAACATATATTAAGGTCAAAAATAAGAAAGCTTAAGTAAGACATAAAAATTTGCGGGAAATTTTTATGAGATGTAAATGTATAGGTTTAAGGTAGGGGGATATATGAAGGTTTAAATAAAAAATGTTTTGGGGAGAAAGAGAATAACTTAGAGTATGTGAAATGCAAGTTATTGAGATAGATAAAAGAAAGTTATGGAGGTTTGAGGATAAGAAGTTTTAAGTAATGATACAAAAGTGATTTAAGGTTTATAGGCAAAAAATGTGTTCCAGATTTTTTTTCATTGCTATTCTGCTGTTACATTGGGACTCCAAAGGTACTTAATTTTGATAGTAATTAATAAAATCTGATAAACTACTATTCTAGTTCTGCCAAAATGCTGCCACTATTATAATAACCACAAATAATAAAAATGTTATGGATTTGTTGTCTCTTTAGGAAGATTTTTATATGTTTCTAAAAGTCAATGTGAATTCACCAACACCCACAGATTGAGATGAACTTAAGAAAACTATAACCAAGCTGTGATCTGTTTCCCACCAGCCTATTTTCTTAATGGGACATTTCTCTCTCTCTCTCTCTCTGAATATTGTAAATCTGTTTTCCCTTCTACCAAGACTATTAGTGCACCGTAATTTTTTTCTTAACTAATTAACTGTACTTCTGTCCTTAGTCTATCTGTCCATCAGGTTTCAAATTGACCACAGACACCTCCAGCACATCCAACATCAACTTTAGCTGTTTCCTCAGAATCTATATCCTGGTCCAGCCTCACAGACTACACATCCCTAGTCTCAGATGGTCCTACTCGGCATGAACAATGAGAAAAACAACTTGTACCTACTGGACTTGGCCAATGTTGCAGCTTTTTAGGTTCCCAACTACAGTTTCCTAATTTCAGCAGGAAGTAGGGAGATGACAAATTGTACCTTGTCATTCATTTATTGTCAACAAAACGTCTACAGAATCAATATCATAACCTAGGACATATGGATGAACCTATTTAACGTGTGCTATAAAAGAAATTACTAATGTCCTTAGTAGGCCTAAGTGACTTAATGCTGCTTTATTTAGGCAGTACTATACTCATTACTACAATAAGAACTTTTTGTATGTACAAGTGCCTTAGTATAACAGATTCATACTACAGAGGATGTTAATTGGCTCTCAAAATATGTTCTCCAAAAATTCCTGTAAATCTAGAAGACAGTGACTTTCAGGATCTTATAAATGCTTTGGAGGAAGATGTTCTTATACAGGAAATCAGTTGCACAATATTAATCTTAGACTTAATGTTCAGTGCCATTCAACCCTTAAATGGATTTGTGTAACTGCTCTTGTAGGGGACGCCCAGCCCAAGGAGGCATGCTCGCCTCGGGCTAAAGTTTTATGTATAAATCTGGCAGGCATGAGCCCCGCGGGCTCTCTTTGTACTTCCTGTTCATCGCCGGAGCCCTGGTTTTGTAAGCACTTCCCTTCTTCCCCTTAATTAAGCCTGATTAAACCTATTTGCTGGTCGTTTACATCCCTTCACGCTCTTCCATATAATAACATAGAATATGATTGGGGTCAAGTTCAGGCACCATTATAGGGTTGTTGGAATAATTCTGTTTTATCTACGGCCATTGGTTTTTCCCTTCACCAGAAAATCTCTGACAGGCTCACTCTGCGCCAAAATATGGCTGTCTCTTCTTCCTTCATTGTCTAAGGTGATATTGAATAGATGTTTCAAGAATGAATGGTGAGCTGTGCCTCAGTTGATTTCCAGATCTCCATGAAACCTAATCTTTTCTTTGGAGTTGTTGGATATAGCTGTAGCAATGAATGCTGAAGATGAAGTGAACTGATAAATAGCACAATTGACTGATGGATTTCACAAGTACTCAGCCATTTGAAAACATAAACACATGGTAGAACAAAAATGAACACCAGGTTGATATCCAATGGCCTGTGAGAGGTAATGACGTATCAGTATAATTATATATTCTATAAAGGTTTGAGACTGTGGGGCAGGTTACTGAGACTGAGAAAGAAGTGAAATGGGACTAGGGAATAAGGTATGTTCTCAGAACCTGACTCAATTAATATGTACATATATTGATTTGATGAATGAATTTATGAAAATTAATTTAATCATACTTTTTACTAACTTACAGGAAGTATATTCATATGCAGATCATTTTGACACATATCTAATTTTATAAGGGACTAGAACTTCTGCAGGATCACACAACTAGAATTAACTCTAAACCTGAAGTCATGTAACATTGGAGACTCTGAAGGACTTTTCTTTCTCCAGCACTTATTATTTGGATGTTAGACCTCAAATTCATATTATAGTTTATTAAAAACTAGCTCCAATATGTCCCATTCTCTTAGAATCCAGAGATGGATATTATTTACCATACTTCATAATCACAGTTCTCACTTTTTATTGTTTAATTAATGAAGAAACATTTCAATAAATGTGGCCATTGGTGAAGAGATCGTGAAGGTATGGTGAACACTAGTCATCCTAAATCAGCATACCATTATTCACAGAAATAACTTTGAAAAGTTGTTACAAAAAGTGAGAGACAAAGCAACATTCAGAATGTTTGTTTCTGTAAATGTCTTAAGGCTTATCTTCTCTGTCATGTCAGTCCCAGGGCAGCTTCCTGCTCCTCCAGGGTTTCTGTCACACTCAGGATGTGGTTGTAACACTGTGTCTTGCACAGAAATAGACTGCAGAGTCCTCAGATGTCAGGCTGCTGAGCTCCATGTAGGCTGTGCTGGAGGATTTGTCTGCAGTCAGTGTGGCCTTGCCCTGAAACTTCCCATTGTAGTTAGTACTACCACTTCCAGGATAAATCCATCCAATCCACTCCAGGCCCTGTCCAGGCCTCTGCTTCACCCAGTGCATTTCATAGTTACTGAAAGTATAGCCTGAAGCCTTGCAGGACAATCTCACTGAGGTCCCAGGTTTCCCCAGTTCAGGCCCTGACTGATGCAGCTGTACCTGGGAGTAGACACCTGAGAAGAAACAGAGTAAATTGTTAGAGACCTTGTCACCTCAGTCCCTGTCTTCTCCTCAGGTTTGGAATTAGAAATCATTTACCTGTCATTACTGACACAAGGAAGAGAATGATACAGCTCCATCCCATGGTGTGGGCCTTGTGTGTTCAGTGACTGTGGAGAAGACACTGATCATATGTTGTTGGATGTGGACATTCATGTATTTACCATAATAGACTCTGGCAATTTGCATATTCAAGAACGGGGGACTTCTTAAATAAGCACCTAGTTCAGTTTTAGAATGTGGTGGAGGAGACTTGAGTCAAGCAAGAGGATGATGAAATTCAAGTCCTAATCCTGTCTGAGGAAATGCATCTCATATCATTCCCTCAGTTCTGCAGATGCTGTGGGTGTAACAATAAGGACCTAAGATCTCAATAGATTTCTGGCCTGAGGCAGTTGCTCCACTTTGTGACAAGGTTGTCTGATTGATTTAGAGAAGGAGGTTGTGATGATAATGGTGGTGACTGGAAATTTCAAAACTTACTAAATTTTGAGAAATTACAGCCTCATTTCACATCATTAATATTTGCCATAATAAGTTTCATAGAAAAACTGACTGAAATAACCTAAAAAATACCTCAGAAATATTTGCACATTGATGTTTAATGTGGCACTATCTACCATAAATTATGGAAATAAACTTCATGTCTGTCAGCAGAAGATTGCACCCAGAAGACATGACTGTATGTGTGACACAACAGGACTAAGTCATCTGAAGAATAAGGAACTTATATCACCTTTAGGAAATCAATGTAACTGGAGATAACTGCATTAATTAAAATAATCTCTGAAAAACAGATAATATATGAAACTAATTAGTTTTTAAATATTGAATAAGTACACAGAACTATTTCTACAAATATCTAAAAACTTAAAAATGAAAATGTCTAGCAGAGTATTACAAAAGCAGGAATATCTAGAAAAATATGTTCAATATTATATATTGAATAAGAATCAGAACTATTTGTGCAAGTATCTAACAACTTAAAAATGAAACTGTGTAACAGAATATGGCAAAGGCAGGAATATCTAGAAAATAAAGTTTAGGAGTTGTGGGAGAAATAAGCACATTGTAAAATGTACAGTTCTGAAAATTCTAAACATACATAAAATTGTTATTTTCATTTTTCAAAATAATTATGCTTATTCTATAAAATTTTCCTTCATGTATAAATTATATTGTGATCATGTCTATCCCCAACTATGTTCGTCTGAATTCTTTGGGACCTTCCAAAAAGATTTTGTTTTGTTTCATAATAGCAGAATAAGTCAAAAATCTGTTATTTATATAAAAATAGGTGTGTCATTCCATAATAAAGAAGGTAAAAAAGGAGCCTCTAATGGCCTTCCCAAAAGTGATTATACTTTTTTCTTTTTTTTTTTTTTTTTTGGTTTTTTGAGAAAGGGTTTCTCTGTGGTTTTGGAGCCTGTCCTGGAACTAGCTCTGTAGACCAGGCTGGTCTCGAACTCACAGAGATCCGCCTGCCTCTGCCTCCCAAGTGCTGGGATTAAAGGCGTGCGCCACCACCGCCCGGCGATTATACTTTTTTCATCACTCATCCAATACCAATAGACTCAAAGCTTGGAGTTGGCCAATGAAGTAACCCTGCCCATCATGTTGCAACATTTCTTCAAATTTTTAATTGTTTTCTCATAAAGTACATCCCAATCAAAGTTTCTTGTTACTCTTCTCTCTCACCCATACTTCTGTCTCCCACAGATGCATCCTGTTCTGTCTCCACTCAGAAAATTGCAGACATTTCAGGAATATCCATAAAATATGGCATAACAAGCTACAATAAGACCAGGCAAGTACCATATCATCAGCCTGGATAAAACAACCCAGTAGAAAGTAAAGTGTCCAACAAGTAGGGCAAAGAATTATACAGACCCCGTTTCCAGTGTTAGTAATCCCAAAAGCATGCCAAGCTATTCAGCCATAACAGGTATGCTGAGGACCTAAGGCAGCCCTACCAGATCCCTGATTTCTACGAATCCCCAAGAATCCCATTAGTTGATTACGTGGACTGTGATTTCAGGATGTCTGTGGGGTCTCTGGTTTTTTACAGTCCTTTTGCCCACTCTTTAGTTGGACTCCATGAATTCCACCTAATAGGACTATGAATCTGTTCCCATCAGTTGCTGGATGTAGTCTCTTTGGTCTCAATGATGAAGATTCTGCTAGATTCCAAAGAACACTCTCCAGGAAAGACTAGTTAACTCTAGGCCAATGGTTTTGTGGCTGCTTTGGTGTCTTAACAACTCCACTTTAGACCTTTCATGGTTACAGAAGGTATTCTATTCTATTCACGAAAACTGGTACAATGGAAAATCTATGCAATCTATGGAGCTAATCCTATCAATTATTTCTAGAAATAGAGGAAACAAAGCCATTTATTATTTTTTTTAAATTGTTACATTGTGTTCAATGTAAAAAGCAAGGCACAAATAAATCAAGCTACGTATAAGAACTTTGGAATAAAGTTTATGAAATTCAATTCTCTTTTCTACCAAGTAGATACAAAGCAATTCAAACAATATTGCCAAGCTTACAAGTAGACATATTTACTCACTCAGTTACTTCATAGACTCTCATGCTGTAATGTTGACTTGGTTGATTTGTTGAAATCATGTGCTCGTAACTGCAGATGCTGAGAGTTCATATGTATACTAGCTATGCCAGGTCCTGAAGACAGTATTTAATGGCTACCCACCACATATTTCGGTTTTTAAATTTGATCACATCTTTTTTTGTGAAGGTTCCTGAGTTTTTGGTGCAAAGTGGATACAGATGGCTCATCTATGGATGAGTACTAAGTCTTCCATTCTTAGCACTTTGACCAGGTATGAATATTTACATCAATTATTACCCACTGCACACAGAAGTTCTTGTGATCATGGCTGAGAGCAGGAATAATCTATTGGTTGTAAAAATAAATATTTATATTGCAATTTGACAACATGACTGTTAGCAATGAAACTTTGGTAGGGTCTACTAGGGTTATGTTACCCCAAGCCATAGTCTTTTGAACATGTTTACCTGGGATTAATATTTACAATGATTTACTCAAAGAATATAATTAGATTAAAGTTGATCATTACATAATTCTCAGGCACTAATGGGTATATCTTACTAGAAGGCTGTTATTGAAGACTACAAGATCTGGTACTTTATATGATCATTGATGTCCTTTCTCCCAATGCAGACTGAATAATGCATTCCCACATCAGGGAAGGTACCTGAAGGCAGAATTTTCCATTCAATTTCTTGTTGGTTTCTCTATGGCATACAGTGATAGTCATTATTTCACAGTGAAATGCAATTCTTAACAACTTTAATGTTCTATTTTACCCCAGTTAGAATGACTATGAACAAGAAAATAAATGATAACAAATGCATACTTGGTTGTGGAGAAAGGGTGATCCTCATGTACTGTTGATGACAGTGTACACCAGTGTCCTGACTTTGGAAATTTCATCAAAAAATTCCACAAAAATCTATTCTGTGCTCTAAATTTATCCCTCCAAGTATATACCCAAGAGAGTCTAGACCTTACTGTAAAGACATTAGCACATCAATATTTATTGCTATTCTATTCACAACAGATGGGAAATGGAATCAACCCAGATTTCCAACAAAGAACAAACAGATAATGAAAGCTGGGGCACATAAACAGTAGGATATTACTCAGTAGTACAACAAGAATTATGAACTATATAAGTAAGTGGTTAAAACCGGAATGAATATGCTGAATGAGGTCATCCATGTCCATGAAGACAAATGCTTCATGTTCTCTCATCTATATGATTCCACTATTTGAATACTTGTTTTGTGGGTTTAATTTGTAAAAGCCAAATGACTAGAAATGCATAATTAGTGCCTGAAGTATTAATGGAGAAGTATAATAAAACAGGGACAAAAGAAAACCAGAGGGGAACACTGGAGAAAGAAAGTCTTAAGCATTAAGTAGCACTTGGGAATTGAGAAATCAGGAATAGTTGTAAGGCAAACCAAAATTAGGGGTGATAGGATCCTGCAGCAGAAGTAAAAAATAAAGATGTAGATAACAAGGAGTGTGTGCTGCCTGGTGAAATAAAGTTAGATTGCTTACAGTTAAAGTGTACTATGGAATAAAGAGAAACATAAATTACCTTTGTTGTTTCTATGACAGAACACAGTGAAATAATAAACAGTAAATAATTGCCTTGTTCTAAATTTGCAGTATTCTTTGGTTGACAATATTTTTTGTTTTAAGATAATAACGTGATGAGAGAGCGTTTACATAAAAATTAATGAATTTAAAAAAAAACTGTAGACAAACCTTGTTTTGTCTAGATAAGACTTGTAGTTTAGCAGTTAGTGCTATTTCAGTGGTCTGTTCTCATCATGATCTATGGTTATCTGGGTTATTGTAGAAACCTGAGTAGAAAGTACAAGGATGAATTGAATTTTATTTTAACCTGTGAGCCTTTCAACAGAGGTACCTGCCTGTGTGAACAGTGCTGCTTTCCAAATACATGAGTTATTAATTTATCATCTCAATGACAAATTAGAATAGCTCTCTATGAGAGGCACAACAGGTATAAAATCAGTATGAGTTATTGAAATTGTCCTTAGTTGACCCCAGTAACTCAATAGTTAGTCTTTATTTCTGGAAACAAAAACTCAATAGATTGTAGGAGCCAGAGCAGATTGTGTGTCCTAAGGAAAATATCTTAGAGACATAACAGTACTGAAGCATACGTGAACCTACAGAGATTATGAAAGCATGCACAATCCCTGCAAAGATTCTATACAAATTGGTTTCCAGTAATGAGAAATAGATAGACAGACAGAGAGAGAGAGACAGAGAGAGAGAGAGAGAGAGAGAGAGAGAGAGAGAGAGAGAGAGAGAGAGAGAGAGAGAGGGAGAGACAGACAGAGAGACACAAGCTCTCAACCCAAAGCAAGAAGTTTCAGCAAGTTTCTGTAATTGAGTCTCACTGGGTATATTCACCTCACTTAAGGGTGGCTCCATGCCCAAGAGTAGATGGCCAATACAAAATGACCTCAACTGTATGTTTGTAGATATTTCCTGTCAGATCAATTTATACTCCATTTCTTTTCATCTAATATGTTTTTTTCTTAGTACTATGGTTCAAGAATTGAATTGTTTAATTTTTTATTTGTGTTGGTATACTTTAATTTCTCTCTCTATCTATCTATCTATTATCTATCTATCTATCATCTATCTATCTATCATCTCTCTATCTTTCTCTCTTTCTCTGTGTGAGTTTCTGTAATCTGTGTATTATTTTCTTGTTATAATCCTATTTTTAAACTTGTTTTGTTTATGTGTTTGCTTTCTACAGAGAAAAAGAGCTGGATGATAGGGAAGAAGGAAGGATCTAGAAAAAGTTAGAAGATGAAAATCAGCAATTATTATGTATTTCATTAAAATTATTTTAAAAATATATAAACAGTAAATAAAAACTGAATAAAATATGAAATTAAATTTAAATGTCTGAAATTTTTAATAAATAATTTTTACTGTTCTTGAGCATGGAAACCTCACATGTCAACCACAGCAGGTGCAGATCAGCTAGTCGATTTTAAGGAAGGACACCACAGAGAATACAGAGTAACCTCCACTCAAACCTCATCTTGGATTCATGGTACCATTGTGCCCCCTTCTGGTTCTGAGATCGCCTGCAGGTTGGTTTGTCAAGGTTTACACAGAAGTGGCATTGTCTGCCATGAGCACCAGTATCCCTGCTACTTCATTGCTCACAGAGCTCAGCTGCAGGGAGAAATGGCTCTGGTTCTTAGGTGATGATGACTGGATATTTGAGAGATTGATTTTAAATTATGCCTATATGATCGTCAATGTCTCTTTCAATGCCTGGCTCCTTCTGGATGGATCCAGTTCTAGCTATTCCTGCTTGTGATACATAAGATAAGGACAGACCTGGGTCTTTGCTGCTTTCATCTTGTTACAACTGGGGGAGAGCACCTGAACTCAGAGAAACTCAGTGGATTTTGAGTTCAGCTATATTCCCCCTATGTGTTCATGTATGAATTCCAGAGACTCAGAACAGGAGTCAAAAGAAAGAGGAGGAACAACTGTGTTGCTCACACACCAGGTAACAACTCAAGAAAAATACTTTCACATTAAGAAGATAAAAATCACGCCAACTGAAATGTAACCCAATATATTTACCATATGTATTTAAGAGAATGAAAGAAGAGAGATGATTCTTTGACAAGGAATCTCGTGGGTAGTGGGTATATCTCTTAAGAAAGTTTTATCTCCTCTGTCTGCCTCTCCGAATTCAGGATCTTCTTATCCTTGGACAGACAATGTGTTAGTAAACCTTTACAGGAGTTGAATGTTTTCCAAAAAAGGATGAATTTGGAAGGTGCTTCCAGGAATGAGAAAATTCAAGAACACTACACAGTATTTTGTCAATAGCCTGTTTAAATTTCTAAAGAGTAACTATAAATATTAACACAAAAATTCAAGCTACAGAAAGTCAGTCTACTCATGTATGTTTTGTTCTAACTTCAGGACCATGAATCATTTGTGCCTAATATTCCAGGAGTAAAGCAGCTTGAGCCAGTCAGTTGCATGGCTATTCCACTATCACTAACCATAATTGGCATGATGTCATTGGATCTTTCAGTTCAGAGGGCAACACCCTCAGGGAAACATCTCATTATAAAGGAACAGTTCTGTGTATGATTCAAGATGCTGAATGGACCTAGCTTGACATTTCTTCTTGTGTTCTGGTCAGATGGTGTCCAGACATTTTCACTTCATAGTCTAGTTTGGTGGGATGCTAATGGCTATCATGTGTGACAATGTACAGGAGTCTTTGCCTGCTTAATCCATATGGCTTCACAGAGACATCCTCCTCATAGAATTAAATATATTCACAAAATTCTGGGCCCTGAAATTGTTGAGAGATGGCATGAGAGTCTACTCCTAAAGTAAACCAATGTGAGTATTGCAGCATGCGCTGATCTGATGCAATGTCTGTGGAACTATGTGAGACTTTTCCAAAATAAATGAACACATAGATTTCTAGCATTCTCATCCTCCTTTTACTTGTGGATTATTTCCCAATTCACATATATCTGGGGCCTGGTTTTATTAACCATAAATGCACAGTAGTTCCTTGTGTTATTGTTTCTCTTTGATACATCTTCACCACTGAAGGGCCTGAGCATGACTTGCATTATTCCTGAGTCTTTTTAGATAGGTTTGCATCTGAAATCTGGATCATACCTTCTCACTCTTTTTCACTGACAGATGGAAACACCATGGTTTCTTCGGTGGTCAAATATCTCAGCTGAAACAGGAACCAATTTAGATGTGTTTCTGCAGCTGTCTGGAGTGTCTGCTAGGTAATTTACCTCTGGAGAAGGTTAGTGATAACTTCTATTGTCCACTCCTCTGAAACATCATGAATCAGTATCTGGAATTTCTATTGATAGAACACCTAGACTGTAAAAATCAAGGAGAATGTCTATGAAGGTTTATTAAATGTGGACCCAATGCTTATTATGGATGAGACATCTGATAGCACAATTAGATCACTGAAAAGCATATAAAACAATTACAGGCCAACAATGTACAATCATAAGAAAATACTCATGAGAAAGACTTGACACACTGGCATCTGGGTAAATTTAATGAAATGCATATGAATATTTGTGGTTCTTAGGAAGCATAGAGTCAATTATAGGATATGGATATTTCCTCTATACTGACAAGAGACTTAAGTCAGACAAGATATTATATGCTTTGAGTATGTGAATTATAAGAGTTGAAGAAAGGACATGATAGAATTACAAGATTCAGCAAGTAATAAGTGACTCTATTCGGAAATCTCAGAGAGTATGTGTTCTTGGAAAAGCAAGTGGCATCACAGAGGGAAACAAAAATGTTTATATGTACACATACATATTCTGGGGTCATGAGAAGTCCGAAATAGTAATGACAAGTCTTTGCTACTCAACAATTTTAACCTATAGACCCAACACTCATTATCATCTCAGACGCCGGACGTCACTTCCATGCAATTTAAGATGATGTGGCCCTTTTAGCAGAATTTTGGTAAGTTATATTTATCCAGAAATTTGTGCATTTTCTTTAAGTTTTTCAATTTTGTGGACTACAGTTTTTCAATATCTAACCTAATGGTTCTCTAGATCTCCTCTAAGTCTGTTATTATGTCCCCATTTTTGTATCTGTTTTTTTTTAATTGAGATATTATCTCTCTGTTTTTTGCTTAGTTTGGATAATGATTTTTCTTTTTAGTTGATTTTTCTGAAGAATGAACTATTAGTCTCATTGATTGTTTGTATTGTTTTCTTTGTTTCTATTTTGTTGATTTTAGCTCTCAGTTTGATTATTTCCTGCCATCTATTCCTCCTAAGTAAGTTTGCTTTTTTTTTGTTCTAGAATTTTCAAATGTTACATTAACTCACTAGTGTGGTATTTTTCCAGCTTCTTTATGCAGGCATTTAGTACTATGAACTTTTCTCTTAACACTGCTTTCACTGTGTCCCATCAGTTTGGGTATGTTGTGTGATCATTTTTATTGAATTTTAGGAAGCCTTTAATTTCTTATTTGACCCACTAATGATTCAGGAGAGCAGGTTTAATTTTCAGGAGTTTGTGGGTTTCTGAAATTAATGTTGTCCACAAAATTGGGAAATGTAAAAAAAATGTACAATTTTTTAGATTGATAACATATACCAAAATTAAATCAAGATCAGGTGAGCAATTTAAATAGACCTATAAATTACGAAGAAATAGAAGCTATCATTAAAACCTTTCAACAAAAAAGCCCAGGACCAAGTCACTTTAGTGCAGAATTCTACCAGAACTTCCAGGAAGAGCTAATTCCTATATTCTTCAAAGTGTTCCATGTGATAGAAACAGAAGGGACATTGCCAAACTTTTATTTATTTTAATTTATTGATTTTCATTGAGCTCTACATTTTTCTCTGATCTCCTCACTGCCTCTCCTCTCTTCTTCAACTCTTTCCCAAGCTTCCCATGCTTGGGAAAATTTACTCAGAATATTTGTCTTTTTCTACTTACCATGAAGATTAAATCTATGTATGTCTCTCTTGGTGTCCTAATTGTTGTCTAAGTACTCTGGGATTGTAATTTGTGGGTTGGTTTTTATGAGGTTACAGTTACCCTGATAACAAAACCACACAAAGACTCAACCATGAAAGAGAACTACAGAGCAATCTCACTCATGAACATCCATGCAAAAGTTCTCAATAAAATACTGGCAAACAGAATCCAATAACACATCAAAAAAATCATCCACCATAATCAAGTAGACTTCATCTCAGAGATGCAAGGCTGGTTCAACATATGAAAATCTATCAATGTAATCCATCATATAAATGAACTGAACGAAAAAAAAACATATGATCACTTAATTACATGCTGAAAAGCATTTGACAAAATCCAACACTTGAAATTCTTTTGTTGAGAATTCTGTTTAAATCTGTACCCCAATCTTTAAATGAAGTATTTAGAATTTTGATGTCTAATTTCTTTAGTTCTTTATATAATTTGGAGATCAGTCTCCTGTATGATGTAGGACTGGTGAAGATCATTTTACATTCAATAGACTGCATTTTTTGTTTTATTGACTGAATCTTTGTTTTATAGAAGCTTCTCTGTTGTTGGGGTTTCTGTCCTGCCCAGTCCCCCAGCCCAGTTCCCACAATAATTAAGTCCCAAAAAAAATCACACAGAGGTCTACATGAGTTATAAATGGATTGACCCATTATCTCTGGCTTCTTATTAACTCTTATAACTTATATTAACCCATTAATTGTCATTATTCTTACCTGTGTTAGCCATGTGGCTCAGTCACTTTTTCAGTGGGGCAGTCACATCTTGCCTCTTCTGTGACCAGGTCAGGATTGCAGAGAAATGGGCTTCATCCTTCCCAGAATTCTCCTGTTCTCACTGACCCACCACTACTTCCTGTCTGGGTTGTCCTGCCTATATTTCCTTCCTGGCTACTGGCCAATCAGCATTTATTTAAAATATAATTGACAGAATACAGACCATTTTCCCACATCGCTTCCCCCTCTTTTTTTTTAAACAAAGGAAAACATCCATAGTCCATTTTTTTTGAAATGTGAGCATAGTTTTCCAGGTTATTTCCTGCTGGTTGGAGGCGCTGATAAACTTATAGGGACCTAAAAAAATTAGAATTATGATCAGGTTTTGACTGGAGTATCCTATGAGGCTTGATAATCTCAGGCAGCAGTCTTGAATCTGTTCTGGATGTAGAACTGAGACATCTGGGCCATCTGTTCCTACCGGAGATTTCTCAGGGGAACTCCCTTGATCAAACCTAATTTTTCTTTACTCAGAATGAATCCACTGCCTCTAATTTCCTATGAAAACAAAACCAAATCATCTTCTACAAATTAACAAACCTTTTGACTTCAATATTGAAATCGAGGTATTTTCAAAATACCTATTTTGGATTAATTCAGCAGCATTTAAAAGAAAATACCTTTTAGAAGCTGTTGCTCCTTCCTCAGCATTCAAACAATTCAAAGAGAGCATAATAACATAAAGTATCCAGACTCTATGTCTATTTTCATCTTTACATGGTTTTATTTTAACCTCTATTACTTTTATCTTTAATTTTCAATTTTTGTCTTTTTGAGAAAGGATTTCTCTGTGTATCTTTGACCTGGAATTCACTCTGTAGACCACAGAACACACAGAGATCTGCCTGCCTTTGCCTCCCAAGTTCTGGGATTAAAGGTGTTTGCCATCACACCTGGAATTTGCAGAGGTCTGCCTGCCTCTGTCTCCCAAGTGTTGGGATTAAAGGTTTGTACCACGACAAGGTTGTCCACTCTCTCCATACCTCTTTAATATAGTGCTTGAATTTCTAGCAATAGCAATAAAACAACATAAGGGGATCAAAGGGATTCAAATTGGAAAGGAAGAAGTTAAACTTTCATTATTTGCAGACGATATGATAGTGTACATAAGCGACACCAAAAACTCCAGCAAAGAACTCCTTCAGCTGATAAACACCTTTAGTAGCATTGCAGGATACAAGATCAATTCCAAAAATCAGTTGCCCTCCTATACACAAAGGATAAGGAATCAGAGATGGAAATCAGAGAAGCATCACCCTTCACGATAGCCACAAATAGCATAAAATATCTTGGGGTAACTCTAACCAAGGAATTAAAGGATCTATCTGACAAGAACTTTAAGTCTATGAAGAAAGAAATTGAGGAGGATACCAGAAAATGGAAGGATCTCCCTTGCTCTTGGATTGGGAGGATCAACATAGTAAAAATGGCAATTCTACTAAGGGCAATTTGTAGATTCAATGCAATCCCCATTAAAATCCCATCAAAATTCTTCACAAATCTTGAGAGGACAATAATCAACTTTATATGGAGAAACAAAAAACCCAGGATAGCCAAAACAATCTTATATAATAAAGGATCGTCTGGAGGCATTACCATCCCTGACCTCAAAGTCTATTACAGAGCCTCAGTATTGAAAACAGCTTGGTATTGGCATAAAAACAGAGAAGTCGATCAATGGAACCGAGTAGAAGACCCTGATTTTAACCCACAAACTTATGAACACCTAATTTTTGATAAAGGAGCTAAAAGTAGTCAATGGAAAAAAGAGAGCATCTTCAACAAATGGTGCTGGCAGAACTGGTTGTCAACGTCTAGAAGAATGAAAATATATCCATATCTATCACCATGCACAAAACTCAAGTCCAAATGGATTAAAGACCTCAATATTAGTCTGAACACACTGAACCTGATAGAAGAAAAAGTGGGAAGTACTCTACAACATATGGGTACAGGAGATCACTTCCTACGTTTATCCCCAGCAGCACAGACATTAAGGACAACATTGAATAAATGGGACCTCCTGAAACTGAGAAGCTTCTGTAAAGCAAAGGACACTGTCACTAAGACAAAAAGGCAGCCTACTGACTGGGAGAAGATCTTCACCAACCCTGCAACAGACAAAGGTCTGATCTCCAAAATATATAAAGAACTCAAGAAACTAGACTTTAAAATGATAATGAATCCAATAAAAAAATGGGGCACTGATCTGAACAGAGAATTCTCAACAGAAGAAATTCAAATGGCCAAAAGACACTTAAGGTCATGAACAACCTCCTTAGCGATAAGGGAAATGCAAATTAAAACAACTTTGAGATACCATCTTACACCTGTCAGAATGGCTAAAATCAAAAACACCAATGATAGCCTTTGCTGGCGAGGTTGTGGAGAAAGAGGCACACTCATTCATTGCTGGTGGGAATGCAAACTTGTGCAACCACTTTGGAAATCAGTGTGGCGATTTCTCAGGAAATTTGGGATCAACCTACCCCAAGATCCAGTAATACCACTATTGGGAATATACCCAAGAGATGCCCCATCAAATGACAAAAGTATCTGTTCAACTATGTTCATAGCAGCATTGTTTGTAATAGCCAAAACCTGGAAACAACCTAGATGCCCTTCAATGGAGGAATGGATGAAGAAAGTGTGGAATATATACATATTAGAGTACTACTCGGCGGTAAAAAAACAATGACTTCTCGAATTTTGCGTGCAAATGGATGGAAATAGAAAACACTATCCTGAGTGAGGTATCCCAGACCCAAAAAGAGGAACATGGGATGTACTCACTCATAATCGGTTTCTAGCCATAAATAAAAGACATTGAGCATATAATTTGTGATCCTAGAGAAGTTAAATAAGAAAGTGAACCCAAAGAAAATCATATAGTCATCCGCATGGAGAGGGGAAGTAGACAAGATTGCAGGGCAAAAACTGGGAACTTGCGGGTGAGGTGGCATGGGGCAAAGGGGAAATGGGATGAGAAACATGAGAAGGGGAGGATGGGAGGAGCTCGGGGGATTGGGATGGTTGGGATATAGGAAGGGAGGATACGGGTGCAGCGAAGTATATATCCTATCCAAGGGAGCCATCTTAGGGTTGGCAAGAAACTTGACTCTCGAGGGGTTCGCAGGTGTCCAGGGAGATGTCCCCAGCTGGTACCTTGGGCAACTAAGGAGAGGGAACCTGAAATGACCCTAGCCTATACTGATGAATATCTTGCATATCACCTTAGAACCTTCATCTGGCGATGGATCGAGGTAGAGACAGAGTCTCAATTTGGAGCAACGGTCTGAGCTCTTAAGGTCCAAATGAGGAGCAGAAGGAGGCAGAACATGAGCAAGGAAATCAGGACCACGGGGGATGTACCCACCCACTGTGACAGTGGAACTGATTTATTGGGAGTCCACCAAGGCCAGCTGGACTGGGACTGAATAAGCATGGGTTGAAACTGGACTCTCTGAGCATGGCCGACAATGAAGGCTGATGAGAAGCCAAGGACAATGGCACTAGGTTTCGATCCTAATACATGAACTGGCTTTGTGGGAGCTTAGCCTGTTTAGACGCTCACCTTCCTGGATGTAGATAGAAGACCTTCGTCTTCCCGCAGGGCGGAGAATTTGGACTGCTCTTCAGTATCGAGAGGGAGGGGGAATGGTGTGGGGGAGGAGAAGAGGAGTGGGGATAGGGGGAGGGGAGTGGGGGGAGGGGGCAATATTTGGGAGGAGGGGAGGGAAATGGGAAACGGGGAGCAGGTGGAAATTTTAATTTAAAAAGAATAAAAATAAATAAAAAGAAAAAAAGCATTTCTACTCAAATGTATTGACTCGATTATGGAAGACACATGCTTTTGTTAATATCAACAGGAAGATTTTGGATAAAGTTCATTAATTAAAAACTCCAGCTTTCTGAATCTTGTAAGCTGGGGGGAAAATCTGTATGTAATAGAATTAATGCTATTTTGTTGTTATTTTCCTTAAACATAAGTATTGTGAAAGTCTTTAGGTTAATCTTCCCTGTCCTCTCAGTCCCAAGGCAGCTCTTCCTGATATCTCAGGGTTTCTGACACAACTCAGAAATGTATTGTGACACTGTTCTTAAATTAGTAATATAGTACAGAGTTCTCAGGGGTCAGGCTGCAGAGCTACACATCGATGGTCTTGGGTATTTTGTTGTATTCAGTATGGCTCTGTTCTGAAACTTTTATCCATAATTTATTGGGCCAATGCTTGGGAGTATCCATCAAAGCATTTCGGGACTAGGTACTGCTTCAACCAGCTCATATAAGAAATAAGGAAGCTATCTCTGTCAAGGTCCTTTTAGGGAAACTTTATTGAATCTCCAGGACTCCTCAGTCTAACTCCAGAGAGCTGCAGTTGAACTTATGTGTGGACATTGCATGTAAAAAAGATGCCCCAATCACTTCAGTTTCTGGCTCCCATCAACCCTGTTACTAGTGTTGCACTTATCTGTACTTGCTGCCACCAGGTAGAGGATATTATGAATTCAGTCCACATTAAGAACCTATATGTTCAGGGATTGTGAACAAAAGAAGATTAATGTGATACTGTAGGTTGTACAAATATTCCTGTATGTACAACCACAAAATCTGTAGTCTATATAATCATAAAAACTGATATTTCTTATATCAAGACCTGGTTCTTTTTCAGAGAGAAAAGGTAGAGTATTACTATATTAGTCAATGGGGGGATGAGGTTCAAGAGTTAAACCAGTCTGGGGAGAGGCATTCCATGCTTCCTCCTAGTTTCTCTATTGAGAGAGCTCTTCCATCTGATTGAAAATCTAGTCACCACATCCATGTTAAAATGAACCATACTTTAAGGTTGAAGGGTCTTCCAAATTAACTTAGAAACAACCATATTTGTGATACTCAAAAGTTGCATTGACCATCCATCTTTCATCAGTCACTGGCACAGAGCTTTGGAAGCTGCTCCCCATCCCATAACAATGTTCAGCAGGAATATGCACATCATTGATATCAGCTGAGAACTCCTGAGGCACTTTCCTCAAAATGTTGCTTAACATCCTGAACCTCTAATATTCTTAAATGTTACTAGTAATTCTTTTTTAAACTAGAATCTTATCCAGCAGCAGCAGGAATCTATTCTGGAACTTGGTGACATCACAATGGATTTCATTTAATAACCTCTCCAGTGTTGTAACAGAGATCTTGTAGTCAATCAGACCATGGTGTCTGAATGTTATGATACTGGTAATAAAATTCAGAGCGATCTCAACAAATATCAGATGGGAACTCTACAACATTCCTAGATGCTTCTGCTTTCCTCTAATTCTTAGAGAACTGGTGGATCCACAATGCCCCCTGCTGGTTCTGGTAATGTGCTTCTGTAAGTTCTCACACGGGTCTCTGACTAAGACTCTACTTTCTCATCTTTGAGATATACCTGGTGATGATGAGTAGGTATTCAAGGAAGAATGATGAGCTGTGCCTCAAATCTTGTCTCCATGAACCACAGTCCTTTCTCTAAGGGCAGTTAGATTTAGCTTTAGCAGTGACCACTTGTGATGAAGTGAATTACCATAGAGGACAAATGATGCAATGGATTTACACTTGCTCTAAAATGCACTTTCCCCACTCATGCTGCTGCACTTGGAATATAAAACTCACAAGACCATGAAGGGAAAAATGTGGTAGTTACAGATACGTTTTCAACTACAGTAAATCTTTTATATTTGAGAAGTAACCAGAATTTAGGGTCATTTGAACTGTTATTCCATGTTTTCTAATTCAGAGTTTGTAATATGGATGGCTATAGAATTGTATGTGAAGATTAAAAGCAATTGTTTTTCCACATTGTAGTGCATTTTTCTAGGTGTAAATGCTCGCTGTGTTCTCAAGTATCTTTCTTTTTCTTTGAATCTAGTTTTTCCATGTTCAGGATCCTCTTATTCATGGAAAGTCATGGCTATTGATTTTCAAAAACTTGGATGTACTTGCTATAGACTTAGTGAATGAGAGATGCGCAACTAAATATTCCAGTGCCAGCTTCAAGAAATTATTGGAACCATTATACACACACACACACACATACACACATATACATACATATATATATGCTGCATATTGAGGTGAATTTGAGAATTTGTCTGGATGTAAACAGAGTAATCATGAATTGAATGCATATCACTCACATAAATGTTGATGTATTGAAAAGTTTTTAGGGTCTCATAGTACTCAATTTTAAATTCCTGTATGTGAAGTTCTTTGAACAACATGTATTGAAAGCTTGCTATAAAGAAGAGTTGTTGAAGTCAAGGTCACTTGTATAATGTATATGCACATTGTAGATGCTTTTGTTGCATCTCTCTTTTCTAGTTATCATTGTCACTTATTCTTTTTAAACCCATGACATACATACATGTATGTTGTTTGTAAGATTGTGACATAAACAACATACATGCCCCAAATTAATAATTATCAAAAATTCTTTTTTAAAACTCATCAAATATTGTCTTTAGGGTCTTCACAATTTTCATCATCCACATGCATGCTTATTCAGGATTTCCTGGGGCTTTAGAAGATATTTTAGTCTTCTCTCCATCTTTTTTTACACATGTCTGAGAGTCACTAACTGGAATGCTCTAACTCAAAATCCTGCTCCATAACTGCAAACAAGATTTCAATTTACCAGGTATCAGAAAAAATAGTTATACAATGTCCTGATTGTTCTAAATTGGATACCAAACCATTTTACACAAGGATTCTCCTCACCAAATGACATCTAAGAAATGAATGCTATTATAATCCCAGAATTTGGCAAGCAAAAACATGTCCAAGTCTCTGCAAGTACTTTCACCATCATGACACAGACAAAAACTCAACTAAAAGAGTATGCTCTTTGTGCCATATCACATTTAGAAGCCTTTCTTTTCCTTATTAAGCATTCCTAAGATAATAAATGCTAGTAATGATCTTGTATACCAATCTCATGAAACCAAAAAACAATTTGTGTTTTTTAGTTACTCACAAAACTGAGACAATATGTAAATGTAAAGACAACATAAGTCACTGTAGAACACAAAGACTGTACCTATATACATTGAATTATTACAGGATAATGAATTTGTCCAGTATGATTTCCCTATTCTATCAATTCATATGATGTAATGTTATTGATAATGATGTAGGTGGGTCTCTATCTGTTGTTTCATTGGTTAATAAAGAAACTGCTTTGTCCCTTTTGATAGGACAGAAAATTAGATAGGCAGAGTAAACAGAACAGAATGCTGGGAAGAAGGGAAGTTAGGCAGACGCCATGCCTCTCCTCTCCAGGTCAGATGCAATGAAGCTCCAGCCCAAGATGGACACAGGTCAGACATGCTGAATCTTTCCTGGTAAGCCACCACCTTGTGGTGCTACACAGATGATTAGAAATGGGTTAGTCAAGTTATGAGGGGTAGCCAAGAAGAGGCTAGATATAACGGGCCAAGCAGTGTTTATATGAATACAGTTTGTGTGTTGTTATTTTGGGGCATAAGCTAGCCTGGCGGCTGGGAACTGGGCAGCAGGAACACTGCCCTCAGCTCCTTCTACATGATAACACCTGCTTGCTGATGCACCCTAAACTTGGTTGCCTAGATCAGTTGATTCTATGAAATATAACATGATTGGCTATGAAATATAAGTTGGATGTGTATAACATATACAAATGCACACATTTCTGAGCTATTTGACTCTCTAATGGTGGGACCTTTAAGAAGTGGCTATGATCACAACAATTCTCTTATCACCTTTGAAACAAAGGTCATTATCGAAGGGATTTTCCAAACCATTTTTATTCTATTGTCATTGTGCCTCCCTGTCTTCTGATAATGGTAGAAGAAAGTCTTTCTCCTTGTGAAATATCTTGGACTTTCACACCAGAAGAATGATGATTAAATTCACTTCTATTTATGGTTAAATAGCTCATTTTGCATGGTTTTATAGACAGAGTAAAGAATTGCACAAGAATTGTACAGAAGAGGAAGAGGATTGATATAAATGTGTAAATATTGATGCATTTGAGCACCTGGATTATTCTTAGAAGATGAAATAACTTTGAACTTTGTACTGAAACAGGCCTATATTTCCAGGAATGGATAATGAGGGACAGCTCCTCTTCAATAAAATAAAAATGAACAAAATATAGGAATAATCTAAATCTTAGAGATTGGCACAAAAAATAACATCAGAATTACAGCATAGATATCGACCATTAAACCCATCTTGATGATTTCATGTAGTACAATTATAAATAAGCAAATGGAAGGGAGCATTGTCCTGTGATCATGTTCCAAATGTTCTAAGGAAACATCTGAGCAGTGAAACATTTAGGAAACTCCATAGATTATTACCTGGTTTTTATCATTGCAAGAATACATTAATAATAAGAGACGGAATTAATAGTGCAGTAGGCAACTGACCAGAAATTGTTGGGAATTCTCCAACCATCTTGTTCGTGTGCATGTCAGAAACGTAAATAAACATGATTTGTCTATCCATCATGTCTTCATTTATAAATTACAAATCAATATACAATTATGGAAAGAGGATTCTAGAGTTTCATTTACATTTTCACTGGTAAAAATAAAGTTTTTAAACAATACATTCTGATTATACTCTGTTTTCCATGGGATCCTAGATCCCCCTCATATCCCTAATAACCAAATACCACAAAAAATTTCTCTTTCACTCTATCTTTCTCTCTCACTCACAAATTCATAAAAGCATAAAATCAGAAACCAAAATATACAAATAAGATATTAACAGGAGAAAAGAATGCGTAAATTAAGTTATGTGAACTGGATGATTGTGGCACATGCCTTTTTCCAAGTGCTCGGGAGGCAGAGGCAGGCAGATTCCTTTGAGTTTAAGACCAGCCTCATCTACAAGAGCTAGTTCCAGGACAAACTCCAAAGCTACAGAGAAACCCTCTCTTGACAAACCAAAAAAAAAAAGTTATATGAAACAGAAAATCTACAAAACTATCAATGAGTTTGTTTAGTGTTGGTTTTAGGTATAAGAACTATTATGAAGTGTGTTTAATACAGCCAGAGACATTCCAATGATGTGCACTAATTCTTCTTTGCATGTATGTACCAGTTTCAATCAGTTTTCAGGTTAGGGTTGGAATTCCATATCCATTTCCTCCTCTCTGCACTAGAATTCTATGTGGCATGATCCTGTGCAAGCCCTGTGCTTACTTCCAGAGTCTAGTGAGTTAATGTGTGCATCAGTCCTATTGTGTCTGAAATGACTATATCCATGGTCTCCTCCAACACCTCTGGCTCTTAAAGTTTTTCTACCTTCTCGTCTGCATCAGTCCCTGGGTCCTGAGGAGAAAGGTTTATTAAATCATTCCATTTATGACTGAGTATGCCGATTGTCCATTTGAGGTCATCTATGTCACTTCCCATACTTTGCAAGAAGAAGCTTCTCTAATGATAGTCATATGAACCACAAATTAATGTACTTATATGGACAAGTCATTAGGAATTATTTTATTATTGTATACCTTTAGCACAATGGCACTCAACCTTTAGCTGCAACACTTTAATATAGTTCCTTGTGTTGTGGTGACCCCCAAATAAAAAAATACCTTGTTGCTACTTCATAACTAAATTTCCACTATGAATCATGCTGTAAATATTTGACATCTAGGATATCTGATGTGTGTCCTCTATGAAAAAGTTCTTCAACTCCTGTGAAAGGGTTGTTTGATCCAAAGGTGTCACTCCTGACAGGGTGAAAGCTACTGCTTTAGCAGAAAATTTAGTTTCTGCATGGCCCATGGCCTATCTTGTCTCAGGTTCTAGAATGTTTGGGTAGTTTTAAGCATGGTTTGTGTTCATGGAGTGGGCATTATATCCAATCAAATAATGATTGATTATGCCCACAATGTCTGTGCCTCAAATTCAGGTCACCACGGTAGGCCACATTTTGTTGATAAGTTGATTCTCCTCTGAGAGCATTCCAAGTACCTTCTACTATAACAAAGAGTAGTCAGTATGGATAAGGCCACCACTTAGGGACCAATCCAAATTATTTGTATTCCAGCAGATATGCAAGTGTTGTCTTCAGCAACACAGTTTTAACATCAGTTTATGAAGAGTAGCACATAACCTCGGAGGTGATGATAGCCTGGACATTTTGTGCTTCCATTGATTCACTTTGGCCAATGACTCAAATATGAATGCTTTTCCAGAAATGCCAATCTTCAACTTAATCAGTAGTATAATGAAAGTAAATGTTATAATAATTTTTAATCTGCTATTATTGGTATTTGAGGACAAAGACTGAGTGGAATTACAGCTCTAAAACACCTGGCTTACTAACTATACACACTTACTCTTAAAAAAGCCAAACAGACAGTTTCTTATGTGAACAATTTTAAAATGGGTATCCTTTTTTATAACAAAAAGCCTGGGCTCTAAAACTCAGAGTGAAGAGAAATCCCCAGATGTCAGCAGGACATGTGTGTCTACTCCCAACCCACTGAATTATAGAAGGATGGCTCAGAACTATGAACCATCCTGAAATATTGTGCACCTGTCAACTGAGGCATTGTCAATATGTTCTCAGAGCACATTAGTATATGGCTTTATCTGCAGTGTTCACACTGGCGATCTTGAGGAATACCCAATTGTTGAAGCTATTCTTAGATATTGTGAGCTGAATCTTCAGGGATGGGTTGCAGTACTTATCATCATCCCAGCAAATGTGTGCCAGCCACTCCAGACCCTTCCCTGAGGGCTGATGGATTCAACCTACACTCATACTAGAAGTACTCAGTAAAAATCCAGAAAATGATCAGGTCCGACTAAGAGTCTTGAAAGTCTTCAACAACCCAGGATCAGAGTCCTTCAGGGTACCCTGGGTCAGGAAATTTGTGGAGACTAAAACTGTGGGTAAGACTGGAATACGTGAGCATATAAAAGTTTGTTTCTTAGGGATACTTGGCACTCACATAGCAGGAAAATCACCAGCAGGAATGAGGAGATAAGCCTGGACATGGCTGTGCACCAGTGAGAACACATTCCCAGCTTTGACTTTTCACCCAGGATTGGATGGAGCCAGGAGAGATTCGCACACCCTCAGCAAGTGTTAACTCTAATGGTTGACTTAGGTTTTAAGACTCAGAAGGAGAAAGTCTATGATGCAAGGCACAGAGGAGCCCTCAGGGGAGTTCACCTTTGTGCCCCATAGAAAGTAACCAACATGATAAGTTTTCGCGTACTCCGTATACAGCACATCTGATAAGTACTCTATGAAGGCAGCAAGGTAGAATATGTGCAATTTGCAAGCTCTATGTGGAGACCACTTTTTCTTTTCCTGACTGTTCCAACCTAAAATAATCACACAGAAACTACCTTACTTACAACACTGCTTGACCTATAAGTTCTGGCTTCTTATCTTTTATGTCTTGAATTAACCCATCTCCATTATATTGTATTTTACCATGAGGCTCGTGGTTTACCAGTAAGGTATGCAGTGCAGGTTGCATCTTCCTCCCTTGGTTGCTACATGGCCTCTATCAGACACTACCTTCTTTTTTCCTCAATCTCTGCTTGGAATTCCTGCCTTGTTCTATTTTCTCACTGCAGTAATCCCAAAGCAGATTCTTTATTACCCAATACTAATAAAACATATTGACAGCATATAGAGGGGAATCCCACATCAGCAAGCTGCCATTTATACAGTCTATAATTATATGGAAGTAAGTCATATTTCATTGATTTTACTAATCTTTCAATTTGCTGCCTCCCATATTCAGATTTCTATTTATTCAGCATTGGTAGCTTTAGCCTTATACTGCCCTCTATTTCTGACTTGATAAAAACATCGGGAGACATTATAAACTGTAACTGGTTACATCATGACTTGTCATAGCATGACTAGTAATTTTAAATATCTCAGATGATTAGCATCCCATAGGAAGAAGCAGGAGAACAGAAGGTACTGGTGGTCACCATACACAGAGACTAAGGCTTTTCTTCACAGAATAAGTGATATTAGCATAATGTATTCTTTTTCCCATTACAAAGGATATTTTAGAACTTAGAAAGAAAATTATTTGCCTAACTTTGCACAAATTTTCTATTGATTTTTGTGATATAAATATGGTTGAAGATATGCAAAGAATATTGTGTGAATTGCTGATTTCTTTAAAGAAAGCTGTATCAGAAATGATCTACTTATATACATGAATAAATCAACTTCTTATTTAATGTTTAGAATATGAAGCTATCAAGATGTATCTAAACCATGAATATGAACTTAGTATAAGTTGTAGTAGCACTGTAAAAAGGAAAAAAAAATCACACAATGCTGAGCACAGACTGAGGCACTGAACCCTTATTGTAGTATGGACAATTAGACCTGTACTGACTCTTGGGTCATTTTCTAGGGCATTTTAATGTTACAGTGAATTTCATCTATAATTAAATTATGTATTTATAAATAGGAATATAAATTTCATTCTCTCTATGATATTCAAAGATCATCACACTTATCCTTATTAAAGGCAGGGAGTAGAAAGTTTTCACAAGAAGGAAAAGACCCTGTAATAGATGATAGTGGGGCAAGTTGGATGAATGAGACAGATGTTCAGATAAGTAAGGACTGCTAGTTCCTGAGTATTGGAAAAGCAGGCACCAGCCTATTCTGAGAGAAAACTTCATTTCTAACTGGGATCACCGATTGAATTAGAGGTGTTTTGTCCATGGAAAACATAGAAGTGTGGTGGTCTCTTTTAAGTCAGTGATATGAGCTGCAGTATAAGCAGAAATTTTTCCTGATTGCTTTTCATTAGTGTTTGAAGCACTTCGGGGTTCAAGGCTAAAAATGTGAGGAAAATGTGGACTATGTGGTATAAAAAACTTGCGGGTGAGATGGCATGGGGCAAAGGGGAAATAGGATGAGAAACATGAGAAGGGGAGGATGGGAGGAGCTGGGGGAGTGGGATGGTTGGGATATAGGAAGGGAGGATACGGGAGCAGCAAAGTATATATCCTATCTAAGGAAGCCATCTTAGGGTTGGCAAGAGACTTGACTCTTGAGGGGTTCGCAGGTGTCCAGGAATATGTTCCCAGCTGGTACCTTGGGCAACTAAGGAGAGGGAACCTGAAATGACCCTATCCTATACTGATGAATATCTTGCATATCACCTTAGAACCTTCATCTGGCGATGGATCGAGGTAGAGACAGAGTCTCAATTTGGAGCAACGGTCTGAGCTCTTAAGGTCCAAATGAGGAGCAGAAGGAGGGAGAAGATGAGCAAGGAAATCAGGACCACGAGGGATGCACCCACCCACTGTGACAGTGGAACTGATCTATTGGGAGCCCACCAAGGCCAGCTGGTCTGGGACTGAATAAGCATGGGTTGATTCTGGACTCTCTGAGCATGGCGGACAATGAAGGCAGATGAGAAGCCAAGGACAATGGCACTAGGCTTCGATCCTAATACATGAACTGGCTTTGTGGGAGCTTAGCCTGTTTAGACGCTCACCTTCCTGGACATAGATAGAAGACCTTCGTCTTCCCGCAGGGCAGAGAATTTGGACTGCTCTTCAGTATCGAGAGGGAGGGGGAATGGTGTGGGGGGAGGAGAAGAGGAGTGGGGATAAGGGGAGGGGAGTGGGGGGAGGGGGCAATATTTGGGAGGAGGGGAGGGAAATGGGAAACGGGGAGCAGGTGGAAATTTTAATTAAAAAACAATAAAAAATAAATAAAAAGGAAAAAAAATTAAAATTCCTAATTTTATTACAACAAATATTTTATAAATTTATATGATAATCATACTGTCAAGGTCAAAATTAAAAAAATATTACTGTAAATTTGGAGAAGAATAACTCATCCATTCACACTTCACTGAATTGCTTTATAGCTTTCAAAATTACAGATCTCAGATGTATCTAAGTTAAAAGTCTATTTAGTGTATTTGCAATCAGTGCTGCAGGAATGATTGGCTCTCCCTGTTCATCCCAGTTATATGTGTGGTGAAAATTACTAGGGAGGGAATAATTGTTAGATAAAATGCAACCACAAAACATTCTTTAGAAACTGTCAAGCACCAGGATTGAAATTGTAGATATTATTATGAAACTCATGTGAGGAGAGTATGTTATATACTGATTATGTGAGTAATGGGATTCAATGTATGCACAGAGTAGAAGAGCAACCAAACTTTCCTTTAGATGGCACATAAAGTCCACTACCAGAGGCAGATTTTAATCTCATGAGGTCCATATCATGCAGTCATTTAACAGCTGAGTCTCGAAAGAAAGGAAGAAAGTGAACCTCTTATGAGAAATCACCATTAATCTCAGAATTCTCCATAATAAACTGAAATTCTACAAATCAGCAGCAGGCCTGGTTCCTAAACAGATAACAAAATTTTCTGGGAGGGAATCTTAATACTAGGATAAATGAAGTCCATACACCTGGGACATCACACCAGACTGAAGGGCTCTCATTCTTTAAACACAAGGAAGGACAGAGAAGAAGCTGATCACAGGTGAGTTCTGAAGCGCTGTCAAGAGATGAAGGTAACCATTGCAATCAAGATATGATATGAAACATTGTCAGAATTCAAGTAAGAGGCGCAGTAGGGTGGTGTAGGTAGAAGGATGTCTCATCTTCTCTACCTTCAGGATCCTGAGGGTGAATAGGTAGAGTCCAGATTTAATATATTTTTTTTTCAAATCTCTTTTCCAAAGTCAAAGCATATATTAGGGCATGGTATCACTAACTTGACTAAAATCCTTTCCTGTACAAAACAAAATATACACAGAAACAATGAGAAATGAAATCCTAAATGCAGTGAAGGGCAAATTATGTGCTCATTCCCATGTTTTCTTATCTCCTGAACTGAGGGTTTTACGGGGCACTGGATATCTTCAGACCAGGTTTCTTACAGCAGAGCAGCATGGGCTCAACACTGAATGGAACATCAAGATCTGAGATCCTAAGTCATAATCATATATTTCAGCTGAGAAAACCCCTCCTACCAGTGGAAATAAGTTACATATAGAATTACAGATGCTGCTGATGATGTTGTGATGACAATGACTGGATGTCTGAGACCTCATGTTTAAAAAATAGTATTCTTCATATATGTATATACAATTGATGTTTGTCCTTCCAATAAAGCTCTCATATAATGACTAAACACATATGTGCAATATAACTTAACAAAGAATTTTTACTGTACAAAGTTTGGAGTCCTGCCACAGTAACTACATCACAAGTATTATATGGTCATTGGAATTATTTAAGGTTATTACTGTTTCCTGTTATTGAGAACAGGAAACCTTGGAATATCAGGAATCTACATCACACTCTAGATGTTCCCCGCACCTACTATATTTTCTTTACCAGTGAATATTTTATCTACAAACCCCTGCTGGTAGTGAGAATCCTCAAATGGATTTGTTTCTGAGCACACGGGGAACCTGCTCACTGTGTCTGCTGCACAGTTATGCAAGGCTGTGTCCTCAGTGGTAAGAGAGCCCAGCATCAGGGTGAACTGGTTCTTGACTATGTCTATTGACATACTGATGGACATTTTAGGGACAACTGCACACTGTCAACCTGACTTTATCCCTTTTTCTCTCAGGTCAGGTAGGTTGTCCCTGAAGATGAACAACCATGTAGAGGATGTCATCTTTGGAGCCAGGTGGTTTTTGTGACCTTATTAATTTAATCAGAACTGTATAAGTAACCATGGGAGTAATATCAATTAATGGAACTTCATGGTTTCCTTTTGTTCCTGATTGAAACAGGGTCCCAAGTTCTCCCACATTCCCTGGAAATAGTTGTATACTCAGACTAGCCTTGACCTGCTAATCTTCCTTGCCTACACCTCCTGAGTGCTGGGATTCTTGGCTTCTGCTCAATAAGCCAGACTTTCAAAGGAAATTGTATCTTATTTTATTTTACTTTTAAAGTCATTTTGTGTTCCAAATTTATCAGCACACCTTGCTCATGCTTGGAACTAATGGAGGCCAGAAGTGGGTGAAGTGGGTGTTAGACACCATGGAAGAAAAGTTACAGAGAGTTATCAGCTTCTATGTATGTGCTCGGCACTGGAAACAAGTCCTTGGGATGAGCATCCAATTCTCAAGTGTCCTGTGTTACTTTTTAAGTAAAGGGTCTAAGGAAGTACTAAGCTTTATACAAATAATAACTCCTGATGTTTTTCTAAGAGAGAAA